>NC_091249.1:22500-647500 GCF_042477335.2 Ovis canadensis | reverse complement strand
TCGCCCAGGGCAGAGCAGCCTCGCGCCAGCAACTCTGCCAGAACTGGCCTCTGAGCAGAGCTGGAGCTCTGCCGTCCTGGAGGCGCACTCGGCTCCAGGCAAGTAGGGCTTGAGCCAAACGAGGCTGGGCTGCCTCTTCTTCCCTCGAGGAGGCTCGCCTCCCCGCCAGCTGTTCACTCGGCTTCCAGGTGGGGGCGCTCTGCGCCTCCTGCAGGTCTTGGCTCAGGGGCTGCTTGCCCTGAGCTGGGGCTGTGCGCGGGAGCCCAGGCACGCAGGGGCAGGCCCCAAACAGCTGCACACGTCTCTGCTGGGGAGGAGAGCGCTAGGGAAGCTACGTGTGTGAGGCAGCTGCTGGGCGCCCAGGGAGTCAGCCTCCGGGTGTGCGGGGCTGCAGACCCCAGCCAGGGGCCCTGGGAGCCTGGTGCTCTCCGTGCGGCGCTGAGCCTGGGCGGCCAAGCAACCGCTGGAGGAGCCCTGCACTGGCCCTTCCCTTCCCTCGCACAGAGCTCTTCCTGCTGGAGCCCTTGGCAGAGTGCAAGCCACCGGCCCCTAAGCCCTCCCCAAGGACGCCTGGGGCCTAGGTGCAAAGGCAAGGCAGGAGCGGAGCTGAGGCCAGGAAGGCGCCAGTGGTGTCTCCCAGCCTCGCGCAGCCTGCTCCTTCCTGGGCAGGAAGCCTAGCAGCGAGGCAAGTCTGGGCAAGGCTCGCCCAAGGCAGAGCAGCCTCGCGCCAGCAACTCTGCCAGATCGGGCCTCTGAGCAGAGCTGGAGCTCTGCCGTCCTGGAGGCGCACTCGGCTCCAGCCAAGTAGGGCTTGAGCCAAACGAGGCTGGGCTGCCTCTTCTTCCCTCGAGGAAGCTCGCCTCCCCGCCAGCTGTTCACTCGGCTTCCAGGTGGGGGCGCTCTGCGCCTCCTGCAGGTCTTGGCTCAGGGGCTGCTTTCCCTGAGCTGGGGCTGTGGGCGGGAGCCCAGGCACGAAGGGGCAGGCCCCAAACAGCTGCACACGTCTCTGCTGGGGAGGAGAGCGCTAGGGAAGCTACGTGTGAGAGGCAGCTGCTGGGCGCCCAGGGAGTCAGCCTCCGGGTGTGCGGGGCTGCAGACCCCAGCCAGGGGCCCTGGGAGCCTGGTGCACTCCGTGCGGCGCTGAGCCTGGGCGGCCAAGCAACCGCCGGAGGAGCACTGCACTGGCCCTTCCCTACCCTCGCACAGAGCTCTTCCTGCTGGAGTCCTTGGCAGTGTGCAAGCCACCGGCCCCTAAGCCCTCCCCAAGGACGCCTGGGGCCTAGGTGCAAAGGCAAGGCAGGAGCGGAGCTGAGGCCAGGAAGGCGCCAGTGGCGTCTCCCAGCCTCGCGCAGCCTGCTCCTTCCTGGGCAGGAAGCCTAGCAGCGAGGCAAGTCTGGGCAAGGCTCGCCCAGGGCAGAGCAGCCTCTCGCCAGCAACTCTGCCAGAACTGGCCTCTGAGCAGAGCTGGAGCTCTGCCGTCCTGGAGGCACACTCGGCTCCAGCCAAGTAGGGCTTGAGCCAAACGAGGCTGGGCTGCCTCTTCTTCCCTCGAGGAGGCTCGCCTCCCCGCCAGCTGTTCACTCGGCTTCCAGGTGGGGGCGCTCTGCGCCTCCTGCAGGTCTTGGCTCAGGGGCTGCTTGCCCTGAGCTGGGGCTGTGCGTGGGAGCCCAGGCACGCAGGGGCAGGCCCCAACCAGCTGCACACGTCTCTGCTGGGGAGGAGAGCGCTAGGGAAGCTACGTGTGTGAGGCAGCTGCTGGGCGCCCAGGGAGTCAGCCTCCGGGTGTGCGGGGCTGCAGACCCCAGCCAGGGGCCCTGGGAGCCTGGTGCTCTCCGTGCGGCGCTGAGCCTGGGCGGCCAAGCAACCGCTGGAGGAGCCCTGCACTGGCCCTTCCCTTCCCTCGCACAGAGCTCTTCCTGCTGGAGCCCTTGGCAGAGTGCAAGCCACCGGCCCCTAAGCCCTCCCCAAGGACGCCTGGGGCCTAGGTGCAAAGGCAAGGCAGGAGCGGAGCTGAGGCCAGGAAGGCGCCAGTGGTGTCTCCCAGCCTCGCGCAGCCTGCTCCTTCCTGGGCAGGAAGCCTAGCAGCGAGGCAAGTCTGGGCAAGGCTCGCCCAAGGCAGAGCAGCCTCGCGCCAGCAACTCTGCCAGATCGGGCCTCTGAGCAGAGCTGGAGCTCTGCCGTCCTGGAGGCGCACTCGGCTCCAGCCAAGTAGGGCTTGAGCCAAACGAGGCTGGGCTGCCTCTTCTTCCCTCGAGGAAGCTCGCCTCCCCGCCAGCTGTTCACTCGGCTTCCAGGTGGGGGCGCTCTGCGCCTCCTGCAGGTCTTGGCTCAGGGGCTGCTTTCCCTGAGCTGGGGCTGTGGGCGGGAGCCCAGGCACGAAGGGGCAGGCCCCAAACAGCTGCACACGTCTCTGCTGGGGAGGAGAGCGCTAGGGAAGCTACGTGTGAGAGGCAGCTGCTGGGCGCCCTGGGAGTCAGCCTCCGGGTGTGCGGGGCTGCAGACCCCAGCCAGGGGCCCTGGGAGCCTGGTGCACTCCGTGCGGCGCTGAGCCTGGGCGGCCAAGCAACCGCCGGAGGAGCCCTGCACTGGCCCTTCCCTACCCTCGCACAGAGCTCTTCCTGCTGGAGTCCTTGGCAGTGTGCAAGCCACCGGCCCCTAAGCCCTCCCCAAGGACGCCTGGGGCCTAGGTGCAAAGGCAAGGCAGGAGCGGAGCTGAGGCCAGGAAGGCGCCAGTGGCGTCTCCCAGCCTCGCGCAGCCTGCTCCTTCCTGGGCAGGAAGCCTAGCAGCGAGGCAAGTCTGGGCAAGGCTCGCCCAGGGCAGAGCAGCCTCGCGCCAGCAACTCTGCCAGAACGGGCCTCTGAGCAGAGCTGGAGCTCTGCCTTCCTGGAGGCGCACTCGGCTCCAGCCAAGTAGGGCTTGAGCCAAACGAGGCTGGGCTGCCTCTTCTTCCCTTGAGGAGGCTCGCCTCCCCGCCAGCTGTTCACTCGGCTTCCAGGTGGGGGCGCTCTGCGCCTCCTGCAGGTCTTGGCTCAGGGGATGCTTGCCCTGAGCTGGGGCTGTGCGCAGGAGCCCAGGAACGCAGGGGCAGGCCCCAGCCAGCTGCACACGTCTCTGCTGGGGAGGAGAGCGCTAGGGAAGCTACGTGTGTGAGGCAGCTGCTGGGCGCCCAGGGAGTCAGCCTCCGGGTGTGCGGGGCTGCAGACCCCAGCCAGGGGCCCTGGGAGCCTGGTGCACTCCGTGCGGCGCTGAGCCTGGGCGGCCAAGCAACCGCTGTAGGAGCCCTGCACTGGCCCTTCCCTTCCCTCGCACAGAGCTCTACCTGCTGGAGCCCTTGGCAGTGTGCAAGCCACCGGCCCCTAAGCCCTCCCCAAGGACGCCTGGGGCCTAGGTGCAAAGGCAAGGCAGGAGCGGAGCTGAGGCCAGGAAGGCGCCAGTGGCGTCTCCCAGCCTCGCGCAGCCTGCTCCTTCCTGGGCAGGAAGCCTAGCAGCGAGGCAAGTCTGGGCAAGGCTCGCCCAGGGCAGAGCAGCCTCGCGCCAGCAACTCTGCCAGAACGGGCCTCTGAGCAGAGCTGGAGCTCTGCCGTCCTGGAGGCGCACTCGGCTCCAGCCAAGTAGGGCTTGAGCCAAACGAGGCTGGGCTGCCTCTTCTTCCCTCGAGGAGGCTCGCCTCCCCGCCAGCTGTTCACTCGGCTTCCAGGTGGGGGCGCTCTGCGCCTCCTGCAGGTCTTGGCTCAGGGGCTGCTTGCCCTGAGCTGGGGCTGTGCGCGGGAGCCCAGGCACGCAGGGGCAGGCCCCAGCCAGCTGCACACGTCTCTGCTGGGGAGGAGAGTGCTAGGGAAGCTACGTGTGTGAGGCAGCTGCTGGGCGCCCAGGGAGTCAGCCTCCGGGTGTGCGGGGCTGCAGACCCCAGCCAGGGGCCCTGGGAGCCTGGGGCACTCCGAGCGGCGCTGAGCCTGGGCGGGCAAGGAACCGCTGGAAGAGCCCTGCACTGGCCCTTCCCTTCCCTCGCACAGAGCTCTTCCTGCTGGAGCCCTTGGCATTCTGCAAGCCACCGGCCCCTAAGCCCTCCCCAAGGACGCCTGGGGCCTAGGTGCAAAGGCAAGGCAGGAGCGGAGCTGAGGCCAGGAAGGCGCCAGTGGTGTCTCCCAGCCTCGCGCAGCCTGCTCCTTCCTGGGCAGGAAGCCTAGCAGCGAGGCAAGTCTGGGCAAGGCTCGCCCAGGGCAGAGCAGCCTCGCGCCAGCAACCCTGCCAGAACGGGCCTCTGAGCAGAGCTGGAGCTCTGCCGTCCTGGAGGCGCACTCGGCTCCAGCCAAGTAGGGCTTGAGCCAAACGAGGCTGGGCTGCCTCTTCTTCCCTCGAGGAAGCTCGCCTCCCCGCCAGCTGTTCACTCGGCTTCCAGGAGGGGGCGCTCTGCGCCTCCTGCAGGTCTTGGCTCAGGGGCTGCTTGCCCTGAGCTGGGGCTGTGGGCGGGAGCCCAGGCACGCAGGGGCAGGCACCAACCAGCTGCACACGTCTCTGCTGGGGAGGAGAGCGCTAGGGAAGCTACGTGTGTGAGGCAGCTGCTGGGCGCCCAGGGAGTCAGCCTCCGGGTGTGCGGGGCTGCAGACCCCAGCCAGGGCCCTGGGAGCCTGGGGCACTCCGTGCGGCGCTGAGTCTGGGCGGCCAAGCAACCGCTGGAGGAGCCCTGCACTGGCCCTTCCCTTCCCTCGCACAGAGCTCTTCCTGCTGGAGCCCTTGGCACTCTGCAAGCCACCGGCCCCTAAGCCCTCCCCAAGGACGCCTGGGGCCTAGGTGCAAAGGCAAGGCAGGAGCGGAGCTGAGGCCAGGAAGGCGCCAGTGGCGTCTCCCAGCCTCGCGCAGCCTGCTCCTTCCTGGGCAGGAGGCCTAGCAGCGAGGCAAGTCTGGGCAAGGCTCGCCCAGGGCAGAGCAGCCTCGCGCCAGCAACTCTGCCAGAACTGGCCTCTGAGCAGAGCTGGAGCTCTGCCGTCCTGGAGGCGCACTCGGCTCCAGCCAAGTAGGGCTTGAGCCAAACGAGGCTGGGCTGCCTCTTCTTCCCTCGAGGAGGCTCGCCTCCCCGCCAGCTGTTCACTTGGCTTCCAGGTGGGGGCGCTCTGCGCCTCCTGCAGGTCTTGGCTCAGGGGCTGCTTGCCCTGAGCTGGGGCTGTGCGCGGGAGCCCAGGCACGCAGGGGCAGGCCCAAACCAGCTGCACACGTCTCTGCTGGGGAGGAGAGCGCTAGGGAAGCTACGTGTGTGAGGCAGCTGCTGGGCGCCAAGGGAGTCAGCCTCCGGGTGTGCGGGGCTGCAGACAACAGCCAGGGGCCCTGGAAGCCTGGTGCACTCCGTGCGGCGCTGAGCCTGGGCGGCCAAGCAACCGCTGGAGGAGCCCTGCACTGGCCCTTCCCTTCCCTCGCACAGAGCTCTTCCTGCTGGAGCCCTTGGCAGAGTGCAAGCCACCGGCCCCTAAGCCCTCCCCAAGGACGCCTGGGGCCTAGGTGCAAAGGCAAGACAGGAGCGGAGCTGAGGCCAGGAAGGCGCCAGTGGTGTCTCCCAGCCTCGCGCAGCCTGCTCCTTCCTGGGCAGGAAGCCTAGCAGCGAGGCAAGTCTGGGCAAGGCTCGCCCAGGGCAGAGCAGCCTCGTGCCAGCAACTCTGCCAGATCGGGCCTCTGAGCAGAGCTGGAGCTCTGCCGTCCTTGAGGCGCACTCGGCTCCAGCCAAGTAGGGCTTGAGCCAAAAGAGGCTGGGCTGCCTCTTCTTCCCTCGAGGAAGCTCGCCTCCCCGCCAGCTGTTCACTCGGCTTCCAGGTGGGGGCGCTCTGCGCCTCCTGCAGGTCTTGGCTCAGGGGCTGCTTTCCCTGAGCTGGGGCTGTGGGCGGGAGCCCAGGCACGAAGGGGCAGGCCCCAAACTGCTGCACACGTCTCTGCTGGGGAGGAGAGCGCTAGGGAAGCTACGTGTGAGAGGCAGCTGCTGGGCGCCCTGGGAGTCAGCCTCCGGGTGTGCGGGGCTGCAGACCCCAGCCAGGGGCCCTGGGAGCCTGGTGCACTCCGTGCGGCGCTGAGCCTGGGCGGCCAAGCAACCGCCGGAGGAGCCCTGCACTGGTCCTTCCCTACCCTCGCACAGAGCTCTTCCTGCTGGAGTCCTTGGCAGTGTGCAAGCCACCGGCCCCAAGGCCTCCCCAAGGACGCCTGGGGCCTAGGTGCAAAGGCAAGGCAGGAGCGGAGCTGAGGCCAGGAAGGCGCCAGTGGCGTCTCCCAGCCTCGCGCAGCCTGCTCCTTCCTGGGCAGGAAGCCTAGCAGCGAGGCAAGTCTGGGCAAGGCTCGCCCAGGGCAGAGCAGCCTCGCGCCAGCAACTCTGCCAGAACGGGCCTCTGAGCAGAGCTGGAGCTCTGCCGTCCTGGAGGCGCACTCGGCTCCAGCCAAGTAGGGCTTGAGCCAAACGAGGCTGGGCTGCCTCTTCTTCCCTTGAGGAGGCTCGCCTCCCCGCCAGCTGTTCACTCGGCTTCCAGGTGGGGGCGCTCTGCGCCTCCTGCAGGTCTTGGCTCAGGGGATGCTTGCCCTGAGCTGGGGCTGTGCGCAGGAGCCCAGGAACGCAGGGGCAGGCCCCAGCCAGCTGCACACGTCTCTGCTGGGGAGGAGAGCGCTAGGGAAGCTACGTGTGTGAGGCAGCTGCTGGGCGCCCAGGGAGTCAGCCTCCGGGTGTGCGGGGCTGCAGACCCCAGCCAGGGGCCCTGGGAGCCTGGTGCACTCCGTGCGGCGCTGAGCCTGGGCGGCCAAGCAACCGCTGGAGGAGCCCTGCACTGGCCCTTCCCTTCCCTCGCACAGAGCTCTGCCTGCTGGAGCCCTTGGCAGTGTGCAAGCCACCGGCCCCTAAGCCCTCCCCAAGGACGCCTGGGGCCTAGGTGCAAAGGCAAGGCAGGAGCGGAGCTGAGGCCAGGAAGGCGCCAGTGGCGTCTCCCAGCCTCGCGCAGCCTGCTCCTTCCTGGGCAGGAAGCCTAGCAGCGAGGCAAGTCTGGGCAAGGCTCGCCCAGGGCAGAGCAGCCTCGCGCCAGCAACTCTGCCAGAACGGGCCTCTGAGCAGAGCTGGAGCTCTGCCGTCCTGGAGGCGCACTCGGCTCCAGCCAAGTAGGGCTTGAGCCAAACGAGGCTGGGCTGCCTCTTCTTCCCTCGAGGAGGCTAGCCTCCCCGCCAGCTGTTCACTCGGCTTCCAGGTGGGGGCGCTCTGCGCCTCCTGCAGGTCTTGGCTCAGGGGCTGCTTGCCCTGAGCTGGGGCTGTGCGCGGGAGCCCAGGCACGCAGGGGCAGGCCCCAGCCAGCTGCACACGTCTCTGCTTCGGAGGAGAGCGCTAGGGAAGCTACGTGTGTGAGGCAGCTGCTGGGCGCCCAGGGAGTCAGCCTCCGGGTGTGCGGGGCTGCAGACAACAGCCAGGGGCCCTGGGAGCCTGGTGCACTCCGTGCGGCGCTGAGCCTGGGCGGCCAAGCAACCGCTGGAGGAGCCCTGCACTGGCCCTTCCCTTCCCTCGCACAGAGCTCTTCCTGCTGGAGCCCTTGGCAGAGTGCAAGCCACCGGCCCCTAAGCCCTCCCCAAGGACGCCTGGGGCCTAGGTGCAAAGGCAAGACAGGAGCGGAGCTGAGGCCAGGAAGGCGCCAGTGGTGTCTCCCAGCCTCGCGCAGCCTGCTCCTTCCTGGGCAGGAAGCCTAGCAGCGAGGCAAGTCTGGGCAAGGCTCGCCCAGGGCAGAGCAGCCTCGTGCCAGCAACTCTGCCAGATCGGGCCTCTGAGCAGAGCTGGAGCTCTGCCGTCCTGGAGGCGCACTCGGCTCCAGCCAAGTAGGGCTTGAGCCAAAAGAGGCTGGGCTGCCTCTTCTTCCCTCGAGGAAGCTCGCTTCCCCGCCAGCTGTTCACTCGGCTTCCAGGTGGGGGCGCTCTGCGCCTCCTGCAGGTCTTGGCTCAGGGGCTGCTTTCCCTGAGCTGGGGCTGTGGGCGGGAGCCCAGGCACGAAGGGGCAGGCCCCAAACTGCTGCACACGTCTCTGCTGGGGAGGAGAGCGCTAGGGAAGCTACGTGTGAGAGGCAGCTGCTGGGCGCCCAGGGAGTCAGCCTCCGGGTGTGCGGGGCTGCAGACCCCAGCCAGGGGCCCTGGGAGCCTGGTGCACTCCGTGCGGCGCTGAGCCTGGGCGGCCAAGCAACCGCCGGAGGAGCCCTGCACTGGCCCTTCCCTACCCTCGCACAGAGCTCTTCCTGCTGGAGTCCTTGGCAGTGTGCAAGCCACCGGCCCCTAAGCCCTCCCCAAGGACGCCTGGGGCCTAGGTGCAAAGGCAAGGCAGGAGCGGAGCTGAGGCCAGGAAGGCGCCAGTGGCGTCTCCCAGCCTCGCGCAGCCTGCTCCTTCCTGGGCAGGAAGCCTAGCAGCGAGGCAAGTCTGGGCAAGGCTCGCCCAGGGCAGAGCAGCCTCGCGCCAGCAACCCTGCCAGAACGGGCCTCTGAGCAGAGCTGGAGCTCTGCCGTCCTGGAGGCGCACTCGGCTCCAGCCAAGTAGGGCTTGAGCCAAACGAGGCTGGGCTGCCTCTTCTTCCCTCGAGGAAGCTCGCCTCCCCGCCAGCTGTTCACTCGGCTTCCAGGAGGGGGCGCTCTGCGCCTCCTGCAGGTCTTGGCTCAGGGGCTGCTTGCCCTGAGCTGGGGCTGTGGGCGGGAGCCCAGGCACGCAGGGGCAGGCACCAACCAGCTGCACACGTCTCTGCTGGGGAGGAGAGCGCTAGGGAAGCTACGTGTGTGAGGCAGCTGCTGGGCGCCCAGGGAGTCAGCCTCCGGGTGTGCGGGGCTGCAGACCCCAGCCAGGGCCCTGGGAGCCTGGGGCACTCCGTGCGGCGCTGAGTCTGGGCGGCCAAGCAACCGCTGAGGGGCCCTGCACTGGCCCTTCCCTTCCCTCGCACAGAGCTCTTCCTGCTGGAGCCCTTGGCACTCTGCAAGCCACCGGCCCCTAAGCCCTCCCCAAGGACGCTGGGGCCTAGGTGCAAAGGCAAGGCAGGAGCGGAGCTGAGGCCAGGAAGGCGCCAGTGGCGTCTCCCAGCCTCGCGCAGCCTGCTCCTTCCTGGGCAGGAAGCCTAGCAGCGAGGCAAGTCTGGGCAAGGCTCGCCCAGGGCAGAGCAGCCTAGCGCCAGCAACTCTGCCAGAACTGGCCTCTGAGCAGAGCTGGAGCTCTGCCGTCCTGGAGGCGCACTCGGCTCCAGCCAAGTAGGGCTTGAGCCAAACGAGGCTGGGCTGCCTCTTCTTCCCTCGAGGAGGCTCGCCTCCCCGCCAGCTGTTCACTCGGCTTCCAGGTGGGGGCGCTCTGCGCCTCCTGCAGGTCTTGGCTCAGGGGCTGCTTGCCCTGAGCTGGGGCTGTGCGCGGGAGCCCAGGCACGCAGGGGCAAGCCCAAACCAGCTGCACACGTCTCTGCTGGGGAGGAGAGCGCTAGGGAAGCTACGTGTGTGAGGCAGCTGCTGGGCGCCAAGGGAGTCAGCCTCCGGGTGTGCGGGGCTGCAGACAACAACCAGGGGCCCTGGGAGCCTGGTGCACTCCGTGCGGCGCTGAGCCTGGGCGGCCAAGCAACCGCTGGAGGAGCCCTGCACTGGCCCTTCCCTTCCCTCGCACAGAGCTCTTCCTGCTGGAGCCCTTGGCAGAGTGCAAGCCACCGGCCCCTAAGCCCTCCCCAAGGACGCCTGGGGCCTAGGTGCAAAGGCAAGACAGGAGCGGAGCTGAGGCCAGGAAGGCGCCAGTGGTGTCTCCCAGCCTCGCGCAGCTTGCTCCTTCCTGGGCAGGAAGCCTAGCAGCGAGGCAAGTCTGGGCAAGGCTCGCCCAGGGCAGAGCAGCCTCGTGCCAGCAACTCTGCCAGATCGGGCCTCTGAGCAGAGCTGGAGCTCTGCCGTCCTGGAGGCGCACTCGGCTCCAGCCAAGTAGGGCTTGAGCCAAAAGAGGCTGGGCTGCCTCTTCTTCCCTCGAGGAAGCTCGCCTCCCCGCCAGCTGTTCACTCGGCTTCCAGGTGGGGGCGCTCTGCGCCTCCTGCAGGTCTTGGCTCAGGGGCTGCTTTCCCTGAGCTGGGGCTGTGGGCGGGAGCCCAGGCACGAAGGGGCAGGCCCCAAACTGCTGCACACGTCTCTGCTGGGGAGGAGAGCGCTAGGGAAGCTACGTGTGAGAGGCAGCTGCTGGGCGCCCAGGGAGTCAGCCTCCGGGTGTGCGGGGCTGCAGACCCCAGCCAGGGGCCCTGGGAGCCTGGTGCACTCCGTGCGGCACTGAGCCTGGGCGGCCAAGCAACCGCCGGAGGAGCCCTGCACTGGCCCTTCCCTACCCTCGCACAGAGCTCTTCCTGCTGGAGTCCTTGGCAGTGTGCAAGCCACCGGCCCCTAAGCCCTCCCCAAGGACGCCTGGGGCCTAGGTGCAAAGGCAAGGCAGGAGCGGAGCTGAGGCCAGGAAGGCGCCAGTGGCGTCTCCCAGCCTCGCGCAGCCTGCTCCTTCCTGGGCAGGAAGCCTAGCAGCGAGGCAAGTCTGGGCAAGGCTCGCCCAGGGCAGAGCAGCCTCGCGCCAGCAACTCTGCCAGAACGGGCCTCTGAGCAGAGCTGGAGCTCTGCCGTCCTGGAGGCGCACTCGGCTCCAGCCAAGTAGGGCTTGAGCCAAACGAGGCTGGGCTGCCTCTTCTTCCCTCGAGGAGGCTCGCCTCCCCGCCAGCTGTTCACTCGGCTTCCAGGTGGGGGCGCTCTGCGCCTCCTGCAGGTCTTGGCTCAGGGGCTGCTTGCCCTGAGCTGGGGCTGTGCGCGGGAGCCCAGGCACGCAGGGGCAGGCCCCAACCAGCTGCACACGTCTCTGCTGGGGAGGAGAGCGCTAGGGAAGCTACGTGTGTGAGGCAGCTGCTGGGCGCCCAGGGAGTCAGCCTCCGGGTGTGCGGGGCTGCAGACCCCAGCCAGGGGCCCTGGGAGCCTGGTGCACTCCGTGCGGAGCTGAGCCTGGGCGGCCAAGCAACCGCTGGAGGAGCCCTGCACTGGCCCTTCCTTTCCCTCGCACAGAGCTCTTCCTGCTGGAGCCCTTGGCAGTGTGCAAGCCACCGGCCCCTAAGCCCTCCCCAAGGACGCCTGGGGCCTAGGTGCAAAGGCAAGGCAGGAGCGGAGCTGAGGCCAGGAAGGCGCCAGTGGCGTCTCCCAGCCTCGCGCAGCCTGCTCCTTCCTGGGCAGGAAGCCTAGCAGCGAGGCAAGTCTGGGCAAGGCTCGCCCAGGGCAGAGCAGCCTCGCGCCAGCAACTCTGCCAGAACGGGCCTCTGAGCAGAGCTGGAGCTCTGCCGTCCTGGAGGCGCACTCGGCTCCAGCCAAGTAGGGCTTGAGCCAAACGAGGCTGGGCTGCCTCTTCTTCCCTCGAGGAGGCTCGCCTCCCCGCCAGGTGTTCACTCGGCTTCCAGGTGGGGGCGCTCTGCGCCTCCTGCAGGTCTTGGCTCAGGGGCTGCTTGCCCTGAGCTGGGGCTTTGGGCGGGAGCCCAGGCACGCAGGGGTAGGCCCCAACCAGCTGCACACGTCTCTGCTAGGGAGGAGAGCGCTATGGAAGCTACGTGTGTGAGGCAGCTTTTGGGCGCCCAGGGAGTCAGCCTCTGGGTGTGCGGGGCTGCAGACCCCAGCCAGGGGCCCTGGGAGCCTGGTGCACTCCGTGCGGCGCTGAGCCTGGGCGGCCAAGGAACCGCTGGAAGAGCCCTGCACTGGCCCTTCCCTTCCCTCGCACAGAGCTCTTCCTGCTGGAGCCCTTGGCAGTGTGCAAGCCAACGGCCCCTAAGCCCTCCCCAAGGACGCCTGGGGCCTAGGTGCAAGGGCAAGGCAGGAGCGGAGCTGAGGCCAGGAAGGCGCCAGTGGCGTCTCCCAGCCTCGCGCAGCCTGCTCCTTCCTGGGCAGGAAGCCTAGCAGCGAGGCAAGTCTGGGCAAGGCTCGCCCAGGGCAGAGTAGCCTCGCGCCAGCAACTCTGCCAGAACGGGCCTCTGAACAGAGCTGGAGCTCTGCCGTCCTGGAGGCGCTCTCGGCTCCAGCCAAGTAGGGCAGCCAAACGAGGCTGGGCTGCCTCTTCTTCCCTCGAGGAGGCTCGCCTCCCCGCCAGCTGTTCACTCGGCTTCCAGGTGGGGGCGCTCTGCGCCTCCTGCAGGTCTTGGCTCAGGGGCTGCTTGCCCTGAGCTGGGGCTGTGCGCGGGAGCCCAGGCACGCAGGGGCAGGCCCCAAACAGCTGCACACGTCTCTGCTGGGGAGGAGAGCGCTAGGGAAGCTACGTGTGTGAGGCAGCTGCTGGGCGCCCAGGGAGTCAGCCTCCGGGTGTGCGGGGCTGCAGACCCCAGCCAGGGGTCCTGGGAGCCTGGTGCACTCCAGCGGCGCTGAGCCTGGGCGGCCAAGCAACCGCTGGAGGAGCCTGGCACTGGCCCTTCCCTTCCCTCGCACAGAGCTCTTCCTGCTGGAGCCCTTGGCAGTGTGCAAGCCACCGGCCCCTAAGCCCTCCCCAAGGACGCCTGGGGCCTAGGTGCAAAGGCAAGGCAGGAGCGGAGCTGAGGCCAGGAAGGCGCCAGTGGCGTCTCACAGCCTCGCGCAGCCTGCTCCTTCCTGGGCAGGAAGCCTAGCAGCGAGGCAAGTCTGGGCAAGGCTCGCCCAGGGCAGAGCAGCCTAGCGCCAGCCACTCTGCCAGAACGGGCCTCTGAGCAGAGCTGGAGCTCTGCCGTCCTGGAGGCGCACTCGGCTCCAGCCAAGTAGGGCAGCCAAACGAGGCTGGGCTGCCTCTTCTTCCCTCGAGGAGGCTCGCCTCCCCGCCAGCTGTTCACTCGGCTTCCAGGCGGGGGCGCTCTGCGCCTCCTGCAGGTCTTGGCTCAGGGGATTCTTGCCCTGAGTTGGGGCTTTGGGCTGGAGCCCAGGCACGCAGGGGCAGGCCCCAACCAGCTGCACACGTCTCTGCTGGGGAGGAGAGCGCTAGGGAAGCTACGTGTGTGAGGCAGCTGCTGGGCGCCCAGGGAGTCAGCCTCCGGGTGTGCGGGGCTGCAGACCCCAGCCAGGGGTCCTGGGAGCCTGGGGCACTCCGTGCGGTGCTGAGCCTGGGCGGCCAAGCAACCGCTGGAGGAGCCTGGCACTGGCCCTTCCCTTCCCTCGCACAGAGCTCTTCCTGCTGGAGCCCTTGGCAGTGTGCAAGCCACCGGCCCCTAAGCCCTCCCCAAGGACGCCTGGGGCCTAGGTCCAAAGGCAAGGCAGGAGCGGAGCTGAGGCCAGGAAGGCGCCAGTGGCGTCTCCCAGCCTCACGCAGCCTGCTCCTTCCTGTGCAGGAAGCCTAGCAGCGAGGCAAGTCTGGGCAAGGCTCGCCCAGGGCAGAGCAGCCTAGCGCCAGCAACTCTGCCAGAACGGGCCTCTGAGCAGAGCTGGAGCTCTGCCGTCCTGGAGGCGCACTCGGCTCCAGCCAAGTAGGGCTTGAGCCAAACGAGGATGGGCTACCTCTTCTTCCCTCGAGGAGGCTCGCCTCCCCGCCAGCTGTTCACTCGGCTTCCAGGTGGGGGCGCTCTGCGCCTCCTGCAGGTCTTGGCTCAGGGGCTGCTTGCCCTGAGCTGGGGCTGTGGGCGGGAGCCCAGGCACGCAGGGGCAGGCCCCAACCAGCTGCACACGTCTCTGCTGGGGAGGAGAGCGCTAGGGAAGCTACGTGTGTGAGGCAGCTGCTGGGCGCCCAGGGAGTCAGCCTCCGGCTGTGCGGGGCTGCAGACTCCAGCCAGGGGCCCTGGGAGCCTGGTGCACTCCGTGCGGCGCTGAGCCTGGGCGGCCAAGCAACCGCTGGAGGAGCCCTGCACTGGCCCTTCCCTTCCCTCGCACAGAGCTCTTCCTGCTGGAGCCCTTGGCAGAGTGCAAGCCACCGACCCCTAAGCCCTCCCCAAGGACGCCTGGGGCCTAGGTGCAAAGGCAAGACAGGAGCGGAGCTGAGGCCAGGAAGGCGCCAGTGGTGTCTCCCAGCCTCGCGCAGCCTGCTCCTTCCTGGGCAGGAAGCCTAGCAGCGAGGCAAGTCTGGGCAAGGCTCGCCCAGGGCAGAGCAGCCTCGTGCCAGCAACTCTGCCAGATCGGGCCTCTGAGCAGAGCTGGAGCTCTGCCGTCCTGGAGGCGCACTCGGCTCCAGCCAAGTAGGGCTTGAGCCAAAAGAGGCTGTGCTGCCTCTTCTTCCCTCGAGGAAGCTCGCCTCCCCGCCAGCTGTTCACTCGGCTTCCAGGTGGGGGCGCTCTGCGCCTCCTGCAGGTCTTGGCTCAGGGGCTGCTTTCCCTGAGCTGGGGCTGTGGGCGGGAGCCCAGGCACGAAGGGGCAGGCCCCAAACAGCTGCACACGTCTCTGCTGGGGAGGAGAGCGCTAGGGAAGCTACGTGTGAGAGGCAGCTGCTGGGCGCCCTGGGAGTCAGCCTCCGGGTGTGCGGGGCTGCAGACCCCAGCCAGGGGCCCTGGGAGCCTGGTGCACTCCGTGCGGCGCTGAGCCTGGGCGGCCAAGCAACCGCCGGAGGAGCCCTGCACTGGCCTTTCCCTACCCTCGCACAGAGCTCTTCCTGCTGGAGTCCTTGGCAGTGTGCAAGCCACCGGCCCCTAAGCCCTCCCCAAGGACGCCTGGGGCCTAGGTGCAAAGGCAAGGCAGGAGCGGAGCTGAGGCCAGGAAGGCGCCAGTGGCGTCTCCCAGCCTCGCGCAGCCTGCTCCTTCCTGGGCAGGAAGCCTAGCAGCGAGGCAAGTCTGGGCAAGGCTCGCCCAGGGCAGAGCAGCCTCGCGCCAGCAACTCTGCCAGAACGGGCCTCTGAGCAGAGCTGGAGCTCTGCCGTCCTGGAGGCGCACTCGGCTCCAGCCAAGTAGGGCTTGAGCCAAACGAGGCTGGGCTGCCTCTTCTTCCCTCGAGGAAGCTCGCCTCCCCGCCAGCTGTTCACTCGGCTTCCAGGTGGGGGCGCTCTGCGCCTCCTGCAGGTCTTGGCTCAGGGGCTGCTTGCCCTGAGCTGGGGCTGTGCGCGGGAGCCCAGGCACGCAGGGGCAGGCCCCAACCAGCTGCACACGTCTCTGCTGGGGAGGAGAGCGCTAGGGAAGCTACGTGTGTGAGGCAGCTGCTGGGCGCCCAGGGAGTCAGCCTCCGGGTGTGCGGGGCTGCAGACCCCAGCCAGGGGCCCTGGGAGCCTGGTGCACTCCGTGCGGCGCTGAGCCTGGGCGGCCAAGCAACCGCTGGAGGAGACCTGCACTGGCCCTTCCTTCCCTCGCACAGAGCTCTTCCTGCTGGAGCCCTTGGCAGTGTGCAAGCCACCGGCCCCTAAGCCCTCCCCAAGGAAGCCTGGGGCCTAGGTGCAAAGGCAAGGCAGGAGCGGAGCTGAGGCCAGGAAGGCGCCAGTGGCGTCTCCCAGCCTCGCGCAGCCTGCTCCTTCCTGGGCAGGAAGCCTAGCAGCGAGGCAAGTCTGGGCAAGGCTCGCCCAGGGCAGAGCAGCCTCGCGCCAGCAACTCTGCCAGAACGGGCCTCTGAACAGAGCTGGAGCTCTGCCGTCCTGGAGGCGCTCTCGGCTCCAGCCAAGTAGGGCAGCCAAACGAGGCTGGGCTGCCTCTTCTTCCCTCGAGGAGGCTAGCCTCCCCGCCAGCTGTTCACTCGGCTTCCAGGTGGGGGCGCTCTGCGCCTCCTGCAGGTCTTGGCTCAGGGGCTGCTTGCCCTGAGCTGGGGCTGTGCGCGGGAGCCCAGGCACGCAGGGGCAGGCCCCAAACAGCTGCACACGTCTCTGCTGGGGAGGAGAGCGCTAGGGAAGCTACGTGTGTGAGGCAGCTGCTGGGCGCCCAGGGAGTCAGCCTCCGGGTGTGCGGGGCTGCAGACCCCAGCCAGGGCCCTGGGAGCCTGGGGCACTCCGTGCGGCGCTGAGTCTGGGCGGCCAAGCAACCGCTGGAGGAGCCCTGCACTGGCCCTTCCCTTCCCTCGCACAGAGCTCTTCCTGCTGGAGCCCTTGGCACTCTGCAAGCCACCGGCCCCTAAGCCCTCCCCAAGGACGCCTGGGGCCTAGGTGCAAAGGCAAGGCAGGAGCGGAGCTGAGGCCAGGAAGGCGCCAGTGGCGTCTCCCAGCCTCGCGCAGCCTGCTCCTTCCTGGGCAGGAGGCCTAGCAGCGAGGCAAGTCTGGGCAAGGCTCGCCCAGGGCAGAGCAGCCTCGCGCCAGCAACTCTGCCAGAACGGGCCTCTGAGCAAAGCTGGAGCTCTGCCGTCCTGGAGGCGCACTCGGCTCCAGCCAAGTAGGGCTTGAGCCAAACGAGGCTGGGCTGCCTCTTCTTCCCTCGAGGAGGCTCGCCTCCCCGCCAGCTGTTCACTCGGCTTCCAGGTGGGGGCGCTCTGCGCCTCCTGCAGGTCTTGGCTCAGGGGCTGCTTGCCCTGAGCTGGGGCTGTGCGCGGGAGCCCAGGCACGCAGGGGCAGGCCCAAACCAGCTGCACACGTCTCTGCTGGGGAGGAGAGCGCTAGGGAAGCTACGTGTGTGAGGCAGCTGCTGGGCGCCCAGGGAGTCAGCCTCCGGGTGTGCGGGGCTGCAGACAACAGCCAGGGGCCCTGGGAGCCTGGTGCACTCCGTGCGGCGCTGAGCCTGGGCGGCCAAGCAACCGCTGGAGGAGCCCTGCACTGGCCCTTCCCTTCCCTCGCACAGAGCTCTTCCTGCTGGAGCCCTTGGTAGAGTGCAAGCCACCGGCCCCTAAGCCCTCCCCAAGGACGCCTGGGGCCTAGGTGCAAAGGCAAGACAGGAGCGGAGCTGAGGCCAGGAAGGCGCCAGTGGTGTCTCCCAGCCTCGCGCAGCCTGCTCCTTCCTGGGCAGGAAGCCTAGCAGCGAGGCAAGTCTGGGCAAGGCTCGCCCAGGGCAGAGCAGCCTCGTGCCAGCAACTCTGCCAGATCGGGCCTCTGAGCAGAGCTGGAGCTCTGCCGTCCTGGAGGCGCACTCGGCTCCAGCCAAGTAGGGCTTGAGCCAAAAGAGGCTGTGCTGCCTCTTCTTCCCTCGAGGAAGCTCGCCTCCCCGCCAGCTGTTCACTCGGCTTCCAGGTGGGGGCGCTCTGCGCCTCCTGCAGGTCTTGGCTCAGGGGCTGCTTTCCCTGAGCTGGGGCTGTGGGCGGGAGCCCAGGCACGAAGGGGCAGGCCCCAAACAGCTGCACACGTCTCTGCTGGGGAGGAGAGCGCTAGGGAAGCTACGTGTGAGAGGCAGCTGCTGGGCGCCCAGGGAGTCAGCCTCCGGGTGTGCGGGGCTGCAGACCCCAGCCAGGGGCCCTGGGAGCCTGGTGCACTCCGTGCGGCGCTGAGCCTGGGCGGCCAAGCAACCGCCGGAGGAGCCCTGCACTGGCCTTTCCCTACCCTCGCACAGAGCTCTTCCTGCTGGAGTCCTTGGCAGTGTGCAAGCCACCGGCCCCTAAGCCCTCCCCAAGGACGCCTGGGGCCTAGGTGCAAAGGCAAGGCAGGAGCGGAGCTGAGGCCAGGAAGGCGCCAGTGGCGTCTCCCAGCCTCGCGCAGCCTGCTCCTTCCTGGGCAGGAAGCCTAGCAGCGAGGCAAGTCTGGGCAAGGCTCGCCCAGGGCAGAGCAGCCTCGCGCCAGCAACTCTGCCAGAACGGGCCTCTGAGCAGAGCTGGAGCTCTGCCGTCCTGGAGGCGCACTCGGCTCCAGCCAAGTAGGGCTTGAGCCAAACGAGGCTGGGCTGCCTCTTCTTCCCTCGAGGAGGCTCGCCTCCCCGCCAGCTGTTCACTCGGCTTCCAGGTGGGGGCGCTCTGCGCCTCCTGCAGGTCTTGGCTCAGGGGCTGCTTGCCCTGAGCTGGGGCTGTGCGCGGGAGCCCAGGCACGCAGGGGCAGGCCCCAACCAGCTGCACACGTCTCTGCTGGGGAGGAGAGCGCTAGGGAAGCTACGTGTGTGAGGCAGCTGCTGGGCGCCCAGGGAGTCAGCCTCCGGGTGTGCGGGGCTGCAGACCCCAGCCAGGGGCCCTGGGAGCCTGGTGCACTCCGTGCGGCGCTGAGCCTGGGCGGCCAAGCAACCGCTGGAGGAGCCCTGCACTGGCCCTTCCTTTCCCTCGCACAGAGCTCTTCCTGCTGGAGCCCTTGGCAGTGTGCAAGCCACCGGCCCCTAAGCCCTCCCCAAGGATGCCTGGGGCCTAGGTGCAAAGGCAAGGCAGGAGCGGAGCTGAGGCCAGGAAGGCGCCAGTGGCGTCTCCCAGCCTCGCGCAGCCTGCTCCTTCCTGGGCAGGAAGCCTAGCAGCGAGGCAAGTCTGGGCAAGGCTCGCCCAGGGCAGAGCAGCCTCGCGCCAGCAACTCTGCCAGAACGGGCCTCTGAGCAGAGCTGGAGCTCTGCCGTCCTGGAGGCGCACTCGGCTCCAGCCAAGTAGGGCTTGAGCCAAACGAGGCTGGGCTGCCTCTTCTTCCCTCGAGGAGGCTCGCCTCCCCGCCAGGTGTTCACTCGGCTTCCAGGTGGGGGCGCTCTGCGCCTCCTGCAGGTCTTGGCTCAGGGGCTGCTTGCCCTGAGCTGGGGCTGTGCGCGGGAGCCCAGGCACGCAGGGGCAGGCCCCAACCAGCTGCACACGTCTCTGCTGGGGAGGAGAGCGCTAGGGAAGCTACGTGTGTGAGGCAGCTGCTGGGCGCCCAGGGAGTCAGCCTCCGGGTGTGCGGGGCTGCAGACCCCAGCCAGGGGCCCTGGGAGCCTGGTGCACTCCGTGCGGAGCTGAGCCTGGGCGGCCAAGCAACCGCTGGAGGAGCCCTGCACTGGCCCTTCCCTTCCCTCGCACAGAGCTCTTCCTGCTGGAGCCCTTGGCAGTGTGCAAGCCTCCGGCCCCTAAGCCTTCCCCAAGGACGCCTGGGGCCTAGGTGCAAAAGCAAGGCAGGAGCGGAGCTGAGGCCAGGAAGGCGCCAGTGGCGTCTCCCAGCCTCGCACAGCCTGCTCCTTCCAGGGCAGGAAGCCTAGCAGCGAGGCAAGTCTGGGCAAGGCTCGCTCAGGGCAGAGCAGCCTCGCGCCAGCAACTCTGCCAGAACGGGCCTCTGAGCAGAGCTGGAGCTCTGCCGTCCTGGAGGCGCACTCGGCTCCAGCCAAGTAGGGCTTGATCCAAACGAGGCTGGGCTGCCTCTTCTTCCCTCGAGGAGGCTCGCCTCCCCGCCAGGTGTTCACTCGGCTTCCAGGTGGGGGCGCTCTGCGCCTCCTGCAGGTCTTTGCTCAGGGGCTGCTTGCCCTGAGCTGGGGCTGTGCGCGGGAGCCCAGGCACGCAGGGGCAGGCCCCAAACAGCTGCAAACGTCTCTGCTGGGGAGGAGAGCGCTAGGGAAGCTACGTGTGTGAGGCAGCTGCTGGGCGCCCAGGGAGTCAGCCTCCGGGTGTGCGGGGCTGCAGACCCCAGCCAGGGGTCCTGGGAGCCTGGTGCACTCCGTGCGGCGCTGAGCCTGGGCGGCCAAGCAACCGCTGGAGGAGCCTGGCACTGGCCCTTCCCTTCCCTCGCACAGAGCTCTTCCTGCTGGAGCCCTTGGCAGTGTGCAAGCCACCGGCCCCTAAGCCCTCCCCAAGGACGCCTGGGGCCTAGGTGCAAAGGCAAGGCAGGAGCGGAGCTGAGGCCAGGAAAGCGCCAGTGGCATCTCCCAGCCTCGCGCAGCCTGCTCCTTCCTGGGCAGGAAGCCTAGCAGCGAGGCAAGTCTGGGCAAGGCTCGCCCAGGGCAGAGCAGCCTAGCGCCAGCCACTCTGCCAGAACGGGCCTCTGAGCAGAGCTGGAGCTCTGCCGTCCTGGAGGCGCACTCGGCTCCAGCCAAGTAGGGCAGCCAAACGAGGCTGGGCTGCCTCTTCTTCCCTCGAGGAGGCTCGCCTCCCCGCCAGCTGTTCACTCGGCTTCCAGGCGGGGGCGCTCTGCGCCTCCTGCAGGTCTTGGCTCAGGGGCTGCGTGCCCTGAGCTGGGGCTGTGGGCGGGAGCCCAGGCACGCAGGGGCAGGCCCCAACCAGCTGCACACGTCTCTGCTGGGGAGGAGAGCGCTAGGGAAGCTACGTGTGTGAGGCAGCTGCTGGGCGCCCGGGGAGTCAGCCTCCGGGTGTGCGGGGCTGCAGACTCCAGCCAGGGGCCCTGGGAGCCTGGTGCACTCCGTGCGGCGCTGAGCCTGGGCGGCCAAGCAACCGCTGGAGGAGACCTGCACTGGCCCTTCCTTCCCTCGCACAGAGCTCTTCCTGCTGGAGCCCTTGGCAGTGTGCAAGCCACCGGCCCCTAAGCCCTCCCCAAGGAAGCCTGGGGCCTAGGTGCAAAGGCAAGGCAGGAGCGGAGCTGAGGCCAGGAAGGCGCCAGTGGCGTCTCCCAGCCTCGCGCAGCCTGCTCCTTCCTGGGCAGGAAGCCTAGCAGCGAGGCAAGTCTGGGCAAGGCTCGCCCAGGGCAGAGCAGCCTCGCGCCAGCAACTCTGCCAGAACGGGCCTCTGAACAGAGCTGGAGCTCTGCCGTCCTGGAGGCGCTCTCGGCTCCAGCCAAGTAGGGCAGCCAAACGAGGCTGGGCTGCCTCTTCTTCCCTCGAGGAGGCTAGCCTCCCCGCCAGCTGTTCACTCGGCTTCCAGGTGGGGGCGCTCTGCGCCTCCTGCAGGTCTTGGCTCAGGGGCTGCTTGCCCTGAGCTGGGGCTGTGCGCGGGAGCCCAGGCACGCAGGGGCAGGCCCCAAACAGCTGCACACGTCTCTGCTGGGGAGGAGAGCGCTAGGGAAGCTACGTGTGTGAGGCAGCTGCTGGGCGCCCAGGGAGTCAGCCTCCGGGTGTGCGGGGCTGCAGACCCCAGCCAGGGCCCTGGGAGCCTGGGGCACTCCGTGCGGCGCTGAGTCTGGGCGGCCAAGCAACCGCTGGAGGAGCCCTGCACTGGCCCTTCCCTTCCCTCGCACAGAGCTCTTCCTGCTGGAGCCCTTGGCACTCTGCAAGCCACCGGCCCCTAAGCCCTCCCCAAGGACGCCTGGGGCCTAGGTGCAAAGGCAAGGCAGGAGCGGAGCTGAGGCCAGGAAGGCGCCAGTGGCGTCTCCCAGCCTCGCGCAGCCTGCTCCTTCCTGGGCAGGAGGCCTAGCAGCGAGGCAAGTCTGGGCAAGGCTCGCCCAGGGCAGAGCAGCCTCGCGCCAGCAACTCTGCCAGAACTGGCCTCTGAGCAGAGCTGGAGTTCTGCCGTCCTGGAGGCGCACTCGGCTCCAGCCAAGTAGGGCTTGAGCCAAACGAGGCTGGGCTGCCTCTTCTTCCCTCGAGGAGGCTCGCCTCCGCGCCAGCTGTTCACTCGGCTTCCAGGTGGGGGCGCTCTGCGCCTCCTGCAGGTCTTGGCTCAGGGGCTGCTTGCCCTGAGCTGGGGCTGTGCGCGGGAGCCCAGGCACGCAGGGGCAGGCCCCAACCAGCTGCACACGTCTCTGCTGGGGAGGAGAGCGCTAGGGAAGCTACGTGTGTGAGGCAGCTGCTGGGCGCCCAGGGAGTCAGCCTCCGGGTGTGCGGGGCTGCAGACCCCAGCCAGGGGCCCTGGGAGCCTGGTGCACTCCGTGCGGCGCTGAGCCTGGGCGGCCAAGCAACCGCTGGAGGAGACCTGCAATGGCCCTTCCTTCCCTCGCACAGAGCTCTTCCTGCTGGAGCCCTTGGCAGTGTGCAAGCCACCGGCCCCTAAGCCCTCCCCAAGGAAGCCTGGGGCCTAGGTGCAAAGGCAAGGCAGGAGCGGAGCTGAGGCCAGGAAGGCGCCAGTGGCGTCTCCCAGCCTCGCGCAGCCTGCTCCTTCCTGGGCAGGAAGCCTAGCAGCGAGGCAAGTCTGGGCAAGGCTCGCCCAGGGCAGAGCAGCCTCGCGCCAGCAACTCTGCCAGAACGGGCCTCTGAACAGAGCTGGAGCTCTGCCGTCCTGGAGGCGCTCTCGGCTCCAGCCAAGTAGGGCAGCCAAACGAGGCTGGGCTGCCTCTTCTTCCCTCGAGGAGGCTAGCCTCCCCGCCAGCTGTTCACTCGGCTTCCAGGTGGGGGCGCTCTGCGCCTCCTGCAGGTCTTGGCTCAGGGGCTGCTTGCCCTGAGCTGGGGCTGTGCGCGGGAGCCCAGGCACGCAGGGGCAGGCCCCAAACAGCTGCACACGTCTCTGCTGGGGAGGAGAGCGCTAGGGAAGCTACGTGTGTGAGGCAGCTGCTGGGCCCCCAGGGAGTCAGCCTCCGGGTGTGCGGGGCTGCAGACCCCAGCCAGGGCCCTGGGAGCCTGGGGCACTCCGTGCGGCGCTGAGCCTGGGCGGCCAAGCAACCGCTGGAGGAGCCCTGCACTGGCCCTTCCCTTCCCTCGCACAGAGCTCTTCCTGCTGGAGCCCTTGGCACTCTGCAAGCCACCGGCCCCTAAGCCCTCCCCAAGGACGCCTGGGGCCTAGGTGCAAAGGCAAGGCAGGAGCGGAGCTGAGGCCAGGAAGGCGCCAGTGGCGTCTCCCAGCCTCGCGCAGCCTGCTCCTTCCTGGGCAGGAGGCCTAGCAGCGAGGCAAGTCTGGGCAAGGCTCGCCCAGGGCAGAGCAGCCTCGCGCCAGCAACTCTGCCAGAACGGGCCTCTGAGCAAAGCTGGAGCTCTGCCGTCCTGGAGGCGCACTCGGCTCCAGCCAAGTAGGGCTTGAGCCAAACGAGGCTGGGCTGCCTCTTCTTCCCTCGAGGAGGCTCGCCTCCCCGCCAGCTGTTCACTCGGCTTCCAGGTGGGGGCGCTCTGCGCCTCCTGCAGGTCTTGGCTCAGGGGCTGCTTGCCCTGAGCTGGGGCTGTGCGCGGGAGCCCAGGCACGCAGGGGCAGGCCCAAACCAGCTGCACACGTCTCTGCTGGGGAGGAGAGCGCTAGGGAAGCTACGTGTGTGAGGCAGCTGCTGGGCGCCCAGGGAGTCAGCCTCCGGGTGTGCGGGGCTGCAGACAACAGCCAGGGGCCCTGGGAGCCTGGTGCACTCCGTGCGGCGCTGAGCCTGGGCGGCCAAGCAACCGCTGGAGGAGCCCTGCACTGGCCCTTCCCTTCCCTCGCACAGAGCTCTTCCTGCTGGAGCCCTTGGTAGAGTGCAAGCCACCGGCCCCTAAGCCCTCCCCAAGGACGCCTGGGGCCTAGGTGCAAAGGCAAGACAGGAGCGGAGCTGAGGCCAGGAAGGCGCCAGTGGTGTCTCCCAGCCTCGCGCAGCCTGCTCCTTCCTGGGCAGGAAGCCTAGCAGCGAGGCAAGTCTGGGCAAGGCTCGCCCAGGGCAGAGCAGCCTCGTGCCAGCAACTCTGCCAGATCGGGCCTCTGAGCAGAGCTGGAGCTCTGCCGTCCTGGAGGCGCACTCGGCTCCAGCCAAGTAGGGCTTGAGCCAAAAGAGGCTGTGCTGCCTCTTCTTCCCTCGAGGAAGCTCGCCTCCCCGCCAGCTGTTCACTCGGCTTCCAGGTGGGGGCGCTCTGCGCCTCCTGCAGGTCTTGGCTCAGGGGCTGCTTTCCCTGAGCTGGGGCTGTGGGCGGGAGCCCAGGCACGAAGGGGCAGGCCCCAAACAGCTGCACACGTCTCTGCTGGGGAGGAGAGCGCTAGGGAAGCTACGTGTGAGAGGCAGCTCCTGGGCGCCCAGGGAGTCAGCCTCCGGGTGTGCGGGGCTGCAGACCCCAGCCAGGGGCCCTGGGAGCCTGGTGCACTCCGTGCGGCGCTGAGCCTGGGCGGCCAAGCAACCGCCGGAGGAGCCCTGCACTGGCCTTTCCCTACCCTCGCACAGAGCTCTTCCTGCTGGAGTCCTTGGCAGTGTGCAAGCCACCGGCCCCTAAGCCCTCCCCAAGGACGCCTGGGGCCTAGGTGCAAAGGCAAGGCAGGAGCGGAGCTGAGGCCAGGAAGGCGCCAGTGGCGTCTCCCAGCCTCGCGCAGCCTGCTCCTTCCTGGGCAGGAAGCCTAGCAGCGAGGCAAGTCTGGGCAAGGCTCGCCCAGGGCAGAGCAGCCTCGCGCCAGCAACTCTGCCAGAACGGGCCTCTGAGCAGAGCTGGAGCTCTGCCGTCCTGGAGGCGCACTCGGCTCCAGCCAAGTAGGGCTTGAGCCAAACGAGGCTGGGCTGCCTCTTCTTCCCTCGAGGAGGCTCGCCTCCCCGCCAGCTGTTCACTCGGCTTCCAGGTGGGGGCGCTCTGCGCCTCCTGCAGGTCTTGGCTCAGGGGCTGCTTGCCCTGAGCTGGGGCTGTGCGCGGGAGCCCAGGCACGCAGGGGCAGGCCCCAACCAGCTGCACACGTCTCTGCTGGGGAGGAGAGCGCTAGGGAAGCTACGTGTGTGAGGCAGCTGCTGGGCGCCCAGGGAGTCAGCCTCCGGGTGTGCGGGGCTGCAGACCCCAGCCAGGGGCCCTGGGAGCCTGGTGCACTCCGTGCGGCGCTGAGCCTGGGCGGCCAAGCAACCGCTGGAGGAGCCCTGCACTGGCCCTTCCTTTCCCTCGCACAGAGCTCTTCCTGCTGGAGCCCTTGGCAGTGTGCAAGCCACCGGCCCCTAAGCCCTCCCCAAGGACGCCTGGGGCCTAGGTGCAAAGGCAAGGCAGGAGCGGAGCTGAGGCCAGGAAGGCGCCAGTGGCGTCTCCCAGCCTCGCGCAGCCTGCTCCTTCCTGGGCAGGAAGCCTAGCAGCGAGGCAAGTCTGGGCAAGGCTCGCCCAGGGCAGAGCAGCCTCGCGCCAGCAACTCTGCCAGAACGGGCCTCTGAGCAGAGCTGGAGCTCTGCCGTCCTGGAGGCGCACTCGGCTCCAGCCAAGTAGGGCTTGAGCCAAACGAGGCTGGGCTGCCTCTTCTTCCCTCGAGGAGGCTCGCCTCCCCGCCAGCTGTTCACTCGGCTTCCAGGTGGGGGCGCTCTGCGCCTCCTGCAGGTCTTGGCTCAGGGGCTGCTTGCCCTGAGCTGGGGCTGTGCGCGGGAGCCCAGGCACGCAGGGGCAGGCCCCAAACAGCTGCACACGTCTCTGCTAGGGAGGAGAGCGCTAGGGAAGCTACGTGTGTGAGGCAGCTGCTGGGCGCCCAGGGAGTCAGCCTCCGGGTGTGCGGGGCTGCAGACCCCAGCCAGGGGCCCTGGGAGCCTGGTGCACTCCGTGCGGCGCTGAGCCTGGGCGGCCAAGCAACCGCTGGAGGAGCCCTGCACTGGCCCTTCCCTTCCCTCGCACAGAGCTCTTCCTGCTGGAGCCCTTGGCAGTGTGCAAGCCTCCGGCCCCTAAGCCCTCCCCAAGGACGCCTGGGGCCTAGGTGCAAAGGCAAGGCAGGAGCGGAGCTGAGGCCAGGAAGGCGCCAGTGGTGTCTCCCAGCCTCGCGCAGCCTGCTCCTTCCTGGGCAGGAAGCCTAGCAGCGAGGCAAGTCTGGGCAAGGCTCGCCCAGGGCAGAGCAGCCTCGCGCCAGCAACTCTGCCAGATCGGGCCTCTGAGCAGAGCTGGAGCTCTGCCGTCCTGGAGGCGCACTCGGCTCCAGCCAAGTAGCGCTTGAGCCAAACGAGGCTGGGCTGCCTCTTCTTCCCTCGAGGAAGCTCGCCTCCCCGCCAGCTGTTCACTCGGCTTCCAGGTGGGGGCGCTCTGCGCCTCCTGCAGGTCTTGGCTCAGGGGCTGCTTTCCCTGAGCTGGGGCTGTGGGCGGGAGCCCAGGCACGAAGGGGCAGGCCCCAAACAGCTGCACACGTCTCTGCTGGGGAGGAGAGCGCTAGGGAAGCTACGTGTGAGAGGCAGCTGCTGGGCGCCCTGGGAGTCAGCCTCCGGGTGTGCGGGGCTGCAGACCCCAGCCAGGGGCCCTGGGAGCCTGGTGCACTCCGTGCGGCGCTGAGCCTGGGCGGCCAAGCAACCGCCGGAGGAGCCCTGCACTGGCCCTTCCCTACCCTCGCACAGAGCTCTTCCTGCTGGAGTCCTTGGCAGTGTGCAAGCCACCGGCCCCTAAGCCCTCCCCAAGGACGCCTGGGGCCTAGGTGCAAAGGCAAGGCAGGAGCGGAGCTGAGGCCAGGAAGGCGCCAGTGGCGTCTCCCAGCCTCGCGCAGCCTGCTCCTTCCTGGGCAGGAAGCCTAGCAGCGAGGCAAGTCTGGGCAAGGCTCGCCCAGGGCAGAGCAGCCTCGCGCCAGCAACTCTGCCAGAACGGGCCTCTGAGCAGAGCTGGATCTCTGCCGTCCTGGAGGCGCACTCGGCTCCAGCCAAGTAGGGCTTGAGCCAAACGAGGCTGGGCTGCCTCTTCTTCCCTCGAGGAGGCTCGCCTCCCCGCCAGGTGTTCACTCGGCTTCCAGGTGGGGGCGCTCTGCGCCTCCTGCAGGTCTTGGCTCAGGGGCTGCTTGCCCTGAGCTGGGGCTGTGCGCGGGAGCCCAGGCACGCAGGGGCAGGCCCCAACCAGCTGCACACGTCTCTGCTGGGGAGGAGAGCGCTAGGGAAGCTACGTGTGTGAGGCAGCTGCTGGGCGCCCAGGGAGTCAGCCTCCGGGTGTGCGGGGCTGCAGACCCCAGCCAGGGGCCCTGGGAGCCTGGTGCACTCCGTGCGGAGCTGAGCCTGGGCGGCCAAGCAACCGCTGGAGGAGCCCTGCACTGGCCCTTCCCTTCCCTCGCACAGAGCTCTTCCTGCTGGAGCCCTTGGCAGTGTGCAAGCCTCCGGCCCCTAAGCCTTCCCCAAGGACGCCTGGGGCCTAGGTGCAAAAGCAAGGCAGGAGCGGAGCTGAGGCCAGGAAGGCGCCAGTGGCGTCTCCCAGCCTCGCACAGCCTGCTCCTTCCAGGGCAGGAAGCCTAGCAGCGAGGCAAGTCTGGGCAAGGCTCGCTCAGGGCAGAGCAGCCTCGCGCCAGCAACTCTGCCAGAACGGGCCTCTGAGCAGAGCTGGAGCTCTGCCGTCCTGGAGGCGCACTCGGCTCCAGCCAAGTAGGGCTTGATCCAAACGAGGCTGGGCTGCCTCTTCTTCCCTCGAGGAGGCTCGCCTCCCCGCCAGGTGTTCACTCGGCTTCCAGGTGGGGGCGCTCTGCGCCTCCTGCAGGTCTTTGCTCAGGGGCTGCTTGCCCTGAGCTGGGGCTGTGCGCGGGAGCCCAGGCACGCAGGGGCAGGCCCCAAACAGCTGCAAACGTCTCTGCTGGGGAGGAGAGCGCTAGGGAAGCTACGTGTGTGAGGCAGCTGCTGGGCGCCCAGGGAGTCAGCCTCCGGGTGTGCGGGGCTGCAGACCCCAGCCAGGGGTCCTGGGAGCCTGGTGCACTCCGTGCGGCGCTGAGCCTGGGCGGCCAAGCAACCGCTGGAGGAGCCTGGCACTGGCCCTTCCCTTCCCTCGCACAGAGCTCTTCCTGCTGGAGCCCTTGGCAGTGTGCAAGCCACCGGCCCCTAAGCCCTCCCCAAGGACGCCTGGGGCCTAGGTGCAAAGGCAAGGCAGGAGCGGAGCTGAGGCCAGGAAAGCGCCAGTGGCATCTCCCAGCCTCGCGCAGCCTGCTCCTTCCTGGGCAGGAAGCCTAGCAGCGAGGCAAGTCTGGGCAAGGCTCGCCCAGGGCAGAGCAGCCTAGCGCCAGCCACTCTGCCAGAACGGGCCTCTGAGCAGAGCTGGAGCTCTGCCGTCCTGGAGGCGCACTCGGCTCCAGCCAAGTAGGGCAGCCAAACGAGGCTGGGCTGCCTCTTCTTCCCTCGAGGAGGCTCGCCTCCCCGCCAGCTGTTCACTCGGCTTCCAGGCGGGGGCGCTCTGCGCCTCCTGCAGGTCTTGGCTCAGGGGCTGCTTGCCCTGAGCTGGGGCTGTGGGCGGGAGCCCAGGCACGCAGGGGCAGGCCCCAACCAGCTGCACACGTCTCTGCTGGGGAGGAGAGCGCTAGGGAAGCTACGTGTGTGAGGCAGCTGCTGGGCGCCCAGGGAGTCAGCCTCCGGGTGTGCGGGGCTGCAGACTCCAGCCAGGGGCCCTGGGAGCCTGGTGCACTCCGTGCGGCGCTGAGCCTGGGCGGCCAAGCAACCGCTGGAGGAGACCTGCACTGGCCCTTCCTTCCCTCGCACAGAGCTCTTCCTGCTGGAGCCCTTGGCAGTGTGCAAGCCACCGGCCCCTAAGCCCTCCCCAAGGAAGCCTGGGGCCTAGGTGCAAAGGCAAGGCAGGAGCGGAGCTGAGGCCAGGAAGGCGCCAGTGGCGTCTCCCAGCCTCGCGCAGCCTGCTCCTTCCTGGGCAGGAAGCCTAGCAGCGAGGCAAGTCTGGGCAAGGCTCGCCCAGGGCAGAGCAGCCTCGCGCCAGCAACTCTGCCAGAACGGGCCTCTGAACAGAGCTGGAGCTCTGCCGTCCTGGAGGCGCTCTCGGCTCCAGCCAAGTAGGGCAGCCAAACGAGGCTGGGCTGCCTCTTCTTCCCTCGAGGAGGCTAGCCTCCCCGCCAGCTGTTCACTCGGCTTCCAGGTGGGGGCGCTCTGCGCCTCCTGCAGGTCTTGGCTCAGGGGCTGCTTGCCCTGAGCTGGGGCTGTGCGCGGGAGCCCAGGCACGCAGGGGCAGGCCCCAAACAGCTGCACACGTCTCTGCTGGGGAGGAGAGCGCTAGGGAAGCTACGTGTGTGAGGCAGCTGCTGGGCGCCCAGGGAGTCAGCCTCCGGGTGTGCGGGGCTGCAGACCCCAGCCAGGGCCCTGGGAGCCTGGGGCACTCCGTGCGGCGCTGAGTCTGGGCGGCCAAGCAACCGCTGGAGGAGCCCTGCACTGGCCCTTCCCTTCCCTCGCACAGAGCTCTTCCTGCTGGAGCCCTTGGCACTCTGCAAGCCACCGGCCCCTAAGCCCTCCCCAAGGACGCCTGGGGCCTAGGTGCAAAGGCAAGGCAGGAGCGGAGCTGAGGCCAGGAAGGCGCCAGTGGCGTCTCCCAGCCTCGCGCAGCCTGCTCCTTCCTGGGCAGGAGGCCTAGCAGCGAGGCAAGTCTGGGCAAGGCTCGCCCAGGGCAGAGCAGCCTCGCGCCAGCAACTCTGCCAGAACTGGCCTCTGAGCAGAGCTGGAGTTCTGCCGTCCTGGAGGCGCACTCGGCTCCAGCCAAGTAGGGCTTGAGCCAAACGAGGCTGGGCTGCCTCTTCTTCCCTCGAGGAGGCTCGCCTCCCCGCCAGCTGTTCACTCGGCTTCCAGGTGGGGGCGCTCTGCGCCTCCTGCAGGTCTTGGCTCAGGGGCTGCTTGCCCTGAGCTGGGGCTGTGCGCGGGAGCCCAGGCACGCAGGGGCAGGCCCAAACCAGCTGCACACGTCTCTGCTGGGGAGGAGAGCGCTAGGGAAGCTACGTGTGTGAGGCAGCTGCTGGGCGCCCAGGGAGTCAGCCTCCGGGTGTGCGGGGCTGCAGACAACAGCCAGGGGCCCTGGGAGCCTGGTGCTCTCCGTGCGGCGCTGAGCCTGGGCGGCCAAGCAACCGCTGGAGGAGCCCTGCACTGGCCCTTCCCTTCCCTCGCACAGAGCTCTTCCTGCTGGAGCCCTTGGCAGAGTGCAAGCCACCGGCCCCTAAGCCCTCCCCAAGGACGCCTGGGGCCTAGGTGCAAAGGCAAGGCAGGAGCGGAGCTGAGGCCAGGAAGGCGCCAGTGGTGTCTCCCAGCCTCGCGCAGCCTGCTCCTTCCTGGGCAGGAAGCCTAGCAGCGAGGCAAGTCTGGGCAAGGCTCGCCCAGGGCAGAGCAGCCTCGCGCCAGCAACTCTGCCAGATCGGGCCTCTGAGCAGAGCTGGAGCTCTGCCGTCCTGGAGGCGCACTCGGCTCCAGCCAAGTAGGGCTTGAGCCAAACGAGGCTGGGCTGCCTCTTCTTCCCTCGAGGAAGCTCGCCTCCCCGCCAGCTGTTCACTCGGCTTCCAGGTGGGGGCGCTCTGCGCCTCCTGCAGGTCTTGGCTCAGGGGCTGCTTTCCCTGAGCTGGGGCTGTGGGCGGGAGCCCAGGCACGAAGGGGCAGGCCCCAAACAGCTGCACACGTCTCTGCTGGGGAGGAGAGCGCTAGGGAAGCTACGTGTGAGAGGCAGCTGCTGGGCGCCCAGGGAGTCAGCCTCCGGGTGTGCGGGGCTGCAGACCCCAGCCAGGGGCCCTGGGAGCCTGGTGCACTCCTTGCGGCGCTGAGCCTGGGCGGCCAAGCAACCGCTGGAGGAGCCTGGCACTGGCCCTTCCCTTCCCTCGCACAGATCTCTTCCTGCTGGAGCCCTTGGCACTCTGCAAGCCACCGGCCCCTAAGCCCTCCCCAAGGAGGCCTGGGGCCTAGGTGCAAAGGCAAGGCAGGAGCGGAGCTGAGGCCAGGAAGGCGCCAGTGGCGTCTCCCAGCCTCGCGCAGCCTGCTCCTTCCTGGGCAGGAAGCCTAGCAGCGAGGCAAGTCTGGGCAAGGCTCGCCCAGGGCAGAGCAGCCTCGCGCCAGCAACTCTGCCAGAACGGGCCTCTGAGCAGAGCTGGAGCTCTGCCGTCCTGGAGGCGCACTCGGCTCCAGCCAAGTAGGGCTTGAGCCAAACGAGGCTGGGCTGCCTCTTCTTCCCTCGAGGAGGCTCGCCTCCCCGCCAGGTGTTCACTCGGCTTCCAGGTGGGGGCGCTCTGCGCCTCCTGCAGGTCTTGGCTCAGGGGCTGCTTGCCCTGAGCTGGGGCTTTGGGCGGGAGCCCAGGCACGCAGGGGTAGGCCCCAACCAGCTGCACACGTCTCTGCTGGGGAGGAGAGCGCTAGGGAAGCTACGTGTGTGAGGCAGCTGCTGGGCGCCCAGGGAGTCAGCCTCCGGCTGTGCGGGGCTGCAGACTCCAGCCAGGGGCCCTGGGAGCCTGGTGCACTACGTGCGGCGCTGAGCCTGGGCGGCCAAGCAACCGCTGGAGGAGACCTGCACTGGCCCTTCCTTCCCTCGCACAGAGCTCTTCCTGCTGGAGCCCTTGGCAGTGTGCAAGCCACCGGCCCCTAAGCCCTCCCCAAGGAAGCCTGGGGCCTACGTGCAAAGGCAAGGCAGGAGCGGAGCTGAGGCCAGGAAGGCGCCAGTGGCGTCTCCCAGCCTCGCGCAGCCTGCTCCTTCCTGGGCAGGAAGCCTAGCAGCGAGGCAAGTCTGGGCAAGGCTCGCCCAGGGCAGAGCAGAATCGCGCCAGCAACTCTGCCAGAACGGGCCTCTGAACAGAGCTGGAGCTCTGCCGTCCTGGAGGCGCTCTCGGCTCCAGCCAAGTAGGGCAGCCAAACGAGGCTGGGCTGCCTCTTCTTCCCTCGAGGAGGCTAGCCTCCCCGCCAGCTGTTCACTCGGCTTCCAGGTGGGGGCGCTCTGCGCCTCCTGCAGGTCTTGGTTCAGGGGCTGCTTGCCCTGAGCTGGGGCTGTGCGCGGGAGCCCAGGCACGCAGGGGCAGGCCCCAACCTGCTGCACACGTCTCTGCTGGGGAGGAGAGCGCTAGGGAAGCTACGTGTGTGAGGCAGCTGCTGGGCGCCCAGGGAGTCAGCCTCCGGGTGTGCGGGGCTGCAGACCCCAGCCAGGGCCCTGGGAGCCTGGGGCACTCCGTGCGGCGCTGAGTCTGGGCGGCCAAGCAACCGCTGGAGGAGCCCTGCACTGGCCCTTCCCTTCCCTCGCACAGAGCTCTTCCTGCTGGAGCCCTTGGCACTCTGCAAGCCACCGGCCCCTAAGCCCTCCCCAAGGACGCCTGGGGCCTAGGTGCAAAGGCAAGGCAGGAGCGGAGCTGAGGCCAGGAAGGCGCCAGTGGCGTCTCCAAGCCTCGCGCAGCCTGCTCCTTCCTGGGCAGGAGGCCTAGCAGCGAGGCAAGTCTGGGCAAGGCTCGCCCAGGGCAGAGCAGCCTCGCGCCAGCAACTCTGCCAGAACTGGCCTCTGAGCAGAGCTGGAGCTCTGCCGTCCTGGAGGCGCACTCGGCTCCAGCCAAGTAGGGCTTGAGCCAAACGAGGCTGGGCTGCCTCTTCTTCCCTCGAGGAGGCTCGCCTCCCCGCCAGCTGTTCACTCGGCTTCCAGGTGGGGGCGCTCTGCGCCTCCTGCAGGTCTTGGCTCAGGGGCTGCTTGCCCTGAGCTGGGGCTGTGCGCGGGAGCCCAGGCACGCAGGGGCAGGCCCAAACCAGCTGCACACGTCTCTGCTGGGGAGGAGAGCGCTAGGGAAGCTACGTGTGTGAGGCAGCTGCTGGGCGCCCAGGGAGTCAGCCTCCGGGTGTGCGGGGCTGCAGACAACAGCCAGGGGCCCTGGGAGCCTGGTGCTCTCCGTGCGGCGCTGAGCCTGGGCGGCCAAGCAACCGCTGGAGGAGCCCTGCACTGGCCCTTCCCTTCCCTCGCACAGAGCTCTTCCTGCTGGAGCCCTTGGCAGAGTGCAAGCCACCGGCCCCTAAGCCCTCCCCAAGGACGCCTGGGGCCTAGGTGCAAAGGCAAGGCAGGAGCGGAGCTGAGGCCAGGAAGGCGCCAGTGGTGTCTCCCAGCCTCGCGCAGCCTGCTCCTTCCTGGGCAGGAAGCCTAGCAGCGAGGCAAGTCTGGGCAAGGCTCGCCCAGGGCAGAGCAGCCTCGCGCCAGCAACTCTGCCAGATCGGGCCTCTGAGCAGAGCTGGAGCTCTGCCGTCCTGGAGGCGCACTCGGCTCCAGCCAAGTAGGGCTTGAGCCACACGAGGCTGGGCTGCCTCTTCTTCCCTCGAGGAGGCTCGCCTCCCCGCCAGCTGTTCACTCGGCTTCCAGGTGGGGGCGCTCTGCGCCTCCTGCAGGTCTTGGCTCAGGGGCTGCTTTCCCTGAGCTGGGGCAGTGGGCGGGAGCCCAGGCACGAAGGGGCAGGCCCCAAACAGCTGCACACGTCTCTGCTGGGGAGGAGAGCGCTAGGGAAGCTACGTGTGAGAGGCAGCTGCTGGGCGCCCAGGGAGTCAGCCTCCGGGTGTGCGGGGCTGCAGACCCCAGCCAGGGGCCCTGGGAGCCTGGTGCACTCCGTGCGGCGCTGAGCCTGGGCGGCCAAGCAACCGCCGGAGGAACCCTGCACTGGCCCTTCCCTACCCTCGCACAGAGCTCTTCCTGCTGGAGTCCTTGGCAGTGTGCAAGCCACCGGCCCCTAAGCCCTCCCCAAGGACGCCTGGGGCCTAGGTGCAAAGGCAAGGCAGGAGCGGAGCTGAGGCCAGGAAGGCGCCAGTGGCATCTCCCAGCCTCGCGCAGCCTGCTCCTTCCTGGGCAGGAAGCCTAGCAGCGAGGCAAGTCTGGGCAAGGCTCGCCCAGGGCAGAGCAGCCTCGCGCCAGCAACTCTGCCAGAACGGGCCTCTGAGCAGAGCTGGAGCTCTGCCGTCCTGGAGGCGCACTCGGCTCCAGCCAAGTAGGGCTTGAGCCAAACGAGGCTGGGCTGCCTCTTCTTCCCTCGAGGAGGCTCGCCTCCCCGCCAGCTGTTCACTCGGCTTCCAGGTGGGGGCGCTCTGCGCCTCCTGCAGGTCTTGGCTCAGGGGCGGCTTGCCCTGAGCTGGGGCTGTGGGCGGGGGCCCAGGCACGCAGGGGCAGGCCCCAACCAGCTGCACACGTCTCTGCTGGGGAGGAGAGCGCTAGGGAAGCTACGTGTGTGAGGCAGCTGCTGGGCGCCCAGGGAGTCAGCCTCCGGGTGTGCGGGGCTGCAGACCCCAGCCAGGGGCCCTGGGAGCCTGGTGCACTCCGTGCGGCGCTGAGCCTGGGCGGCCAAGCAACCGCTGGAGGAGCCCTGCACTGGCCCTTCCTTTCCCTCGCACAGAGCTCTTCCTGCTGGAGCCCTTGGCAGTGTGCAAGCCACCGGCCCCTAAGCCCTCCCCAAGGACGCCTGGGGCCTAGGTGCAAAGGCAAGGCAGGAGCGGAGCTGAGGCCAGGAAGGCGCCAGTGGCGTCTCCCAGCCTCGCGCAGCCTGCTCCTTCCTGGGCAGGAAGCCTAGCAGCGAGGCAAGTCTGGGCAAGGCTCGCCCAGGGCAGAGCAGCCTCGCGCCAGCAACTCTGCCAGAACGGGCCTCTGAGCAGAGCTGGAGCTCTGCCGTCCTGGAGGCTCACTCGGCTCCAGCCAAGTAGGGCTTGAGCCAAACGAGGCTGGGCTGCCTCTTCTTCCCTCGAGGAGGCTCGCCTCCCCGCCAGCTGTTCACTCGGCTTCCAGGTGGGGGTGCTCTGCGCCTCCTGCAGGTCTTGGCTCAGGGGCTGCTTGCCCTGAGCTGGGGCTGTGGGCGGGAGCTCAGGCACGCAGGGGCAGGCCCCAACCAGCTGCACACGTCTCTGCTGGGGAGGAGAGCCCTAGGGAAGCTACGTGTGTGAGGCAGCTGCTGGGCGCCCAGGGAGTCAGCCTCCGCGTGTGCGGGGATGCAGACCCCAGCCAGGGGCCCTGGGAGCCTGGTGCACTCCGTGCGGCGCTGAGCCTGGGCGGCCAAGCAACCGCTGGAGGAGCCCTGCACTGGCCCTTCCCTTCCCTCGCACAGAGCTCTTCCTGCTGGAGCCCTTGGCAGTGTGCAAGCCTCCGGCCCCTAAGCCTTCCCCAAGCAAGCTTGGGGCCTAGGTGCAAAAGCAAGGCAGGAGCGGAGCTGAGGCCAGGAAGGCGCCAGTGGCGTCTCCCAGCCTCGCGCAGCCTACTCCTTCCAGGGCAGGAAGCCTAGCAGCGAGGCAAGTCTGGGCAAGGCTCGCCCAGGGCAGAGCAGCCTCGCGCCAGCAACTCTGCCAGAACGGGCCTCTGAGCAGAGCTGGAGCTCTGCCGTCCTGGAGGCGCACTCGGCTCCAGCCAAGTAGGGCTTGAGCCAAACGAGGCTGGGCTGCCTCTTCTTCCCTCGAGGAGGCTCGCCTCCCCGCCAGGTGTTCACTCGGCTTCCAGGTGGGGGCGCTCTGCGCCTCCTGCAGGTCTTGGCTCAGGGGCTGCTTGCCCTGAGCTGGGGCTTTGGGCCTGAGCCCAGGCACGCAGGGGCAGGCCCCAACCAGCTGCACACGTCTCTGCTAGGGAGGAGAGCGCTATGGAAGCTACGTGTGTGAGGCAGCTTTTGGGCGCCCAGGGAGTCAGCCTCTGGGTGTGCGGGGCTGCAGACCCCAGCCAGGGGCCCTGGGAGCCTGGTGCACTCCGTGCGGCGCTGAGCCTGGGCGGCCAAGCAACCGCTGGAGGAGCCCTGCACTGGCCCTTCCCTTCCCTCGCACAGAGCTCTTCCTGCTGGAGCCCTTGGCAGTGTGCAAGCCAACGGCCCCTAAGCCCTCCCCAAGGACGCCTGGGGCCTAGGTGCAAGGGCAAGGCAGGAGCGGAGCTGAGGCCAGGAAGGCGCCAGTGGCGTCTCCCAGCCTCGCGCAGCCTGCTCCTTTCTGGGCAGGAAGCCTAGCAGCGAGGCAAGTCTGGGCAAGGCTCGCCCAGGGCAGAGCAGCCTCGCGCCTGCAACTCTGCCAGAACGGGCCTCTGAGCAGAGCTGGAGCTCTGCCGTCCTGGAGGCGCACTCGGCTCCAGCCAAGTAGGGCTTGAGCCAAACGAGGCTGGGCTGCCTCTCCTTCCCTCGAGGAGGCTCGCCTCCCCGCCAGCTGTTCACTCGGCTTCCAGGTGGGGGCGCTCTGCGCCTCCTGCAGGTCTTGGCTCAGGGGCTTCTTGCCCTGAGCTGGGGCTGTGGGCGGGAGCCCAGGCACGCAGGGGCAGACCCCAACCAGCTGCACACGTCTCTGCTGGGGAGGAGAGCGCTATGGAAGCTACGTGTGTGAGGCAGCTGCTGGGCGCCCAGGGAGTCAGCCTCCGGGTGTGCGGGGCTGCAGACTCCAGCCAGGGGCCCTGGGAGCCTGGTGCACTCCGTGCGGCGCTGAGCCTGGGCGGCCAAGCAACCGCTGGAGGAGACCTGCACTGGCCCTTCCTTCCCTCGCACAGAGCTCTTCCTGCTGGAGCCCTTGGCAGTGTGCAAGCCACCGGCCCCTAAGCCCTCCCCAAGGACGCCTGGGGCCTAGGTGCAAAGGCAAGGCAGGAGCGGACCTGAGGCCAGGAAGGCGCCAGTGGTGTCTCCCAGCCTCGCGCAGCCTGCTCCTTCCTGGGCAGGAAGCCTAGCAGCGAGGCAAGTCTGGGCAAGGCTCGCCCAGGGCAGAGCAGCCTCGTGCCAGCAACTCTGCCAGAACGGGCCTCTGAACAGAGCTTGAGCTCTGCCGTCCTGGAGGCGCTCTCGGCTCCAGCCAAGTAGGGCTTGAGCCAAACGAGGCTGGGCTGCCTCTTCTTCCCTCGAGGAGGCTAGCCTCCCCGCCAGCTGTTCACTCGGCTTCCAGGTGGGGGCGCTCTGCGCCTCCTGCAGATCTTGGCTCAGGGGCTGCTTGCCCTGAGCTGGGGCTGTGCGCGGGAGCCCAGGCACTCAGGGGCAGGCCCCAAACAGCTGCACACGTCTCTGCTGGGGAGGATAGCGCTAGGGAAGCTACGTGTGTGAGGCAGCTGCTGGGCGCCCAGGGAGTCAGCCTCCGGGTGTGCGGGGCTGCAGACCCCAGCCAGGGGTCCTGGGAGCCTGGGGCACTCCGTGCGGCGCTGAGCCTGGGCGGCCAAGCAACCGCTGGAGGAGCCTGGCACTGGCCCTTCCCTTCCCTCGCACAGAGCTCTTCCTGCTGGAACCCTTGGCACTCTGCAAGCCACCGGCCCCTAAGCCCTCCCCAAGGACGCCTGGGGCCTAGGTGCAAAGGCAAGGCAGGAGCGGAGCTGAGGCCAGGAAGGCGCCAGTGGCGTCTCCCAGCCTCGCGCAGCCTGCTCCTTCCTGGGCAGGAAGCCTAGCAGCGAGGCAAGTCTGGGCAAGGCTCGCCCAGGGCAGAGCAGTCTCGCGCCAGCAACTCTGCCAGAACGGGCCTCTGAGCAGAGCTGGAGCTCTGCCGTCCTGGAGGCTCACTCGGCTCCAGCCAAGTAGGGCTTGAGCCAAACGAGGCTGGGCTGCCTCTTCTTCCCTCGAGGAGGCTCGCCTCCCCGCCAGCTGTTCACTCGGCTTCCAGGTGGGGGTGCTCTGCGCCTCCTGCAGGTCTTGGCTCAGGGGCTGCTTGCCCTGAGCTGGGGTTGTGGGCGGGAGCCCAGGCACGCAGGGGCAGGCCCCAACCAGCTGCACACGTCTCTGCTGGGGAGGAGAGCCCTAGGGAAGCTACGTGTGTGAGGCAGCTGCTGGGCGCCCAGGGAGTCAGCCTCCGCGTGTGCGGGGATGCAGACCCCAGCCAGGGGCCCTGGGAGCCTGGTGCACTCCGTGCGGCACTGAGCCTGGGCGGCCAAGCAACCGCTGGAGGAGCCCTGCACTGGCCCTTCCCTTCCCTCGCACAGAGCTCTTCCTGCTGGAGCCCTTGGCAGTGTGCAAGCCTCCGGCCCCTAAGCCTTCCCCAAGCACGCCTGGGGCCTAGGTGCAAAAGCAAGGCAGGAGCGGAGCTGAGGCCAGGAAGGCGCCAGTGGCGTCTCCCAGCCTCGCGCAGCCTGCTCCTTCCAGGGCAGGAAGCCTAGCAGCGAGGCAAGTCTGGGCAAGGCTCGCCCAGGGCAGAGCAGCCTCGCGCCAGCAACTCTGCCAGAACGGGCCTCTGAGCAGAGCTGGAGCTCTGCCGTCCTGGAGGCGCACTCGGCTCCAGCCAAGTAGGGCTTGAGCCAAACGAGGCTGGGCTGCCTCTTCTTCCCTCGAGGAGGCTCGCCTCCGCGCCAGCTGTTCACTCGGCTTCCAGGCGGGGGCGCTCTGCGCCTCCTGCAGGTCTTGGCTCAGGGGCTTCTTGCCCTGAGTTGGGGCTTTGGGCGGGAGCCCAGGCACGCAGGGGCAGGCCCCAACCAGCTGCACACGTCTCTGCTGGGGAGGAGAGCGCTAGGGAAGCTACGTGTGTGAGGCAGCTGCTGGGCGCCCAGGGAGTCAGCCTCCGGGTGTGCGGGGCTGCAGACCCCAGCCAGGGGCCCTGGGGCCTGGTGCACTCCGTGCGGTGCTGAGCCTCGGCGGCCAAGCAACCGCTGGAGGAGACTTGCACTGGGCCTTCCCTTCCCTCGCACAGAGCTCTTCCTGCTGGAGCCCTTGGGAGTGTGCAAGCCAACGGCCCCTAAGCCCTCCCCAAGGACGCCTGGGGCCTAGATGCAAAGGCAAGGCAGGAGCGGAGCTGAGGCCAGGAAGGCGCCAGTGGCGTCTCCCAGCCTCGCGCAGCCTGCTCCTTCCTGGGCAGGAAGCCTAGCAGCGAGGCAAGTCTGGGCAAGGCTCGCCCAGGGCAGAGCAGCCTCGTGCCAGCAACTCTGCCAGAACGGGCCTCTGAACAGAGCTGGAGCTCTGCCGTCCTGGAGGCGCTCTCGGCTCCAGCCAAGTAGGGCTTGAGCCAAACGAGGCTGGGCTGCCTCTTCTTCCCTCGAGGAGGCTAGCCTCACCGCCAGCTGTTCACTCGGCTTCCAGGTGGGGGCGCTCTGCGCCTCCTGCAGGTCTTGGCTCAGGGGCTGCTTGCCCTGAGCTGGGGCTGTGCGCGGGAGCCCAGGCACTCAGGGGCAGGCCCCAAAAGCTGCACACGTCTCTGCTGGGGAGGAGAGCGCTAGGGAAGCTACGTGTGTGAGGCAGCTGCTGGGCGCCCAGGGAGTCAGCCTCCGGGTGTGCGGGGCTGCAGACCCCAGCCAGGGGTCCTGGGAGCCTGGGGCACTCCGTGCGGCGCTGAGCCTGGGCGGCCAAGCAACCGCTGGAGGAGCCTGGCACTGGCCCATCCCTTCCCTCGCACAGAGCTCTTCCTGCTGGAGCCCTTGGCACTCTGCAAGCCACCGGCCCCTAAGCCCTCCCCAAGGACGCCTGGGGCCTAGGTGCAAAGGCAAGGCAGGAGCGGAGCTGAGGCCAGGAAGGCGCCAGTGGCGTCTCCCAGCCTCGCGCAGCCTGCTCCTTCCTGGGCAGGAAGCCTAGCAGCGAGGCAAGTCTGGGCAAGGCTCGCCCAGGGCAGAGCAGCCTCGCGCCAGCAACTCTGCCAGAACGGGCCTCTGAGCAGAGCTGGAGCTCTGCCGTCCTGGAGGCGCACTCGGCTCCAGCCAAGTAGGGCTTGAGCCAAACGAGGCTGGGCTGCCTCTTCTTCCCTCGAGGAGGCTCGCCTCCCCGCCAGCTGTTCACTCGGCTTCCAGGTGGGGGCGCTCTGCGCCTCCTGCAGGTCTTGGCTCAGGGGCTGCTTGCCCTGAGCTGGGGCTGTGGGCGGGAGCCCAGGCACGCAGGGGCAGGCCCCAACCAGCTGCACACGTCTCTGCTGGGGAGGAGAGCGCTAGGGAAGCTACGTGTGTGAGGCAGCTGCTGGGCGCCCAGGGAGTCAGCCTCCGGGTGTGCGGGGCTGCAGACCCCAGCCAGGGGTCCTGGGAGCCTGGGGCACTCCGTGCGGCGCTGAGCCTGGGCGGCCAAGCAACCGCTGGAGGAGCCTGGCACTGGCCCTTCCCTTCCCTCGCACAGAGCTCTTCCTGCTGGAGCCCTTGGCAGTGTGCAAGCCACCGGCCCCTAAGCCCTCCCCAAGGACGCCTGGGGCCTAGGTGCAAAGGCAAGGCAGGAGCAGAGCTGAGGCCAGGAAGGCGCCAGTGGCGTCTCCCAGCCTCGCGCAGCCTGCTCCTTCCTGGGCAGGAAGCCTAGCAGCGAGGCAAGTCTGGGCAAGGCTCGCCCAGGGCAGAGCAGCCTCGCGCCAGCAACTCTGCCAGAACGGGCCTCTGAGCAGAGCTGGAGCTCTGCCGTCCTGGAGGCGCACTCGGCTCCAGCCAAGTAGGGCTTGAGCCAAACGAGGATGAGCTACCTCTTCTTCCCTCGAGGAGGCTCGCCTCCCCGCCAGCTGTTCACTCGGCTTCCAGGTGGGGGCGCTCTGCGCCTCCTGCAGGTCTTGGCTCAGGGGCTGCTTGCCCTGAGCTGGGGCTGTGGGCGGGAGCCCAGGCTCGCAGGGGCAGGCCCCAACCAGCTGCACACGTCTCTGCTGGGGAGGAGAGTGCTAGGGAAGCTACGTGTGTGAGGCACCTGCTGGGCGCCCAAGGAGTCAGCCTCCGGGTGTGCGGGGCTGCAGACCCCAGCCAGGGGCCCTGGGAGCCTGGTGCACTCCGTGCGGCGCTGAGCCTGGGCGGCCAAGCAACCGCTGGAGGAGCCCTGCACTGGCCCTTCCCTTCCCTCGCACAGAGCTCTTCCTGCTGGAGCCCTTGGCAGTGTGCAAGCCTCCGGCCCCTAAGCCTTCCCCAAGGACGCATGGGGCCTAGGTGCAAAAGCAAGGCAGGAGCGGAGCTGAGGCCAGGAAGGCGCCAGTGGCGTCTCCCAGCCTCGCACAGCCTGCTCCTTCCAGGGCAGGAAGCCTAGCAGCGAGGCAAGTCTGGGCAAGGCTCGCTCAGGGCAGAGCAGCCTCGCGCCAGCAACTCTGCCAGAACGGGCCTCTGAGCAGAGCTGGAGCTCTGCCGTCCTGGAGGCGCACTCGGCTCCAGCCAAGTAGGGCTTGAGCCAAACGAGGCTCGGCTGCCTCTTCTTCCCTCGAGGAGGCTCGCCTCCCCGCCAGCTGTTCACTCGGCTTCCAGGTGGGGGCGCTCTGCGCCTCCTGCAGGTCTTGGCTCAGGGGCTGCTTGCCCTGAGCTGGGGCTGTGCGCGGGAGCCCAGGCACGCAGGGGCAGGCCCCAACCAGCTGCACACGTCTCTGCTGGGGAGGAGAGTGCTAGGAAAGCTACGTGTGTGAGGCAGCTGCTGGGCGCCCAGGGAGTCAGCCTCCGGGTGTGCGGGGCTGCAGACCCCAGCCAGGGGTCCTGGGAGCCTGGGGCACTCCGTGCGGTGCTGAGCCTGGGCGGCCAAGCAACCGCTGGAGGAGCCTGGCACTGGCCCTTCCCTTCCCTCGTACAGGCTATTCCTGCTGGAGCCCTTGGCAGTGTGCAAGCCACCGGCCCCTAAGCCCTCCCCAAGGACGCCTGGGGCCTAGTTCCAAAGGCAAGGCAGGAGCGGAGCTGAGGCCAGGAAGGCGCCAGTGGCGTCTCCCAGCCTCGCGCAGCCTGCTCCTTCCTGGGCAGGAAGACTAGCAGCGAGGCAAGTCTGGGCAAGGCTCGCCCAGGGCAGAGCAGCCTAGCGCCAGCAACTCTGCCAGAACGGGCCTCTGAGCAGAGCTGGAGCTCTGCCGTCCTGGAGGCGCACTCGGCTCCAGCCAAGTAGGGCTTGAGCCAAACGAGGATGGGCTACCTCTTCTTCCCTCGAGGAGGCTCACCTCCCCGCCAGCTTTTCACTCGGCTTCCAGGTGGGGGCGCTCTGCGCCTCCTGCAGGTCTTGGCTCAGGGGCTGCTTGCCCTGAGCTGGGGCTGTGGGCGGGAGCCCAGGCACGAAGGGGCAGGCCCCAACCAGCTGCACACGTCTCTGCTGGGGAGGAGAGCGCTAGGGAAGCTACGTGTGTGAGGCAGCTGCTGGGCGCCCAGGGAGTCAGCCTCCGGGTGTGAGGGGCTGCAGACCCCAGCCAGGGGCCCTGGGAGCCTGGTGCACTCCGTGCAGCGCTGAGCCTGCGCGGCCAAGCAACCGCTGGAGGAGACCTGCACTGGCCCTTCCCTTCCCTCGCACAGAGCTCTTCCTGCTGGAGCCCTTGGGAGTGTGCAAGCCACCGGCCCCTAAGCCCTCCCCAAGGACGCCTGGGGCCTAGATTCAAAGGCAAGGCAGGAGCGGAGCTGAGGCCAGGAAGGCGCCAGTGGCGTCTCCAAGCCTCGCGCAGCCTGCTCCTTCCTGGGCAGGAAGCCTAGCAGCGAGGCAAGTCTGGGCAAGGCTCGCTCAGGGCAGAGCAGCCTCGCACCAGCAACTCTGCCAGAACGGGCCTCTGAGCAGAGCTGGAGCTCTGCCGTCCTGGAGGCGCACTCGGCTCCAGCCAAGTAGGGCTTGAGCCAAACGAGGCTGGGCTGCCTCTTCTTCCCTCGAGGAGGCTCGCCTCCCCGCCAGCTGTTCACTCGGCTTCCAGGTGGGGGCGCTCTGCGCCTCCTCCAGGTCTTGGCTCAGGGGCTGCTTGCCCTGAGCTGGGGCTGTGGGCGGGAGCCCAAGGCACGCAGGGGCAGGCCCCAACCAGCTGCACACGTCTCTGCTGGGGAGGAGAGCGCTATGGAAGCTACGTGTGTGAGGCAGCTGCTGGGCGCCCGGGGAGTCAGCCTCCGGGTGTGCGGGGCTGCAGACTCCAGCCAGGGGCCCTGGGAGCCTGGTGCACTCCGTGCGGCGCTGAGCCTGGGCGGCCAAGCAACCGCTGGAGGAGACCTGCACTGGCCCTTCCTTCCCTCGCACAGAGCTCTTCCTGCTGGAGCCCTTGGCAGTGTGCAAGCCACCGGCCCCTAAGCCCTCCCCAAGGACGCCTGGGGCCTAGGTGCAAAGGCAAGGCAGGAGCGGAGCTGAGGCCAGGAAGGTGCCAGTGGCGTCTCCCAGCCTCGCGCAGCCTGCTCCTTCCTGGGCAGGAAGCCTAGCAGCGAGGCAAGTCTGGGCAAGGCTCGCCCTGGGCAGAGCAGCCTCGTGCCAGCAACTCTGCCAGAACGGGCCTCTGAACAGAGCTGGAGCTCTGCCATCCTGGAGGCGCTCTCGGTTCCAGCCAAGTAGGGCAGCCAAACGAGGCTGGGCTGCCTCTTCTTCCCTCGAGGAGGCTAGCCTCCCCGCCCGCTGTTCACTCGGCTTCCAGGTGGGGGCGCTCTGCGCCTCCTGCAGGTCTTGGCTCAGGGGCTGCTTGCCCTGAGCTGGGGCTGTGCGCGGGAGCCCAGGCACTCAGGGGCAGGCCCCAAACAGCTGCACACGTCTCTGCTGGGGAGGAGAGCGCTAGGGAAGCTACGTGTGTGAGGCAGCTGCTGGGCGCCCAGGGAGTCAGCCTCCGGGTGTGCGGGGCTGCAGACCCCAGCCAGGGGCCCTGGGAGCCTGGTGCACTCCGTGCGGCGCTGAGCCTGGGCGGCCAAGCAACCGCTGGAGGAGCCCTGCACTGGCCCTTCCCTTCCCTCGCACAGAGCTCTTCCTGCTGGAGCCCTTGGCAGTGTGCAAGCCTCCGGCCCCTAAGCCTTCCCCAAGGACGCCTGGGGCCTAGGTGCAAAAGCAAGGCAGGAGCGGAGCTGAGGCCAGGAAGGCGCCAGTGGCGTCTCCCAGCCTCGCACAGCCTGCTCCTTCCAGGGCAGGAAGCCTAGCAGCGAGGCAAGTCTGGGCAAGGCTCGCCCAGGGCAGAGCAGCCTCGCGCCAGCAACTCTGCCAGAACGGGCCTCTGAGCAGAGCTGGAGCTCTGCCGTCCTGGAGGCGCACTCGGCTCCAGCCAAGTAGGGCTTGAGCCAAACGAGGCTGGGCTGCCTCTTCTTCCCTCGAGGAGGCTCGCCTCCCCGCCAGCTGTTCACTCGGCTTCCAGGTGGGGGCGCTCTGCGCCTCCTGCAGGTCTTGGCTCAGGGGCTGCTTGCCCTGAGCTGGGGCTGTGTGCGGGAGCCCAGGCACGCAGGGGCAGGCCCCAACCAGCTGCACACGTCTCTGCTGGGGAGGAGAGTGCTAGGAAAGCTACGTGTGTGAGGCAGCTGCTGGGCGCCCAGGGAGTCAGCCTCCGGGTGTGCGGGGCTGCAGACCCCAGCCAGGGGTCCTGGGAGCCTGGGGCACTCCGTGCGGTGCTGAGCCTGGGCGGCCAAGCAACCGCTGGAGGAGCCTGGCACTGGCCCTTCCCTTCCCTCGCACAGGCTATTCCTGCTGGAGCCCTTGGCAGTGTGCAAGCCACCGGCCCCTAAGCCCTCCCCAAGGACGCCTGGGGCCTAGGTCCAAAGGCAAGGCAGGAGCGGAGCTGAGGCCAGGAAGGCGCCAGTGGCGTCTCCCAGCCTCGCGCAGCCTGCTCATTCCTGGGCAGGAAGCCTAGCAGCGAGGCAAGTCTGGGCAAGGCTCGCCCAGGGCAGAGCAGCCTCGCGCCAGCAACTCTGCCAGAACGGGCCTCTGAACAGAGCTGGAGCTCTGCCGTCCTGGAGGCGCTCTCGGCTCCAGCCAAGTAGGGCAGCCAAACGAGGCTGGGCTGCCTCTTCTTCCCTCGAGGAGGCTCGCCTCCCCGCCAGCTGTTCACTCGGCTTCCAGGTGGGGGCGCTCTGCGCCTCCTGCAGGTCTTGGCTCAAGGGCTGCTTGCCCTGAGCTGGGGCTGTGGGCGGGAGCCCAGGCACGCAGGGGCAGGCCACAACCAGCTGCACACGTCTCTGCTGGGGAGGCGAGCGCTAGGGAAGCTACGTGTGTGAGGCAGCTGCTGGACTCCCAGGGAGTCAGCCTCCGGGTGTGCGGGGCTGCAGACCCCAGCCAGGGGCCCTGGGAGCCTGGTGCACTCCGTGCGGCGCTGAGCCTGGGCGGCCAAGCAACCGCTGGAGGAGCCCTGCACTGGCCCTTCCCTTCCCTCGCACAGAGCTCTTCCTGCTGGAGCCCTTGGCAGTGTGCAAGCCACCGGCCCCTAAGCCCTCCCCAAGGACGCCTGGGGCCTAGGTGCAAAGGCAAGGCAGGAGCGGAGCTGAGGCCAGGAAGGCGCCAGTGGCGTCTCCCAGCCTCGCGCAGCCTGCTCGTTCCTGGGCAGGAAGCCTAGCAGCGAGGCAAGTCTGGGCAAGGCTCGCCCAGGGCAGAGCAGCCTCGCGCCAGCAACTCTGCCAGAACGGGCCTCTGAGCAGAGCTGGAGCTCTGCCGTCCTGGAGGCGCACTCGGCTCCAGCCAAGTAGGGCTTGAGCCAAACGAGGCTGGGCTGCCTCTTCTTCCCTCGAGGAGGCTCGCCTCCCCGCCAGCTGTTCACTCGGCTTCCAGGTGGGGGCGCTCGGCCCCTCCTGCAGGTCTTGGCTCAGGGGCTGCTTGCCCTGAGCTGGGGCTGTGCGCGGGAGCCCAGGCACGCAGGGGCAGGCCCCAACCAGCTGCACACGTCTCTGCTGGGGAGGAGAGCGCTAGGAAAGCTACGTGTGTGAGGCAGCTGCTGGGCGCCCAGGGAGTCAGCCTCCGGGTGTGCGGGGCTGCAGACCCCAGCCAGGGCCCTGGGAGCCTGGGGCACTCCGTGCGGCGCTGAGTCTGGGCGGCCAAGCAACCGCTGGAGGAGCCCTGCACTGGCCCTTCCCTTCCCTCGCACAGAGCTCTTCCTGCTGGAGCCCTTGGCACTCTGCAAGCCACCGGCCCCTAAGCCCTCCCCAAGGACGCCTGGGGCCTAGGTGCAAAGGCAAGGCAGGAGCGGAGCTGAGGCCAGGAAGGCGCCAGTGGCGTCTCCCAGCCTCGCGCAGCCTGCTCCTTCCTGGGCAGGAGGCCTAGCAGCGAGGCAAGTCTGGGCAAGGCTCGCCCAGGGCAGAGCAGCCTCGCGCCAGCAACTCTGCCAGAACGGGCCTCTGAGCAAAGCTGGAGCTCTGCCGTCCTGGAGGCGCACTCGGCTCCAGCCAAGTAGGGCTTGAGCCAAACGAGGCTGGGCTGCCTCTTCTTCCCTCGAGGAGGCTCGCCTCCCCGCCAGCTGTTCACTCGGCTTCCAGGTGGGGGCGCTCTGCGCCTCCTGCAGGTCTTGGCTCAGGGGCTGCTTGCCCTGAGCTGGGGCTGTGCGCGGGAGCCCAGGCACGCAGGGGCAGGCCCAAACCAGCTGCACACGTCTCTGCTGGGGAGGAGAGCGCTAGGGAAGCTACGTGTGTGAGGCAGCTGCTGGGCGCCCAGGGAGTCAGCCTCCGGGTGTGCGGGGCTGCAGACAACAGCCAGGGGCCCTGGGAGCCTGGTGCACTCCGTGCGGCGCTGAGCCTGGGCGGCCAAGCAACCGCTGGAGGAGCCCTGCACTGGCCCTTCCCTTCCCTCGCACAGAGCTCTTCCTGCTGGAGCCCTTGGTAGAGTGCAAGCCACCGGCCCCTAAGCCCTCCCCAAGGACGCCTGGGGCCTAGGTGCAAAGGCAAGACAGGAGCGGAGCTGAGGCCAGGAAGGCGCCAGTGGTGTCTCCCAGCCTCGCGCAGCCTGCTCCTTCCTGGGCAGGAAGCCTAGCAGCGAGGCAAGTCTGGGCAAGGCTCGCCCAGGGCAGAGCAGCCTCGTGCCAGCAACTCTGCCAGATCGGGCCTCTGAGCAGAGCTGGAGCTCTGCCGTCCTGGAGGCGCACTCGGCTCCTGCCAAGTAGGGCTTGAGCCAAAAGAGGCTGTGCTGCCTCTTCTTCCCTCGAGGAAGCTCGCCTCCCCGCCAGCTGTTCACTCGGCTTCCAGGTGGGGGCGCTCTGCGCCTCCTGCAGGTCTTGGCTCAGGGGCTGCTTTCCCTGAGCTGGGGCTGTGGGCGGGAGCCCAGGCACGAAGGGGCAGGCCCCAAACAGCTGCACACGTCTCTGCTGGGGAGGAGAGCGCTAGGGAAGCTACGTGTGTGAGGCAGCTGCTGGGCGCCCAGGGAGTCAGCCTCCGGGTGTGCGGGGCTGCAGACCCCAGCCAGGGGCCCTGGGAGCCTGGTGCACTCCGTGCGGCGCTGAGCCTGGGCGGCCAAGCAACCGCCGGAGGAGCCCTGCACTGGCCTTTCCCTACCCTCGCACAGAGCTCTTCCTGCTGGAGTCCTTGGCAGTGTGCAAGCCACCGGCCCCTAAGCCCTCCCCAAGGACGCCTGGGGCCTAGGTGCAAAGGCAAGGCAGGAGCGGAGCTGAGGCCAGGAAGGCGCCAGTGGCGTCTCCCAGCCTCGCGCAGCCTGCTCCTTCCTGGGCAGGAAGCCTAGCAGCGAGGCAAGTCTGGGCAAGGCTCGCCCAGGGCAGAGCAGCCTCGCGCCAGCAACTCTGCCAGAACGGGCCTCTGAGCAGAGCTGGAGCTCTGCCGTCCTGGAGGCGCACTCGGCTCCAGCCAAGTAGGGCTTGAGCCAAACGAGGCTGGGCTGCCTCTTCTTCCCTCGAGGAGGCTCGCCTCCCCGCCAGCTGTTCACTCGGCTTCCAGGTGGGGGCGCTCTGCGCCTCCTGCAGGTCTTGGCTCAGGGGCTGCTTGCCCTGAGCTGGGGCTGTGCGCGGGAGCCCAGGCACGCAGGGGCAGGCCCCAACCAGCTGCACACGTCTCTGCTGGGGAGGAGAGCGCTAGGGAAGCTACGTGTGTGAGGCAGCTGCTGGGCGCCCAGGGAGTCAGCCTCCGGGTGTGCGGGGCTGCAGGCCCCAGCCAGGGGCCCTGGGAGCCTGGTGCACTCCGTGCGGCGCTGAGCCTGGGCGGCCAAGCAACCGCTGGAGGAGCCCTGCACTGGCCCTTCCTTTCCCTCGCACAGAGCTCTTCCTGCTGGAGCCCTTGGCAGTGTGCAAGCCACCGGCCCCTAAGCCCTCCCCAAGGACGCCTGGGGCCTAGGTGCAAAGGCAAGGCAGGAGCGGAGCTGAGGCCAGGAAGGCGCCAGTGGCGTCTCCCAGCCTCGCGCAGCCTGCTCCTTCCTGGGCAGGAAGCCTAGCAGCGAGGCAAGTCTGGGCAAGGCTCGCCCAGGGCAGAGCAGCCTCGCGCCAGCAACTCTGCCAGAACGGGCCTCTGAGCAGAGCTGGAGCTCTGCCGTCCTGGAGGCGCACTCGGCTCCAGCCAAGTAGGGCTTGAGCCAAACGAGGCTGGGCTGCCTCTTCTTCCCTCGAGGAGGCTCGCCTCCCCGCCAGCTGTTCACTCGGCTTCCAGGTGGGGAGCTCTGCGCCTCCTGCAGGTCTTGGCTCAGGGGCTGCTTGCCCTGAGCTGGGGCTGTGCGCGGGAGCCCAGGCACGCAGGGGCAGGCCCCAAACAGCTGCACACGTCTCTGCTAGGGAGGAGAGCGCTAGGGAAGCTACGTGTGTGAGGCAGCTGCTGGGCGCCCAGGGAGTCAGCCTCCGGGTGTGCGGGGCTGCAGACCCCAGCCAGGGGCCCTGGGAGCCTGGTGCACTCCGTGCGGCGCTGAGCCTGGGCGGCCAAGCAACCGCTGGAGGAGCCCTGCACTGGCCCTTCCCTTCCCTCGCACAGAGCTCTTCCTGCTGGAGCCCTTGGCAGTGTGCAAGCCTCCGGCCCCTAAGCCCTCCCCAAGGACGCCTGGGGCCTAGGTGCAAAGGCAAGGCAGGAGCGGAGCTGAGGCCAGGAAGGCGCCAGTGGTGTCTCCCAGCCTCGCGCAGCCTGCTCCTTCCTGGGCAGGAAGCCTAGCAGCGAGGCAAGTCTGGGCAAGGCTCGCCCAGGGCAGAGCAGCCTCGCGCCAGCAACTCTGCCAGATCGGGCCTCTGAGCAGAGCTGGAGCTCTGCCGTCCTGGAGGCGCACTCGGCTCCAGCCAAGTAGCGCTTGAGCCAAACGAGGCTGGGCTGCCTCTTCTTCCCTCGAGGAAGCTCGCCTCCCCGCCAGCTGTTCACTCGGCTTCCAGGTGGGGGCGCTCTGCGCCTCCTGCAGGTCTTGGCTCAGGGGCTGCTTTCCCTGAGCTGGGGCTGTGGGCGGGAGCCCAGGCACGAAGGGGCAGGCCCCAAACAGCTGCACACGTCTCTGCTGGGGAGGAGAGCGCTAGGGAAGCTACGTGTGAGAGGCAGCTGCTGGGCGCCCTGGGAGTCAGCCTCCGGGTGTGCGGGGCTGCAGACCCCAGCCAGGGGCCCTGGGAGCCTGGTGCACTCCGTGCGGCGCTGAGCCTGGGCGGCCAAGCAACCGCCGGAGGAGCCCTGCACTGGCCCTTCCCTACCCTCGCACAGAGCTCTTCCTGCTGGAGTCCTTGGCAGTGTGCAAGCCACCGGCCCCTAAGCCCTCCCCAAGGACGCCTGGGGCCTAGGGGCAAAGGCAAGGCAGGAGCGGAGCTGAGGCCAGGAAGGCGCCAGTGGCGTCTCCCAGCCTCGCGCAGCCTGCTCCTTCCTGGGCAGGAAGCCTAGCAGCGAGGCAAGTCTGGGCAAGGCTCGCCCAGGGCAGAGCAGCCTCGCGCCAGCAACTCTGCCAGAACGGGCCTCTGAGCAGAGCTGGAGCTCTGCCGTCCTGGAGGCGCACTCGGCTCCAGCCAAGTAGGGCTTGAGCCAAACGAGGCTGGGCTGCCTCTTCTTCCCTCGAGGAGGCTCGCCTCCCCGCCAGCTGTTCACTCGGCTTCCAGGTGGGGGCGCTCTGCGCCTCCTGCAGGTCTTGGCTCAGGGGCTGCTTGCCCTGAGCTGGGGCTGTGCGCGGGAGCCCAGGCACGCAGGGGCAGGCCCCAACCAGCTGCACACGTCTCTGCTGGGGAGGAGAGCGCTAGGGAAGCTACGTGTGTGAGGCAGCTGCTGGGCGCCCAGGGAGTCAGCCTCCGGGTGTGCGGGGCTGCAGACCCCAGCCAGGGGCCCTGGGAGCCTGGTGCACTCCGTGCGGAGCTGAGCCTGGGCGGCGAAGCAACCGCTGGAGGAGCCCTGCACTGGCCCTTCCCTTCCCTCGCACAGAGCTCTTCCTGCTGGAGCCCTTGGCAGTGTGCAAGCCTCCGGCCCCTAAGCCTTCCCCAAGGACGCCTGGGGCCTAGGTGCAAAAGCAAGGCAGGAGCGGAGCTGAGGCCAGGAAGGCGCCAGTGGCGTCTCCCAGCCTCGCACAGCCTGCTCCTTCCAGGGCAGGAAGCCTAGCAGCGAGGCAAGTCTGGGCAAGGCTCGCTCAGGGCAGAGCAGCCTCGCGCCAGCAACTCTGCCAGAACGGGCCTCTGAGCAGAGCTGGAGCTCTGCCGTCCTGGAGGCGCACTCGGCTCCAGCCAAGTAGGGCTTGAGCCAAACGAGGCTGGGCTGCCTCTTCTTCCCTCGAGGAGGCTCGCCTCCCCGCCAGCTGTTCACTCGGCTTCCAGGTGGGGGCGCTCTGCGCCTCCTGCAGGTCTTGGCTCAGGGGCTGCTTGCCCTGAGCTGGGGCTGTGCGCGGGAGCCCAGGCACGCAGGGGCAGGCCCCAACCAGCTGCACACGTCTCTGCTGGGGAGGAGAGCGCTAGGGAAGCTACGTGTGTGAGGCAGCTGCTGGGCGCCCAGGGAGTCAGCCTCCGGGTGTGAGGGGCTGCAGACCCCAGCCAGGGGCCCTGGGAGCCTGGTGCACTCCGTGCGGCGCTGAGCCTGGGCGGCCAAGCAACCGCTGGAGGAGCCCTGCACTGGCCCTTCCCTTCCCTCGCACAGAGCTCTTCCTGCTGGAGCCCTTGGCAGTGTGCAAGCCTCCGGCCCCTAAGCCCTCCCCAAGGACGCCTGGGGCCTAGGTGCAAAGGCAAGGCAGGAGCGGAGCTGAGGCCAGGAAGGCGCCAGTGGCGTCTCCCAGCCTCGCGCAGCCTGCTCCTTCCTGGGCAGGAAGCCTAGCAGCGAGGCAAGTCTGGGCAAGGCTCGCCCAGGGCAGAGCAGCCTCGCGCCAGCAACTCTGCCAGAACGGGCCTCTGAGCAGAGCTGGAGCTCTGCCGTCCTGGAGGCGCACTCGGCTCCAGCCAAGTAGGGCTTGATCCAAACGAGGCTGGGCTGCCTCTTCTTCCCTCGAGGAGGCTCGCCTCCCCGCCAGGTGTTCACTCGGCTTCCAGGTGGGGGCGCTCTGCGCCTCCTGCAGGTCTTGGCTCAGGGGCTGCTTGCCCTGAGCTGGGGCTTTTGGCGGGAGCCCAGGCACGCAGGGGTAGGCCCCAACCAGCTGCACACGTCTCTGCTAGGGAGGAGAGCGCTATGGAAGCTACGTGTGTGAGGCAGCTTTTGGGCGCCCAGGGAGTCAGCCTCTGGGTGTGCGGGGCTGCAGACCCCAGCCAGGGGCCCTGGGAGCCTGGTGCACTCCGTGCGGCGCTGAGCCTGGGCGGCCAAGGAACCGCTGGAGGAGCCCTGCACTGGCCCTTCCCTTCCCTCGCACAGAGCTCTTCCTGCTGGAGCCCTTGGCAGTGTGCAAGCCAACGGCCCCTAAGCCCTCCCCAAGGACGCCTGGGGCCTAGGTGCAAGGGCAAGGCAGGAGCGGAGCTGAGGCCAGGAAGGCGCCAGTGGCGTCTCCCAGCCTCGCGCAGCCTGCTCCTTCCTGGGCAGGAAGCCTAGCAGCGAGGCAAGTCTGGGCAAGGCTCGCCCAGGGCAGAGTAGCCTCGCGCCAGCAACTCTGCCAGAACGGGCCTCTGAACAGAGCTGGAGCTCTGCCGTCCTGGAGGCGCTCTCGGCTCCAGCCAAGTAGGGCAGCCAAACGAGGCTGGGCTGCCTCTTCTTCCCTCGAGGAGGCTAGCCTCCCCGCCAGCTGTTCACTCGGCTTCCAGGTGGGGGCGCTCTGCGCCTCCTGCAGGTCTTTGCTCAGGGGCTGCTTGCCCTGAGCTGGGGCTGTGCGCGGGAGCCCAGGCACGCAGGGGCAGGCCCCAAACAGCTGCAAACGTCTCTGCTGGGGAGGAGAGCGCTAGGGAAGCTACGTGTGTGAGGCAGCTGCTGGGCGCCCAGGGAGTCAGCCTCCGGGTGTGCGGGGCTGCAGACCCCAGCCAGGGGTCCTGGGAGCCTGGTGCACTCCGTGCGGCGCTGAGCCTGGGCGGCCAAGCAACCGCTGGAGGAGCCTGGCACTGGCCCTTCCCTTCCCTCGCACAGAGCTCTTCCTGCTGGAGCCCTTGGCAGTGTGCAAGCCACCGGCCCCTAAGCCCTCCCCAAGGACGCCTGGGGCCTAGGTGCAAAGGCAAGGCAGGAGCGGAGCTGAGGCCAGGAAGGCGCCAGTGGCATCTCCCAGCCTCGCGCAGCCTGCTCCTTCCTGGGCAGGAAGCCTAGCAGCGAGGCAAGTCTGGGCAAGGCTCGCCCAGGGCAGAGCAGCCTAGCGCCAGCCACTCTGCCAGAACGGGCCTCTGAGCAGAGCTGGAGCTCTGCCGTCCTGGAGGCGCACTCGGCTCCAGCCAAGTAGGGCAGCCAAACGAGGCTGGGCTGCCTCTTCTTCCCTCGAGGAGGCTCGCCTCCCCGCCAGCTGTTCACTCGGCTTCCAGGCGGGGGCGCTCTGCGCCTCCTGCAGGTCTTGGCTCAGGGGCTGCTTGCCCTGAGCTGGGGCTGTGGGCGGGAGCCCAGGCACGCAGGGGCAGGCCCCAACCAGCTGCACACGTCTCTGCTGGGGAGGAGAGCGCTAGGGAAGCTACGTGTGTGAGGCAGCTGCTGGGCGCCCAGGGAGTCAGCCTCCGGGTGTGCGGGGCTGCAGACTCCAGCCAGGGGCCCTGGGAGCCTGGTGCACTCCGTGCGGCGCTGAGCCTGGGCGGCCAAGCAACCGCTGGAGGAGACCTGCACTGGCCCTTCCTTCCCTCGCACAGAGCTCTTCCTGCTGGAGCCCTTGGCAGTGTGCAAGCCACCGGCCCCTAAGCCCTCCCCAAGGAAGCCTGGGGCCTAGGTGCAAAGGCAAGGCAGGAGCGGAGCTGAGGCCAGGAAGGCGCCAGTGGCGTCTCCCAGCCTCGCGCAGCCTGCTCCTTCCTGGGCAGGAAGCCTAGCAGCGAGGCAAGTCTGGGCAAGGCTCGCCCAGGGCAGAGCAGCCTCGCGCCAGCAACTCTGCCAGAACGGGCCTCTGAACAGAGCTGGAGCTCTGCCGTCCTGGAGGCGCTCTCGGCTCCAGCCAAGTAGGGCAGCCAAACGAGGCTGGGCTGCCTCTTCTTCCCTCGAGGAGGCTAGCCTCCCCGCCAGCTGTTCACTCGGCTTCCAGGTGGGGGCGCTCTGCGCCTCCTGCAGGTCTTGGCTCAGGGGCTGCTTGCCCTGAGCTGGGGCTGTGCGCGGGAGCCCAGGCACGCAGGGGCAGGCCCCAAACAGCTGCACACGTCTCTGCTGGGGAGGAGAGCGCTAGGGAAGCTACGTGTGTGAGGCAGCTGCTGGGCGCCCAGGGAGTCAGCCTCCGGGTGTGCGGGGCTGCAGACCCCAGCCAGGGCCCTGGGAGCCTGGGGCACTCCGTGCGGCGCTGAGTCTGGGCGGCCAAGCAACCGCTGGAGGAGCCCTGCACTGGCCCTTCCCTTCCCTCGCACAGAGCTCTTCCTGCTGGAGCCCGTGGCACTCTGCAAGCCACCGGCCCCTAAGCCCTCCCCAAGGACGCCTGGGGCCTAGGTGCAAAGGCAAGGCAGGAGCGGAGCTGAGGCCAGGAAGGCGCCAGTGGCGTCTCCCAGCCTCGCGCAGCCTGCTCCTTCCTGGGCAGGAGGCCTAGCAGCGAGGCAAGTCTGGGCAAGGCTCGCCCAGGGCAGAGCAGCCTCGCGCCAGCAACTCTGCCAGAACTGGCCTCTGAGCAGAGCTGGAGTTCTGCCGTCCTGGAGGCGCACTCGGCTCCAGCCAAGTAGGGCTTGAGCCAAACGAGGCTGGGCTGCCTCTTCTTCCCTCGAGGAGGCTCGCCTCCCCGCCAGCTGTTCACTCGGCTTCCAGGTGGGGGCGCTCTGCGCCTCCTGCAGGTCTTGGCTCAGGGGCTGCTTGCCCTGAGCTGGGGCTGTGCGCGGGAGCCCAGGCACGCAGGGGCAGGCCCAAACCAGCTGCACACGTCTCTGCTGGGGAGGAGAGCGCTAGGGAAGCTACGTGTGTGAGGCAGCTGCTGGGCGCCCAGGGAGTCAGCCTCCGGGTGTGCGGGGCTGCAGACAACAGCCAGGGGCCCTGGGAGCCTGGTGCTCTCCGTGCGGCGCTGAGCCTGTGCGGCCAAGCAACCGCTGGAGGAGCCCTGCACTGGCCCTTCCCTTCCCTCGCACAGAGCTCTTCCTGCTGGAGCCCTTGGCAGAGTGCAAGCCACCGGCCCCTAAGCCCTCCCCAAGGACGCCTGGGGCCTAGGTGCAAAGGCAAGGCAGGAGCGGAGCTGAGGCCAGGAAGGCGCCAGTGGTGTCTCCCAGCCTCGCGCAGCCTGCTCCTTCCTGGGCAGGAAGCCTAGCAGCGAGGCAAGTCTGGGCAAGGCTCGCCCAGGGCAGAGCAGCCTCGCGCCAGCAACTCTGCCAGATCGGGCCTCTGAGCAGAGCTGGAGCTCTGCCGTCCTGGAGGCGCACTCGACTCCAGCCAAGTAGGGCTTGAGCCAAACGAGGCTGGGCTGCCTCTTCTTCCCTCGAGGAAGCTCGCCTCCCCGCCAGCTGTTCACTCGGCTTCCAGGTGGGGGCGCTCTGCGCCTCCTGCAGGTCTTGGCTCAGGGGCTGCTTTCCCTGAGCTGGGGCTGTGGGCGGGAGCCCAGGCACGAAGGGGCAGGCCCCAAACAGCTGCACACGTCTCTGCTGGGGAGGAGAGCGCTAGGGAAGCTACGTGTGTGAGGCAGCTGCTGGGCGCCCAGGGAGTCAGCCTCCGGGTGTGCGGGGCTGCAGACCCCAGCCAGGGGCCCTGGGAGCCTGGTGCACTCCTTGCGGCGCTGAGCCTGGGCGGCCAAGCAACCGCTGGAGGAGCCTGGCACTGGCCCTTCCCTTCCCTCGCACAGATCTCTTCCTGCTGGAGCCCTTGGCACTCTGCAAGCCACCGGCCCCTAAGCCCTCCCCAAGGAGGCCTGGGGCCTAGGTGCAAAGGCAAGGCAGGAGCGGAGCTGAGGCCAGGAAGGCGCCAGTGGCGTCTCCCAGCCTCGCGCAGCCTGCTCCTTCCTGGGCAGGAAGCCTAGCAGCGAGGCAAGTCTGGGCAAGGCTCGCCCAGGGCAGAGCAGCCTCGCGCCAGCAACTCTGCCAGAACGGGCCTCTGAGCAGAGCTGGAGCTCTGCCGTCCTGGAGGCGCACTCGGCTCCAGCCAAGTAGGGCTTGAGCCAAACGAGGCTGGGCTGCCTCTTCTTCCCTCGAGGAGGCTCGCCTCCCCGCCAGGTGTTCACTCGGCTTCCAGGTGGGGGCGCTCTGCGCCTCCTGCAGGTCTTGGCTCAGGGGCTGCTTGCCCTGAGCTGGGGCTTTGGGCGGGAGCCCAGGCACGCAGGGGTAGGCCCCAACCAGCTGCACACGTCTCTGCTGGGGAGGAGAGCGCTAGGGAAGCTACGTGTGTGAGGCAGCTGCTGGGCGCCCAGGGAGTCAGCCTCCGGCTGTGCGGGGCTGCAGACTCCAGCCAGGGGCCCTGGGAGCCTGGTTCACTCCGTGCGGCGCTGAGCCTGGGCGGCCAAGCAACCGCTGGAGGAGACCTGCACTGGCCCTTCCTTCCCTCGCACAGAGCTCTTCCTGCTGGAGCCCTTGGCAGTGTGCAAGCCACCGGCCCCTAAGCCCTCCCCAAGGAAGCCTGGGGCCTACGTGCAAAGGCAAGGCAGGAGCGGAGCTGAGGCCAGGAAGGCGCCAGTGGCGTCTCCCAGCCTCGCGCAGCCTGCTCCTTCCTGGGCAGGAAGCCTAGCAGCGAGGCAAGTCTGGGCAAGGCTCGCCCAGGGCAGAGCAGAATCGCGCCAGCAACTCTGCCAGAACGGGCCTCTGAACAGAGCTGGAGCTCTGCCGTCCTGGAGGCGCTCTCGGCTCCAGCCAAGTAGGGCAGCCAAACGAGGCTGGGCTGCCTCTTCTTCCCTCGAGGAGGCTAGCCTCCCCGCCAGCTGTTCACTCGGCTTCCAGGTGGGGGCGCTCTGCGCCTCCTGCAGGTCTTGGCTCAGGGGCTGCTTGCCCTGAGCTGGGGCTGTGCGCGGGAGCCCAGGCACGCAGGGGCAGGCCCCAACCTGCTGCACACGTCTCTGCTGGGGAGGAGAGCGCTAGGGAAGCTACGTGTGTGAGGCAGCTGCTGGGCGCCCAGGGAGTCAGCCTCCGGGTGTGCGGGGCTGCAGACCCCAGCCAGGGCCCTGGGAGCCTGGGGCACTCCGTGCGGCGCTGAGTCTGGGCGGCCAAGCAACCGCTGGAGGAGCCCTGCACTGGCCCTTCCCTTCCCTCGCACAGAGCTCTTCCTGCTGGAGCCCTTGGCACTCTGCAAGCCACCGGCCCCTAAGCCCTCCCCAAGGACGCCTGGGGCCTAGGTGCAAAGGCAAGGCAGGAGCGGAGCTGAGGCCAGGAAGGCGCCAGTGGCGTCTCCCAGCCTCGCGCAGCCTGCTCCTTCCTGGGCAGGAGGCCTAGCAGCGAGGCAAGTCTGGGCAAGGCTCGCCCAGGGCAGAGCAGCCTCGCGCCAGCAACTCTGCCAGAACTGGCCTCTGAGCAGAGCTGGAGCTCTGCCGTCCTGGAGGCGCACTCGGCTCCAGCCAAGTAGGGCTTGAGCCAAACGAGGCTGGGCTGCCTCTTCTTCCCTCGAGGAGGCTCGCCTCCCCGCCAGCTGTTCACTCGGCTTCCAGGTGGGGGCGCTCTGCGCCTCCTGCAGGTCTTGGCTCAGGGGCTGCTTGCCCTGAGCTGGGGCTGTGCGCGGGAGCCCAGGCACGCAGGGGCAGGCCCAAACCAGCTGCACACGTCTCTGCTGGGGAGGAGAGCGCTAGGGAAGCTACGTGTGTGAGGCAGCTGCTGGGCGCCCAGGGAGTCAGCCTCCGGGTGTGCGGGGCTGCAGACAACAGCCAGGGGCCCTGGGAGCCTGGTGCTCTCCGTGCGGCGCTGAGCCTGGGCGGCCAAGCAACCGCTGGAGGAGCCCTGCACTGGCCCTTCCCTTCCCTCGCACAGAGCTCTTCCTGCTGGAGCCCTTGGCAGAGTGCAAGCCACCGGCCCCTAAGCCCTCCCCAAGGACGCCTGGGGCCTAGGTGCAAAGGCAAGGCAGGAGCGGAGCTGAGGCCAGGAAGGCGCCAGTGGTGTCTCCCAGCCTCGCGCAGCCTGCTCCTTCCTGGGCAGGAAGCCTAGCAGCGAGGCAAGTCTGGGCAAGGCTCGCCCAGGGCAGAGCAGCCTCGCGCCAGCAACTCTGCCAGATCGGGCCTCTGAGCAGAGCTGGAGCTCTGCCGTCCTGGAGGCGCACTCGGCTCCAGCCAAGTAGGGCTTGAGCCAAACGAGGCTGGGCTGCCTCTTCTTCCCTCGAGGAGGCTCGCCTCCCCGCCAGCTGTTCACTCGGCTTCCAGGTGGGGGCGCTCTGCGCCTCCTGCAGGTCTTGGCTCAGGGGCTGCTTGCCCTGAGCTGGGGCTGTGCGCGGGAGCCCAGGCATGCAGGGGCAGGCCCAAACCAGCTGCACACGTCTCTGCTGGGGAGGAGAGCGCTAGGGAAGCTACGTGTGTGAGGCAGCTGCTGGGCGCCCAGGGAGTCAGCCTCCGGGTGTGCGGGGCTGCAGACAACAGCCAGGGGCCCTGGGAGCCTGGTGCTCTCCGTGCGGCGCTGAGCCTGGGCGGCCAAGCAACCGCTGGAGGAGCCCTGCACTGGCCCTTCCCTTCCCTCGCACAGAGCTCTTCCTGCTGGAGCCCTTGGCAGAGTGCAAGCCACCGGCCCCTAAGCCCTCCCCAAGGACGCCTGGGGCCTAGGTGCAAAGGCAAGGCAGGAGCGGAGCTGAGGCCAGGAAGGCGCCAGTGGTGTCTCCCAGCCTCGCGCAGCCTGCTCCTTCCTGGGCAGGAAGCCTAGCAGCGAGGCAAGTCTGGGCAAGGCTCGCCCAGGGCAGAGCAGCCTCGCGCCAGCAACTCTGCCAGATCGGGCCTCTGAGCAGAGCTGGAGCTCTGCCGTCCTGGAGGCGCACTCGGCTCCAGCCAAGTAGGGCTTGAGCCAAACGAGGCTGGGCTGCCTCTTCTTCCCTCGAGGAGGCTCGCCTCCCCGCCAGCTGTTCACTCGGCTTCCAGGTGGGGGCGCTCTGCGCCTCCTGCAGGTCTTGGCTCAGGGGCTGCTTTCCCTGAGCTGGGGCAGTGGGCGGGAGCCCAGGCACGAAGGGGCAGGCCCCAAACAGCTGCACACGTCTCTGCTGGGGAGGAGAGCGCTAGGGAAGCTACGTGTGAGAGGCAGCTGCTGGGCGCCCAGGGAGTCAGCCTCCGGGTGTGCGGGGCTGCAGACCCCAGCCAGGGGCCCTGGGAGCCTGGTGCACTCCGTGCGGCGCTGAGCCTGGGCGGCCAAGCAACCGCCGGAGGAACCCTGCACTGGCCCTTCCCTACCCTCGCACAGAGCTCTTCCTGCTGGAGTCCTTGGCAGTGTGCAAGCCACCGGCCCCTAAGCCCTCCCCAAGGACGCCTGGGGCCTAGGTGCAAAGGCAAGGCAGGAGCGGAGCTGAGGCCAGGAAGGCGCCAGTGGCGTCTCCCAGCCTCGCGCAGCCTGCTCCTTCCTGGGCAGGAAGCCTAGCAGCGAGGCAAGTCTGGGCAAGGCTCGCCCAGGGCAGAGCAGCCTCGCGCCAGCAACTCTGCCAGAACGGGCCTCTGAGCAGAGCTGGAGCTCTGCCGTCCTGGAGGCGCACTCGGCTCCAGCCAAGTAGGGCTTGAGCCAAACGAGGCTGGGCTGCCTCTTCTTCCCTCGAGGAGGCTCGCCTCCCCGCCAGCTGTTCACTCGGCTTCCAGGTGGGGGCGCTCTGCGCCTCCTGCAGGTCTTGGCTCAGGGGCGGCTTGCCCTGAGCTGGGGCTGTGGGCGGGGGCCCAGGCACGCAGGGGCAGGCCCCAACCAGCTGCACACGTCTCTGCTGGGGAGGAGAGCGCTAGGGAAGCTACGTGTGTGAGGCAGCTGCTGGGCGCCCAGGGAGTCAGCCTCCGGGTGTGCGGGGCTGCAGACCCCAGCCAGGGGCCCTGGGAGCCTGGTGCACTCCGTGCGGCGCTGAGCCTGGGCGGCCAAGCAACCGCTGGAGGAGCCTGGCACTGGCCCTTCCCTTCCCTCGCACAGATCTCTTCCTGCTGGAGCCCTTGGCACTCTGCAAGCCACCGGCCCCTAAGCCCTCCCCAAGGAGGCCTGGGGCCTAGGTGCAAAGGCAAGGCAGGAGCGGAGCTGAGGCCAGGAAGGCGCCAGTGGCGTCTCCCAGCCTCGCGCAGCCTGCTCCTTCCTGGGCAGGAAGCCTAGCAGCGAGGCAAGTCTGGGCAAGGCTCGCCCAGGGCAGAGCAGCCTCGCGCCAGCAACTCTGCCAGAACGGGCCTCTGAGCAGAGCTGGAGCTCTGCCGTCCTGGAGGCGCACTCGGCTCCAGCCAAGTAGGGCTTGAGCCAAACGAGGCTGGGCTGCCTCTTCTTCCCTCGAGGAGGCTCGCCTCCCCGCCAGGTGTTCACTCGGCTTCCAGGTGGGGGCGCTCTGCGCCTCCTGCAGGTCTTGGCTCAGGGGCTGCTTGCCCTGAGCTGGGGCTTTGGGCGGGAGCCCAGGCACGCAGGGGTAGGCCCCAACCAGCTGCACACGTCTCTGCTGGGGAGGAGAGCGCTAGGGAAGCTACGTGTGTGAGGCAGCTGCTGGGCGCCCAGGGAGTCAGCCTCCGGCTGTGCGGGGCTGCAGACTCCAGCCAGGGGCCCTGGGAGCCTGGTTCACTCCGTGCGGCGCTGAGCCTGGGCGGCCAAGCAACCGCTGGAGGAGACCTGCACTGGCCCTTCCTTCCCTCGCACAGAGCTCTTCCTGCTGGAGCCCTTGGCAGTGTGCAAGCCACCGGCCCCTAAGCCCTCCCCAAGGAAGCCTGGGGCCTACGTGCAAAGGCAAGGCAGGAGCGGAGCTGAGGCCAGGAAGGCGCCAGTGGCGTCTCCCAGCCTCGCGCAGCCTGCTCCTTCCTGGGCAGGAAGCCTAGCAGCGAGGCAAGTCTGGGCAAGGCTCGCCCAGGGCAGAGCAGAATCGCGCCAGCAACTCTGCCAGAACGGGCCTCTGAACAGAGCTGGAGCTCTGCCGTCCTGGAGGCGCTCTCGGCTCCAGCCAAGTAGGGCAGCCAAACGAGGCTGGGCTGCCTCTTCTTCCCTCGAGGAGGCTAGCCTCCCCGCCAGCTGTTCACTCGGCTTCCAGGTGGGGGCGCTCTGCGCCTCCTGCAGGTCTTGGCTCAGGGGCTGCTTGCCCTGAGCTGGGGCTGTGCGCGGGAGCCCAGGCACGCAGGGGCAGGCCCCAACCTGCTGCACACGTCTCTGCTGGGGAGGAGAGCGCTAGGGAAGCTACGTGTGTGAGGCAGCTGCTGGGCGCCCAGGGAGTCAGCCTCCGGGTGTGCGGGGCTGCAGACCCCAGCCAGGGCCCTGGGAGCCTGGGGCACTCCGTGCGGCGCTGAGTCTGGGCGGCCAAGCAACCGCTGGAGGAGCCCTGCACTGGCCCTTCCCTTCCCTCGCACAGAGCTCTTCCTGCTGGAGCCCTTGGCACTCTGCAAGCCACCGGCCCCTAAGCCCTCCCCAAGGACGCCTGGGGCCTAGGTGCAAAGGCAAGGCAGGAGCGGAGCTGAGGCCAGGAAGGCGCCAGTGGCGTCTCCCAGCCTCGCGCAGCCTGCTCCTTCCTGGGCAGGAGGCCTAGCAGCGAGGCAAGTCTGGGCAAGGCTCGCCCAGGGCAGAGCAGCCTCGCGCCAGCAACTCTGCCAGAACTGGCCTCTGAGCAGAGCTGGAGCTCTGCCGTCCTGGAGGCGCACTCGGCTCCAGCCAAGTAGGGCTTGAGCCAAACGAGGCTGGGCTGCCTCTTCTTCCCTCGAGGAGGCTCGCCTCCCCGCCAGCTGTTCACTCGGCTTCCAGGTGGGGGCGCTCTGCGCCTCCTGCAGGTCTTGGCTCAGGGGCTGCTTGCCCTGAGCTGGGGCTGTGCGCGGGAGCCCAGGCACGCAGGGGCAGGCCCAAACCAGCTGCACACGTCTCTGCTGGGGAGGAGAGCGCTAGGGAAGCTACGTGTGTGAGGCAGCTGCTGGGCGCCCAGGGAGTCAGCCTCCGGGTGTGCGGGGCTGCAGACAACAGCCAGGGGCCCTGGGAGCCTGGTGCTCTCCGTGCGGCGCTGAGCCTGGGCGGCCAAGCAACCGCTGGAGGAGCCCTGCACTGGCCCTTCCCTTCCCTCGCACAGAGCTCTTCCTGCTGGAGCCCTTGGCAGAGTGCAAGCCACCGGCCCCTAAGCCCTCCCCAAGGACGCCTGGGGCCTAGGTGCAAAGGCAAGGCAGGAGCGGAGCTGAGGCCAGGAAGGCGCCAGTGGTGTCTCCCAGCCTCGCGCAGCCTGCTCCTTCCTGGGCAGGAAGCCTAGCAGCGAGGCAAGTCTGGGCAAGGCTCGCCCAGGGCAGAGCAGCCTCGCGCCAGCAACTCTGCCAGATCGGGCCTCTGAGCAGAGCTGGAGCTCTGCCGTCCTGGAGGCGCACTCGGCTCCAGCCAAGTAGGGCTTGAGCCAAACGAGGCTGGGCTGCCTCTTCTTCCCTCGAGGAGGCTCGCCTCCCCGCCAGCTGTTCACTCGGCTTCCAGGTGGGGGCGCTCTGCGCCTCCTGCAGGTCTTGGCTCAGGGGCTGCTTTCCCTGAGCTGGGGCAGTGGGCGGGAGCCCAGGCACGAAGGGGCAGGCCCCAAACAGCTGCACACGTCTCTGCTGGGGAGGAGAGCGCTAGGGAAGCTACGTGTGAGAGGCAGCTGCTGGGCGCCCAGGGAGTCAGCCTCCGGGTGTGCGGGGCTGCAGACCCCAGCCAGGGGCCCTGGGAGCCTGGTGCACTCCGTGCGGCGCTGAGCCTGGGCGGCCAAGCAACCGCCGGAGGAACCCTGCACTGGCCCTTCCCTACCCTCGCACAGAGCTCTTCCTGCTGGAGTCCTTGGCAGTGTGCAAGCCACCGGCCCCTAAGCCCTCCCCAAGGACGCCTGGGGCCTAGGTGCAAAGGCAAGGCAGGAGCGGAGCTGAGGCCAGGAAGGCGCCAGTGGCGTCTCCCAGCCTCGCGCAGCCTGCTCCTTCCTGGGCAGGAAGCCTAGCAGCGAGGCAAGTCTGGGCAAGGCTCGCCCAGGGCAGAGCAGCCTCGCGCCAGCAACTCTGCCAGAACGGGCCTCTGAGCAGAGCTGGAGCTCTGCCGTCCTGGAGGCGCACTCGGCTCCAGCCAAGTAGGGCTTGAGCCAAACGAGGCTGGGCTGCCTCTTCTTCCCTCGAGGAGGCTCGCCTCCCCGCCAGCTGTTCACTCGGCTTCCAGGTGGGGGCGCTCTGCGCCTCCTGCAGGTCTTGGCTCAGGGGCGGCTTGCCCTGAGCTGGGGCTGTGGGCGGGGGCCCAGGCACGCAGGGGCAGGCCCCAACCAGCTGCACACGTCTCTGCTGGGGAGGAGAGCGCTAGGGAAGCTACGTGTGTGAGGCAGCTGCTGGGCGCCCAGGGAGTCAGCCTCCGGGTGTGCGGGGCTGCAGACCCCAGCCAGGGGCCCTGGGAGCCTGGTGCACTCCGTGCGGCGCTGAGCCTGGGCGGCCAAGCAACCGCTGGAGGAGCCCTGCACTGGCCCTTCCTTTCCCTCGCACAGAGCTCTTCCTGCTGGAGCCCTTGGCAGTGTGCAAGCCACCGGCCCCTAAGCCCTCCCCAAGGACGCCTGGGGCCTAGGTGCAAAGGCAAGGCAGGAGCGGAGCTGAGGCCAGGAAGGCGCCAGTGGCGTCTCCCAGCCTCGCGCAGCCTGCTCCTTCCTGGGCAGGAAGCCTAGCAGCGAGGCAAGTCTGGGCAAGGCTCGCCCAGGGCAGAGCAGAATCGCGCCAGCAACTCTGCCAGAACGGGCCTCTGAACAGAGCTGGAGCTCTGCCGTCCTGGAGGCGCTCTCGGCTCCAGCCAAGTAGGGCAGCCAAACGAGGCTGGGCTGCCTCTTCTTCCCTCGAGGAGGCTAGCCTCCCCGCCAGCTGTTCACTCGGCTTCCAGGTGGGGGCGCTCTGCGCCTCCTGCAGGTCTTGGCTCAGGGGCTGCTTGCCCTGAGCTGGGGCTGTGCGCGGGAGCCCAGGCACGCAGGGGCAGGCCCCAACCTGCTGCACACGTCTCTGCTGGGGAGGAGAGCGCTAGGGAAGCTACGTGTGTGAGGCAGCTGCTGGGCGCCCAGGGAGTCAGCCTCCGGGTGTGCGGGGCTGCAGACCCCAGCCAGGGCCCTGGGAGCCTGGGGCACTCCGTGCGGCGCTGAGTCTGGGCGGCCAAGCAACCGCTGGAGGAGCCCTGCACTGGCCCTTCCCTTCCCTCGCACAGAGCTCTTCCTGCTGGAGCCCTTGGCACTCTGCAAGCCACCGGCCCCTAAGCCCTCCCCAAGGACGCCTGGGGCCTAGGTGCAAAGGCAAGGCAGGAGCGGAGCTGAGGCCAGGAAGGCGCCAGTGGCGTCTCCCAGCCTCGCGCAGCCTGCTCCTTCCTGGGCAGGAGGCCTAGCAGCGAGGCAAGTCTGGGCAAGGCTCGCCCAGGGCAGAGCAGCCTCGCGCCAGCAACTCTGCCAGAACTGGCCTCTGAGCAGAGCTGGAGCTCTGCCGTCCTGGAGGCGCACTCGGCTCCAGCCAAGTAGGGCTTGAGCCAAACGAGGCTGGGCTGCCTCTTCTTCCCTCGAGGAGGCTCGCCTCCCCGCCAGCTGTTCACTCGGCTTCCAGGTGGGGGCGCTCTGCGCCTCCTGCAGGTCTTGGCTCAGGGGCTGCTTGCCCTGAGCTGGGGCTGTGCGCGGGAGCCCAGGCACGCAGGGGCAGGCCCAAACCAGCTGCACACGTCTCTGCTGGGGAGGAGAGCGCTAGGGAAGCTACGTGTGTGAGGCAGCTGCTGGGCGCCCAGGGAGTCAGCCTCCGGGTGTGCGGGGCTGCAGACAACAGCCAGGGGCCCTGGGAGCCTGGTGCTCTCCGTGCGGCGCTGAGCCTGGGCGGCCAAGCAACCGCTGGAGGAGCCCTGCACTGGCCCTTCCCTTCCCTCGCACAGAGCTCTTCCTGCTGGAGCCCTTGGCAGAGTGCAAGCCACCGGCCCCTAAGCCCTCCCCAAGGACGCCTGGGGCCTAGGTGCAAAGGCAAGGCAGGAGCGGAGCTGAGGCCAGGAAGGCGCCAGTGGTGTCTCCCAGCCTCGCGCAGCCTGCTCCTTCCTGGGCAGGAAGCCTAGCAGCGAGGCAAGTCTGGGCAAGGCTCGCCCAGGGCAGAGCAGCCTCGCGCCAGCAACTCTGCCAGATCGGGCCTCTGAGCAGAGCTGGAGCTCTGCCGTCCTGGAGGCGCACTCGGCTCCAGCCAAGTAGGGCTTGAGCCAAACGAGGCTGGGCTGCCTCTTCTTCCCTCGAGGAGGCTCGCCTCCCCGCCAGCTGTTCACTCGGCTTCCAGGTGGGGGCGCTCTGCGCCTCCTGCAGGTCTTGGCTCAGGGGCTGCTTTCCCTGAGCTGGGGCAGTGGGCGGGAGCCCAGGCACGAAGGGGCAGGCCCCAAACAGCTGCACACGTCTCTGCTGGGGAGGAGAGCGCTAGGGAAGCTACGTGTGAGAGGCAGCTGCTGGGCGCCCAGGGAGTCAGCCTCCGGGTGTGCGGGGCTGCAGACCCCAGCCAGGGGCCCTGGGAGCCTGGTGCACTCCGTGCGGCGCTGAGCCTGGGCGGCCAAGCAACCGCCGGAGGAACCCTGCACTGGCCCTTCCCTACCCTCGCACAGAGCTCTTCCTGCTGGAGTCCTTGGCAGTGTGCAAGCCACCGGCCCCTAAGCCCTCCCCAAGGACGCCTGGGGCCTAGGTGCAAAGGCAAGGCAGGAGCGGAGCTGAGGCCAGGAAGGCGCCAGTGGCGTCTCCCAGCCTCGCGCAGCCTGCTCCTTCCTGGGCAGGAAGCCTAGCAGCGAGGCAAGTCTGGGCAAGGCTCGCCCAGGGCAGAGCAGCCTCGCGCCAGCAACTCTGCCAGAACGGGCCTCTGAGCAGAGCTGGAGCTCTGCCGTCCTGGAGGCGCACTCGGCTCCAGCCAAGTAGGGCTTGAGCCAAACGAGGCTGGGCTGCCTCTTCTTCCCTCGAGGAGGCTCGCCTCCCCGCCAGCTGTTCACTCGGCTTCCAGGTGGGGGCGCTCTGCGCCTCCTGCAGGTCTTGGCTCAGGGGCGGCTTGCCCTGAGCTGGGGCTGTGGGCGGGGGCCCAGGCACGCAGGGGCAGGCCCCAACCAGCTGCACACGTCTCTGCTGGGGAGGAGAGCGCTAGGGAAGCTACGTGTGTGAGGCAGCTGCTGGGCGCCCAGGGAGTCAGCCTCCGGGTGTGCGGGGCTGCAGACCCCAGCCAGGGGCCCTGGGAGCCTGGTGCACTCCGTGCGGCGCTGAGCCTGGGCGGCCAAGCAACCGCTGGAGGAGCCCTGCACTGGCCCTTCCTTTCCCTCGCACAGAGCTCTTCCTGCTGGAGCCCTTGGCAGTGTGCAAGCCACCGGCCCCTAAGCCCTCCCCAAGCACGCCTGGGGCCTAGGTGCAAAGGCAAGGCAGGAGCGGAGCTGAGGCCAGGAAGGCGCCAGTGGCGTCTCCCAGCCTCGCGCAGCCTGCTCCTTCCTGGGCAGGAAGCCTAGCAGCGAGGCAAGTCTGGGCAAGGCTCGCCCAGGGCAGAGCAGCCTCGCGCCAGCAACTCTGCCAGAACGGGCCTCTGAGCAGAGCTGGAGCTCTGCCGTCCTGGAGGCTCACTCGGCTCCAGCCAAGTAGGGCTTGAGCCAAACGAGGCTGGGCTGCCTCTTCTTCCCTCGAGGAGGCTCGCCTCCCCGCCAGCTGTTCACTCGGCTTCCAGGTGGGGGTGCTCTGCGCCTCCTGCAGGTCTTGGCTCAGGGGCTGCTTGCCCTGAGCTGGGGCTGTGGGCGGGAGCTCAGGCACGCAGGGGCAGGCCCCAACCAGCTGCACACGTCTCTGCTGGGGAGGAGAGCCCTAGGGAAGCTACGTGTGTGAGGCAGCTGCTGGGCGCCCAGGGAGTCAGCCTCCGCGTGTGCGGGGATGCAGACCCCAGCCAGGGGCCCTGGGAGCCTGGTGCACTCCGTGCGGCGCTGAGCCTGGGCGGCCAAGCAACCGCTGGAGGAGCCCTGCACTGGCCCTTCCCTTCCCTCGCACAGAGCTCTTCCTGCTGGAGCCCTTGGCAGTGTGCAAGCCTCCGGCCCCTAAGCCTTCCCCAAGCAAGCTTGGGGCCTAGGTGCAAAAGCAAGGCAGGAGCGGAGCTGAGGCCAGGAAGGCGCCAGTGGCGTCTCCCAGCCTCGCGCAGCCTGCTCCTTCCAGGGCAGGAAGCCTAGCAGCGAGGCAAGTCTGGGCAAGGCTCGCCCAGGGCAGAGCAGCCTCGCGCCAGCAACTCTGCCAGAACGGGCCTCTGAGCAGAGCTGGAGCTCTGCCGTCCTGGAGGCGCACTCGGCTCCAGCCAAGTAGGGCTTGAGCCAAACGAGGCTGGGCTGCCTCTTCTTCCCTCGAGGAGGCTCGCCTCCCCGCCAGGTGTTCACTCGGCTTCCAGGTGGGGGCGCTCTGCGCCTCCTGCAGGTCTTGGCTCAGGGGCTGCTTGCCCTGAGCTGGGGCTTTGGGCCTGAGCCCAGGCACGCAGGGGCAGGCCCCAACCAGCTGCACACGTCTCTGCTAGGGAGGAGAGCGCTATGGAAGCTACGTGTGTGAGGCAGCTTTTGGGCGCCCAGGGAGTCAGCCTCTGGGTGTGCGGGGCTGCAGACCCCAGCCAGGGGCCCTGGGAGCCTGGTGCACTCCGTGCGGCGCTGAGCCTGGGCGGCCAAGCAACCGCTGGAGGAGCCCTGCACTGGCCCTTCCCTTCCCTCGCACAGAGCTCTTCCTGCTGGAGCCCTTGGCAGTGTGCAAGCCAACGGCCCCTAAGCCCTCCCCAAGGACGCCTGGGGCCTAGGTGCAAGGGCAAGGCAGGAGCGGAGCTGAGGCCAGGAAGGCGCCAGTGGCGTCTCCCAGCCTCGCGCAGCCTGCTCCTTCCTGGGCAGGAAGCCTAGCAGCGAGGCAAGTCTGGGCAAGGCTCGCCCAGGGCAGAGCAGCCTCGCGCCAGCAACCCTGCCAGAACGGGCCTCTGAGCAGAGCTGGAGCTCTGCCGTCCTGGAGGCGCACTCGGCTCCAGCCAAGTAGGGCTTGAGCCAAACGAGGCTGGGCTGCCTCTTCTTCCCTCGAGGAAGCTCGCCTCCCCGCCAGCTGTTCACTCGGCTTCCAGGTGGGGGCGCTCTGCGCCTCCTGCAGGTCTTGGCTCAGGGGCTGCTTGCCCTGAGCTGGGGCTGTGGGCGGGAGCCCAGGCACGAAGGGGCAGGCCCCAAACAGCTGCACACGTCTCTGCTGGGGAGGAGAGCGCTAGGGAAGCTACGTGTGTGAGGCAGCTGCTGGGCGCCCAGGGAGTCAGCCTCCGGGTGTGCGGGGCTGCAGACCCCAGCCAGGGGCCCTGGGAGCCTGGTGCACTCCTTGCGGCGCTGAGCCTGGGCGGCCAAGCAACCGCTGGAGGAGCCTGGCACTGGCCCTTCCCTTCCCTCGCACAGATCTCTTCCTGCTGGAGCCCTTGGCACTCTGCAAGCCACCGGCCCCTAAGCCCTCCCCAAGGAGGCCTGGGGCCTAGGTGCAAAGGCAAGGCAGGAGCGGAGCTGAGGCCAGGAAGGCGCCAGTGGCGTCTCCCAGCCTCGCGCAGCCTGCTCCTTCCTGGGCAGGAAGCCTAGCAGCGAGGCAAGTCTGGGCAAGGCTCGCCCAGGGCAGAGCAGCCTCGCGCCAGCAACTCTGCCAGAACGGGCCTCTGAGCAGAGCTGGAGCTCTGCCGTCCTGGAGGCGCACTCGGCTCCAGCCAAGTAGGGCTTGAGCCAAACGAGGCTGGGCTGCCTCTTCTTCCCTCGAGGAGGCTCGCCTCCCCGCCAGCTGTTCACTCGGCTTCCAGGTGGGGGCGCTCTGCGCCTCCTGCAGGTCTTGGCTCAGGGGCTGCTTGCCCTGAGCTGGGGCTGTGCGCGGGAGCCCAGGCACGCAGGGGCAGGCCCAAACCAGCTGCACACGTCTCTGCTGGGGAGGAGAGCGCTAGGGAAGCTACGTGTGTGAGGCAGCTGCTGGGCGCCCAGGGAGTCAGCCTCCGGGTGTGCGGGGCTGCAGACAACAGCCAGGGGCCCTGGGAGCCTGGTGCACTCCGTGCGGCGCTGAGCCTGGGCGGCCAAGCAACCGCTGGAGGAGCCCTGCACTGGCCCTTCCCTTCCCTCGCACAGAGCTCTTCCTGCTGGAGCCCTTGGTAGAGTGCAAGCCACCGGCCCCTAAGCCCTCCCCAAGGACGCCTGGGGCCTAGGTGCAAAGGCAAGACAGGAGCGGAGCTGAGGCCAGGAAGGCGCCAGTGGTGTCTCCCAGCCTCGCGCAGCCTGCTCCTTCCTGGGCAGGAAGCCTAGCAGCGAGGCAAGTCTGGGCAAGGCTCGCCCAGGGCAGAGCAGCCTCGTGCCAGCAACTCTGCCAGATCGGGCCTCTGAGCAGAGCTGGAGCTCTGCCGTCCTGGAGGCGCACTCGGCTCCAGCCAAGTAGGGCTTGAGCCAAAAGAGGCTGTGCTGCCTCTTCTTCCCTCGAGGAAGCTCGTCTCCCCGCCAGCTGTTCACTCGGCTTCCAGGTGGGGGCGCTCTGCGCCTCCTGCAGGTCTTGGCTCAGGGGCTGCTTTCCCTGAGCTGGGGCTGTGGGCGGGAGCCCAGGCACGAAGGGGCAGGCCCCAAACAGCTGCACACGTCTCTGCTGGGGAGGAGAGCGCTAGGGAAGCTACGTGTGAGAGGCAGCTGCTGGGCGCCCAGGGAGTCAGCCTCCGGGTGTGCGGGGCTGCAGACCCCAGCCAGGGGCCCTGGGAGCCTGGTGCACTCCGTGCGGCGCTGAGCCTGGGCGGCCAAGCAACCGCCGGAGGAGCCCTGCACTGGCCTTTCCCTACCCTCGCACAGAGCTCTTCCTGCTGGAGTCCTTGGCAGTGTGCAAGCCACCGGCCCCTAAGCCCTCCCCAAGGACGCCTGGGGCCTAGGTGCAAAGGCAAGGCAGGAGCGGAGCTGAGGCCAGGAAGGCGCCAGTGGCGTCTCCCAGCCTCGCGCAGCCTGCTCCTTCCTGGGCAGGAAGCCTAGCAGCGAGGCAAGTCTGGGCAAGGCTCGCCCAGGGCAGAGCAGCCTCGCGCCAGCAACTCTGCCAGAACGGGCCTCTGAGCAGAGCTGGAGCTCTGCCGTCCTGGAGGCGCACTCGGCTCCAGCCAAGTAGGGCTTGAGCCAAACGAGGCTGGGCTGCCTCTTCTTCCCTCGAGGAGGCTCGCCTCCCCGCCAGCTGTTCACTCGGCTTCCAGGTGGGGGCGCTCTGCGCCTCCTGCAGGTCTTGGCTCAGGGGCTGCTTGCCCTGAGCTGGGGCTGTGCGCGGGAGCCCAGGCACGCAGGGGCAGGCCCCAACCAGCTGCACACGTCTCTGCTGGGGAGGAGAGCGCTAGGGAAGCTACGTGTGTGAGGCAGCTGCTGGGCGCCCAGGGAGTCAGCCTCCGGGTGTGCGGGGCTGCAGACCCCAGCCAGGGGCCCTGGGAGCCTGGTGCACTCCGTGCGGCGCTGAGCCTGGGCGGCCAAGCAACCGCTGGAGGAGCCCTGCACTGGCCCTTCCTTTCCCTCGCACAGAGCTCTTCCTGCTGGAGCCCTTGGCAGTGTGCAAGCCACCGGCCCCTAAGCCCTCCCCAAGGACGCCTGGGGCCTAGGTGCAAAGGCAAGGCAGGAGCGGAGCTGAGGCCAGGAAGGCGCCAGTGGCGTCTCCCAGCCTCGCGCAGCCTGCTCCTTCCTGGGCAGGAAGCCTAGCAGCGAGGCAAGTCTGGGCAAGGCTCGCCCAGGGCAGAGCAGCCTCGCGCCAGCAACTCTGCCAGAACGGGCCTCTGAGCAGAGCTGGAGCTCTGCCGTCCTGGAGGCGCACTCGGCTCCAGCCAAGTAGGGCTTGAGCCAAACGAGGCTGGGCTGCCTCTTCTTCCCTCGAGGAGGCTCGCCTCCCCGCCAGCTGTTCACTCGGCTTCCAGGTGGGGGCGCTCTGCGCCTCCTGCAGGTCTTGGCTCAGGGGCTGCTTGCCCTGAGCTGGGGCTGTGCGCGGGAGCCCAGGCACGCAGGGGCAGGCCCCAAACAGCTGCACACGTCTCTGCTAGGGAGGAGAGCGCTAGGGAAGCTACGTGTGTGAGGCAGCTGCTGGGCGCCCAGGGAGTCAGCCTCCGGGTGTGCGGGGCTGCAGACCCCAGCCAGGGGCCCTGGGAGCCTGGTGCACTCCGTGCGGCGCTGAGCCTGGGCGGCCAAGCAACCGCTGGAGGAGCCCTGCACTGGCCCTTCCCTTCCCTCGCACAGAGCTCTTCCTGCTGGAGCCCTTGGCAGTGTGCAAGCCTCCGGCCCCTAAGCCCTCCCCAAGGACGCCTGGGGCCTAGGTGCAAAGGCAAGGCAGGAGCGGAGCTGAGGCCAGGAAGGCGCCAGTGGTGTCTCCCAGCCTCGCGCAGCCTGCTCCTTCCTGGGCAGGAAGCCTAGCAGCGAGGCAAGTCTGGGCAAGGCTCGCCCAGGGCAGAGCAGCCTCGCGCCAGCAACTCTGCCAGATCGGGCCTCTGAGCAGAGCTGGAGCTCTGCCGTCCTGGAGGCGCACTCGGCTCCAGCCAAGTAGCGCTTGAGCCAAACGAGGCTGGGCTGCCTCTTCTTCCCTCGAGGAGGCTCGCCTCCCCGCCAGCTGTTCACTCGGCTTCCAGGTGGGGGCGCTCTGCGCCTCCTGCAGGTCTTGGCTCAGGGGCTGCTTGCCCTGAGCTGGGGCTGTGCGCGGGAGCCCAGGCACGCAGGGGCAGGCCCCAACCAGCTGCACACGTCTCTGCTGGGGAGGAGAGCGCTAGGGAAGCTACGTGTGTGAGGCAGCTGCTGGGCGCCCAGGGAGTCAGCCTCCGGGTGTGCGGGGCTGCAGACCCCAGCCAGGGGCCCTGGGAGCCTGGTGCACTCCGTGCGGAGCTGAGCCTGGGCGGCCAAGCAACCGCTGGAGGAGCCCTGCACTGGCCCTTCCCTTCCCTCGCACAGAGCTCTTCCTGCTGGAGCCCTTGGCAGTGTGGAAGCCTCCGGCCCCTAAGCCTTCCCCAAGGACGCCTGGGGCCTAGGTGCAAAAGCAAGGCAGGAGCGGAGCTGAGGCCAGGAAGGCGCCAGTGGCGTCTCCCAGCCTCGCACAGCCTGCTCCTTCCAGGGCAGGAAGCCTAGCAGCGAGGCAAGTCTGGGCAAGGCTCGCTCAGGGCAGAGCAGCCTCGCGCCAGCAACTCTGCCAGAACGGGCCTCTGAGCAGAGCTGGAGCTCTGCCGTCCTGGAGGCGCACTCGGCTCCAGCCAAGTAGGGCTTGAGCCAAACGAGGCTGGGCTGCCTCTTCTTCCCTCGAGGAGGCTCGCCTCCCCGCCAGCTGTTCACTCGGCTTCCAGGTGGGGGCGCTCTGCGCCTCCTGCAGGTCTTGGCTCAGGGGCTGCTTGCCCTGAGCTGGGGCTGTGCGCGGGAGCCCAGGCAGGCAGGGGCAGGCCCCAACCAGCTGCACACGTCTCTGCTGGGGAGGAGAGCGCTAGGGAAGCTACGTGTGTGAGGCAGCTGCTGGGCGCCCAGGGAGTCAGGCTCCGGGTGTGAGGGGCTGCAGACCCCAGCCAGGGGCCCTGGGAGCCTGGTGCACTCCGTGCGGCGCTGAGCCTGGGCGGCCAAGCAACCGCTGGAGGAGCCCTGCACTGGCCCTTCCCTTCCCTCGCACAGAGCTCTTCCTGCTGGAGCCCTTGGAAGTGTGCAAGCCTCCGGCCCCTAAGCCCTCCCCAAGGACGCCTGGGGCCTAGGTGCAAAGGCAAGGCAGGAGCGGAGCTGAGGCCAGGAAGGCGCCAGTGGCGTCTCCCAGCCTCGCGCAGCCTGCTCCTTCCTGGGCAGGAAGCCTAGCAGCGAGGCAAGTCTGGGCAAGGCTCGCCCAGGGCAGAGCAGCCTCGCGCCAGCAACTCTGCCAGAACGGGCCTCTGAGCAGAGCTGGAGCTCTGCCGTCCTGGAGGCGCACTCGGCTCCAGCCAAGTAGGGCTTGATCCAAACGAGGCTGGGCTGCCTCTTCTTCCCTCGAGGAGGCTCGCCTCCCCGCCAGGTGTTCACTCGGCTTCCAGGTGGGGGCGCTCTGCGCCTCCTGCAGGTCTTGGCTCAGGGGCTGCTTGCCCTGAGCTGGGGCTTTTGGCGGGAGCCCAGGCACGCAGGGGTAGGCCCCAACCAGCTGCACACGTCTCTGCTAGGGAGGAGAGCGCTATGGAAGCTACGTGTGTGAGGCAGCTTTTGGGCGCCCAGGGAGTCAGCCTCTGGGTGTGCGGGGCTGCAGACCCCAGCCAGGGGCCCTGGGAGCCTGGTGCACTCCGTGCGGCGCTGAGCCTGGGCGGCCAAGGAACCGCTGGAGGAGCCCTGCACTGGCCCTTCCCTTCCCTCGCACAGAGCTCTTCCTGCTGGAGCCCTTGGCAGTGTGCAAGCCAACGGCCCCTAAGCCCTCCCCAAGGACGCCTGGGGCCTAGGTGCAAGGGCAAGGCAGCAGCGGAGCTGAGGCCAGGACGGCGCCAGTGGCGTCTCCCAGCCTCGCGCAGCCTGCTCCTTCCTGGGCAGGAAGCCTAGCAGCGAGGCAAGTCTGGGCAAGGCTCGCCCAGGGCAGAGTAGCCTCGCGCCAGCAACTCTGCCAGAACGGGCCTCTGAACAGAGCTGGAGCTCTGCCGTCCTGGAGGCGCTCTCGGCTCCAGCCAAGTAGGGCAGCCAAACGAGGCTGGGCTGCCTCTTCTTCCCTCGAGGAGGCTAGCCTCCCCGCCAGCTGTTCACTCGGCTTCCAGGTGGGGGCGCTCTGCGCCTCCTGCAGGTCTTTGCTCAGGGGCTGCTTGCCCTGAGCTGGGGCTGTGCGCGGGAGCCCAGGCACGCAGGGGCAGACCCCAAACAGCTGCAAACGTCTCTGCTGGGGAGGAGAGCGCTAGGGAAGCTACGTGTGTGAGGCAGCTGCTGGGCGCCCAGGGAGTCAGCCTCCGGGTGTGCGGGGCTGCAGACCCCAGCCAGGGGTCCTGGGAGCCTGGTGCACTCCGTGCGGCGCTGAGCCTGGGCGGCCAAGCAACCGCTGGAGGAGCCTGGCACTGGCCCTTCCCTTCCCTCGCACAGAGCTCTTCCTGCTGGAGCCCTTGGCAGTGTGCAAGCCACCGGCCCCTAAGCCCTCCCCAAGGACGCCTGGGGCCTAGGTGCAAAGGCAAGGCAGGAGCGGAGCTGAGGCCAGGAAGGCGCCAGTGGCATCTCCCAGCCTCGCGCAGCCTGCTCCTTCCTGGGCAGGAAGCCTAGCAGCGAGGCAAGTCTGGGCAAGGCTCGCCCAGGGCAGAGCAGCCTAGCGCCAGCCACTCTGCCAGAACGGGCCTCTGAGCAGAGCTGGAGCTCTGCCGTCCTGGAGGCGCACTCGGCTCCAGCCAAGTAGGGCAGCCAAACGAGGCTGGGCTGCCTCTTCTTCCCTCGAGGAGGCTCGCCTCCCCGCCAGCTGTTCACTCGGCTTCCAGGCGGGGGCGCTCTGCGCCTCCTGCAGGTCTTGGCTCAGGGGCTGCTTGCCCTGAGCTGGGGCTGTGGGCGGGAGCCCAGGCACGCAGGGGCAGGCCCCAACCAGCTGCACACGTCTCTGCTGGGGAGGAGAGCGCTAGGGAAGCTACATGTGTGAGGCAGCTGCTGGGCGCCCAGGGAGTCAGCCTCCGGGTGTGCGGGGCTGCAGACTCCAGCCAGGGGCCCTGGGAGCCTGGTGCACTCCGTGCGGCGCTGAGCCTGGGCGGCCAAGCAACCGCTGGAGGAGACCTGCACTGGCCCTTCCTTCCCTCGCACAGAGCTCTTCCTGCTGGAGCCCTTGGCAGTGTGCAAGCCACCGGCCCCTAAGCCCTCCCCAAGGAAGCCTGGGGCCTAGGTGCAAAGGCAAGGCAGGAGCGGAGCTGAGGCCAGGAAGGCGCCAGTGGCGTCTCCCAGCCTCGCGCAGCCTGCTCCTTCCTGGGCAGGAAGCCTAGCAGCGAGGCAAGTCTGGGCAAGGCTCGCCCAGGGCAGAGCAGCCTCGCGCCAGCAACTCTGCCAGAACGGGCCTCTGAACAGAGCTGGAGCTCTGCCGTCCTGGAGGCGCTCTCGGCTCCAGCCAAGTAGGGCAGCCAAACGAGGCTGGGCTGCCTCTTCTTCCCTCGAGGAGGCTAGCCTCCCCGCCAGCTGTTCACTCGGCTTCCAGGTGGGGGCGCTCTGCGCCTCCTGCAGGTCTTGGCTCAGGGGCTGCTTGCCCTGAGCTGGGGCTGTGCGCGGGAGCCCAGGCACGCAGGGGCAGGCCCCAAACAGCTGCACACGTCTCTGCTGGGGAGGAGAGCGCTAGGGAAGCTACGTGTGTGAGGCAGCTGCTGGGCGCCCAGGGAGTCAGCCTCCGGGTGTGCGGGGCTGCAGACCCCAGCCAGGGCCCTGGGAGCCTGGGGCACTCCGTGCGGCGCTGAGTCTGGGCGGCCAAGCAACCGCTGGAGGAGCCCTGCACTGGCCCTTCCCTTCCCTCGCACAGAGCTCTTCCTGCTGGAGCCCTTGGCACTCTGCAAGCCACCGGCCCCTAAGCCCTCCCCAAGGACGCCTGGGGCCTAGGTGCAAAGGCAAGGCAGGAGCGGAGCTGAGGCCAGGAAGGCGCCAGTGGCGTCTCCCAGCCTCGCGCAGCCTGCTCCTTCCTGGGCAGGAGGCCTAGCAGCGAGGCAAGTCTGGGCAAGGCTCGCCCAGGGCAGAGCAGCCTCGCGCCAGCAACTCTGCCAGAACTGGCCTCTGAGCAGAGCTGGAGTTCTGCCGTCCTGGAGGCGCACTCGGCTCCAGCCAAGTAGGGCTTGAGCCAAACGAGGCTGGGCTGCCTCTTCTTCCCTCGAGGAGGCTCGCCTCCCCGCCAGCTGTTCACTCGGCTTCCAGGTGGGGGCGCTCTGCGCCTCCTGCAGGTCTTGGCTCAGGGGCTGCTTGCCCTGAGCTGGGGCTGTGCGCGGGAGCCCAGGCACGCAGGGGCAGGCCCAAACCAGCTGCACACGTCTCTGCTGGGGAGGAGAGCGCTAGGGAAGCTACGTGTGTGAGGCAGCTGCTGGGCGCCCAGGGAGTCAGCCTCCGGGTGTGCGGGGCTGCAGACAACAGCCAGGGGCCCTGGGAGCCTGGTGCTCTCCGTGCGGCGCTGAGCCTGGGCGGCCAAGCAACCGCTGGAGGAGCCCTGCACTGGCCCTTCCCTTCCCTCGCACAGAGCTCTTCCTGCTGGAGCCCTTGGCAGAGTGCAAGCCACCGGCCCCTAAGCCCTCCCCAAGGACGCCTGGGGCCTAGGTGCAAAGGCAAGGCAGGAGCGGAGCTGAGGCCAGGAAGGCGCCAGTGGCATCTCCCAGCCTCGCGCAGCCTGCTCCTTCCTGGGCAGGAAGCCTAGCAGCGAGGCAAGTCTGGGCAAGGCTCGCCCAGGGCAGAGCAGCCTAGCGCCAGCCACTCTGCCAGAACGGGCCTCTGAGCAGAGCTGGAGCTCTGCCGTCCTGGAGGCGCACTCGGCTCCAGCCAAGTAGGGCAGCCAAACGAGGCTGGGCTGCCTCTTCTTCCCTCGAGGAGGCTCGCCTCCCCGCCAGCTGTTCACTCGGCTTCCAGGCGGGGGCGCTCTGCGCCTCCTGCAGGTCTTGGCTCAGGGGCTGCTTGCCCTGAGCTGGGGCTGTGGGCGGGAGCCCAGGCACGCAGGGGCAGGCCCCAACCAGCTGCACACGTCTCTGCTGGGGAGGAGAGCGCTAGGGAAGCTACGTGTGTGAGGCAGCTGCTGGGCGCCCAGGGAGTCAGCCTCCGGGTGTGCGGGGCTGCAGACTCCAGCCAGGGGCCCTGGGAGCCTGGTGCACTCCGTGCGGCGCTGAGCCTGGGCGGCCAAGCAACCGCTGGAGGAGACCTGCACTGGCCCTTCCTTCCCTCGCACAGAGCTCTTCCTGCTGGAGTCCTTGGCAGTGTGCAAGCCACCGGCCCCTAAGCCCTCCCCAAGGAAGCCTGGGGCCTAGGTGCAAAGGCAAGGCAGGAGCGGAGCTGAGGCCAGGAAGGCGCCAGTGGCGTCTCCCAGCCTCGCGCAGCCTGCTCCTTCCTGGGCAGGAAGCCTAGCAGCGAGGCAAGTCTGGGCAAGGCTCGCCCAGGGCAGAGCAGCCTCGCGCCAGCAACTCTGCCAGAACGGGCCTCTGAACAGAGCTGGAGCTCTGCCGTCCTGGAGGCGCTCTCGGCTCCAGCCAAGTAGGGCAGCCAAACGAGGCTGGGCTGCCTCTTCTTCCCTCGAGGAGGCTAGCCTCCCCGCCAGCTGTTCACTCGGCTTCCAGGTGGGGGCGCTCTGCGCCTCCTGCAGGTCTTGGCTCAGGGGCTGCTTGCCCTGAGCTGGGGCTGTGCGCGGGAGCCCAGGCACGCAGGGGCAGGCCCCAAACAGCTGCACACGTCTCTGCTGGGGAGGAGAGCGCTAGGGAAGCTACGTGTGTGAGGCAGCTGCTGGGCGCTCAGGGAGTCAGCCTCCGGGTGTGCGGGGCTGCAGACCCCAGCCAGGGCCCTGGGAGCCTGGGGCACTCCGTGCGGCGCTGAGTCTGGGCGGCCAAGCAACCGCTGGAGGAGCCCTGCACTGGCCCTTCCCTTCCCTCGCACAGAGCTCTTCCTGCTGGAGCCCTTGGCACTCTGCAAGCCACCGGCCCCTAAGCCCTCCCCAAGGACGCCTGGGGCCTAGGTGCAAAGGCAAGGCAGGAGCGGAGCTGAGGCCAGGAAGGCGCCAGTGGCGTCTCCCAGCCTCGCGCAGCCTGCTCCTTCCTGGGCAGGAGGCCTAGCAGCGAGGCAAGTCTGGGCAAGGCTCGCCCAGGGCAGAGCAGCCTCGCGCCAGCAACTCTGCCAGAACTGGCCTCTGAGCAGAGCTGGAGTTCTGCCGTCCTGGAGGCGCACTCGGCTCCAGCCAAGTAGGGCTTGAGCCAAACGAGGCTGGGCTGCCTCTTCTTCCCTCGAGGAGGCTCGCCTCCCCGCCAGCTGTTCACTCGGCTTCCAGGTGGGGGCGCTCTGCGCCTCCTGCAGGTCTTGGCTCAGGGGCTGCTTGCCCTGAGCTGGGGCTGTGCGCGGGAGCCCAGGCACGCAGGGGCAGGCCCAAACCAGCTGCACACGTCTCTGCTGGGGAGGAGAGCGCTAGGGAAGCTACGTGTGTGAGGCAGCTGCTGGGCGCCCAGGGAGTCAGCCTCCGGGTGTGCGGGGCTGCAGACAACAGCCAGGGGCCCTGGGAGCCTGGTGCTCTCCGTGCGGCGCTGAGCCTGGGCGGCCAAGCAACCGCTGGAGGAGCCCTGCACTGGCCCTTCCCTTCCCTCGCACAGAGCTCTTCCTGCTGGAGCCCTTGGCAGAGTGCAAGCCACCGGCCCCTAAGCCCTCCCCAAGGACGCCTGGGGCCTAGGTGCAAAGGCAAGGCAGGAGCGGAGCTGAGGCCAGGAAGGCGCCAGTGGTGTCTCCCAGCCTCGCGCAGCCTGCTCCTTCCTGGGCAGGAAGCCTAGCAGCGAGGCAAGTCTGGGCAAGGCTCGCCCAGGGCAGAGCAGCCTCGCGCCAGCAACTCTGCCAGATCGGGCCTCTGAGCAGAGCTGGAGCTCTGCCGTCCTGGAGGCGCACTCGGCTCCAGCCAAGTAGGGCTTGAGCCAAACGAGGCTGGGCTGCCTCTTCTTCCCTCGAGGAAGCTCGCCTCCCCGCCAGCTGTTCACTCGGCTTCCAGGTGGGGGCGCTCTGCGCCTCCTGCAGGTCTTGGCTCAGGGGCTGCTTTCCCTGAGCTGGGGCTGTGGGCGGGAGCCCAGGCACGAAGGGGCAGGCCCCAAACAGCTGCACACGTCTCTGCTGGGGAGGAGAGCGCTAGGGAAGCTACGTGTGAGAGGCAGCTGCTGGGCGCCCAGGGAGTCAGCCTCCGGGTGTGCGGGGCTGCAGACCCCAGCCAGGGGCCCTGGGAGCCTGGTGCACTCCTTGCGGCGCTGAGCCTGGGCGGCCAAGCAACCGCTGGAGGAGCCTGGCACTGGCCCTTCCCTTCCCTCGCACAGATCTCTTCCTGCTGGAGCCCTTGGCACTCTGCAAGCCACCGGCCCCTAAGCCCTCCCCAAGGAGGCCTGGGGCCTAGGTGCAAAGGCAAGGCAGGAGCGGAGCTGAGGCCAGGAAGGCGCCAGTGGCGTCTCCCAGCCTCGCGCAGCCTGCTCCTTCCTGGGCAGGAAGCCTAGCAGCGAGGCAAGTCTGGGCAAGGCTCGCCCAGGGCAGAGCAGCCTCGCGCCAGCAACTCTGCCAGAACGGGCCTCTGAGCAGAGCTGGAGCTCTGCCGTCCTGGAGGCGCACTCGGCTCCAGCCAAGTAGGGCTTGAGCCAAACGAGGCTGGGCTGCCTCTTCTTCCCTCGAGGAGGCTCGCCTCCCCGCCAGGTGTTCACTCGGCTTCCAGGTGGGGGCGCTCTGCGCCTCCTGCAGGTCTTGGCTCAGGGGCTGCTTGCCCTGAGCTGGGGCTTTGGGCGGGAGCCCAGGCACGCAGGGGTAGGCCCCAACCAGCTGCACACGTCTCTGCTGGGGAGGAGAGCGCTAGGGAAGCTACGTGTGTGAGGCAGCTGCTGGGCGCCCAGGGAGTCAGCCTCCCGCTGTGCGGGGCTGCAGACTCCAGCCAGGGGCCCTGGGAGCCTGGTTCACTCCGTGCGGCGCTGAGCCTGGGCGGCCAAGCAACCGCTGGAGGAGACCTGCACTGGCCCTTCCTTCCCTCGCACAGAGCTCTTCCTGCTGGAGCCCTTGGCAGTGTGCAAGCCACCGGCCCCTAAGCCCTCCCCAAGGAAGCCTGGGGCCTACGTGCAAAGGCAAGGCAGGAGCGGAGCTGAGGCCAGGAAGGCGCCAGTGGCGTCTCCCAGCCTCGCGCAGCCTGCTCCTTCCTGGGCAGGAAGCCTAGCAGTGAGGCAAGTCTGGGCAAGGCTCGCCCAGGGCAGAGCTGAATCGCGCCAGCAACTCTGCCAGAACGGGCCTCTGAACAGAGCTGGAGCTCTGCCGTCCTGGAGGCGCTCTCGGCTCCAGCCAAGTAGGGCAGCCAAACGAGGCTGGGCTGCCTCTTCTTCCCTCGAGGAGGCTAGCCTCCCCGCCAGCTGTTCACTCGGCTTCCAGGTGGGGGCGCTCTGCGCCTCCTGCAGGTCTTGGCTCAGGGGCTGCTTGCCCTGAGCTGGGGCTGTGCGCGGGAGCCCAGGCACGCAGGGGCAGGCCCCAACCTGCTGCACACGTCTCTGCTGGGGAGGAGAGCGCTAGGGAAGCTACGTGTGTGAGGCAGCTGCTGGGCGCCCAGGGAGTCAGCCTCCGGGTGTGCGGGGCTGCAGACCCCAGCCAGGGCCCTGGGAGCCTGGGGCACTCCGTGCGGCGCTGAGTCTGGGCGGCCAAGCAACCGCTGGAGGAGCCCTGCACTGGCCCTTCCCTTCCCTCGCACAGAGCTCTTCCTGCTGGAGCCCTTGGCACTCTGCAAGCCACCGGCCCCTAAGCCCTCCCCAAGGACGCCTGGGGCCTAGGTGCAAAGGCAAGGCAGGAGCGGAGCTGAGGCCAGGAAGGCGCCAGTGGCGTCTCCCAGCCTCGCGCAGCCTGCTCCTTCCTGGGCAGGAGGCCTAGCAGCGAGGCAAGTCTGGGCAAGGCTCGCCCAGGGCAGAGCAGCCTCGCGCCAGCAACTCTGCCAGAACTGGCCTCTGAGCAGAGCTGGAGCTCTGCCGTCCTGGAGGCGCACTCGGCTCCAGCCAAGTAGGGCTTGAGCCAAACGAGGCTGGGCTGCCTCTTCTTCCCTCGAGGAGGCTCGCCTCCCCGCCAGCTGTTCACTCGGCTTCCAGGTGGGGGCGCTCTGCGCCTCCTGCAGGTCTTGGCTCAGGGGCTGCTTGCCCTGAGCTGGGGCTGTGCGCGGGAGCCCAGGCACGCAGGGGCAGGCCCAAACCAGCTGCACACGTCTCTGCTGGGGAGGAGAGCGCTAGGGAAGCTACGTGTGTGAGGCAGCTGCTGGGCGCCCAGGGAGTCAGCCTCCGGGTGTGCGGGGCTGCAGACAACAGCCAGGGGCCCTGGGAGCCTGGTGCTCTCCGTGCGGCGCTGAGCCTGGGCGGCCAAGCAACCGCTGGAGGAGCCCTGCACTGGCCCTTCCCTTCCCTCGCACAGAGCTCTTCCTGCTGGAGCCCTTGGCAGAGTGCAAGCCACCGGCCCCTAAGCCCTCCCCAAGGACCCCTGGGGCCTAGGTGCAAAGGCAAGGCAGGAGCGGCGCTGAGGCCAGGAAGGCGCCAGTGGTGTCTCCCAGCCTCGCGCAGCCTGCTCCTTCCTGGGCAGGAAGCCTAGCAGCGAGGCAAGTCTGGGCAAGGCTCGCCCAGGGCAGAGCAGCCTCGCGCCAGCAACTCTGCCAGATCGGGCCTCTGAGCAGAGCTGGAGCTCTGCCGTCCTGGAGGCGCACTCGGCTCCAGCCAAGTAGGGCTTGAGCCAAACGAGGCTGGGCTGCCTCTTCTTCCCTCGATGAGGCTCGCCTCCCCGCCAGCTGTTCACTCGGCTTCCAGGTGGGGGCGCTCTGCGCCTCCTGCAGGTCTTGGCTCAGGGGCTGCTTTCCCTGAGCTGGGGCAGTGGGCGGGACCCCAGGCACGAAGGGGCAGGCCCCAAACAGCTGCACACGTCTCTGCTGGGGAGGAGAGCGCTAGGGAAGCTACGTGTGAGAGGCAGCTGCTGGGCGCCCAGGGAGTCAGCCTCCGGGTGTGCGGGGCTGCAGACCCCAGCCAGGGGCCCTGGGAGCCTGGTGCACTCCGTGCGGCGCTGAGCCTGGGCGGCCAAGCAACCGCCGGAGGAACCCTGCACTGGCCCTTCCCTACCCTCGCACAGAGCTCTTCCTGCTGGAGTCCTTGGCAGTGTGCAAGCCACCGGCCCCTAAGCCCTCCCCAAGGACGCCTGGGGCCTAGGTGCAAAGGCAAGGCAGGAGCGGAGCTGAGGCCAGGAAGGCGCCAGTGGCGTCTCCCAGCCTCGCGCAGCCTGCTCCTTCCTGGGCAGGAAGCCTAGCAGCGAGGCAAGTCTGGGCAAGGCTCGCCCAGGGCAGAGCAGCCTCGCGCCAGCAACTCTGCCAGAACGGGCCTCTGAGCAGAGCTGGAGCTCTGCCGTCCTGGAGGCGCACTCGGCTCCAGCCAAGTAGGGCTTGAGCCAAACGAGGCTGGGCTGCCTCTTCTTCCCTCGAGGAGGCTCGCCTCCCCGCCAGCTGTTCACTCGGCTTCCAGGTGGGGGCGCTCTGCGCCTCCTGCAGGTCTTGGCTCAGGGGCGGCTTGCCCTGAGCTGGGGCTGTGGGCGGGGGCCCAGGCACGCAGGGGCAGGCCCCAACCAGCTGCACACGTCTCTGCTGGGGAGGAGAGCGCTAGGGAAGCTACGTGTGTGAGGCAGCTGCTGGGCGCCCAGGGAGTCAGCCTCCGGGTGTGCGGGGCTGCAGACCCCAGCCAGGGGCCCTGGGAGCCTGGTGCACTCCGTGCGGCGCTGAGCCTGGGCGGCCAAGCAACCGCTGGAGGAGCCCTGCGCTGGCCCTTCCTTTCCCTCGCACAGAGCTCTTCCTGCTGGAGCCCTTGGCAGTGTGCAAGCCACCGGCCCCTAAGCCCTCCCCAAGGACGCCTGGGGCCTAGGTGCAAAGGCAAGGCAGGAGCGGAGCTGAGGCCAGGAAGGCGCCAGTGGCGTCTCCCAGCCTCGCGCAGCCTGCTCCTTCCTGGGCAGGAAGCCTAGCAGCGAGGCAAGTCTGGGCAAGGCTCGCCCAGGGCAGAGCAGCCTCGCGCCAGCAACTCTGCCAGAACGGGCCTCTGAGCAGAGCTGGAGCTCTGCCGTCCTGGAGGCTCACTCGGCTCCAGCCAAGTAGGGCTTGAGCCAAACGAGGCTGGGCTGCCTCTTCTTCCCTCGAGGAGGCTCGCCTCCCCGCCAGCTGTTCACTCGGCTTCCAGGTGGGGGTGCTCTGCGCCTCCTGCAGGTCTTGGCTCAGGGGCTGCTTGCCCTGAGCTGGGGCTGTGGGCGGGAGCTCAGGCACGCAGGGGCAGGCCCCAACCAGCTGCACACGTCTCTGCTGGGGAGGAGAGCCCTAGGGAAGCTACGTGTGTGAGGCAGCTGCTGGGCGCCCAGGGAGTCAGCCTCCGCGTGTGCGGGGATGCAGACCCCAGCCAGGGGCCCTGGGAGCCTGGTGCACTCCGTGCGGCGCTGAGCCTGGGCGGCCAAGCAACCGCTGGAGGAGCCCTGCACTGGCCCTTCCCTTCCCTCGCACAGAGCTCTTCCTGCTGGAGCCCTTGGCAGTGTGCAAGCCTCCGGCCCCTAAGCCTTCCCCAAGCAAGCTTGGGGCCTAGGTGCAAAAGCAAGGCAGGAGCGGAGCTGAGGCCAGGAAGGCGCCAGTGGCGTCTCCCAGCCTCGCGCAGCCTGCTCCTTCCTGGGCAGGAAGCCTAGCAGCGAGGCAAGTCTGGGCAAGGCTCGCCCAGGGCAGAGCAGCCTCGCGCCAGCAACTCTGCCTGATCGGGCCTCTGAGCAGAGCTGGAGCTCTGCCGTCCTGGAGGCGCACTCGGCTCCAGCCAAGTAGGGCTTGAGCCAAACGAGGCTGGGCTGCCTCTTCTTCCCTCGAGGAGGCTCGCCTCCCCGCCAGCTGTTCACTCGGCTTCCAGGTGGGGGCGCTCTGCGCCTCCTGCAGGTCTTGGCTCAGGGGCTGCTTTCCCTGAGCTGGGGCAGTGGGCGGGAGCCCAGGCACGAAGGGGCAGGCCCCAAACAGCTGCACACGTCTCTGCTGGGGAGGAGAGCGCTAGGGAAGCTACGTGTGAGAGGCAGCTGCTGGGCGCCCAGGGAGTCAGCCTCCGGGTGTGCGGGGCTGCAGACCCCAGCCAGGGGCCCTGGGAGCCTGGTGCACTCCGTGCGGCGCTGAGCCTGGGCGGCCAAGCAACCGCCGGAGGAACCCTGCACTGGCCCTTCCCTACCCTCGCACAGAGCTCTTCCTGCTGGAGTCCTTGGCAGTGTGCAAGCCACCGGCCCCTAAGCCCTCCCCAAGGACGCCTGGGGCCTAGGTGCAAAGGCAAGGCAGGAGCGGAGCTGAGGCCAGGAAGGCGCCAGTGGCGTCTCCCAGCCTCGCGCAGCCTGCTCCTTCCTGGGCAGGAAGCCTAGCAGCGAGGCAAGTCTGGGCAAGGCTCGCCCAGGGCAGAGCAGCCTCGCGCCAGCAACTCTGCCAGAACGGGCCTCTGAGCAGAGCTCGAGCTCTGCCGTCCTGGAGGCTCTCTCGGCTCCAGCCAAGTAGGGCTTGAGCCAAACGAGGCTGGGCTGCCTCTTCTTCCCTCGAGGAGGCTCGACTCCCCGCCAGCTGTTCACTCGGCTTCCAGGTGGGGGCGCTCTGCGCCTCCTGCAGGTCTTGGCTCAGGGGCGGCTTGCCCTGAGCTGGGGCTGTGGGCGGGGGCCCAGGCACGCAGGGGCAGGCCCCAACCAGCTGCACACGTCTCTGCTGGGGAGGAGAGCGCTAGGGAAGCTACGTGTGTGAGGCAGCTGCTGGGCGCCCAGGGAGTCAGCCTCCGGGTGTGCGGGGCTGCAGACCCCAGCCAGGGGCCCTGGGAGCCTGGTGCACTCCGTGCGGCGCTGAGCCTGGGCGGCCAAGCAACCGCTGGAGGAGCCGTGCGCTGGCCCTTCCTTTCCCTCGCACAGAGCTCTTCCTGCTGGAGCCCTTGGCAGTGTGCAAGCCACCGGCCCCTAAGCCCTCCCCAAGGACGCCTGGGGCCTAGGTGCAAAGGCAAGGCAGGAGCGGAGCTGAGGCCAGGAAGGCGCCAGTGGCGTCTCCCAGCCTCGCGCAGCCTGCTCCTTCCTGGGCAGGAAGCCTAGCAGCGAGGCAAGTCTGGGCAAGGCTCGCCCAGGGCAGAGCAGCCTCGCGCCAGCAACTCTGCCAGATCGGGCCTCTGAGCAGAGCTGGAGCTCTGCCGTCCTGGAGGCGCACTCGGCTCCAGCCAAGTAGGGCTTGAGCCAAACGAGGCTGGGCTGCCTCTTCTTCCCTCGAGGAAGCTCGCCTCCCCGCCAGCTGTTCACTCGGCTTCCAGGTGGGGGCGCTCTGCGCCTCCTGCAGGTCTTGGCTCAGGGGCTGCTTTCCCTGAGCTGGGGCTGTGGGCGGGAGCCCAGGCACGAAGGGGCAGGCCCCAAACAGCTGCACACGTCTCTGCTGGGGAGGAGAGCGCTAGGGAAGCTACGTGTGAGAGGCAGCTCCTGGGCGCCCAGGGAGTCAGCCTCCGGGTGTGCGGGGCTGCAGACCCCAGCCAGGGGCCCTGGGAGCCTGGTGCACTCCTTGCGGCGCTGAGCCTGGGCGGCCAAGCAACCGCTGGAGGAGCCTGGCACTGGCCCTTCCCTTCCCTCGCACAGATCTCTTCCTGCTGGAGCCCTTGGCACTCTGCAAGCCACCGGCCCCTAAGCCCTCCCCAAGGAGGCCTGGGGCCTAGGTGCAAAGGCAAGGCAGGAGCGGAGCTGAGGCCAGGAAGGCGCCAGTGGCGTCTCCCAGCCTCGCGCAGCCTGCTCCTTCCTGGGCAGGAAGCCTAGCAGCGAGGCAAGTCTGGGCAAGGCTCGCCCAGGGCAGAGCAGCCTCGCGCCAGCAACTCTGCCAGAACGGGCCTCTGAGCAGAGCTGGAGCTCTGCCGTCCTGGAGGCGCACTCGGCTCCAGCCAAGTAGGGCTTGAGCCAAACGAGGCTGGGCTGCCTCTTCTTCCCTCGAGGAGGCTCGCCTCCCCGCCAGGTGTTCACTCGGCTTCCAGGTGGGGGCGCTCTGCGCCTCCTGCAGGTCTTGGCTCAGGGGCTGCTTGCCCTGAGCTGGGGCTTTGGGCGGGAGCCCAGGCACGCAGGGGTAGGCCCCAACCAGCTGCACACGTCTCTGCTGGGGAGGAGAGCGCTAGGGAAGCTACGTGTGTGAGGCAGCTGCTGGGCGCCCAGGGAGTCAGCCTCCCGCTGTGCGGGGCTGCAGACTCCAGCCAGGGGCCCTGGGAGCCTGGTTCACTCCGTGCGGCGCTGAGCCTGGGCGGCCAAGCAACCGCTGGAGGAGACCTGCACTGGCCCTTCCTTCCCTCGCACAGAGCTCTTCCTGCTGGAGTCCTTGGCAGTGTGCAAGCCACCGGCCCCTAAGCCCTCCCCAAGGACGCCTGGGGCCTAGGTGCAAAGGCAAGGCAGGAGCGGAGCTGAGGCCAGGAAGGCGCCAGTGGCGTCTCCCAGCCTCGCGCAGCCTGCTCCTTCCTGGGCAGGAAGCCTAGCAGCGAGGCAAGTCTGGGCAAGGCTCGCCCAGGGCAGAGCAGCCTCGCGCCAGCAACTCTGCCAGAACGGGCCTCTGAGCAGAGCTGGAGCTCTGCCGTCCTGGAGGCGCACTCGGCTCCAGCCAAGTAGGGCTTGAGCCAAACGAGGCTGGGCTGCCTCTTCTTCCCTCGAGGAGGCTCGCCTCCCCGCCAGCTGTTCACTCGGCTTCCAGGTGGGGGCGCTCTGCGCCTCCTGCAGGTCTTGGCTCAGGGGCGGCTTGCCCTGAGCTGGGGCTGTGGGCGGGGGCCCAGGCACGCAGGGGCAGGCCCCAACCAGCTGCACACGTCTCTGCTGGGGAGGAGAGCGCTAGGGAAGCTACGTGTGTGAGGCAGCTGCTGGGCGCCCAGGGAGTCAGCCTCCGGGTGTGCGGGGCTGCAGACCCCAGCCAGGGGCCCTGGGAGCCTGGTGCACTCCGTGCGGCGCTGAGCCTGGGCGGCCAAGCAACCGCTGGAGGAGCCCTGCGCTGGCCCTTCCTTTCCCTCGCACAGAGCTCTTCCTGCTGGAGCCCTTGGCAGTGTGCAAGCCACCGGCCCCTAAGCCCTCCCCAAGGACGCCTGGGGCCTAGGTGCAAAGGCAAGGCAGGAGCGGAGCTGAGGCCAGGAAGGCGCCAGTGGCGTCTCCCAGCCTCGCGCAGCCTGCTCCTTCCTGGGCAGGAAGCCTAGCAGCGAGGCAAGTCTGGGCAAGGCTCGCCCAGGGCAGAGCAGCCTCGCGCCAGCAACTCTGCCAGAACGGGCCTCTGAGCAGAGCTGGAGCTCTGCCGTCCTGGAGGCTCACTCGGCTCCAGCCAAGTAGGGCTTGAGCCAAACGAGGCTGGGCTGCCTCTTCTTCCCTCGAGGAGGCTCGCCTCCCCGCCAGCTGTTCACTCGGCTTCCAGGTGGGGGTGCTCTGCGCCTCCTGCAGGTCTTGGCTCAGGGGCTGCTTGCCCTGAGCTGGGGCTGTGGGCGGGAGCTCAGGCACGCAGGGGCAGGCCCCAACCAGCTGCACACGTCTCTGCTGGGGAGGAGAGCCCTAGGGAAGCTACGTGTGTGAGGCAGCTGCTGGGCGCCCAGGGAGTCAGCCTCCGCGTGTGCGGGGATGCAGACCCCAGCCAGGGGCCCTGGGAGCCTGGTGCACTCCGTGCGGCGCTGAGCCTGGGCGGCCAAGCAACCGCTGGAGGAGCCCTGCACTGGCCCTTCCCTTCCCTCGCACAGAGCTCTTCCTGCTGGAGCCCTTGGCAGTGTGCAAGCCTCCGGCCCCTAAGCCTTCCCCAAGCAAGCTTGGGGCCTAGGTGCAAAAGCAAGGCAGGAGCGGAGCTGAGGCCAGGAAGGCGCCAGTGGCGTCTCCCAGCCGCGCGCAGCCTGCTCCTTCCAGGGCAGGAAGCCTAGCAGCGAGGCAAGTCTGGGCAAGGCTCGCCCAGGGCAGAGCAGCCTCGCGCCAGCAACTCTGCCAGAACGGGCCTCTGAGCAGAGCTGGAGCTCTGCCGTCCTGGAGGCGCACTCGGCTCCAGCCAAGTAGGGCTTGAGCCAAACGAGGCTGGGCTGCCTCTTCTTCCCTCGAGGAGGCTCGCCTCCCCGCCAGGTGTTCACTCGGCTTCCAGGTGGGGGCGCTCTGCGCCTCCTGCAGGTCTTGGCTCAGGGGCTGCTTGCCCTGAGCTGGGGCTTTGGGCCTGAGCCCAGGCACGCAGGGGCAGGCCCCAACCAGCTGCACACGTCTCTGCTAGGGAGGAGAGCGCTATGGAAGCTACGTGTGTGAGGCAGCTTTTGGGCGCCCAGGGAGTCAGCCTCTGGGTGTGCGGGGCTGCAGACCCCAGCCAGGGGCCCTGGGAGCCTGGTGCACTCCGTGCGGCGCTGAGCCTGGGCGGCCAAGCAACCGCTGGAGGAGCCCTGCACTGGCCCTTCCCTTCCCTCGCACAGAGCTCTTCCTGCTGGAGCCCTTGGCAGTGTGCAAGCCAACGGCCCCTAAGCCCTCCCCAAGGACGCCTGGGGCCTAGGTGCAAGGGCAAGGCAGGAGCGGAGCTGAGGCCAGGAAGGCGCCAGTGGCGTCTCCCAGCCTCGCGCAGCCTGCTCCTTCCTGGGCAGGAAGCCTAGCAGCGAGGCAAGTCTGGGCAAGGCTCGCCCAGGGCAGAGCAGCCTCGCGCCAGCAACTCTGCCAGATCGGGCCTCTGAGCAGAGCTGGAGCTCTGCCGTCCTGGAGGCGCACTCGGCTCCAGCCAAGTAGGGCTTGAGCCAAACGAGGCTGGGCTGCCTCTTCTTCCCTCGAGGAGGCTCGCCTCCCCGCCAGCTGTTCACTCGGCTTCCAGGTGGGGGCGCTCTGCGCCTCCTGCAGGTCTTGGCTCAGGGGCTGCTTTCCCTGAGCTGGGGCAGTGGGCGGGAGCCCAGGCACGAAGGGGCAGGCCCCAAACAGCTGCACACGTCTCTGCTGGGGAGGAGAGCGCTAGGGAAGCTACGTGTGAGAGGCAGCTGCTGGGCGCCCAGGGAGTCAGCCTCCGGGTGTGCGGGGCTGCAGACCCCAGCCAGGGGCCCTGGGAGCCTGGTGCACTCCGTGCGGCGCTGAGCCTGGGCGGCCAAGCAACCGCCGGAGGAACCCTGCACTGGCCCTTCCCTACCCTCGCACAGAGCTCTTCCTGCTGGAGTCCTTGGCAGTGTGCAAGCCACCGGCCCCTAAGCCCTCCCCAAGGACGCCTGGGGCCTAGGTGCAAAGGCAAGGCAGGAGCGGGGCTGAGGCCAGGAAGGCGCCAGTGGCGTCTCCCAGCCTCGCGCAGCCTGCTCCTTCCTGGGCAGGAAGCCTAGCAGCGAGGCAAGTCTGGGCAAGGCTCGCCCAGGGCAGAGCAGCCTCGCGCCAGCAACTCTGCCAGAACGGGCCTCTGAGCAGAGCTGGAGCTCTGCCGTCCTGGAGGCGCACTCGGCTCCAGCCAAGTAGGGCTTGAGCCAAACGAGGCTGGGCTGCCTCTTCTTCCCTCGAGGAGGCTCGCCTCCCCGCCAGCTGTTCACTCGGCTTCCAGGTGGGGGCGCTCTGCGCCTCCTGCAGGTCTTGGCTCAGGGGCGGCTTGCCCTGAGCTGGGGCTGTGGGCGGGGGCCCAGGCACGCAGGGGCAGGCCCCAACCAGCTGCACACGTCTCTGCTGGGGAGGAGAGCGCTAGGGAAGCTACGTGTGTGAGGCAGCTGCTGGGCGCCCAGGGAGTCAGCCTCCGGGTGTGCGGGGCTGCAGACCCCAGCCAGGGGCCCTGGGAGCCTGGTGCACTCCGTGCGGCGCTGAGCCTGGGCGGCCAAGCAACCGCTGGAGGAGCCCTGCGCTGGCCCTTCCTTTCCCTCGCACAGAGCTCTTCCTGCTGGAGCCCTTGGCAGTGTGCAAGCCACCGGCCCCTAAGCCCTCCCCAAGGACGCCTGGGGCCTAGGTGCAAAGGCAAGGCAGGAGCGGAGCTGAGGCCAGGAAGGCGCCAGTGGCGTCTCCCAGCCTCGCGCAGCCTGCTCCTTCCTGGGCAGGAAGCCTAGCAGCGAGGCAAGTCTGGGCAAGGCTCGCCCAGGGCAGAGCAGCCTCGCGCCAGCAACTCTGCCAGAACGGGCCTCTGAGCAGAGCTGGAGCTCTGCCGTCCTGGAGGCTCACTCGGCTCCAGCCAAGTAGGGCTTGAGCCAAACGAGGCTGGGCTGCCTCTTCTTCCCTCGAGGAGGCTCGCCTCCCCGCCAGCTGTTCACTCGGCTTCCAGGTGGGGGTGCTCTGCGCCTCCTGCAGGTCTTGGCTCAGGGGCTGCTTGCCCTGAGCTGGGGCTGTGGGCGGGAGCTCAGGCACGCAGGGGCAGGCCCCAACCAGCTGCACACGTCTCTGCTGGGGAGGAGAGCCCTAGGGAAGCTACGTGTGTGAGGCAGCTGCTGGGCGCCCAGGGAGTCAGCCTCCGCGTGTGCGGGGATGCAGACCCCAGCCAGGGGCCCTGGGAGCCTGGTGCACTCCGTGCGGCGCTGAGCCTGGGCGGCCAAGCAACCGCTGGAGGAGCCCTGCACTGGCCCTTCCCTTCCCTCGCACAGAGCTCTTCCTGCTGGAGCCCTTGGCAGTGTGCAAGCCTCCGGCCCCTAAGCCTTCCCCAAGCAAGCTTGGGGCCTAGGTGCAAAAGCAAGGCAGGAGCGGAGCTGAGGCCAGGAAGGCGCCAGTGGCGTCTCCCAGCCTCGCGCAGCCTGCTCCTTCCAGGGCAGGAAGCCTAGCAGCGAGGCAAGTCTGGGCAAGGCTCGCCCAGGGCAGAGCAGCCTCGCGCCAGCAACTCTGCCAGAACGGGCCTCTGAGCAGAGCTGGAGCTCTGCCGTCCTGGAGGCGCACTCGGCTCCAGCCAAGTAGGGCTTGAGCCAAACGAGGCTGGGCTGCCTCTTCTTCCCTCGAGGAGGCTCGCCTCCCCGCCAGGTGTTCACTCGGCTTCCAGGTGGGGGCGCTCTGCGCCTCCTGCAGGTCTTGGCTCAGGGGCTGCTTGCCCTGAGCTGGGGCTTTGGGCCTGAGCCCAGGCACGCAGGGGCAGGCCCCAACCAGCTGCACACGTCTCTGCTAGGGAGGAGAGCGCTATGGAAGCTACGTGTGTGAGGCAGCTTTTGGGCGCCCAGGGAGTCAGCCTCTGGGTGTGCGGGGCTGCAGACCCCAGCCAGGGGCCCTGGGAGCCTGGTGCACTCCGTGCGGCGCTGAGCCTGGGCGGCCAAGCAACCGCTGGAGGAGCCCTGCACTGGCCCTTCCCTTCCCTCGCACAGAGCTCTTCCTGCTGGAGCCCTTGGCAGTGTGCAAGCCAACGGCCCCTAAGCCCTCCCCAAGGACGCCTGGGGCCTAGGTGCAAGGGCAAGGCAGGAGCGGAGCTGAGGCCAGGAAGGCGCCAGTGGCGTCTCCCAGCCTCGCGCAGCCTGCTCCTTCCTGGGCAGGAAGCCTAGCAGCGAGGCAAGTCTGGGCAAGGCTCGCCCAGGGCAGAGCAGCCTCGCGCCAGCAACTCTGCCAGAACGGGCCTCTGAGCAGAGCTGGAGCTCTGCCGTCCTGGAGGCGCACTCGGCTCCAGCCAAGTAGGGCTTGAGCCAAACGAGGCTGGGCTGCCTCTCCTTCCCTCGAGGAGGCTCGCCTCCCCGCCAGCTGTTCACTCGGCTTCCAGGTGGGGGCGCTCTGCGCCTCCTGCAGGTCTTGGCTCAGGGGCTTCTTGCCCTGAGCTGGGGCTGTGGGCGGGAGCCCAGGCACGCAGGGGCAGACCCCAACCAGCTGCACACGTCTCTGCTGGGGAGGAGAGCGCTATGGAAGCTACGTGTGTGAGGCAGCTGCTGGGCGCCCAGGGAGTCAGCCTCCGGGTGTGCGGGGCTGCAGACTCCAGCCAGGGGCCCTGGGAGCCTGGTGCACTCTGTGCGGCGCTGAGCCTGGGCGGCCAAGCAACCGCTGGAGGAGACCTGCACTGGCCCTTCCTTCCCTCGCACAGAGCTCTTCCTGCTGGAGCCCTTGGCAGTGTGCAAGCCACCGGCCCCTAAGCCCTCCCCAAGGACGCCTGGGGCCTAGGTGCAAAGGCAAGGCAGGAGCGGAGCTGAGGCCAGGAAGGCGCCAGTGGCGTCTCCCAGCCTCGCGCAGCCTGCTCCTTCCTGGGCAGGAAGCCTAGCAGCGAGGCAAGTCTGGGCAAGGCTCGCCCAGGGCAGAGCAGCCTCGTGCCAGCAACTCTGCCAGAACGGGCCTCTGAACAGAGCTGGAGCTCTGCCGTCCTGGAGGCGCTCTCGGCTCCAGCCAAGTAGGGCTTGAGCCAAACGAGGCTGGGCTGCCTCTTCTTCTCTCGAGGAGGCTCGCCTCCCCGCCAGCTGTTCACTCGGCTTCCAGGTGGGGGCGCTCTGCGCCTCCTGCAGATCTTGGCTCAGGGGCTGCTTGCCCTGAGCTGGGGCTGTGCGCGGGAGCCCAGGCACTCAGGGGCAGGCCCCAAACAGCTGCACACGTCTCTGCTGGGGAGGAGAGCGCTAGGGAAGCTACGTGTGTGAGGCAGCTGCTGGGCGCCCAGGGAGTCAGCCTCCGGGTGTGCGGGGCTGCAGACCCCAGCCAGGGGTCCTGGGAGCCTGGGGCACTCCGTGCGGCGCTGAGCCTGGGCGGCCAAGCAACCGCTGGAGGAGCCTGGCACTGGCCCTTCCCTTCCCTCGCACAGAGCTCTTCCTGCTGGAACCCTTGGCACTCTGCAAGCCACCGGCCCCTAAGCCCTCCCCAAGGACGCCTGGGGCCTAGGTGCAAAGGCAAGGCAGGAGCGGAGCTGAGGCCAGGAAGGCGCCAGTGGCGTCTCCCAGCCTCGCGCAGCCTGCTCCTTCCTGGGCAGGAAGCCTAGCAGCGAGGCAAGTCTGGGCAAGGCTCGCCCAGGGCAGAGCAGTCTCGCGCCAGCAACTCTGCCAGAACGGGCCTCTGAGCAGAGCTGGAGCTCTGCCGTCCTGGAGGCTCACTCGGCTCCAGCCAAGTAGGGCTTGAGCCAAACGAGGCTGGGCTGCCTCTTCTTCCCTCGAGGAGGCTCGCCTCCCCGCCAGCTGTTCACTCGGCTTCCAGGTGGGGGTGCTCTGCGCCTCCTGCAGGTCTTGGCTCAGGGGCTGCTTGCCCTGAGCTGGGGTTGTGGGCGGGAGCCCAGGCACGCAGGGGCAGGCCCCAACCAGCTGCACACGTCTCTGCTGGGGAGGAGAGCCCTAGGGAAGCTACGTGTGTGAGGCAGCTGCCTGGCGCCCAGGGAGTCAGCCTCCGCGTGTGCGGGGATGCAGACCCCAGCCAGGGGCCCTGGGAGCCTGGTGCACTCCGTGCGGCGCTGAGCCTGGGCGGCCAAGCAACCGCTGGAGGAGCCCTGCACTGGCCCTTCCCTTCCCTCGCACAGAGCTCTTCCTGCTGGAGCCCTTGGCAGTGTGCAAGCCTCCGGCCCCTAAGCCTTCCCCAAGCACGCCTGGGGCCTAGGTGCAAAAGCAAGGCAGGAGCGGAGCTGAGGCCAGGAAGGCGCCAGTGGCGTCTCCCAGCCTCGCGCAGCCTGCTCCTTCCAGGGCAGGAAGCCTAGCAGCGAGGCAAGTCTGGGCAAGGCTCGCCCAGGGCAGAGCAGCCTCGCGCCAGCAACTCTGCCAGAACGGGCCTCTGAGCAGAGCTGGAGCTCTGCCGTCCTGGAGGCGCCCTCGGCTCCAGCCAAGTAGGGCTTGAGCCAAACGAGGCTGGGCTGCCTCTTCTTCCCTCGAGGAGGCTCGCCTCCCCGCCAGCTGTTCACTCGGCTTCCAGGCGGGGGCGCTCTGCGCCTCCTGCAGGTCTTGGCTCAGGGGCTTCTTGCCCTGAGTTGGGGCTTTGGGCGGGAGCCCAGGCACGCAGGGGCAGGCCCCAACCAGCTGCACACGTCTCTGCTGGGGAGGAGAGCGCTAGGGAAGCTACGTGTGTGAGGCAGCTGCTGGGCGCCCAGGGAGTCAGCCTCCGGGTGTGCGGGGCTGCAGACCCCAGCCAGGGGCCCTGGGAGCCTGGTGCACTCCGTGCGGTGCTGAGCCTCGGCGGCCAAGCAACTGCTGGAGGAGACTTGCACTGGCCCTTCCCTTCCCTCGCACAGAGCTCTTCCTGCTGGAGCCCTTGGGAGTGTGCAAGCCAACGGCCCCTAAGCCCTCCCCAAGGACGCCTGGGGCCTAGATGCAAAGGCAAGGCAGGAGCGGAGCTGAGGCCAGGAAGGCGCCAGTGGCGTCTCCCAGCCTCGCGCAGCCTGCTCCTTCCTGGGCAGGAAGCCTAGCAGCGAGGCAAGTCTGGGCAAGGCTCGCCCAGGGCAGAGCAGCCTCGTGCCAGCAACTCTGCCAGAACGGGCCTCTGAACAGAGCTGGAGCTCTGCCGTCCTGGAGGCGCTCTCGGCTCCAGCCAAGTAGGGCTTGAGCCAAACGAGGCTGGGCTGCCTCTTCTTCCCTCGAGGAGGCTAGCCTCACCGCCAGCTGTTCACTCGGCTTCCAGGTGGGGGCGCTCTGCGCCTCCTGCAGGTCTTGGCTCAGGGGCTGCTTGCCCTGAGCTGGGGCAGTGGGCGGGAGCCCAGGCACTCAGGGGCAGGCCCCAAAAGCTGCACACGTCTCTGCTGGGGAGGAGAGCGCTAGGGAAGCTACGTGTGTGAGGCAGCTGCTGGGCGCCCAGGGAGTCAGCCTCCGGGTGTGCGGGGCTGCAGACCCCAGCCAGGGGTCCTGGGAGCCTGGGGCACTCCGTGCGGCGCTGAGCCTGGGCGGCCAAGCAACCGCTGGAGGAGCCTGGCACTGGCCCTTCCCTTCCCTCGCACAGAGCTCTTCCTGCTGGAGCCCTTGGCACTCTGCAAGCCACCGGCCCCTAAGCCCTCCCCAAGGACGCCTGGGGCCTAGGTGCAAAGGCAAGGCAGGAGCGGAGCTGAGGCCAGGAAGGCGCCAGTGGCGTCTCCCAGCCTCGCGCAGCCTGCTCCTTCCTGGGCAGGAAGCCTAGCAGCGAGGCAAGTCTGGGCAAGGCTCGCCCAGGGCAGAGCAGCCTCGCGCCAGCAACTCTGCCAGAACGGGCCTCTGAGCAGAGCTGGAGCTCTGCCGTCCTGGAGGCGCACTCGGCTCCAGCCAAGTAGGGCTTGAGCCAAACGAGGCTGGGCTGCCTCTTCTTCCCTCGAGGAGGCTCGCCTCCCCGCCAGCTGTTCACTCGGCTTCCAGGTGGGGGCGCTCTGCGCCTCCTGCAGGTCTTGGCTCAGGGGCTGCTTGCCCTGAGCTGGGGCTGTGGGCGGGAGCCCAGGCACGCAGGGGCAGGCCCCAACCAGCTGCACACGTCTCTGCTGGGGAGGAGAGCGCTAGGGAAGCTACGTGTGTGAGGCAGCTGCGGGGCGCCCAGGGAGTCAGCCTCCGGGTGTGCGGGGCTGCAGACCCCAGCCAGGGGTCCTGGGAGCCTGGGGCACTCCGTGCGGCGCTGAGCCTGGGCGGCCAAGCAACCGCTGGAGGAGCCTGGCACTGGCCCTTCCCTTCCCTCGCACAGAGCTCTTCCTGCTGGAGCCCTTGGCACTCTGCAAGCCACCGGCCCCTAAGCCCTCCCCAAGGACGCCTGGGGCCTAGGTGCAAAGGCAAGGCAGGAGCGGAGCTGAGGCCAGGAAGGCGCCAGTGGCGTCTCCCAGCCTCGCGCAGCCTGCTCCTTCCTGGGCAGGAAGCCTAGCAGCGAGGCAAGTCTGGGCAAGGCTCGCCCAGGGCAGAGCAGCCTCGCGCCAGCAACTCTGCCAGAACGGGCCTCTGAGCAGAGCTGGAGCTCTGCCGTCCTGGAGGCGCACTCGGCTCCAGCCAAGTAGGGCTTGAGCCAAACGAGGATGAGCTACCTCTTCTTCCCTCGAGGAGGCTCGCCTCCCCGCCAGCTGTTCACTCGGCTTCCAGGTGGGGGCGCTCTGCGCCTCCTGCAGGTCTTGGCTCAGGGGCTGCTTGCCCTGAGCTGGGGCTGTGGGCGGGAGCCCAGGCTCGCAGGGGCAGGCCCCAACCAGCTGCACACGTCTCTGCTGGGCAGGAGAGTGCTAGGGAAGCTACGTGTGTGAGGCACCTACTGGGCGCCCAAGGAGTCAGCCTCCGGGTGTGCGGGGCTGCAGACCCCAGCCAGGGGCCCTGGGAGCCTGGTGCACTCCGTGCGGCGCTGAGCCTGGGCGGCCAAGCAACCGCTGGAGGAGCCCTGCACTGGCCCTTCCCTTCCCTCGCACAGAGCTCTTCCTGCTGGAGCCCTTGGCAGTGTGCAAGCCTCCGGCCCCTAAGCCTTCCCCAAGGACGCCTGGGGCCTAGGTGCAAAAGCAAGGCAGGAGCGGAGCTGAGGCCAGGAAGGCGCCAGTGGCGTCTCCCAGCCTCGCACAGCCTGCTCCTTCCAGGGCAGGAAGCCTAGCAGCGAGGCAAGTCTGGGCAAGGCTCGCTCAGGGCAGAGCAGCCTCGCGCCAGCAACTCTGCCAGAACGGGCCTCTGAGCAGAGCTGGAGCTCTGCCGTCCTGGAGGCGCACTCGGCTCCAGCCAAGTAGGGCTTGAGCCAAACGAGGCTGGGCTGCCTCTTCTTCCCTCGAGGAGGCTCGCCTCCCCGCCAGCTGTTCACTCGGCTTCCAGGTGGGGGCGCTCTGCGCCTCCTGCAGGTCTTGGCTCAGGGGCTGCTTGCCCTGAGCTGGGGCTGTGCGCGGGAGCCCAGGCACGCAGGGGCAGGCCCCAACCAGCTGCACACGTCTCTGCTGGGGAGGAGAGTGCTAGGAAAGCTACGTGTGTGAGGCAGCTGCTGGGCGCCCAGGGAGTCAGCCTCCGGGTGTGCGGGGCTGCAGACCCCAGCCAGGGGTCCTGGGAGCCTGGGGCACTCCGTGCGGTGCTGAGCCTGGGCGGCCAAGCAACCGCTGGAGGAGCCTGGCACTGGCCCTTCCCTTCCCTCGTACAGGCTATTCCTGCTGGAGCCCTTGGCAGTGTGCAAGCCACCGGCCCCTAAGCCCTCCCCAAGGACGCCTGGGGCCTAGGTGCAAAGGCAAGGCAGGAGCGGAGCTGAGGCCAGGAAGGTGCCAGTGGCGTCTCCCAGCCTCGCGCAGCCTGCTCCTTCCTGGGCAGGAAGCCTAGCAGCGAGGCAAGTCTGGGCAAGGCTCGCCCTGGGCAGAGCAGCCTCGTGCCAGCAACTCTGCCAGAACGGGCCTCTGAACAGAGCTGGAGCTCTGCCATCCTGGAGGCGCTCTCGGCTCCAGCCAAGTAGGGCAGCCAAACGAGGCTGGGCTGCCTCTTCTTCCCTCGAGGAGGCTCGCCTCCCCGCCAGCTGTTCACTCGGCTTCCAGGTGGGGGCGCTCTGCGCCTCCTGCAGGTCTTGGCTCAGGGGCTGCTTGCCCTGAGCTGGGGCTGTGCGCGGGAGCCCAGGCACTCAGGGGCAGGCCCCAAACAGCTGCACACGTCTCTGCTGGGGAGGAGAGCGCTAGGGAAGCTACGTGTGTGAGGCAGCTGCTGGGCGCCCAGGGAGTCAGCCTCCGGGTGTGCGGGGCTGCAGACCCCAGCCAGGGGCCCTGGGAGCCTGGTGCACTCCGTGCGGCGCTGAGCCTGGGCGGCCAAGCAACCGCTGGAGGAGCCCTGCACTGGCCCTTCCCTTCCCTCGCACAGAGCTCTTCCTGCTGGAGCCCTTGGCAGTGTGCAAGCCTCCGGCCCCTAAGCCTTCCCCAAGGACGCCTGGGGCCTAGGTGCAAAAGCAAGGCAGGAGCGGAGCTGAGGCCAGGAAGGCGCCAGTGGCGTCTCCCAGCCTCGCACAGCCTGCTCCTTCCAGGGCAGGAAGCCTAGCAGCGAGGCAAGTCTGGGCAAGGCTCGCCCAGGGCAGAGCAGCCTCGCGCCAGCAACTCTGCCAGAACGGGCCTCTGAGCAGAGCTGGAGCTCTGCCGTCCTGGAGGCGCACTCGGCTCCAGCCAAGTAGGGCTTGAGCCAAACGAGGCTGGGCTGCCTCTTCTTCCCTCGAGGAGGCTCGCCTCCCCGCCAGCTGTTCACTCGGCTTCCAGGTGGGGGCGCTCTGCGCCTCCTGCAGGTCTTGGCTCAGGGGCTGCTTGCCCTGAGCTGGGGCTGTGTGCGGGAGCCCAGGCACGCAGGGGCAGGCCCCAACCAGCTGCACACGTCTCTGCTGGGGAGGAGAGTGCTAGGAAAGCTACGTGTGTGAGGCAGCTGCTGGGCGCCCAGGGAGTCAGCCTCCGGGTGTGCGGGGCTGCAGACCCCAGCCAGGGGTCCTGGGAGCCTGGGGCACTCCGTGCGGTGCTGAGCCTGGGCGGCCAAGCAACCGCTGGAGGAGCCTGGCACTGGCCCTTCCCTTCCCTCGCACAGGCTATTCCTGCTGGAGCCCTTGGCAGTGTGCAAGCCACCGGCCCCTAAGCCCTCCCCAAGGACGCCTGGGGCCTAGGTCCAAAGGCAAGGCAGGAGCGGAGCTGAGGCCAGGAAGGCGCCAGTGGCGTCTCCCAGCCTCGCGCAGCCTGCTCATTCCTGGGCAGGAAGCCTAGCAGCGAGGCAAGTCTGGGCAAGGCTCGCCCTGGGCAGAGCAGCCTCGCGCCAGCAACTCTGCCAGAACGGGCCTCTGAACAGAGCTGGAGCTCTGCCGTCCTGGAGGCGCTCTCGGCTCCAGCCAAGTAGGGCAGCCAAACGAGGCTGGGCTGCCTCTTCTTCCCTCGAGGAGGCTCGCCTCCCCGCCAGCTGTTCACTCGGCTTCCAGGTGGGGGCGCTCTGCGCCTCCTGCAGGTCTTGGCTCAAGGGCTGCTTGCCCTGAGCTGGGGCTGTGGGCGGGAGCCCAGGCACGCAGGGGCAGGCCACAACCAGCTGCACACGTCTCTGCTGGGGAGGCGAGCGCTAGGGAAGCTACGTGTGTGAGGCAGCTGCTGGACTCCCAGGGAGTCAGCCTCCGGGTGTGCGGGGCTGCAGACCCCAGCCAGGGGCCCTGGGAGCCTGGTGCACTCCGTGCGGCGCTGAGCCTGGGCGGCCAAGCAACCGCTGGAGGAGCCCTGCACTGGCCCTTCCCTTCCCTCGCACAGAGCTCTTCCTGCTGGAGCCCTTGGCAGTGTGCAAGCCACCGGCCCCTAAGCCCTCCCCAAGGACGCCTGGGGCCTAGGTGCAAAGGCAAGGCAGGAGCGGAGCTGAGGCCAGGAAGGCGCCAGTGGCGTCTCCCAGCCTCGCGCAGCCTGCTCCTTCCTGGGCAGGAAGCCTAGCAGCCAGGCAAGTCTGGGCAAGGCTCGCCCAGGGCAGAGCAGCCTCGCGCCAGCAACTCTGCCAGAACGGGCCTCTGAGCAGAGCTGGAGCTCTGCCGTCCTGGAGGCGCACTCGGCTCCAGCCAAGTAGGGCTTGAGCCAAACGAGGCTGGGCTGCCTCTTATTCCCTCGAGGAGGCTCGCCTCCCCGCCAGCTGTTCACTCGGCTTCCAGGTGGGGGCGCTCTGCGCCTCCTGCAGGTCTTGGCTCAGGGGCTGCTTGCCCTGAGCTGGGGCTGTGGGCGGGAGCCCAGGCACGCAGGGGCAGGCCACAACCAGCTGCACACGTCTCTGCTGGGGAGGAGAGCGCTAGGGAAGCTACGTGTGTGAGGCAGCTGCTGGACTCCCAGGGAGTCAGCCTCCGGGTCTGCGGGGCTGCAGACCCCAGCCAGGGGCCCTGGGAGCCTGGTGCACTCCGTGCGGCGCTGAGCCTGGGCGGCCAAGCAACCGCTGGAGGAGCCCTGCACTGGCCCTTCCCTTCCCTCGCACAGAGCTCTTCCTGCTGGAGCCCTTGGCAGTGTGCAAGCCACCGGCCCCTAAGCCCTCCCCAAGGACGCCTGGGGCCTAGGTGCAAAGGCAAGGCAGGAGCGGAGCTGAGGCCAGGAAGGCGCCAGTGGCGTCTCCCAGCCTCGCGCAGCCTGCTCCTTCCTGGGCAGGAAGCCTAGCAGCGAGGCAAGTCTGGGAAAGGCTCGCCCAGGGCAGAGCAGCCTCGCGCCAGCAACTCTGCCAGAACGGGCCTCTGAGCAGAGCTGGAGCTCTGCCGTCCTGGAGGCGCACTCGGCTCCAGCCAAGTAGGGCTTGAGCCAAACGAGGCTGGGCTGCCTCTTCTTCCCTCGAGGAGGCTCGCCTCCCCGCCAGCTGTTCACTCGGCTTCCAGGTGGGGGCGCTCTTCGCCTCCTGCAGGTCTTGGCTCAGGGGCTGCTTGCCCTGAGCTGGGGCTGTGCGCGGGAGCCCAGGCACGCAGGGGCAGGCCCCAACCAGCTGCACACGTCTCTGCTGGGGAGGAGAGCGCTAGGAAAGCTACGTGTGTGAGGCAGCTGCTGGGCGCCCAGGGAGTCAGCCTCCGGGTGTGCGGGGCTGCAGACCCCAGCCAGGGGCCCTGGGAGCCTGGTGCACTCCGTGCGGCGCTGAGCCTGGGCGGCCAAGCAACCGCTGGAGGAGCCCTGCACTGGCCCTTCCCTTCCCTCGCACAGAGCTCTTCCTGCTGGAGCCCTTGGCAGTGTGCAAGCCACCGGCCCCTAAGCCCTCCCCAAGGACGCCTGGGGCCTAGGTGCAAAGGCAAGGCAGGAGCGGAGCTGAGGCCAGGAAGGCGCCAGTGGCGTCTCCCAGCCTCGCGCAGCCTGCTCCTTCCTGGGCAGGAAGCCTAGCAGCGAGGCAAGTCTGGGCAAGGCTCGCCCAGGGCAGAGCAGCCTCGCGCCAGCAACTCTGCCAGAACGGGCCTCTGAGCAGAGCTGGAGCTCTGCCGTCCTGGAGGCGCACTCGGCTCCAGCCAAGTAGGGCTTGAGCCAAACGAGGCTGGGCTGCCTCTTCTTCCCTCGAGGAGGCTCGCCTCCCCGCCAGCTGTTCACTCGGCTTCCAGGTGGGGGCGCTCTGCGCCTCCTGCAGGTCTTGGCTCAGGGGCTGCTTGCCCTGAGCTGGGGCTGTGCGCGGGAGCCCAGGCACGCAGGGGCAGGCCCCAACCAGCTGCACACGTCTCTGCTGGGGAGGAGAGCGCTAGGGAAGCTACGTGTGTGAGGCAGCTGCTGGGCGCCCAGGGAGTCAGCCTCCGGGTGTGCGGGGCTGCAGACCCCAGCCAGGGGCCCTGGGAGCCTGGTGCACTCCGTGCGGCGCTGAGCCTGGGCGGCCAAGCAACCGCTGGAGGAGCCCTGCACTGGCCCTTCCCTTCCCTCGCACAGAGCTCTTCCTGCTGGAGCCCTTGGCAGTGTGCAAGCCACCGGCCCCTAAGCCCTCCCCAAGGACGCCTGGGGCCTAGGTGCAAAGGCAAGGCAGGAGCGGAGCTGAGGCCAGGAAGGCGCCAGTGGCGTCTCCCAGCCTCGCGCAGCCTGCTCCTTCCTGGGCAGGAAGCCTAGCAGCGAGGCAAGTCTGGGCAAGGCTCGCCCAGGGCAGAGCAGCCTCGCGCCAGCAACTCTGCCAGAACGGGCCTCTGAGCAGAGCTGGAGCTCTGCCGTCCTGGAGGCGCACTCGGCTCCAGCCAAGTAGGGCTTGAGCCAAACGAGGCTGGGCTGCCTCTTCTTCCCTCGAGGAGGCTCGCCTCCCCGCCAGCTGTTCACTCGGCTTCCAGGTGGGGGCGCTCTGCGCCTCCTGCAGGTCTTGGCTCAGGGGCTGCTTGCCCTGAGCTGGGGCTGTGGGCGGGAGCCCAGGCACGCAGGGGCAGGCCCCAACCAGCTGCACACGTCTCTGCTGGGGAGGAGAGCGCTAGGGAAGCTACGTGTGTGAGGCAGCTGCTGGACTCCCAGGGAGTCAGCCTCCGGGTGTGCGGGGCTGCAGACCCCAGCCAGGGGCCCTGGGAGCCTGGGGCACTCCGTGCGGCGCTGAGCCTGGGCGGCCAAGCAACCGCTGGAGGAGCCCTGCACTGGCCCTTCCCTTCCCTCGCACAGAGCTCTTCCTGCTGGAGCCCTTGGCAGTGTGCAAGCCACCGGCCCCTAAGCCCTCCCCAAGGACGCCTGGGGCCTAGGTGCAAAGGCAAGGCAGGAGCGGAGCTGAGGCCAGGAAGGCGCCAGTGGCGTCTCCCAGCCTCGCGCAGCCTGCTCCTTCCTGGGCAGGAAGCCTAGCAGCGAGGCAAGTCTGGGCAAGGCTCGCCCAGGGCAGAGCAGCCTCGCGCCAGCAACTCTGCCAGAACGGGCCTCTGAGCAGAGCTGGAGCTCTGCCGTCCTGGAGGCGCACTCGGCTCCAGCCAAGTAGGGCTTGAGCCAAACGAGGCTGGGCTGCCTCTTCTTCCCTCGAGGAGGCTCGCCTCCCCGCCAGCTGTTCACTCGGCTTCCAGGTGGGGGCGCTCTGCGCCTCCTGCAGGTCTTGGCTCAGGGGCTGCTTGCCCTGAGCTGGGGCTGTGGGCGGGAGCCCAGGCACGCAGGGGCAGGCCCCAGCCAGCTGCACACGTCTCTGCTTCGGAGGAGAGCGCTAGGGAAGCTACGTGTGTGAGGCAGCTGCTGGGCGCCCATGGAGTCAGCCTCCGGGTGTGCGGGGCTGCAGACCCCAGCCAGGGGCCCTGGGAGCCTGGGGCACTCCGAGCGGCGCTGAGCCTGGGCGGCCAAGGAACCGCTGGAAGAGCCCTGCACTGGCCCTTCCCTTCCCTCGCACAGAGCTCTTCCTGCTGGAGCCCTTGGCATTCTGCAAGCCACCGGCCCCTAAGCCCTCCCCAAGGACGCCTGGGGCCTAGGTGCAAAGGCAAGGCAGGAGCGGAGCTGAGGCCAGGAAGGCGCCAGTGGCGTCTCCCAGCCTCGCGCAGCCTGCTCCTTCCTGGGCAGGAAGCCTAGCAGCGAGGCAAGTCTGGGCAAGGCTCGCCCAGGGCAGAGCAGCCTCGCGCCAGCAACCCTGCCAGAACGGGCCTCTGAGCAGAGCTGGAGCTCTGCCGTCCTGGAGGCGCACTCGGCTCCAGCCAAGTAGGGCTTGAGCCAAACGAGGCTGGGCTGCCTCTTCTTCCTTCGAGGAAGCTCGCCTCCCCGCCAGCTGTTCACTCGGCTTCCAGGTGGGGGCGCTCTGCGCCTCCTGCAGGTCTTGGCTCAGGGGCTGCTTGCCCTGAGCTGGGGCTGTGGGCGGGAGCCCAGGCACGCAGGTGCAGGCACCAACCAGCTGCACACGTCTCTGCTGGGGAGGAGAGCGCTAGGGAAGCTACGTGTGTGAGACAGCTGCTGGGCGCCCAGGGAGTCAGCCTCCGGGTGTGCGGGGCTGCAGACCCCAGCCAGGGCCCTGGGAGCCTGGGGCACTCCGTGCGGCGCTGAGTCTGGGCGGCCAAGCAACCGCTGGAGGAGCCCTGCACTGGCCCTTCCCTTCCCTCACACAGAGCTCTTCCTGCTGGAGCCCTTGGCACTCTGCAAGCCACCGGCCCCTAAGCCCTCCCCAAGGACGCCTGGGGCCTAGGTGCAAAGGCAAGGCAGGAGCGGAGCTGAGGCCAGGAAGGCGCCAGTGGCGTCTCCCAGCCTCGCGCAGCCTGCTCCTTCCTGGGCAGGAGGCCTAGCAGCGAGGCAAGTCTGGGCAAGGCTCGCCCAGGGCAGAGCAGCCTCGCGCCAGCAACTCTGCCAGAACTGGCCTCTGAGCAGAGCTGGAGCTCTGCCGTCCTGGAGGCGCACTCGGCTCCAGCCAAGTAGGGCTTGAGCCAAACGAGGCTGGGCTGCCTCTTCTTCCCTCGAGGAGGCTTGCCTCCCCGCCAGCTGTTCACTCGGCTTCCAGGTGGGGGCGCTCTTCGCCTCCTGCAGGTCTTCGCTCAGGGGCTGCTTTCCCTGAGCTGGGGCTGTGGGCGGGAGCCCAGGCACGAAGGGGCAGGCCCCAAACAGCTGCACACGTCTCTGCTGGGGAGGAGAGCGCTAGGGAAGCTACGTGTGAGAGGCAGCTGCTGGGCGCCCAGGGAGTCAGCCTCCGGGTGTGCGGGGCTGCAGACCCCAGCCAGGGGCCCTGGGAGCCTGGTGCACTCCGTGCGGCGCTGAGCCTGGGCGGCCAAGCAACCGCCGGAGGAGCCCTGCACTGGCCCTTCCCTACCCTCGCACAGAGCTCTTCCTGCTGGAGTCCTTGGCAGTGTGCAAGCCACCGGCCCCTAAGCCCTCCCCAAGGACGCCTGGGGCCTAGGTGCAAAGGCAAGGCAGGAACGGAGCTGAGGCCAGGAAGGCGCCAGTGGCGTCTCCCAGCCTCGCGCAGCCTGCTCCTTCCTGGGCAGGAAGCCTAGCAGCGAGGCAAGTCTGGGCAAGGCTCGCCCAGGGCAGAGCAGCCTCGCGCCAGCAACTCTGCCAGAACGGGCCTCTGAGCAGAGCTGGAGCTCTGCCGTCCTGGAGGCGCACTCGGCTCCAGCCAAGTAGGGCTTGAGCCAAACGAGGCTGGGCTGCCTCTTCTTCCCTCGAGGAGGCTCGCCTCCCCGCCAGCTGTTCACTCGGCTTCCAGGTGGGGGCGCTCTGCGCCTCCTGCAGGTCTTGGCTCAGGGGCTGCTTGCCCTGAGCTGGGGCTGTGCGCGGGAGCCCAGGCACGCAGGGGCAGGCCCCAACCAGCTGCACACGTCTCTGCTGGGGAGGAGAGCGCTAGGGAAGCTACGTGTGTGAGGCAGCTGCTGGGCGCCCAGGGAGTCAGCCTCCGGGTGTGCGGGGCTGCAGACCCCAGCCAGGGGCCCTGGGAGCCTGGTGCACTCCGTGCGGCGCTGAGCCTGGGCGGCCAAGCAACCGCTGGAGGAGCCCTGCACTGGCCCTTCCTTTCCCTCGCACAGAGCTCTTCCTGCTGGAGCCCTTGGCAGTGTGCAAGCCACCGGCCCCTAAGCCCTCCCCAAGGACGCCTGGGGCCTAGGTGCAAAGGCAAGGCAGGAGCGGAGCTGAGGCCAGGAAGGCGCCAGTGGCGTCTCCCAGCCTCGCGCAGCATGCTCCTTCCTGGGCAGGAAGCCTAGCAGCGAGGCAAGTCTGGGCAAGGCTCGCCCAGGGCAGAGCAGCCTCGCACCAGCAACTCTGCCAGAACGGGCCTCTGAGCAGAGCTGGAGCTCTGCCGTCCTGGAGGCGCACTCGGCTCCAGCCAAGTAGGGCTTGAGCCAAACGAGGCTGGGCTGCCTCTTCTTCCCTCGAGGAGGCTCGCCTCCCCGCCAGCTGTTCACTCGGCTTCCAGGTGGGGGCGCTCTGCGCCTCCTGCAGGTCTTGGCTCAGGGGCTGCTTGCCCTGAGCTGGGGCTGTGCGCGGGAGCCCAGGCACGCAGGGGCAGGCCCCAAACAGCTGCACACGTCTCTGCTGGGGAGGAGAGCACTAGGGAAGCTACGTGTGTGAGGCAGCTGCTGGGCGCCCAGGGAGTCAGCCTCCGGGTGTGCGGGGCTGCAGACTCCAGCCAGGGGCCCTGGGAGCCTGGTGCACTCCGTGCGGCGCTGAGTCTGGGCGGCCAAGAAACCGCTGGAGGAGCCCTGCACTGGCCCTTCCCTTCCCTCGCACAGAGCTCTTCCTGCTGGAGCCCTTGGCACTCTGCAAGCCACCGGCCCCTAAGCCCTCCCCAAGGACGCCTGGGGCCTAGGTGCAAAGGCAAGGCAGGAGCGGAGCTGAGGCCAGGAAGGCGCCAGTGGCGTCTCCCAGCCTCGCGCAGCCTGCTCCTTCCTGGGCAGGAAGCCTAGCAGCGAGGCAAGTCTGGGCAAGGCTCGCCCAGGGCAGAGCAGCCTCGCGCCAGCAACTCTGCCAGAACGGGCCTCTGAGCAGAGCTGGAGCTCTGCCGTCCTGGAGGCGCACTCGGCTCCAGCCAAGTAGGGCTTGAGCCAAACGAGGCTGGGCTGCCTCTTCTTCCCTCGAGGAGGCTCGCCTCCCCGCCAGGTGTTCACTCGGCTTCCAGGTGGGGGCGCTCTGCGCCTCCTGCAGGTCTTGGCTCAGGGGCTGCTTGCCCTGAGCTGGGGCTTTGGGCCTGAGCCCAGGCACGCAGGGGCAGGCCCCAACCAGCTGCACACGTCTCTGCTAGGGAGGAGAGCGCTATGGAAGCTACGTGTGTGAGGCAGCTTTTGGGCGCCCAGGGAGTCAGCCTCTGGGTGTGCGGGGCTGCAGACCCCAGCCAGGGGCCCTGGGAGCCTGGTGCACTCCGTGCGGCGCTGAGCCTGGGCGGCCAAGCAACCGCTGGAGGAGCCCTGCACTGGCCCTTCCCTTCCCTCGCACAGAGCTCTTCCTGCTGGAGCCCTTGGCAGTGTGCAAGCCAACGGCCCCTAAGCCCTCCCCAAGGACGCCTGGGGCCTAGGTGCAAGGGCAAGGCAGGAGCGGAGCTGAGGCCAGGAAGGCGCCAGTGGCGTCTCCCAGCCTCGCGCAGCCTGCTCCTTCCTGGGCAGGAAGCCTAGCAGCGAGGCAAGTCTGGGCAAGGCTCGCCCAGGGCAGAGCAGCCTCGCGCCAGCAACTCTGCCAGAACGGGCCTCTGAGCAGAGCTGGAGCTCTGCCGTCCTGGAGGCGCACTCGGCTCCAGCCAAGTAGGGCTTGAGCCAAACGAGGCTGGGCTGCCTCTCCTTCCCTCGAGGAGGCTCGCCTCCCCGCCAGCTGTTCACTCGGCTTCCAGGTGGGGGCGCTCTGCGCCTCCTGCAGGTCTTGGCTCAGGGGCTTCTTGCCCTGAGCTGGGGCTGTGGGCGGGAGCCCAGGCACGCAGGGGCAGACCCCAACCAGCTGCACACGTCTCTGCTGGGGAGGAGAGCGCTATGGAAGCTACGTGTGTGAGGCAGCTGCTGGGCGCCCAGGGAGTCAGCCTCCGGGTGTGCGGGGCTGCAGACTCCAGCCAGGGGCCCTGGGAGCCTGGTGCACTCTGTGCGGCGCTGAGCCTGGGCGGCCAAGCAACCGCTGGAGGAGACCTGCACTGGCCCTTCCTTCCCTCGCACAGAGCTCTTCCTGCTGGAGCCCTTGGCATTGTGCAAGCCACCGGCCCCTAAGCCCTCCCCAAGGACGCCTGGGGACTAGGTGCAAAGGCAAGGCAGGAGCGGAGCTGAGGCCAGGAAGGCGCCAGTGGCGTCTCCCAGCCTCGCGCAGCCTGCTCCTTCCTGGGCAGGAAGCCTAGCAGCGAGGCAAGTCTGGGCAAGGCTCGCCCAGGGCAGAGCAGCCTCGTGCCAGCAACTCTGCCAGAACGGGCCTCTGAACAGAGCTGGAGCTCTGCCGTCCTGGAGGCGCTCTCGGCTCCAGCCAAGTAGGGCTTGAGCCAAACGAGGCTGGGCTGCCTCTTCTTCCCTCGAGGAGGCTAGCCTCCCCGCCAGCTGTTCACTCGGCTTCCAGGTGGGGGCGCTCTGCGCCTCCTGCAGATCTTGGCTCAGGGGCTGCTTGCCCTGAGCTGGGGCTGTGCGCGGGAGCCCAGGCACTCAGGGGCAGGCCCCAAACAGCTGCACACGTCTCTGCTGGGGAGGAGAGCGCTAGGGAAGCTACGTGTGTGAGGCAGCTGCTGGGCGCCCAGGGAGTCAGCCTCCGGGTGTGCGGGGCTGCAGACCCCAGCCAGGGGTCCTGGGAGCCTGGGGCACTCCGTGCGGCGCTGAGCCTGGGCGGCCAAGCAACCGCTGGAGGAGCCTGGCACTGGCCCTTCCCTTCCCTCGCACAGAGCTCTTCCTGCTGGAACCCTTGGCACTCTGCAAGCCACCGGCCCCAAAGCCCTCCCCAAGGACGCCTGGGGCCTAGGTGCAAAGGCAAGGCAGGAGCGGAGCTGAGGCCAGGAAGGCGCCAGTGGCGTCTCCCAGCCTCGCGCAGCCTGCTCCTTCCTGGGCAGGAAGCCTAGCAGCGAGGCAAGTCTGGGCAAGGCTCGCCCAGGGCAGAGCAGTCTCGCGCCAGCAACTCTGCCAGAACGGGCCTCTGAGCAGAGCTGGAGCTCTGCCGTCCTGGAGGCTCACTCGGCTCCAGCCAAGTAGGGCTTGAGCCAAACGAGGCTGGGCTGCCTCTTCTTCCCTCGAGGAGGCTCGCCTCCCCGCCAGCTGTTCACTCGGCTTCCAGGTGGGGGTGCTCTGCGCCTCCTGCAGGTCTTGGCTCAGGGGCTGCTTGCCCTGAGCTGGGGTTGTGGGCGGGAGCCCAGGCACGCAGGGGCAGGCCCCAACCAGCTGCACACGTCTCTGCTGGGGAGGAGAGCCCTAGGGAAGCTACGTGTGTGAGGCAGCTGCTGGGCGCCCAGGGAGTCAGCCTCCGCGTGTGCGGGGATGCAGACCCCAGCCAGGGGCCCTGGGAGCCTGGTGCACTCCGTGCGGCGCTGAGCCTGGGCGGCCAAGCAACCGCTGGAGGAGCCCTGCACTGGCCCTTCCCTTCCCTCGCACAGAGCTCTTCCTGCTGGAGCCCTTGGCAGTGTGCAAGCCTCCGGCCCCTAAGCCTTCCCCAAGCACGCCTGGGGCCTAGGTGCAAAAGCAAGGCAGGAGCGGAGCTGAGGCCAGGAAGGCGCCAGTGGCGTCTCCCAGCCTCGCGCAGCCTGCTCCTTCCAGGGCAGGAAGCCTAGCAGCGAGGCAAGTCTGGGCAAGGCTCGCCCAGGGCAGAGCAGCCTCGCGCCAGCAACTCTGCCAGAACGGGCCTCTGAGCAGAGCTGGAGCTCTGCCGTCCTGGAGGCGCACTCGGCTCCAGCCAAGTAGGGCTTGAGCCAAACGAGGCTGGGCTGCCTCTTCTTCCCTCGAGGAGGCTCGCCTCCCCGCCAGCTGTTCACTCGGCTTCCAGGCGGGGGCGCTCTGCGCCTCCTGCAGGTCTTGGCTCAGGGGCTTCTTGCCCTGAGTTGGGGCTTTGGGCGGGAGCCCAGGCACGCAGGGGCAGGCCCCAACCAGCTGCACACGTCTCTGCTGGGGAGGAGAGCGCTAGGGAAGCTACGTGTGTGAGGCAGCTGCTGGGCGCCCAGGGAGTCAGCCTCCGGGTGTGCGGGGCTGCAGACCCCAGCCAGGGGCCCTGGGAGCCTGGTGCACTCCGTGCGGTGCTGAGCCTCGGCGGCCAAGCAACCGCTGGAGGAGACTTGCACTGGCCCTTCCCTTCCCTCGCACAGAGCTCTTCCTGCTGGAGCCATTGGGAGTGTGCAAGCCAACGGCCCCTAAGCCCTCCCCAAGGACGCCTGGGGCCTAGATGCAAAGGCAAGGCAGGAGCGGAGCTGAGGCCAGGAAGGCGCCAGTGGCGTCTCCCAGCCTCGCGCAGCCTGCTCCTTCCTGGGCAGGAAGCCTAGCAGCGAGGCAAGTCTGGGCAAGGCTCGCCCAGGGCAGAGCAGCCTCGTGCCAGCAACTCTGCCAGAACGGGCCTCTGAACAGAGCTGGAGCTCTGCCGTCCTGGAGGCGCTCTCGGCTCCAGCCAAGTAGGGCTTGAGCCAAACGAGGCTGGGCTGCCTCTTCTTCCCTCGAGGAGGCTAGCCTCACCGCCAGCTGTTCACTCGGCTTCCAGGTGGGGGCGCTCTGCGCCTCCTGCAGGTCTTGGCTCAGGGGCTGCTTGCCCTGAGCTGGGGCTGTGCGCGGGAGCCCAGGCACTCAGGGGCAGGCCCCAAAAGCTGCACACGTCTCTGCTGGGGAGGAGAGCGCTAGGGAAGCTACGTGTGTGAGGCAGCTGCTGGGCGCCCAGGGAGTCAGCCTCCGGGTGTGCGGGGCTGCAGACCCCAGCCAGGGGTCCTGGGAGCCTGGGGCACTCCGTGCGGCGCTGAGCCTGGGCGGCCAAGCAACCGCTGGAGGAGCCTGGCACTGGCCCTTCCCTTCCCTCGCACAGAGCTCTTCCTGCTGGAGCCCTTGGCACTCTGCAAGCCACCGGCCCCTAAGCCCTCCCCAAGGACGCCTGGGGCCTAGGTGCAAAGGCAAGGCAGGAGCGGAGCTGAGGCCAGGAAGGCGCCAGTGGCGTCTCCCAGCCTCGCGCAGCCTGCTCCTTCCTGGGCAGGAAGCCTAGCAGCGAGGCAAGTCTGGGCAAGGCTCGCCCAGGGCAGAGCAGCCTCGCGCCAGCAACTCTGCCAGAACGGGCCTCTGAGCAGAGCGTGAGCTCTGCCGTCCTGGAGGCGCACTCGGCTCCAGCCAAGTAGGGCTTGAGCCAAACGAGGCTGGGCTGCCTCTTCTTCCCTCGAGGAGGCTCGCCTCCCCGCCAGCTGTTCACTCGGCTTCCAGGTGGGGGCGCTCTGCGCCTCCTGCAGGTCTTGGCTCAGGGGCTGCTTGCCCTGAGCTGGGGCTGTGGGCGGGAGCCCAGGCACGCAGGGGCAGGCCCCAACCAGCTGCACACGTCTCTGCTGGGGAGGAGAGCGCTAGGGAAGCTACGTGTGTGAGGCAGCTGCTGGGCGCCCAGGGAGTCAGCCTCCGGGTGTGCGGGGCTGCAGACCCCAGCCAGGGGTCCTGGGAGCCTGGGGCACTCCGTGCGGCGCTGAGCCTGGGCGGCCAAGCAACCGCTGGAGGAGCCGGGCCCTGGCCCTTCCCTTCCCTCGCACAGAGCTCTTCCTGCTGGAGCCCTTGGCACTCTGCAAGCCACCGGCCCCTAAGCCCTCCCCAAGGACGCCTGGGGCCTAGGTGCAAAGGCAAGGCAGGAGCGGAGCTGAGGCCAGGAAGGCGCCAGTGGCGTCTCCCAGCCTCGCGCAGCCTGCTCCTTCCTGGGCAGGAAGCCTAGCAGCGAGGCAAGTCTGGGCAAGGCTCGCCCAGGGCAGAGCAGCCTCGCGCCAGCAACTCTGCCAGAACGGGCCTCTGAGCAGAGCTGGAGCTCTGCCGTCCTGGAGGCGCACTCGGCTCCAGCCAAGTAGGGCTTGAGCCAAACGAGGATGAGCTACCTCTTCTTCCCTCGAGGAGGCTCGCCTCCCCGCCAGCTGTTCACTCGGCTTCCAGGTGGGGGCGCTCTGCGCCTCCTGCAGGTCTTGGCTCAGGGGCTGCTTGCCCTGAGCTGGGGCTGTGGGCGGGAGCCCAGGCTCGCAGGGGCAGGCCCCAACCAGCTGCACACGTCTCTGCTGGGGAGGAGAGTGCTAGGGAAGCTACGTGTGTGAGGCACCTGCTGGGCGCCCAAGGAGTCAGCCTCCGGGTGTGCGGGGCTGCAGACCCCAGCCAGGGGCCCTGGGAGCCTGGTGCACTCCGTGCGGCGCTGAGCCTGGGCGGCCAAGCAACCGCTGGAGGAGCCCTGCACTGGCCCTTCCCTTCCCTCGCACAGAGCTCTTCCTGCTGGAGCCCTTGGCAGTGTGCAAGCCTCCGGCCCCTAAGCCTTCCCCAAGGACGCCTGGGGCCTAGGTGCAAAAGCAAGGCAGGAGCGGAGCTGAGGCCAGGAAGGCGCCAGTGGCGTCTCCCAGCCTCGCACAGCCTGCTCCTTCCAGGGCAGGAAGCCTAGCAGCGAGGCAAGTCTGGGCAAGGCTCGCTCAGGGCAGAGCAGCCTCGCGCCAGCAACTCTGCCAGAACGGGCCTCTGAGCAGAGCTGGAGCTCTGCCGTCCTGGAGGCGCACTCGGCTCCAGCCAAGTAGGGCTTGAGCCAAACGAGGCTGGGCTGCCTCTTCTTCCCTCGAGGAGGCTCGCCTCCCCGCCAGCTGTTCACTCGGCTTCCAGGTGGGGGCGCTCTGCGCCTCCTGCAGGTCTTGGCTCAGGGGCTGCTTGCCCTGAGCTGGGGCTGTGCGCGGGAGCCCAGGCACGCAGGGGCAGGCCCCAACCAGCTGCACACGTCTCTGCTGGGGAGGAGAGTGCTAGGAAAGCTACGTGTGTGAGGCAGCTGCTGGGCGCCCAGGGAGTCAGCCTCCGGGTGTGCGGGGCTGCAGACCCCAGCCAGGGGTCCTGGGAGCCTGGGGCACTCCGTGCGGTGCTGAGCCTGGGCGGCCAAGCAACCGCTGGAGGAGCCTGGCACTGGCCCTTCCCTTCCCTCGTACAGGCTATTCCTGCTGGAGCCCTTGGCAGTGTGCAAGCCACCGGCCCCTAAGCCCTCCCCAAGGACGCCTGGGGCCTAGTTCCAAAGGCAAGGCAGGAGCGGAGCTGAGGCCAGGAAGGCGCCAGTGGCGTCTCCCAGCCTCGCGCAGCCTGCTCCTTCCTGGGCAGGAAGACTAGCAGCGAGGCAAGTCTGGGCAAGGCTCGCCCAGGGCAGAGCAGCCTAGCGCCAGCAACTCTGCCAGAACGGGCCTCTGAGCAGAGCTGGAGCTCTGCCGTCCTGGAGGCGCACTCGGCTCCAGCCAAGTAGGGCTTGAGCCAAACGAGGATGGGCTACCTCTTCTTCCCTCGAGGAGGCTCACCTCCCCGCCAGCTGTTCACTCGGCTTCCAGGTGGGGGCGCTCTGCGCCTCCTGCAGGTCTTGGCTCAGGGGCTGCTTGCCCTGAGCTGGGGCTGTGGGCGGGAGCCCAGGCACGAAGGGGCAGGCCCCAACCAGCTGCACACGTCTCTGCTGGGGAGGAGAGCGCTAGGGAAGCTACGTGTGTGAGGCAGCTGCTGGGCGCCCAGGGAGTCAGCCTCCGGGTGTGCGGGGCTGCAGACCCCAGCCAGGGGCCCTGGGAGCCTGGTGAACTCCGTGCGGCGCTGAGCCTGCGCGGCCAAGCAACCGCTGGAGGAGACCTGCACTGGCCCTTCCCTTCCCTCGCACAGAGCTCTTCCTGCTGGAGCCCTTGGCAGTGTGCAAGCCACCGGCCCCTAAGCCCTCCCCAAGGACGCCTGGGGCCTAAATTCAAAGGCAAGGCAGGAGCGGAGCTGAGGCCAGGAAGGCGCCAGTGGCGTCTCCAAGCCTCGCGCAGCCTGCTCCTTCCTGGGCAGGAAGCCTAGCAGCGAGGCAAGTCTGGGCAAGGCTCGCTCAGGGCAGAGCAGCCTCGCACCAGCAACTCTGCCAGAACGGGCCTCTGAGCAGAGCTGGAGCTCTGCCGTCCTGGAGGCGCACTCGGCTCCAGCCAAGTAGGGCTTGAGCCAAACGAGGCTGGGCTGCCTCTTCTTCCCTCGAGGAGGCTCGCCTCCCCGCCAGCTGTTCACTCGGCTTCCAGGTGGGGGCGCTCTGCGCCTCCTGCAGGTCTTGGCTCAGGGGCTGCTTGCCCTGAGCTGGGGCTGTGGGCGGGAGCCCAAGGCACGCAGGGGCAGGCCCCAACCAGCTGCACACGTCTCTGCTGGGGAGGAGAGCGCTATGGAAGCTACGTGTGTGAGGCAGCTGCTGGGCGCCCGGGGAGTCAGCCTCCGGGTGTGCGGGGCTGCAGACTCCAGCCAGGGGCCCTGGGAGCCTGGTGCACTCCGTGCGGCGCTGAGCCTGGGCGGCCAAGCAACCGCTGGAGGAGACCTGCACTGGCCCTTCCTTCCCTCGCACAGAGCTCTTCCTGCTGGAGCCCTTGGCAGTGTGCAAGCCACCGGCCCCTAAGCCCTCCCCAAGGACGCCTGGGGCCTAGGTGCAAAGGCAAGGCAGGAGCGGAGCTGAGGCCAGGAAGGTGCCAGTGGCGTCTCCCAGCCTCGCGCAGCCTGCTCCTTCCTGAGCAGGAAGCCTAGCAGCGAGGCAAGTCTGGGCAAGGCTCGCCCTGGGCAGAGCAGCCTCGTGCCAGCAACTCTGCCAGAACGGGCCTCTGAACAGAGCTGGAGCTCTGCCATCCTGGAGGCGCTCTCGGCTCCAGCCAAGTAGGGCAGCCAAACGAGGCTGGGCTGCCTCTTCTTCCCTCGAGGAGGCTAGCCTCCCCGCCAGCTGTTCACTCGGCTTCCAGGTGGGGGCGCTCTGCGCCTCCTGCAGGTCTTGGCTCAGGGGCTGCTTGCCCTGAGCTTGGGCTGTGCGCGGGAGCCCAGGCACTCAGGGGCAGGCCCCAAACAGCTGCACACGTCTCTGCTGGGGAGGAGAGCGCTAGGGAAGCTACGTGTGTGAGGCAGCTGCTGGGCGCCCAGGGAGTCAGCCTCCGGGTGTGCGGGGCTGCAGACCCCAGCCAGAGGCCCTGGGAGCCTGGTGCACTCCGTGCGGCGCTGAGCCTGGGCGGCCAAGCAACCGCTGGAGGAGCCCTGCACTGGCCCTTCCCTTCCCTCGCACAGAGCTCTTCCTGCTGGAGCCCTTGGCAGTGTGCAAGCCTCCGGCCCCTAAGCCTTCCCCAAGGACGCCTGGGGCCTAGGTGCAAAAGCAAGGCAGGAGCGGAGCTGAGGCCAGGAAGGCGCCAGTGGCGTCTCCCAGCCTCGCACAGCCTGCTCCTTCCAGGGCAGGAAGCCTAGCAGCGAGGCAAGTCTGGGCAAGGCTCGCCCAGGGCAGAGCAGCCTCGCGCCAGCAACTCTGCCAGAACGGGCCTCTGAGCAGAGCTGGAGCTCTGCCGTCCTGGAGGCGCACTCGGCTCCAGCCAAGTAGGGCTTGAGCCAAACGAGGCTGGGCTGCCTCTTCTTCCCTCGAGGAGGCTCGCCTCCCCGCCAGCTGTTCACTCGGCTTCCAGGTGGGGGCGCTCTGCGCCTCCTGCAGGTCTTGGCTCAGGGGCGGCTTGCCCTGAGCTGGGGCTGTGGGCGGGAGCCCAGGCACGCAGGGGCAGGCCCCAACCAGCTGCACACGTCTCTGCTGGGGAGGAGAGCGCTAGGGAAGCTACGTGTGTGAGGCAGCTGCTGGGCGCCCAGGGAGTCAGCCTCCGGGTGTGCGGGGCTGCAGACCCCAGCCAGGGGCCCTGGGAGCCTGGTGCACTCCGTGCGGCGCTGAGCCTGGGCGGCCAAGCAACCGCTGGAGGAGCCCTGCACTGGCCCTTCCTTTCCCTCGCACAGAGCTCTTCCTGCTGGAGCCCTTGGCAGTGTGCAAGCCACCGGCCCCTAAGCCCTCCCCAAGGACGCCTGGGGCCTAGGTGCAAAGGCAAGGCAGGAACGGAGCTGAGGCCAGGAAGGCGCCAGTGGCGTCTCCCAGCCTCGCGCAGCCTGCTCCTTCCTGGGCAGGAAGCCTAGCAGCGAGGCAAGTCTGGGCAAGGCTCGCCCAGGGCAGAGCAGCCTCGCGCCAGCAACTCTGCCAGAACGGGCCTCTGAGCAGAGCTGGAGCTCTGCCGTCCTGGAGGCTCACTCGGCTCCAGCCAAGTAGGGCTTGAGCCAAACGAGGCTGGGCTGCCTCTTCTTCCCTCGAGGAGGCTCGCCTCCCCGCCAGCTGTTCACTCGGCTTCCAGGTGGGGGTGCTCTGCGCCTCCTGCAGGTCTTGGCTCAGGGGCTGCTTGCCCTGAGCTGGGGCTGTGGGCGGGAGCTCAGGCACGCAGGGGCAAGCCCCAACCAGCTGCACACGTCTCTGCTGGGGAGGAGAGCCCTAGGGAAGCTACGTGTGTGAGGCAGCTGCTGGGCGCCCAGGGAGTCAGCCTCCGCGTGTGCGGGGATGCAGACCCCAGCCAGGGGCCCTGGGAGCCTGGTGCACTCCGTGCGGCGCTGAGCCTGGGCGGCCAAGCAACCGCTGGAGGAGCCCTGCACTGGCCCCTCCCTTCCCTCGCACAGAGCTCTTCCTGCTGGAGCCCTTGGCAGTGTGCAAGCCTCCGGCCCCTAAGCCTTCCCCAAGCAAGCTTGGGGCCTAGGTGCAAAAGCAAGGCAGGAGCGGAGCTGAGGCCAGGAAGGCGCCAGTGGCGTCTCCCAGCCTCGCGCAGCCTGCTCCTTCCAGGGCAGGAAGCCTAGCAGCGAGGCAAGTCTGGGCAAGGCTCGCCCAGGGCAGAGCAGCCTCGCGCCAGCAACTCTGCCAGAACGGGCCTCTGAGCAGAGCTGGAGCTCTGCCGTCCTGGAGGCGCACTCGGCTCCAGCCAAGTAGGGCTTGAGCCAAACGAGGCTGGGCTGCCTCTTCTTCCCTCGAGGAGGCTCGCCTCCCCGCCAGGTGTTCACTCGGCTTCCAGGTGGGGGCGCTCTGCGCCTCCTGCAGGTCTTGGCTCAGGGGCTGCTTGCCCTGAGCTGGGGCTTTGGGCCTGAGCCCAGGCACGCAGGGGTAGGCCCCAACCAGCTGCACACGTCTCTGCTAGGGAGGAGAGCGCTATGGAAGCTACGTGTGTGAGGCAGCTTTTGGGCGCCCAGGGAGTCAGCCTCTGGGTGTGCGGGGCTGCAGACCCCAGCCAGAGGCCCTGGGAGCCTGGTGCACTCCGTGCGGCGCTGAGCCTGGGCGGCCAAGCAACCGCTGGAGGAGCCCTGCACTGGCCCTTCCCTTCCCTCGCACAGAGCTCTTCCTGCTGGAGCCCTTGGCAGTGTGCAAGCCAACGGCCCCTAAGCCCTCCCCAAGGACGCCTGGGGCCTAGGTGCAAGGGCAAGGCAGGAGCGGAGCTGAGGCCAGGAAGGCGCCAGTGGCGTCTCCCAGCCTCGCGCAGCCTGCTCCTTCCTGGGCAGGAAGCCTAGCAGCGAGGCAAGTCTGGGCAAGGCTCGCCCAGGGCAGAGCAGCCTCGCGCCAGCAACTCTGCCAGAACGGGCCTCTGAGCAGAGCTGGAGCTCTGCCGTCCTGGAGGCGCACTCGGCTCCAGCCAAGTAGGGCTTGAGCCAAACGAGGCTGGGCTGCCTCTCCTTCCCTCGAGGAGGCTCGCCTCCCCGCCAGCTGTTCACTCGGCTTCCAGGTGGGGGCGCTCTGCGCCTCCTGCAGGTCTTGGCTCAGGGGCTTCTTGCCCTGAGCTGGGGCTGTGGGCGGGAGCCCAGGCACGCAGGGGCAGGCCCCAACCAGCTGCACACGTCTCTGCTGGGGAGGAGAGCGCTATGGAAGCTACGTGTGTGAGGCAGCTGCTGGGCGCCCAGGGAGTCAGCCTCCGGGTGTGCGGGGCTGCAGACTCCAGCCAGGGGCCCTGGGAGCCTGGTGCACTCCGTGCGGAGCTGAGCCTGGGCGGCCAAGCAACCGCTGGAGGAGACCTGCACTGGCCCTTCCTTCCCTCGCACAGAGCTCTTCCTGCTGGAGCCCTTGGCAGTGTGCAAGCCACCGGCCCCTAAGCCCTCCCCAAGGACGCCTGGGGCCTAGGTGCAAAGGCAAGGCAGGAGCGGAGCTGAGGCCAGGAAGGCGCCAGTGGCGTCTCCCAGCCTCGCGCAGCCTGCTCCTTCCTGGGCAGGAAGCCTAGCAGCGAGGCAAGTCTGGGCAAGGCTCGCCCAGGGCAGAGCAGCCTCGTGCCAGCAACTCTGCCACAACGGGCCTCTGAACAGAGCTGGAGCTCTGCCGTCCTGGAGGCGCTCTCGGCTCCAGCCAAGTAGGGCTTGAGCCAAACGAGGCTGGGCTGCCTCTTCTTCCCTCGAGGAGGCTAGCCTCCCCGCCAGCTGTTCACTCGGCTTCCAGGTGGGGGCGCTCTGCGCCTCCTGCAGATCTTGGCTCAGGGGCTGCTTGCCCTGAGCTGGGGCTGTGCGCGGGAGCCCAGGCACTCAGGGGCAGGCCCCAAACAGCTGCACACGTCTCTGCTGGGGAGGAGAGCGCTAGGGAAGCTACGTGTGTGAGGCAGCTGCTGGGCGCCCAGGGAGTCAGCCTCCGGGTGTGCGGGGCTGCAGACCCCAGCCAGGGGTCCTGGGAGCCTGGGGCACTCCGTGCGGCGCTGAGCCTGGGCGGCCAAGCAACCGCTGGAGGAGCCTGGCACTGGCCCTTCCCTTCCCTCGCACAGAGCTCTTCCTGCTGGAACCCTTGGCACTCTGCAAGCCACCGGCCCCTAAGCCCTCCCCAAGGACGCCTGGGGCCTAGGTGCAAAGGCAAGGCAGGAGCGGAGCTGAGGCCAGGAAGGCGCCAGTGGCGTCTCCCAGCCTCGCGCAGCCTGCTCCTTCCTGGGCAGGAAGCCTAGCAGCGAGGCAAGTCTGGGCAAGGCTCGCCCAGGGCAGAGCAGTCTCGCGCCAGCAACTCTGCCAGAACGGGCCTCTGAGCAGAGCTGGAGCTCTGCCGTCCTGGAGGCTCACTCGGCTCCAGCCAAGTAGGGCTTGAGCCAAACGAGGCTGGGCTGCCTCTTCTTCCCTCGAGGAGGCTCGCCTCCCCGCCAGCTGTTCACTCGGCTTCCAGGTGGGGGTGCTCTGCGCCTCCTGCAGGTCTTGGCTCAGGGGCTGCTTGCCCTGAGCTGGGGCTGTGCGCGGGAGCCCAGGCACGCAGGGGCAGGCCCCAACCAGCTGCACACGTCTCTGCTGGGGAGGAGAGCCCTAGGGAAGCTACGTGTGTGAGGCAGCTGCTGGGCGCCCAGGGAGTCAGCCTCCGCGTGTGCGGGGATGCAGACCCCAGCCAGGGGCCCTGGGAGCCTGGTGCACTCCGTGCGGCGCTGAGCCTGGGCGGCCAAGCAACCGCTGGAGGAGCCCTGCACTGGCCCTTCCCTTCCCTCGCACAGAGCTCTTCCTGCTGGAGCCCTTGGCAGTGTGCAAGCCTCCGGCCCCTAAGCATTCCCCAAGCACGCCTGGGGCCTAGGTGCAAAAGCAAGGCAGGAGCGGAGCTGAGGCCAGGAAGGCGCCAGTGGCGTCTCCCAGCCTCGCGCAGCCTGCTCCTTCCAGGGCAGGAAGCCTAGCAGCGAGGCAAGTCTGGGCAAGGCTCGCCCAGGGCAGAGCAGCCTCGCGCCAGCAACTCTGCCAGAACGGGCCTCTGAGCAGAGCTGGAGCTCTGCCGTCCTGGAGGCGCACTCGGCTCCAGCCAAGTAGGGCTTGAGCCAAACGAGGCTGGGCTGCCTCTTCTTCCCTCGAGGAGGCTCGCCTCCACGCCAGCTGTTCACTCGGCTTCCAGGCGGGGCGCTCTGCGCCTCCTGCAGGTCTTGGCTCAGGGGCTTCTTGCCCTGAGTTGGGGCTTTGGGCGGGAGCCCAGGCACGCAGGGGCAGGCCCCAACCAGCTGCACACGTCTCTGCTGGGGAGGAGAGCGCTAGGGAAGCTACGTGTGTGAGGCAGCTGCTGGGCGCCCAGGGAGTCAGCCTCCGGGTGTGCGGGGCTGCAGACCCCAGCCAGGGGCCCTGGGAGCCTGGTGCACTCCGTGCGGTGCTGAGCCTCGGCGGCCAAGCAACCGCTGGAGGAGATTTGCACTGGCCCTTCCCTTCCCTCGCACAGAGCTCTTCCTGCTGGAGCCCTTGGGAGTGTGCAAGCCAACGGCCCCTAAGCCCTCCCCAAGGACGCCTGGGGCCTAGATGCAAAGGCAAGGCAGGAGCGGAGCTGAGGCCAGGAAGGCGCCAGTGGCGTCTCCCAGCCTCGCGCAGCCTGCTCCTTCCTGGGCAGGAAGCCTAGCAGCGAGGCAAGTCTGGGCAAGGCTCGCCCAGGGCAGAGCAGCCTCGTGCCAGCAACTCTGCCAGAACGGGCCTCTGAACAGAGCTGGAGCTCTGCCGTCCTGGAGGCGCTCTCGGCTCCAGCCAAGTAGGGCTTGAGCCAAACGAGGCTGGGCTGCCTCTTCTTCCCTCGAGGAGGCTAGCCTCACCGCCAGCTGTTCACTCGGCTTCCAGGTGGGGGCGCTCTGCGCCTCCTGCAGGTCTTGGCTCAGGGGCTGCTTGCCCTGAGCTGGGGCTGTGCGCGGGAGCCCAGGCACTCAGGGGCAGGCCCCAAAAGCTGCACACGTCTCTGCTGGGGAGGAGAGCGCTAGGGAAGCTACGTGTGTGAGGCAGCTGCTGGGCGCCCAGGGAGTCAGCCTCCGGGTGTGCGGGGCTGCAGACCCCAGCCAGGGGTCCTGGGAGCCTGGGGCACTCCGTGCGGCGCTGAGCCTGGGCGGCCAAGCAACCGCTGGAGGAGCCTGGCACTGGCCCTTCCCTTCCCTCGCACAGAGCTCTTCCTGCTGGAGCCCTTGGCACTCTGCAAGCCACCGGCCCCTAAGCCCTCCCCAAGGACGCCTGGGGCCTAGGTGCAAAGGCAAGGCAGGAGCGGAGCTGAGGCCAGGAAGGCGCCAGTGGCGTCTCCCAGCCTCGCGCAGCCTGCTCCTTCCTGGGCAGGAAGCCTAGCAGCGAGGCAAGTCTGGGCAAGGCTCGCCCAGGGCAGAGCAGCCTCGCGCCAGCAACTCTGCCAGAACGGGCCTCTGAGCAGAGCTGGAGCTCTGCCGTCCTGGAGGCGCACTCGGCTCCAGCCAAGTAGGGCTTGAGCCAAACGAGGCTGGGCTGCCTCTTCTTCCCTCGAGGAGGCTCGCCTCCCCGCCAGCTGTTCACTCGGCTTCCAGGTGGGGGCGCTCTGCGCCTCCTGCAGGTCTTGGCTCAGGGGCTGCTTGCCCTGAGCTGGGGCTGTGGGCGGGAGCCCAGGCACGCAGGGGCAGGCCCCAACCAGCTGCACACGTCTCTGCTGGGGAGGAGAGCCCTAGGGAAGCTACGTGTGTGAGGCAGCTGCTGGGCGCCCAGGGAGTCAGCCTCCGGGTGTGCGGGGCTGCAGACCCCAGCCAGGTGTCCTGGGAGCCTGGGGCACTCCGTGCGGCGCTGAGCCTGGGCGGCCAAGCAACCGCTGGAGGAGCCTGGCACTGGCCCTTCCCTTCCCTCGCACAGAGCTCTTCCTGCTGGAGCCCTTGGCACTCTGCAAGCCACCGGCCCCTAAGCCCTCCCCAAGGACGCCTGGGGCCTAGGTGCAAAGGCAAGGCAGGAGCGGAGCTGAGGCCAGGAAGGCGCCAGTGGCGTCTCCCAGCCTCGCGCAGCCTGCTCCTTCCTGGGCAGGAAGCCTAGCAGCGAGGCAAGTCTGGGCAAGGCTCGCCCAGGGCAGAGCAGCCTCGCGCCAGCAACTCTGCCAGAACGGGCCTCTGAGCAGAGCTGGAGCTCTGCCGTCCTGGAGGCGCACTCGGCTCCAGCCAAGTAGGGCTTGAGCCAAACGAGGATGAGCTACCTCTTCTTCCCTCGAGGAGGCTCGCCTCCCCGCCAGCTGTTCACTCGGCTTCCAGGTGGGGGCGCTCTGCGCCTCCTGCAGGTCTTGGCTCAGGGGCTGCTTGCCCTGAGCTGGGGCTGTGGGCGGGAGCCCAGGCTCGCAGGGGCAGGCCCCAACCAGCTGCACACGTCTCTGCTGGGGAGGAGAGTGCTAGGGAAGCTACGTGTGTGAGGCACCTGCTGGGCGCCCAAGGAGTCAGCCTCCGGGTGTGCGGGGCTGCAGACCCCAGCCAGGGGCCCTGGGAGCCTGGTGCACTCCGTGCGGCGCTGAGCCTGGGCGGCCAAGCAACCGCTGGAGGAGCCCTGCACTGGCCCTTCCCTTCCCTCGCACAGAGCTCTTCCTGCTGGAGCCCTTGGCAGTGTGCAAGCCTCCGGCCCCTAAGCCTTCCCCAAGGACGCCTGGGGCCTAGGTGCAAAAGCAAGGCAGGAGCGGAGCTGAGGCCAGGAAGGCGCCAGTGGCGTCTCCCAGCCTCGCACAGCCTGCTCCTTCCAGGGCAGGAAGCCTAGCAGCGAGGCAAGTCTGGGCAAGGCTCGCCCAGGGCAGAGCAGCCTCGCGCCAGCAACTCTGCCAGAACGGGCCTCTGAGCAGAGCTGGAGCTCTGCCGTCCTGGAGGCGCACTCGGCTCCAGCCAAGTAGGGCTTGAGCCAAACGAGGCTGGGCTGCCTCTTCTTCCCTCGAGGAGGCTCGCCTCCCCGCCAGCTGTTCACTCGGCTTCCAGGTGGGGGCGCTCTGCGCCTCCTGCAGGTCTTGGCTCAGGGGCTGCTTGCCCTGAGCTGGGGCTGTGCGCGGGAGCCCAGGCACGCAGGGGCAGGCCCCAACCAGCTGCACACGTCTCTGCTGGGGAGGAGAGTGCTAGGAAAGCTACGTGTGTGAGGCAGCTGCTGGGCGCCCAGGGAGTCAGCCTCCGGGTGTGCGGGGCTGCAGACCCCAGCCAGGGGTCCTGGGAGCCTGGGGCACTCCGTGCGGTGCTGAGCCTGGGCGGCCAAGCAACCGCTGGAGGAGCCTGGCACTGGCCCTTCCCTTCCCTCGTACAGGCTATTCCTGCTGGAGCCCTTGGCAGTGTGCAAGCCACCGGCCCCTAAGCCCTCCCCAAGGACGCCTGGGGTCTAGTTCCAAAGGCAAGGCAGGAGCGGAGCTGAGGCCAGGAAGGCGCCAGTGGCGTCTCCCAGCCTCGCGCAGCCTGCTCCTTCCTGGGCAGGAAGACTAGCAGCGAGGCAAGTCTGGGCAAGGCTCGCCCAGGGCAGAGCAGCCTAGCGCCAGCAACTCTGCCAGAACGGGCCTCTGAGCAGAGCTGGAGCTCTGCCGTCCTGGAGGCGCACTCGGCTCCAGCCAAGTAGGGCTTGAGCCAAACGAGGATGGGCTACCTCTTCTTCCCTCGAGGAGGCTCACCTCTCCGCCAGCTGTTCACTCGGCTTCCAGGTGGGGGCGCTCTGCGCCTCCTGCAGGTCTTGGCTCAGGGGCTGCTTGCCCTGAGCTGGGGCTGTGGGCGGGAGCCCAGGCACGAAGGGGCAGGCCCCAACCAGCTGCACACGTCTCTGCTGGGGAGGAGAGCGCTAGGGAAGCTACGTGTGTGAGGCAGCTGCTGGGCGCCCAGGGAGTCAGCCTCCGGGTGTGCGGGGCTGCAGACCCCAGCCAGGGGCCCTGGGAGCCTGGTGCACTCCGTGCGGCGCTGAGCCTTCGCGGCCAAGCAACCGCTGGAGGAGACCTGCACTGGCCCTTCCCTTCCCTCGCACAGAGCTCTTCCTGCTGGAGCCCTTGGGAGTGTGCAAGCCACCGGCCCCTAAGCCCTCCCCAAGGACGCCTGGGGCCTAGATTCAAAGGCAAGGCAGGAGCGGAGCTGAGGCCAGGAAGGCGCCAGTGGCGTCTCCCAGCCTCGCGCAGCCTGCTCCTTCCTGGGCAGGAAGACTAGCAGCGAGGCAAGTCTGGGCAAGGCTCGCCCAGGGCAGAGCAGCCTAGCGCCAGCAACTCTGCCAGAACGGGCCTCTGAGCAGAGCTGGAGCTCTGCCGTCCTGGAGGCGCACTCGGCTCCAGCCAAGTAGGGCTTGAGCCAAACGAGGATGGGCTACCTCTTCTTCCCTCGAGGAGGCTCACCTCCCCGCCAGCTGTTCACTCGGCTTCCAGGTGGGGGCGCTCTGCGCCTCCTGCAGGTCTTGGCTCAGGGGCTGCTTGCCCTGAGCTGGGGCTGTGGGCGGGAGCCCAGGCACGAAGGGGCAGGCCCCAACCAGCTGCACACGTCTCTGCTGGGGAGGAGAGCGCTAGGGAAGCTACGTGTGTGAGGCAGCTGCTGGGCGCCCAGGGAGTCAGCCTCCGGGTGTGCGGGGCTGCAGACCCCAGCCAGGGGCCCTGGGAGCCTGGTGCACTCCGTGCGGCGCTGAGCCTTCGCGGCCAAGCAACCGCTGGAGGAGACCTGCACTGGCCCTTCCCTTCCCTCGCACAGAGCTCTTCCTGCTGGAGCCCTTGGGAGTGTGCAAGCCACCGGCCCCTAAGCCCTCCCCAAGGACGCCTGGGGCCTAGATTCAAAGGCAAGGCAGGAGCGGAGCTGAGGCCAGGAAGGCGCCAGTGGCGTCTCAAAGCCTCGCGCAGCCTGCTCCTTCCAGGGCAGGAAGCCTAGCAGCGAGGCAAGTCTGGGCAAGGCTCGCTCAGGGCAGAGCAGCCTCGCACCAGCAACTCTGCCAGAACGGGCCTCTGAGCAGAGCTGGAGCTCTGCCGTCCTGGAGGCGCACTCGGCTCCAGCCAAGTAGGGCTTGAGCCAAACGAGGCTGGGCTGCCTCTTCTTCCCTCGAGGAGGCTCGCCTCCCCGCCAGCTGTTCACTCGGCTTCCAGGTGGGGGCGCTCTGCGCCTCCTGCAGGTCTTGGCTCAGGGGCTGCTTGCCCTGAGCTGGGGCTGTGGGCGGGAGCCCAAGGCACGCAGGGGCAGGCCCCAACCAGCTGCACACGTCTCTGCTGGGGAGGAGAGCGCTATGGAAGCTACGTGTGTGAGGCAGCTGCTGGGCGCCCGGGGAGTCAGCCTCCGGGTGTGCGGGGCTGCAGACTCCAGCCAGGGACCCTGGGAGCCTGGTGCACTCCGTGCGGCGCTGAGCCTGGGCGGCCAAGCAACCGCTGGAGGAGACCTGCACTGGCCCTTCCTTCCCTCGCACAGAGCTCTTCCTGCTGGAGCCCTTGGCAGTGTGCAAGCCACCGGCCCCTAAGCCCTCCCCAAGGACGCCTGGGGCCTAGGTGCAAAGGCAAGGCAGGAGCGGAGCTGAGGCCAGGAAGGTGCCAGTGGCGTCTCCCAGCCTCGCGCAGCCTGCTCCTTCCTGGGCAGGAAGCCTAGCAGCGAGGCAAGTCTGGGCAAGGCTCGCCCTGGGCAGAGCAGCCTCGTGCCAGCAACTCTGCCAGAACGGGCCTCTGAACAGAGCTGGAGCTCTGCCATCCTGGAGGCGCTCTCGGCTCCAGCCAAGTAGGGCAGCCAAACGAGGCTGGGCTGCCTCTTCTTCCCTCGAGGAGGCTAGCCTCCCCGCCAGCTGTTCACTCGGCTTCCAGGTGGGGGCGCTCTGCGCCTCCTGCAGGTCTTGGCTCAGGGGCTGCTTGCCCTGAGCTGGGGCTGTGCGCGGGAGCCCAGGCACTCAGGGGCAGGCCCCAAACAGCTGCACACGTCTCTGCTGGGGAGGAGAGCGCTAGGGAAGCTACGTGTGTGAGGCAGCTGCTGGGCACCCAGGGAGTCAGCCTCCGGGTGTGCGGGGCTGCAGACCCCAGCCAGGGGCCCTGGGAGCCTGGTGCACTCCGTGCGGCGCTGAGCCTGGGCGGCCAAGCAACCGCTGGAGGAGCCCTGCACTGGCCCTTCCCTTCCCTCGCACAGAGCTCTTCCTGCTGGAGCCCTTGGCAGTGTGCAAGCCTCCGGCCCCTAAGCCTTCCCCAAGGACGCCTGGGGCCTAGGTGCAAAAGCAAGGCAGGAGCGGAGCTGAGGCCAGGAAGGCGCCAGTGGCGTCTCCCAGCCTCGCACAGCCTGCTCCTTCCTGGGCAGGAAGCCGAGCAGCGAGGCAAGTCTGGGCAAGGCTCGCCCAGGGCAGAGCAGCCTCGCGCCAGCAACTCTGCCAGAACGGGCCTCTGAGCAGAGCTGGAGCTCTGCCGTCCTGGAGGCGCACTCGGCTCCAGCCAAGTAGGGCTTGAGCCAAACGAGGCTGGGCTGCCTCTTCTTCCCTCGAGGAGGCTCGCCTCCCCGCCAGCTGTTCACTCGGCTTCCAGGTGGGGGCGCTCTGCGCCTCCTGCAGGTCTTGGCTCAGGGGCTGCTTGCCCTGAGCTGGGGCTGTGCGCGGGAGCCCAGGCACGCAGGGGCAGGCCCCAACCAGCTGCACACGTCTCTGCTGGGGAGGAGAGTGCTAGGAAAGCTACGTGTGTGAGGCAGCTGCTGGGCGCCCAGGGAGTCAGCCTCCGGGTGTGCGGGGCTGCAGACCCCAGCCAGGGGTCCTGGGAGCCTGGGGCACTCCGTGCGGTGCTGAGCCTGGGCGGCCAAGCAACCGCTGGAGGAGCCTGGCACTGGCCCTTCCCTTCCCTCGCACAGGCTATTCCTGCTGGAGCCCTTGGCAGTGTGCAAGCCACCGGCCCCTAAGCCCTCCCCAAGGACGCCTGGGGCCTAGGTCCAAAGGCAAGGCAGGAGCGGAGCTGAGGCCAGGAAGGCGCCAGTGGCGTCTCCCAGCCTCGCGCAGCCTGCTCATTCCTGGGCAGGAAGCCTAGCAGCAAGGCAAGTCTGGGCAAGGCTCGCCCAGGGCAGAGCAGCCTCGCGCCAGCAACTCTGCCAGAACGGGCCTCTGAACAGAGCTGGAGCTCTGCCGTCCTGGAGGCGCTCTCGGCTCCAGCCAAGTAGGGCAGCCAAACGAGGCTGGGCTGCCTCTTCTTCCCTCGAGGAGGCTCGCCTCCCCGCCAGCTGTTCACTCGGCTTCCAGGTGGGGGCGCTCTGCGCCTCCTGCAGGTCTTGGCTCAGTGGCTGCATGCCCTGAGCTGGGGCTGTGCGCGGGAGCCCAGGCACGCAGGGGCAGGCCCCAACCAGCTGCACACGTCTCTGCTGGGGAGGAGAGTGCTAGGGAAGCTACGTGTGTGAGGCAGCTGCTGGGCGCCCAGGGAGTCAGCCTCCGGGTGTGCGGGGCTGCAGACCCCAGCCAGGGGCCCTGGGAGCCTGGTGCACTCCGTGCGGCGCTGAGCCTGGGCGGCCAAGCAACCGCTGGAGGAGCCCTGCACTGGCCCTTCCCTTCCCTCGAACAGAGCTCTTCCTGCTGGAGCCCTTGGCACTCTGCAAGCCACCGGCCCCTAAGCCCTCCCCAAGGACGCCTGGGGCCTAGGTGCAAGGGCAAGGCAGGAGCGGAGCTGAGGCCAGGAAGGCGCCAGTGGCGTCTCCCAGCCTCGCGCAGCCTGCTCCTTCCTGGGCAGGAAGCCTAGCAGCGAGGCAAGTCTGGGCAAGGCTCGCCCAGGGCAGAGCAGCCTCGCGCCAGCAACTCTGCCAGAACGGGCCTCTGAGCAGAGCTGGAGCTCTGCCGTCCTGGAGGCGCACTCGGCTCCAGCCAAGTAGGGCTTGAGCCAAACGAGGCTGGGCTGCCTCTTCTTCCCTCGAGGAGGCTCGCCTCCCCGCCAGGTGTTCACTCGGCTTCCAGGTGGGGGCGCTCTGCGCCTCCTGCAGGTCTTGGCTCAGGGGCTGCTTGCCCTGAGCTGGGGCTGTGCGCGGGAGCCCAGGCACGCAGGGGCAGGCCCCAACCAGCTGCACACGTCTCTGCTGGGGAGGAGAGCCCTAGGGAAGCTACGTGTGTGAGGCAGCTGCTGGGCGCCCAGGGAGTCAGCCTCCGCGTGTGCGGGGATGCAGACCCCAGCCAGGGGCCCTGGGAGCCTGGTGCACTCCGTGCGGCGCTGAGCCTGGGCGGCCAAGCAACCGCTGGAGGAGCCCTGCACTGGCCCTTCCCTTCCCTCGCACAGAGCTCTTCCTGCTGGAGCCCTTGGCAGTGTGCAAGCCTCCGGCCCCTAAGCATTCCCCAAGCACGCCTGGGGCCTAGGTGCAAAAGCAAGGCAGGAGCGGAGCTGAGGCCAGGAAGGCGCCAGTGGCGTCTCCCAGCCTCGCGCAGCCTGCTCCTTCCAGGGCAGGAAGCCTAGCAGCGAGGCAAGTCTGGGCAAGGCTCGCCCAGGGCAGAGCAGCCTCGCGCCAGCAACTCTGCCAGAACGGGCCTCTGAGCAGAGCTGGAGCTCTGCCGTCCTGGAGGCGCACTCGGCTCCAGCCAAGTAGGGCTTGAGCCAAACGAGGCTGGGCTGCCTCTTCTTCCCTCGAGGAGGCTCGCCTCCCCGCCAGCTGTTCACTCGGCTTCCAGGCGGGGCGCTCTGCGCCTCCTGCAGGTCTTGGCTCAGGGGCTTCTTGCCCTGAGTTGGGGCTTTGGGCGGGAGCCCAGGCACGCAGGGGCAGGCCCCAACCAGCTGCACACGTCTCTGCTGGGGAGGAGAGCGCTAGGGAAGCTACGTGTGTGAGGCAGCTGCTGGGCGCCCAGGGAGTCAGCCTCCGGGTGTGCGGGGCTGCAGACCCCAGCCAGGGGCCCTGGGAGCCTGGTGCACTCCGTGCGGTGCTGAGCCTCGGCGGCCAAGCAACCGCTGGAGGAGACTTGCACTGGCCCTTCCCTTCCCTCGCACAGAGCTCTTCCTGCTGGAGCCCTTGGGAGTGTGCAAGCCAACGGCCCCTAAGCCCTCCCCAAGGACGCCTGGGGCCTAGATGCAAAGGCAAGGCAGGAGCGGAGCTGAGGCCAGGAAGGCGCCAGTGGCGTCTCCCAGCCTCGCGCAGCCTGCTCCTTCCTGGGCAGGAAGCCTAGCAGCGAGGCAAGTCTGGGCAAGGCTCGCCCAGGGCAGAGCAGCCTCGTGCCAGCAACTCTGCCAGAACGGGCCTCTGAACAGAGCTGGAGCTCTGCCGTCCTGGAGGCGCTCTCGGCTCCAGCCAAGTAGGGCTTGAGCCAAACGAGGCTGGGCTGCCTCTTCTTCCCTCGAGGAGGCTAGCCTCACCGCCAGCTGTTCACTCGGCTTCCAGGTGGGGGCGCTCTGCGCCTCCTGCAGGTCTTGGCTCAGGGGCTGCTTGCCCTGAGCTGGGGCTGTGCGCGGGAGCCCAGGCACTCAGGGGCAGGCCCCAAAAGCTGCACACGTCTCTGCTGGGGAGGAGAGCGCTAGGGAAGCTACGTGTGTGAGGCAGCTGCTGGGCGCCCAGGGAGTCAGCCTCCGGGTGTGCGGGGCTGCAGACCCCAGCCAGGGGTCCTGGGAGCCTGGGGCACTCCGTGCGGCGCTGAGCCTGGGCGGCCAAGCAACCGCTGGAGGAGCCTGGCACTGGCCCTTCCCTTCCCTCGCACAGAGCTCTTCCTGCTGGAGCCCTTGGCACTCTGCAAGCCACCGGCCCCTAAGCCCTCCCCAAGGACGCCTGGGGCCTAGGTGCAAAGGCAAGGCAGGAGCGGAGCTGAGGCCAGGAAGGCGCCAGTGGCGTCTCCCAGCCTCGCGCAGCCTGCTCCTTCCTGGGCAGGAAGCCTAGCAGCGAGGCAAGTCTGGGCAAGGCTCGCCCAGGGCAGAGCAGCCTCGCGCCAGCAACTCTGCCAGAACGGGCCTCTGAGCAGAGCTGGAGCTCTGCCGTCCTGGAGGCGCACTCGGCTCCAGCCAAGTAGGGCTTGAGCCAAACGAGGCTGGGCTGCCTCTTCTTCCCTCGAGGAGGCTCGCCTCCCCGCCAGCTGTTCACTCGGCTTCCAGGTGGGGGCGCTCTGCGCCTCCTGCAGGTCTTGGCTCAGGGGCTGCTTGCCCTGAGCTGGGGCTGTGGGCGGGAGCCCAGGCACGCAGGGGCAGGCCCCAACCAGCTGCACACGTCTCTGCTGGGGAGGAGAGCGCTAGGGAAGCTACGTGTGTGAGGCAGCTGCTGGGCGCCCAGGGAGTCAGCCTCCGGGTGTGCAGGGCTGCAGACCCCAGCCAGGGGTCCTGGGAGCCTGGGGCACTCCGTGCGGCGCTGAGCCTGGGCGGCCAAGCAACCGCTGGAGGAGCCTGGCACTGGCCCTTCCCTTCCCTCGCACAGAGCTCTTCCTGCTGGAGCCCTTGGCACTCTGCAAGCCACCGGCCCCTAAGCCCTCCCCAAGGACGCCTGGGGCCTAGGTGCAAAGGCAAGGCAGGAGCGGAGCTGAGGCCAGGAAGGCGCCAGTGGCGTCTCCCAGCCTCGCGCAGCCTGCTCCTTCCTGGGCAGGAAGCCTAGCAGCGAGGCAAGTCTGGGCAAGGCTCGCCCAGGGCAGAGCAGCCTCGCGCCAGCAACTCTGCCAGAACGGGCCTCTGAGCAGAGCTGGAGCTCTGCCGTCCTGGAGGCGCACTCGGCTCCAGCCAAGTAGGGCTTGAGCCAAACGAGGATGAGCTACCTCTTCTTCCCTCGAGGAGGCTCGCCACCCCGCCAGCTGTTCACTCGGCTTCCAGGTGGGGGCGCTCTGCGCCTCCTGCAGGTCTTGGCTCAGGGGCTGCTTGCCCTGAGCTGGGGCTGTGGGCGGGAGCCCAGGCTCGCAGGGGCAGGCCCCAACCAGCTGCACACGTCTCTGCTGGGGAGGAGAGTGCTAGGGAAGCTACGTGTGTGAGGCACCTGCTGGGCGCCCAAGGAGTCAGCCTCCGGGTGTGCGGGGCTGCAGACCCCAGCCAGGGGCCCTGGGAGCCTGGTGCACTCCGTGCGGCGCTGAGCCTGGGCGGCCAAGCAACCGCTGGAGGAGCCCTGCACTGGCCCTTCCCTTCCCTCGCACAGAGCTCTTCCTGCTGGAGCCCTTGGCAGTGTGCAAGCCTCCGGCCCCTAAGCCTTCCCCAAGGACGCCTGGGGCCTAGGTGCAAAAGCAAGGCAGGAGCGGAGCTGAGGCCAGGAAGGCGCCAGTGGCGTCTCCCAGCCTCGCACAGCCTGCTCCTTCCAGGGCAGGAAGCCTAGCAGCGAGGCAAGTCTGGGCAAGGCCCGCTCAGGGCAGAGCAGCCTCGCGCCAGCAACTCTGCCAGAACGGGCCTCTGAGCAGAGCTGGAGCTCTGCCGTCCTGGAGGCGCTCTCGGCTCCAGCCAAGTAGGGCTTGAGCCAAACGAGGCTGGGCTGCCTCTTCTTCCCTCGAGGAGGCTAGCCTCCCCGCCAGCTGTTCACTCGGCTTCCAGGTGGGGGCGCTCTGCGCCTCCTGCAGATCTTGGCTCAGGGGCTGCTTGCCCTGAGCTGGGGCTGTGCGCGGGAGCCCAGGCACTCAGGGGCAGGCCCCAAACAGCTGCACACGTCTCTGCTGGGGAGGAGAGCGCTAGGGAAGCTACGTGTGTGAGGCAGCTGCTGGGCGCCCAGGGAGTCAGCCTCCGGGTGTGCGGGGCTGCAGACCCCAACCAGGGGTCCTGGGAGCCTGGGGCACTCCGTGCGGCGCTGAGCCTGGGTGGCCAAGCAACCGCTGGAGGAGCCTGGCACTGGCCCTTCCCTTCCCTCGCACAGAGCTCTTCCTGCTGGAACCCTTGGCACTCTGCAAGCCACCGGCCCCTAAGCCCTCCCCAAGGACGCCTGGGGCCTAGGTGCAAAGGCAAGGCAGGAGCGGAGCTGAGGCCAGGAAGGCGCCAGTGGCGTCTCCCAGCCTCGCGCAGCCTGCTCCTTCCTGGGCAGGAAGCCTAGCAGCGAGGCAAGTCTGGGCAAGGCTCGCCCAGGGCAGAGCAGTCTCGCGCCAGCAACTCTGCCAGAACGGGCCTCTGAGCAGAGCTGGAGCTCTGCCGTCCTGGAGGCTCACTCGGCTCCAGCCAAGTAGGGCTTGAGCCAAACGAGGCTGGGCTGCCTCTTCTTCCCTCGAGGAGGCTCGCCTCCCCGCCAGCTGTTCACTCGGCTTCCAGGTGGGGGTGCTCTGCGCCTCCTGCAGGTCTTGGCTCAGGGGCTGCTTGCCCTGAGCTGGGGCTGTGCGCGGGAGCCCAGGCACGCAGGGGCAGGCCCCAACCAGCTGCACACGTCTCTGCTGGGGAGGAGAGTGCTAGGGAAGCTACGTGTGTGAGGCAGCTGCTGGGCGCCCAGGGAGTCAGCCTCCGGGTGTGCGGGGCTGCAGACCCCAGCCAGGGGCCCTGGGAGCCTGGTGCACTCCGTGCGGCGCTGAGCCTGGGCGGCCAAGCAACCGCTGGAGGAGCCCTGCACTGGCCCTTCCCTTCCCTCGCACAGAGCTCTTCCTGCTGGAGCCCTTGGCAGTGTGCAAGCCTCCGGCCCCTAAGCATTCCCCAAGCACGCCTGGGGCCTAGGTGCAAAAGCAAGGCAGGAGCGGAGCTGAGGCCAGGAAGGCGCCAGTGGCGTCTCCCAGCCTCGCGCAGCCTGCTCCTTCCAGGGCAGGAAGCCTAGCAGCGAGGCAAGTCTGGGCAAGGCTCGCCCAGGGCAGAGCAGCCTCGCGCCAGCAACTCTGCCAGAACGGGCCTCTGAGCAGAGCTGGAGCTCTGCCGTCCTGGAGGCGCACTCGGCTCCAGCCAAGTAGGGCTTGAGCCAAACGAGGCTGGGCTGCCTCTTCTTCCCTCGAGGAGGCTCGCCTCCCCGCCAGCTGTTCACTCGGCTTCCAGGCGGGGCGCTCTGCGCCTCCTGCAGGTCTTGGCTCAGGGGCTTCTTGCCCTGAGTTGGGGCTTTGGGCGGGAGCCCAGGCACGCAGGGGCAGGCCCCAACCAGCTGCACACGTCTCTGCTGGGGAGGAGAGCGCTAGGGAAGCTACGTGTGTGAGGCAGCTGCTGGGCGCCCAGGGAGTCAGCCTCCGGGTGTGCGGGGCTGCAGACCCCAGCCAGGGGCCCTGGGAGCCTGGTGCACTCCGTGCGGTGCTGAGCCTCGGCGGCCAAGCAACCGCTGGAGGAGACTTGCACTGGCCCTTCCCTTCCCTCGCACAGAGCTCTTCCTGCTGGAGCCCTTGGGAGTGTGCAAGCCAACGGCCCCTAAGCCCTCCCCAAGGACGCCTGGGGCCTAGATGCAAAGGCAAGGCAGGAGCGGAGCTGAGGCCAGGAAGGCGCCAGTGGCATCTCCCAGCCTCGCGCAGCCTGCTCCTTCCTGGGCAGGAAGCCTAGCAGCGAGGCAAGTCTGGGCAAGGCTCGCCCAGGGCAGAGCAGCCTCGTGCCAGCAACTCTGCCAGAACTGGCCTCTGAACAGAGCTGGAGCTCTGCCGTCCTGGAGGCGCTCTCGGCTCCAGCCAAGTAGGGCTTGAGCCAAACGAGGCTGGGCTGCCTCTTCTTCCCTCGAGGAGGCTAGCCTCACCGCCAGCTGTTCACTCGGCTTCCAGGTGGGGGCGCTCTGCGCCTCCTGCAGGTCTTGGCTCAGGGGCTGCTTGCCCTGAGCTGGGGCTGTGCGCGGGAGCCCAGGCACTCAGGGGCAGGCCCCAAAAGCTGCACACGTCTCTGCTGGGGAGGAGAGCGCTAGGGAAGCTACGTGTGTGAGGCAGCTGCTGGGCGCCCAGGGAGTCAGCCTCCGGGTGTGCGGGGCTGCAGACCCCAGCCAGGGGTCCTGGGAGCCTGGGGCACTCCGTGCGGCGCTGAGCCTGGGCGGCCAAGCAACCGCTGGAGGAGCCTGGCACTGGCCCTTCCCTTCCCTCGCACAGAGCTCTTCCTGCTGGAGCCCTTGGCACTCTGCAAGCCACCGGCCCCTAAGCCCTCCCCAAGGACGCCTGGGGCCTAGGTGCAAAGGCAAGGCAGGAGCGGAGCTGAGGCCAGGAAGGCGCCAGTGGCGTCTCCCAGCCTCGCGCAGCCTGCTCCTTCCTGGGCAGGAAGCCTAGCAGCGAGGCAAGTCTGGGCAAGGCTCGCCCAGGGCAGAGCAGCCTCGCGCCAGCAACTCTGCCAGAACGGGCCTCTGAGCAGAGCTGGAGCTCTGCCGTCCTGGAGGCGCACTCGGCTCCAGCCAAGTAGGGCTTGAGCCAAACGAGGCTGGGCTGCCTCTTCTTCCCTCGAGGAGGCTCGCCTCCCCGCCAGCTGTTCACTCGGCTTCCAGGTGGGGGCGCTCTGCGCCTCCTGCAGGTCTTGGCTCAGGGGCTGCTTGCCCTGAGCTGGGGCTGTGGGCGGGAGCCCAGGCACGCAGGGGCAGGCCCCAACCAGCTGCACACGTCTCTGCTGGGGAGGAGAGCGCTAGGGAAGCTACGTGTGTGAGGCAGCTGCTGGGCGCCCAGGGAGTCAGCCTCCGGGTGTGCGGGGCTGCAGACCCCAGCCAGGGGTCCTGGGAGCCTGGGGCACTCCGTGCGGCGCTGAGCCTGGGCGGCCAAGCAACCGCTGGAGGAGCCTGGCACTGGCCCTTCCCTTCCCTCGCACAGAGCTCTTCCTGCTGGAGCCCTTGGCACTCTGCAAGCCACCGGCCCCTAAGCCCTCCCCAAGGACGCCTGGGGCCTAGGTGCAAAGGCAAGGCAGGAGCGGAGCTGAGGCCAGGAAGGCGCCAGTGGCGTCTCCCAGCCTCGCGCAGCCTGCTCCTTCCTGGGCAGGAAGCCTAGCAGCGAGGCAAGTCTGGGCAAGGCTCGCCCAGGGCAGAGCAGCCTCGCGCCAGCAACTCTGCCAGAACGGGCCTCTGAGCAGAGCTGGAGCTCTGCCGTCCTGGAGGCGCACTCGGCTCCAGCCAAGTAGGGCTTGAGCCAAACGAGGATGAGCTACCTCTTCTTCCCTCGAGGAGGCTCGCCTCCCCGCCAGCTGTTCACTCGGCTTCCAGGTGGGGGCGCTCTGCGCCTCCTGCAGGTCTTGGCTCAGGGGCTGCTTGCCCTGAGCTGGGGCTGTGGGCGGGAGCCCAGGCTCGCAGGGGCAGGCCCCAACCAGCTGCACACGTCTCTGCTGGGGAGGAGAGTGCTAGGGAAGCTACGTGTGTGAGGCACCTGCTGGGCGCCCAAGGAGTCAGCCTCCGGGTGTGCGGGGCTGCAGACCCCAGCCAGGGGCCCTGGGAGCCTGGTGCACTCCGTGCGGCGCTGAGCCTGGGCGGCCAAGCAACCGCTGGAGGAGCCCTGCACTGGCCCTTCCCTTCCCTCGCACAGAGCTCTTCCTGCTGGAGCCCTTGGCAGTGTGCAAGCCTCCGGCCCCTAAGCCTTCCCCAAGGACGCCTGGGGCCTAGGTGCAAAAGCAAGGCAGGAGCGGAGCTGAGGCCAGGAAGGCGCCAGTGGCGTCTCCCAGCCTCGCACAGCCTGCTCCTTCCAGGGCAGGAAGCCTAGCAGCGAGGCAAGTCTGGGCAAGGCTCGCCCAGGGCAGAGCAGCCTCGCGCCAGCAACTCTGCCAGAACGGGCCTCTGAGCAGAGCTGGAGCTCTGCCGTCCTGGAGGCGCACTCGGCTCCAGCCAAGTAGGGCTTGAGCCAAACGAGGCTGGGCTGCCTCTTCTTCCCTCGAGGAGGCTCGCCTCCCCGCCAGCTGTTCACTCGGCTTCCAGGTGGGGGCGCTCTGCGCCCCCTGCAGGTCTTGGCTCAGGGGCTGCTTGCCCTGAGCTGGGGCTGTGCGCGGGAGCCCAGGCACGCAGGGGCAGGCCCCAACCAGCTGCACACGTCTCTGCTGGGGAGGAGAGTGCTAGGAAAGCTACGTGTGTGAGGCAGCTGCTGGGCGCCCAGGGAGTCAGCCTCCGGGTGTGCGGGGCTGCAGACCCCAGCCAGGGGTCCTGGGAGCCTGGGGCACTCCGTGCGGTGCTGAGCCTGGGCGGCCAAGCAACCGCTGGAGGAGCCTGGCACTGGCCCTTCCCTTCCCTCGTACAGGCTATTCCTGCTGGAGCCCTTGGCAGTGTGCAAGCCACCGGCCCCTAAGCCCTCCCCAAGGACGCCTGGGGTCTAGTTCCAAAGGCAAGGCAGGAGCGGAGCTGAGGCCAGGAAGGCGCCAGTGGCGTCTCCCAGCCTCGCGCAGCCTGCTCCTTCCTGGGCAGGAAGACTAGCAGCGAGGCAATTCTGGGCAATGCTCGCCCAGGGCAGAGCAGCCTAGCGCCAGCAACTCTGCCAGAACGGGCCTCTGAGCAGAGCTGGAGCTCTGCCGTCCTGGAGGCGCACTCGGCTCCAGCCAAGTAGGGCTTGAGCCAAACGAGGATGGGCTACCTCTTCTTCCCTCGAGGAGGCTCACCTCCCCGCCAGCTGTTCACTCGGCTTCCAGGTGGGGGCGCTCTGCGCCTCCTGCAGGTCTTGGCTCAGGTGCTGCTTGCCCTGAGCTGGGGCTGTGGGCGGGAGCCCAGGCACGAAGGGGCAGGCCCCAACCAGCTGCACACGTCTCTGCTGGGGAGGAGAGCGCTAGGGAAGCTACGTGTGTGAGGCAGCTGCTGGGCGCCCAGGGAGTCAGCCTCCGGGTGTGCGGGGCTGCAGACCCCAGCCAGGGGCCCTGGGAGCCTGGTGCACTCCGTGCGGCGCTGAGCCTTCGCGGCCAAGCAACCGCTGGAGGAGACCTGCACTGGCCCTTCCCTTCCCTCGCACAGAGCTCTTCCTGCTGGAGCCCTTGGGAGTGTGCAAGCCACCGGCCCCTAAGCCCTCCCCAAGGACGCCTGGGGCCTAGATTCAAAGGCAAGGCAGGAGCGGAGCTGAGGCCAGGAAGGCGCCAGTGGCGTCTCCCAGCCTCGCACAGCCTGCTCCTTCCTGGGCAGGAAGCCTAGCAGCGAGGCAAGTCTGGGCAAGGCTCGCCCAGGGCAGAGCAGCCTCGCGCCAGCAACTCTGCCAGAACGGGCCTCTGAGCAGAGCTGGAGCTCTGCCGTCCTGGAGGCGCACTCGGCTCCAGCCAAGTAGGGCTTGAGCCAAACGAGGCTGGGCTGCCTCTTCTTCCCTCGAGGAGGCTCGCCTCCCCGCCAGCTGTTCACTCGGCTTCCAGGTGGGGGCGCTCTGCGCCTCCTGCAGGTCTTGGCTCAGGGGCTGCTTGCCCTGAGCTGGGGCTGTGGGCGGGAGCCCAAGGCACGCAGGGGCAGGCCCCAACCAGCTGCACACGTCTCTGCTGGGGAGGAGAGCGCTATGGAAGCTACGTGTGTGAGGCAGCTGCTGGGCGCCCGGGGAGTCAGCCTCCGGGTGTGCGGGGCTGCAGACTCCAGCCAGGGACCCTGGGAGCCTGGTGCACTCCGTGCGGCGCTGAGCCTGGGCGGCCAAGCAACCGCTGGAGGAGACCTGCACTGGCCCTTCCTTCCCTCGCACAGAGCTCTTCCTGCTGGAGCCCTTGGCAGTGTGCAAGCCACCGGCCCCTAAGCCCTCCCCAAGGACGCCTGGGGCCTAGGTGCAAAGGCAAGGCAGGAGCGGAGCTGAGGCCAGGAAGGTGCCAGTGGCGTCTCCCAGCCTCGCGCAGCCTGCTCCTTCCTGGGCAGGAAGCCTAGCAGCGAGGCAAGTCTGGGCAAGGCTCGCCCTGGGCAGAGCAGCCTCGTGCCAGCAACTCTGCCAGAACGGGCCTCTGAACAGAGCTGGAGCTCTGCCATCCTGGAGGCGCTCTCGGCTCCAGCCAAGTAGGGCAGCCAAACGAGGCTGGGATGCCTCTTCTTCCCTCGAGGAGGCTAGCCTCCCCGCCAGCTGTTCACTCGGCTTCCAGGTGGGGGCGCTCTGCGCCTCCTGCAGGTCTTGGCTCAGGGGCTGCTTGCCCTGAGCTGGGGCTGTGCGCGGGAGCCCAGGCACTCAGGGGCAGGCCCCAAACAGCTGCACACGTCTCTGCTGGGGAGGAGAGCGCTAGGGAAGCTACGTGTGTGAGGCAGCTGCTGGGCGCCCAGGGAGTCAGCCTCCGGGTGTGCGGGGCTGCAGACCCCAGCCAGGGGCCCTGGGAGCCTGGTGCACTCCGTGCGGCGCTGAGCCTGGGCGGCCAAGCAACCGCTGGAGGAGCCCTGCACTGGCCCTTCCCTTCCCTCGCACAGAGCTCTTCCTGCTGGAGCCCTTGGCAGTGTGCAAGCCTCCGGCCCCTAAGCCTTCCCCAAGGACGCCTGGGGCCTAGGTGCAAAAGCAAGGCAGGAGCGGAGCTGAGGCCAGGAAGGCGCCAGTGGCGTCTCCCAGCCTCGCACAGCCTGCTCCTTCCTGGGCAGGAAGCCTAGCAGCGAGGCAAGTCTGGGCAAGGCTCGCCCAGGGCAGAGCAGCCTCGCGCCAGCAACTCTGCCAGAACGGGCCTCTGAGCAGAGCTGGAGCTCTGCCGTCCTGGAGGCGCACTCGGCTCCAGCCAAGTAGGGCTTGAGCCAAACGAGGCTGGGCTGCCTCTTCTTCCCTCGAGGAGGCTCGCCTCCCCGCCAGCTGTTCACTCGGCTTCCAGGTGGGGGCGCTCTGCGCCTCCTGCAGGTCTTGGCTCAGGGGCTGCTTGCCCTGAGCTGGGGCTGTGCGCGGGAGCCCAGGCACGCAGGGGCAGGCCCCAACCAGCTGCACACGTCTCTGCTGGGGAGGAGAGTGCTAGGAAAGCTACGTGTGTGAGGCAGCTGCTGGGCGCCCAGGGAGTCAGCCTCCGGGTGTGCGGGGCTGCAGACCCCAGCCAGGGGTCCTGGGAGCCTGGGGCACTCCGTGCGGTGCTGAGCCTGGGCGGCCAAGCAACCGCTGGAGGAGCCTGGCACTGGCCCTTCCCTTCCCTCGCACAGGCTATTCCTGCTGGAGCCCTTGGCAGTGTGCAAGCCACCGGCCCCTAAGCCCTCCCCAAGGACGCCTGGGGCCTAGGTCCAAAGGCAAGGCAGGAGCGGAGCTGAGGCCAGGAAGGCGCCAGTGGCGTCTCCCAGCCTCGCGCAGCCTGCTCATTCCTGGGCAGGAAGCCTAGCAGCAAGGCAAGTCTGGGCAAGGCTCGCCCAGGGCAGAGCAGCCTCGCGCCAGCAACTCTGCCAGAACGGGCCTCTGAACAGAGCTGGAGCTCTGCCGTCCTGGAGGCGCTCTCGGCTCCAGCCAAGTAGGGCAGCCAAACGAGGCTGGGCTGCCTCTTCTTCCCTCGAGGAGGCTCGCCTCCCCGCCAGCTGTTCACTCGGCTTCCAGGTGGGGGCGCTCTGCGCCTCCTGCAGGTCTTGGCTCAGTGGCTGCATGCCCTGAGCTGGGGCTGTGCGCGGGAGCCCAGGCACGCAGGGGCAGGCCCCAACCAGCTGCACACGTCTCTGCTGGGGAGGAGAGTGCTAGGGAAGCTACGTGTGTGAGGCAGCTGCTGGGCGCCCAGGGAGTCAGCCTCCGGGTGTGCGGGGCTGCAGACCCCAGCCAGGGGCCCTGGGAGCCTGGTGCACTCCGTGCGGCGCTGAGCCTGGGCGGCCAAGCAACCGCTGGAGGAGCCCTGCACTGGCCCTTCCCTTCCCTCGAACAGAGCTCTTCCTGCTGGAGCCCTTGGCACTCTGCAAGCCACCGGCCCCTAAGCCCTCCCCAAGGACGCCTGGGGCCTAGGTGCAAGGGCAAGGCAGGAGCGGAGCTGAGGCCAGGAAGGCGCCAGTGGCGTCTCCCAGCCTCGCGCAGCCTGCTCCTTCCTGGGCAGGAAGCCTAGCAGCGAGGCAAGTCTGGGCAAGGCTCGCCCAGGGCAGAGCAGCCTCGCGCCAGCAACTCTGCCAGAACGGGCCTCTGAGCAGAGCTGGAGCTCTGCCGTCCTGGAGGCGCACTCGGCTCCAGCCAAGTAGGGCTTGAGCCAAACGAGGCTGGGCTGCCTCTTCTTCCCTCGAGGAGGCTCGCCTCCCCGCCAGGTGTTCACTCGGCTTCCAGGTGGGGGCGCTCTGCGCCTCCTGCAGGTCTTGGCTCAGGGGCTGCTTGCCCTGAGCTGGGGCTGTGCGCGGGAGCCCAGGCACGCAGGGGCAGGCCCCAACCAGCTGCACACGTCTCTGCTGGGGAGGAGAGCCCTAGGGAAGCTACGTGTGTGAGGCAGCTGCTGGGCGCCCAGGGAGTCAGCCTCCGCGTGTGCGGGGATGCAGACCCCAGCCAGGGGCCCTGGGAGCCTGGTGCACTCCGTGCGGCGCTGAGCCTGGGCGGCCAAGCAACCGCTGGAGGAGCCCTGCACTGGCCCTTCCCTTCCCTCGCACAGAGCTCTTCCTGCTGGAGCCCTTGGCAGTGTGCAAGCCTCCGGCCCCTAAGCATTCCCCAAGCACGCCTGGGGCCTAGGTGCAAAAGCAAGGCAGGAGCGGAGCTGAGGCCAGGAAGGCGCCAGTGGCGTCTCCCAGCCTCGCGCAGCCTGCTCCTTCCAGGGCAGGAAGCCTAGCAGCGAGGCAAGTCTGGGCAAGGCTCGCCCAGGGCAGAGCAGCCTCGCGCCAGCAACTCTGCCAGAACGGGCCTCTGAGCAGAGCTGGAGCTCTGCCGTCCTGGAGGCGCACTCGGCTCCAGCCAAGTAGGGCTTGAGCCAAACGAGGCTGGGCTGCCTCTTCTTCCCTCGAGGAGGCTCGCCTCCCCGCCAGCTGTTCACTCGGCTTCCAGGCGGGGCGCTCTGCGCCTCCTGCAGGTCTTGGCTCAGGGGCTTCTTGCCCTGAGTTGGGGCTTTGGGCGGGAGCCCAGGCACGCAGGGGCAGGCCCCAACCAGCTGCACACGTCTCTGCTGGGGAGGAGAGCGCTAGGGAAGCTACGTGTGTGAGGCAGCTGCTGGGCGCCCAGGGAGTCAGCCTCCGGGTGTGCGGGGCTGCAGACCCCAGCCAGGGGCCCTGGGAGCCTGGTGCACTCCGTGCGGTGCTGAGCCTCGGCGGCCAAGCAACCGCTGGAGGAGACTTGCACTGGCCCTTCCCTTCCCTCGCACAGAGCTCTTCCTGCTGGAGCCCTTGGGAGTGTGCAAGCCAACGGCCCCTAAGCCCTCCCCAAGGACGCCTGGGGCCTAGATGCAAAGGCAAGGCAGGAGCGGAGCTGAGGCCAGGAAGGCGCCAGTGGCGTCTCCCAGCCTCGCGCAGCCTGCTCCTTCCTGGGCAGGAAGCCTAGCAGCGAGGCAAGTCTGGGCAAGGCTCGCCCAGGGCAGAGCAGCCTCGTGCCAGCAACTCTGCCAGAACGGGCCTCTGAACAGAGCTGGAGCTCTGCCGTCCTGGAGGCGCTCTCGGCTCCAGCCAAGTAGGGCTTGAGCCAAACGAGGCTGGGCTGCCTCTTCTTCCCTCGAGGAGGCTAGCCTCACCGCCAGCTGTTCACTCGGCTTCCAGGTGGGGGCGCTCTGCGCCTCCTGCAGGTCTTGGCTCAGGGGCTGCTTGCCCTGAGCTGGGGCTGTGCGCGGGAGCCCAGGCACTCAGGGGCAGGCCCCAAATGCTGCACACGTCTCTGCTGGGGAGGAGAGCGCTAGGGAAGCTACGTGTGTGAGGCAGCTGCTGGGCGCCCAGGGAGTCAGCCTCCGGGTGTGCGGGGCTGCAGACCCCAGCCAGGGGTCCTGGGAGCCTGGGGCACTCCGTGCGGCGCTGAGCCTGGGCGGCCAAGCAACCGCTGGAGGAGCCTGGCACTGGCCCTTCCCTTCCCTCGCACAGAGCTCTTCCTGCTGGAGCCCTTGGCACTCTGCAAGCCACCGGCCCCTAAGCCCTCCCCAAGGACGCCTGGGGCCTAGGTGCAAAGGCAAGGCAGGAGCGGAGCTGAGGCCAGGAAGGCGCCAGTGGCGTCTCCCAGCCTCGCGCAGCCTGCTCCTTCCTGGGCAGGAAGCCTAGCAGCGAGGCAAGTCTGGGCAAGGCTCGCCCAGGGCAGAGCAGCCTCGCGCCAGCAACTCTGCCAGAACGGGCCTCTGAGCAGAGCTGGAGCTCTGCCGTCCTGGAGGCGCACTCGGCTCCAGCCAAGTAGGGCTTGAGCCAAACGAGGCTGGGCTGCCTCTTCTTCCCTCGAGGAGGCTCGCCTCCCCGCCAGCTGTTCACTCGGCTTCCAGGTGGGGGCGCTCTGCGCCTCCTGCAGGTCTTGGCTCAGGGGCTGCTTGCCCTGAGCTGGGGCTGTGGGCGGGAGCCCAGGCACGCAGGGGCAGGCCCCAACCAGCTGCACACGTCTCTGCTGGGGAGGAGAGCGCTAGGGAAGCTACGTGTGTGAGGCAGCTGCTGGGCGCCCAGGGAGTCAGCCTCCGGGTGTGCGGGGCTGCAGACCCCAGCCAGGGGTCCTGGGAGCCTGGGGCACTCCGTGCGGCGCTGAGCCTGGGCGGCCAAGCAACCGCTGGAGGAGCCTGGCACTGGCCCTTCCCTTCCCTCGCACAGAGCTCTTCCTGCTGGAGCCCTTGGCACTCTGCAAGCCACCGGCCCCTAAGCCCTCCCCAAGGACGCCTGGGGCCTAGGTGCAAAGGCAAGGCAGGAGCGGAGCTGAGGCCAGGAAGGCGCCAGTGGCGTCTCCCAGCCTCGCGCAGCCTGCTCCTTCCTGGGCAGGAAGCCTAGCAGCGAGGCAAGTCTGGGCAAGGCTCGCCCAGGGCAGAGCAGCCTCGCGCCAGCAACTCTGCCAGAACGGGCCTCTGAGCAGAGCTGGAGCTCTGCCGTCCTGGAGGCGCACTCGGCTCCAGCCAAGTAGGGCTTGAGCCAAACGAGGATGAGCTACCTCTTCTTCCCTCGAGGAGGCTCGCCTCCCCGCCAGCTGTTCACTCGGCTTCCAGGTGGGGGCGCTCTGCGCCTCCTGCAGGTCTTGGCTCAGGGGCTGCTTGCCCTGAGCTGGGGCTGTGGGCGGGAGCCCAGGCTCGCAGGGGCAGGACCCAACCAGCTGCACACGTCTCTGCTGGGGAGGAGAGTGCTAGGGAAGCTACGTGTGTGAGGCACCTGCTGGGCGCCCAAGGAGTCAGCCTCCGGGTGTGCGGGGCTGCAGACCCCAGCCAGGGGCCCTGGGAGCCTGGTGCACTCCGTGCGGCGCTGAGCCTGGGCGGCCAAGCAACCGCTGGAGGAGCCCTGCACTGGCCCTTCCCTTCCCTCGCACAGAGCTCTTCCTGCTGGAGCCCTTGGCAGTGTGCAAGCCTCCGGCCCCTAAGCCTTCCCCAAGGACGCCTGGGGCCTAGGTGCAAAAGCAAGGCAGGAGCGGAGCTGAGGCCAGGAAGGCGCCAGTGGCGTCTCCCAGCCTCGCACAGCCTGCTCCTTCCAGGGCAGGAAGCCTAGCAGCGAGGCAAGTCTGGGCAAGGCCCGCTCAGGGCAGAGCAGCCTCGCGCCAGCAACTCTGCCAGAACGGGCCTCTGAGCAGAGCTGGAGCTCTGCCGTCCTGGAGGCGCACTCGGCTCCAGCCAAGTAGGGCTTGAGCCAAACGAGGCTGGGCTGCCTCTTCTTCCCTCGAGGAGGCTCGCCTCCCCGCCAGCTGTTCACTCGCCTTCCAGGTGGGGGCGCTCTGCGCCTCCTGCAGGTCTTGGCTCAGGGGCTGCTTGCCCTGAGCTGGGGCTGTGCGCGGGAGCCCAGGCACGCAGGGGCAGGCCCCAACCAGCTGCACACGTCTCTGCTGGGGAGGAGAGTGCTAGGAAAGCTACGTGTGTGAGGCAGCTGCTGGGCGCCCAGGGAGTCAGCCTCCGGGTGTGCGGGGCTGCAGACCCCAGCCAGGGGTCCTGGGAGCCTGGGGCACTCCGTGCGGTGCTGAGCCTGGGCGGCCAAGCAACCGCTGGAGGAGCCTGGCACTGGCCCTTCCCTTCCCTCGTACAGGCTATTCCTGCTGGAGCCCTTGGCAGTGTGCAAGCCACCGGCCCCTAAGCCCTCCCCAAGGACGCCTGGGGCCTAGTTCCAAAGGCAAGGCAGGAGCGGAGCTGAGGCCAGGAAGGCGCCAGTGGCGTCTCCCAGCCTCGCGCAGCCTGCTCCTTCCTGGGCAGGAAGACTAGCAGCGAGGCAAGTCTGGGCAAGGCTCGCCCAGGGCAGAGCAGCCTAGCGCCAGCAACTCTGCCAGAACGGGCCTCTGAGCAGAGCTGGAGCTCTGCCGTCCTGGAGGCGCACTCGGCTCCAGCCAAGTAGGGCTTGAGCCAAACGAGGATGGGCTACCTCTTCTTCCCTCGAGGAGGCTCACCTCCCCGCCAGCTGTTCACTCGGCTTCCAGGTGGGGGCGCTCTGCGCCTCCTGCAGGTCTTGGCTCAGGGGCTGCTTGCCCTGAGCTGGGGCTGTGGGCGGGAGCCCAGGCACGAAGGGGCAGGCCCCAACCAGCTGCACACGTCTCTGCTGGGGAGGAGAGCGCTAGGGAAGCTACGTGTGTGAGGCAGCTGCTGGGCGCCCAGGGAGTCAGCCTCCGGGTGTGCGGGGCTGCAGACCCCAGCCAGGGGCCCTGGGAGCCTGGTGCACTCCGTGCGGCGCTGAGCCTGCGCGGCCAAGCAACCGCTGGAGGAGACCTGCACTGGCCCTTCCCTTCCCTCGCACAGAGCTCTTCCTGCTGGAGCCCTTGGGAGTGTGCAAGCAACCGGCCCCTAAGCCCTCCCCAAGGACGCCTGGGGCCTAGATTCAAAGGCAAGGCAGGAGCGGAGCTGAGGCCAGGAAGGCGCCAGTGGCGTCTCAAAGCCTCGCGCAGCCTGCTCCTTCCTGGGCAGGAAGCCTAGCAGCGAGGCAAGTCTGGGCAAGGCTCGCTCAGGGCAGAGCAGCCTCGCACCAGCAACTCTGCCAGAACGGGCCTCTGAGCAGAGCTGGAGCTCTGCCGTCCTGGAGGCGCACTCGGCTCCAGCCAAGTAGGGCTTGAGCCAAACGAGGCTGGGCTGCCTCTTCTTCCCTCGAGGAGGCTCGCCTCCCCGCCAGCTGTTCACTCGGCTTCCAGGTGGGGGCGCTCTGCGCCTCCTGCAGGTCTTGGCTCAGGGGCTGCTTGCCCTGAGCTGGGGCTGTGGGCGGGAGCCCAAGGCACGCAGGGGCAGGCCCCAACCAGCTGCACACGTCTCTGCTGGGGAGGAGAGCGCTATGGAAGCTACGTGTGTGAGGCAGCTGCTGGGCGCCCGGGGAGTCAGCCTCCGGGTGTGCGGGGCTGCAGACTCCAGCCAGGGGCCCTGGGAGCCTGGTGCACTCCGTGCGGCGCTGAGCCTGGGCGGCCAAGCAACCGCTGGAGGAGACCTGCACTGGCCCTTCCTTCCCTCGCACAGAGCTCTTCCTGCTGGAGTCCTTGGCAGTGTGCAAGCCACCGGCCCCTAAGCCCTCCCCAAGGACGCCTGGGGCCTAGGTGCAAAGGCAAGGCAGGAGCGGAGCTGAGGCCAGGAAGGTGCCAGTGGCGTCTCCCAGCCTCGCGCAGCCTGCTCCTTCCTGGGCAGGAAGCCTAGCAGCGAGGCAAGTCTGGGCAAGGCTCGCCCTGGGCAGAGCAGCCTCGTGCCAGCAACTCTGCCAGAACGGGCTTCTGAACAGAGCTGGAGCTCTGCCATCCTGGAGGCGCTCTCGGCTCCAGCCAAGTAGGGCAGCCAAACGAGGCTGGGCTGCCTCTTCTTCCCTCGAGGAGGCTAGCCTCCCCGCCAGCTGTTCACTCGGCTTCCAGGTGGGGGCGCTCTGCGCCTCCTGCAGGTCTTGGCTCAGGGGCTGCTTGCCCTGAGCTGGGGCTGTGCGCGGGAGCCCAGGCACTCAGGGGCAGGCCCCAAACAGCTGCACACGTCTCTGCTGGGGAGGAGAGCGCTAGGGAAGCTACGTGTGTGAGGCAGCTGCTGGGCGCCCAGGGAGTCAGCCTCCGGGTGTGCGGGGCTGCAGACCCCAGCCAGGGGCCCTGGGAGCCTGGTGCACTCCGTGCGGCGCTGAGCCTGGGCGGCCAAGCAACCGCTGGAGGAGCCCTGCACTGGCCCTTCCCTTCCCTCGCACAGAGCTCTTCCTGCTGGAGCCCTTGGCAGTGTGCAAGCCTCCGGCCCCTAAGCCTTCCCCAAGGACGCCTGGGGCCTAGGTGCAAAAGCAAGGCAGGAGCGGAGCTGAGGCCAGGAAGGCGCCAGTGGCGTCTCCCAGCCTCGCACAGCCTGCTCCTTCCAGGGCAGGAAGCCTAGCAGCGAGGCAAGTCTGGGCAAGGCTCGCCCTGGGCAGAGCAGCCTCGTGCCAGCAACTCTGCCAGAACGGGCCTCTGAACAGAGCTGGAGCTCTGCCATCCTGGAGGCGCTCTCGGCTCCAGCCAAGTAGGGCAGCCAAACGAGGCTGGGCTGCCTCTTCTTCCCCCGAGGAGGCTAGCCTCCCCGCCAGCTGTTCACTCGGCTTCCAGGTGGGGGCGCTCTGCGCCTCCTGCAGGTCTTGGCTCAGGGGCTGCTTGCCCTGAGCTGGGGCTGTGCGCGGGAGCCCAGGCACGCAGGGGCAGGCCCCAACCAGCTGCACACGTCTCTGCTGGGGAGGAGAGTGCTAGGAAAGCTACGTGTGTGAGGCAGCTGCTGGGCGCCCAGGGAGTCAGCCTCCGGGTTTGCGGGGCTGCAGACCCCAGCCAGGGGTCCTGGGAGCCTGGGGCACTCCGTGCGGTGCTGAGCCTGGGCGGCCAAGCAACCGCTGGAGGAGCCTGGCACTGGCCCTTCCCTTCCCTCGCACAGGCTATTCCTGCTGGAGCCCTTGGCAGTGTGCAAGCCACCGGCCCCTAAGCCCTCCCCAAGGACGCCTGGGGCCTAGGTCCAAAGGCAAGGCAGGAGCGGAGCTGAGGCCAGGAAGGCGCCAGTGGCGTCTCCCAGCCTCGCGCAGCCTGCTCATTCCTGGGCAGGAAGCCTAGCAGCAAGGCAAGTCTGGGCAAGGCTCGCCCAGGGCAGAGCAGCCTCGCGCCAGCAACTCTGCCAGAACGGGCCTCTGAACAGAGCTGGAGCTCTGCCGTCCTGGAGGCGCTCTCGGCTCCAGCCAAGTAGGGCAGCCAAACGAGGCTGGGCTGCCTCTTCTTCCCTCGAGGAGGCTCGCCTCCCCGCCAGCTGTTCACTCGGCTTCCAGGTGGGGGCGCTCTGCGCCTCCTGCAGGTCTTGGCTCAGTGGCTGCATGCCCTGAGCTGGGGCTGTGCGCGGGAGCCCAGGCACGCAGGGGCAGGCCCCAACCAGCTGCACACGTCTCTGCTGGGGAGGAGAGTGCTAGGGAAGCTACGTGTGTGAGGCAGCTGCTGGGCGCCCAGGGAGTCAGCCTCCGGGTGTGCGGGGCTGCAGACCCCAGCCAGGGGTCCTGGGAGCCTGGTGCACTCCGTGCGGCGCTGAGCCTGGGCGGCCAAGCAACCGCTGGAGGAGCCCTGCACTGGCCCTTCCCTTCCCTCGAACAGAGCTCTTCCTGTTGGAGCCCTTGGCACTCTGCAAGCCACCGGCCCCTAAGCCCTCCCCAAGGACGCCTGGGGCCTAGGTGCAAGGGCAAGGCAGGAGCGGAGCTGAGGCCAGGAAGGCGCCAGTGGCGTCTCCCAGCCTCGCGCAGCCTGCTCCTTCCTGGGCAGGAAGCCTAGCAGCGAGGCAAGTCTGGGCAAGGCTCGCCCAGGGCAGAGCAGCCTCGCGCCAGCAACTCTGCCAGAACGGGCCTCTGAGCAGAGCTGGAGCTCTGCCGTCCTGGAGGCGCACTCGGCTCCAGCCAAGTAGGGCTTGAGCCAAACGAGGCTGGGCTGCCTCTTCTTCCCTCGAGGAGGCTCGCCTCCCCGCCAGGTGTTCACTCGGCTTCCAGGTGGGGGCGCTCTGCGCCTCCTGCAGGTCTTGGCTCAGGGGCTGCTTGCCCTGAGCTGGGGCTGTGCGCGGGAGCCCAGGCACGCAGGGGCAGGCCCCAACCAGCTGCACACGTCTCTGCTGGGGAGGAGAGCGCTAGGGAAGCTACGTGTGTGAGGCAGCTGCTGGGCGCCCAGGGAGTCAGCCTCCGGGTGTGCGGGGCTGCAGACCCCAGCCAGGGGCCCTGGGAGCCTGGTGCACTCCGTGCGGCGCTGAGCCTGGGCGGCCAAGCAACCGCTGGAGGAGCCCTGCACTGGCCCTTCCCTTCCCTCGCACAGAGCTCTTCCTGCTGGAGCCCTTGGGAGTGTGCAAGCCACCGGCCCCTAAGCCCTCCCTAAGGACGCCTGGGGCCTAGATGCAAAGGCAAGGCAGGAGCGGAGCTGAGGCCAGGAAGGCGCCAGTGGCGTCTCCCAGCCTCGCGCAGCCTGCTCCTTCCTGGGCAGGAAGCCTAGCAGCGAGGCAAGTCTGGGCAAGGCTCGCCCAGGGCAGAGCAGCCTCGCGCCAGCAACTCTGCCAGAACGGGCCTCTGAGCAGAGCTGGAGCTCTGCCGTCCTGGAGGCACACTCGGCTCCAGCCAAGTAGGGCTTGAGCCAAACGAGGCTGGGCTGCCTCTTCTTCCCTCGAGGAGGCTCGCCTCCCCGCCAGCTGTTCACTCGGCTTCCAGGTGGGGGCGCTCTGCGCCTCCTGCAGGTCTTGGCCAGGGGCTTCTTGCCCTGAGCTGGGGCTGTGGGCGGGAGCCCAGGCACGCAGGGGCAGGCCCCAACCAGCTGCACACGTCTCTGCTGGGGAGGAGAGCGCTATGGAAGCTACGTGTGTGAGGCAGCTGCTGGGCGTCCAGGGAGTCAGCCTCCGGGTGTGCGGGGCTGCAGACTCCAGCCAGGGGCCCTGGGAGCCTGGTGCACTCCGTGCGGCGCTGAGCCTGGGCGGCCAAGCAACCGCTGGAGGAGACCTGCACTGGCCCTTCCTTCCCTCGCACAGAGCTCTTCCTGCTGGAGCCCTTGGCAGTGTGCAAGCCACCGGCCCCTAAGCCCTCCCCAAGGACGCCTGGGGCCTAGGTGCAAAGGCAAGGCAGGAGCGGAGCTGAGGCCAGGAAGGCGCCAGTGGCGTCTCCCAGCCTCGCGCAGCCTGCTCCTTCCTGGGCAGGAAGCCTAGCAGCGAGGCAAGTCTGGGCAAGGCTCGCCCAGGGCAGAGCAGCCTCGCGCCAGCAACTCTGCCAGAACGGGCCTCTGAACAGAGCTGGAGCTCTGCCGTCCTGGAGGCGCTCTCGGCTCCAGCCAAGTAGGGCAGCCAAATGAGGCTGGGCTGCCTCTTCTTCCCTCGAGGAGGCTAGCCTCCCTGCCAGCTGTTCACTCGGCTTCCAGGTGGGGGCGCTCTGCGCCTCCTGCAGGTCTTGGCTCAGGGGCTGCTTGCCCTGAGCTGGGGCTGTGGGCGGGAGCCCAGGCACGCAGGGGCAGGCCCCAAACAGCTGCACACGTCTCTGCTGGGGAGGAGAGCGCTAGGGAAGCTATGTGTGTGAGGCAGCTGCTGGGCGCCCAGGGAGTCAGCCTCCGGGTGTGCGGGGCTGCAGACCCCAGCCAGGGGTCCTGGGAGCCTGGGGCACTCCGTGCGGCGCTGAGCCTGGGCGGCCAAGCAACCGCTGGAGGAGCCTGGCACTGGCCCTTCCCTTCCCTCGCACAGAGCTCTTCCTGCTGGAGCCCTTGGCAGTGTGCAAGCCACCGGCCCATAAGCCCTCCCCAAGGACGCCTGGGGCCTAGGTGCAAAGGCAAGGCAGGAGCGGAGCTGAGGCCAGGAAGGTGCCAGTGGCGTCTCCCAGCCTCGCGCAGCCTGCTCCTTCCTGGGCAGGAAGCCTAGCAGCGAGGCAAGTCTGGGCAAGGCTCGCCCAGGGCAGAGCAGCCTCGCGCCAGCAACTCTGCCAGAACGGGCCTCTGAGCAGAGCTGGAGCTCTGCCGTCCTGGAGGCGCACTCGGCTCCAGCCAAGTAGGGCTTGAGCCAAACGAGGCTGGGCTGCCTCTTCTTCCCTCGAGGAGGCTCGCCTCCCCGCCAGCTGTTCACTCGGCTTCCAGGTGGGGGCGCTCTGCGCCTCCTGCAGGTCTTGGCTCAGGGGCTGCTTGCCCTGAGCTGGGGCTGTGCGCGGGAGCCCAGGCACGCAGGGGCAGGCCCCAACCAGCTGCACACGTCTCTGCTAGGGAGGAGAGCGCTAGGGAAGCTACGTGTGTGAGGCAGCTGCTGGGCGCCCAGGGAGTCAGCCTCCGGGTGTGCGGGGCTGCAGACCCCAGCCAGGGGTCCTGGGAGCCTGGGGCACTCCGTGCGGCGCTGAGCCTGGGCGGCCAAGCAACCGCTGGAAGAGCCCTGCACTGGCCCTTCCCTTCCCTCGCACAGAGCTCTTCCTGCTGGAGCCCTTGGGAGTGTGCAAGCCACCGGCCCCTAAGCACTCCCCAAGGAAGCCTGGGGCCTAGATGCAAAGGCAAGGCAGGAGCGGAGCTGAGGCCAGGAAGGCGCCAGTGGCGTCTCCCAGCCTCGCGCAGCCTGCTCCTTCCTGGGCAGGAAGCCTAGCAGCGAGGCAAGTCTGGGCAAGGCTCGCCCAGGGCAGAGCAGCCTCGCGCCAGCAACTCTGCCAGAACGGGCCTCTGAGCAGAGCTGGAGCTCTGCCGTCCTGGAGGCGCACTCGGCTCCAGCCAAGTAGGGCTTGAGCCAAACGAGGCTGGGCTGCCTCTTCTTCCCTCGAGGAGGCTCGCCTCCCCGCCAGCTGTTCACTCGGCTTCCAGGTGGGGGCGCTCTGCGCCTCCTGCAGGTCTTGGCTCAGGGGCTTCTTGCCCTGAGCTGGGGCTGTGGGCGGGAGCCCAGGCACGCAGGGGCAGGCCCCAACCAGCTGCACACGTCTCTGCTGGGGAGGAGAGCGCTATGGAAGCTACGTGTGTGAGGCAGCTGCTGGGCGCCCAGGGAGTCAGCCTCCGGGTGTGCGGGGCTGCAGACTCCAGCCAGGGGCCCTGGGAGCCTGGTGCACTCCGTGCGGCGCTGAGCCTGGGCGGCCAAGCAACCGCTGGAGGAGACCTGCACTGGCCCTTCCTTCCCTCGCACAGAGCTCTTCCTGCTGGAGCCCTTGGCAGTGTGCAAGCCACCGGCCCCTAAGCCCTCCCCAAGGACGCCTGGGGCCTAGGTGCAAAGGCAAGGCAGGAGCGGAGCTGAGGCCAGGAAGGCGCCAGTGGCGTCTCCCAGCCTCGCGCAGCCTGCTCCTTCCTGGGCAGGAAGCCTAGCAGCGAGGCAAGTCTGGGCAAGGCTCGCCCAGGGCAGAGCAGCCTCGCGCCAGCAACTCTGCCAGAACGGGCCTCTGAACAGAGCTGGAGCTCTGCCGTCCTGGAGGCTCTCTCGGCTCCAGCCAAGTAGGGCAGCCAAACGAGGCTGGGCTGCCTCTTCTTCCCTCGAGGAGACTAGCCTCCCTGCCAGCTGTTCACTCGGCTTCCAGGTGGGGGCGCTCTGCGCCTCCTGCAGGTCTTCGCTCAGGGGCTGCTTGCCCTGAGCTGGGACTGTGCGCGGGAGCCCAGGCACGCAGGGGCAGGCCCCAAACAGCTGCACACGTCTCTGCTGGGGAGGAGAGCGCTAGGGAAGCTACGTGTGTGAGGCAGCTGCTGGGCGCCCAGGGAGTCAGCCTCCGGGTGTGCGGGGCTGCAGACCCCAGCCAGGGGTCCTGGGAGCCTGGGGCACTCCGTGCGGCGCTGAGCCTGGGCGGCCAAGCAACCGCTGGAGGAGCCCTGCACTGGCCCTTCCCTTCCCTCGCACAGAGCTCTTCCTGCTGGAGCCCTTGGCAGTGTGCAAGCCACCGGCCCATAAGCCCTCCCCAAGGACGCCTGGGGCCTAGGTGCAAAGGCAAGGCAGGAGCGGAGCTGAGGCCAGGAAGGCGCCAGTGGCGTCTCCCAGCCTCACGCAGCCTGCTCCTTCCTGGGCAGGAAGCCTAGCAGCGAGGCAAGTCTGGGCAAGGCTCGCCCAGGGCAGAGCAGCCTCGCGCCAGCAACTCTGCCAGAACGGGCCTCTGAGCAGAGCTGGAGCTCTGCCGTCCTGGAGGCGCACTCGGCTCCAGCCAAGTAGGGCTTGAGCCAAACGAGGCTGGGCTGCCTCTTCTTCCCTCGAGGAGGCTCGCCTCCCCGCCAGCTGTTCTCTCGGCTTCCAGGTGGGGGCGCTCTGCGCCTCCTGCAGGTCTTGGCTCAGGGGCTGCTTGCCCTGAGCTGGGGCTGTGCGCGGGAGCCCAGGCACGCAGGGGCAGGCCCCAAACAGCTGCACACGTCTCTGCTGGGGAGGAGAGCGCTAGGGAAGCTACGTGTGTGAGGCAGCTGCGGGGCGCCCAGGGAGTCAGCCTCCGGGTGTGCGGGGCTGCAGACCCCAGCCAGGGGTCCTGGGAGCCGGGGGCACTCCGTGCGGCGCAGAGCCTGGGCGGCCAAGCAACCGCTGGAGGAGCCTGGCACTGGCCCTTCCCTTCCCTCGCACAGAGCTCTTCCTGCTGGAGCCCTTGGCAGTGTGCAAGCCACCGGCCCCTAAGCCCTCCCCAAGGACGCCTGGGGCCTAGGTGCAAAGGCAAGGCAGGAGCGGAGCTGAGGCCAGGAAGGCGCCAGTGGCGTCTCCCAGCCTCGCGCAGCCTGCTCCTTCCTGGGCAGGAAGCCTAGCAGCGAGGCAAGTCTGGGCAAGGATCGCCCAGGGCAGAGCAGCCTAGCGCCAGCAACTCTGCCAAAACGGGCCTCTGAGCAGAGCTGGAGCTCTGCCGTCCTGGAGGCGCACTCGGCTCCAGCCAAGTAGGGCTTGAGCCAAACGAGGCTGGGCTGCCTCTTCTTCCCTCGAGGAGGCTCGCCTCCCCGCCAGCTGTTCACTCGGCTTCCAGGTGGGGGCGCTCTGCGCCTCCTGCAAGTCTTGGCTCAGGGGCTGCTTGCCCTGAGCTGGGGCTGTGCGCGGGAGCCCAGGCACGCAGGGGCAGGCCCCAACCAGCTGCACACGTCTCTGCTAGGGAGGAGAGCGCTAGGGAAGCTACATGTGTGAGGCAGCTGCTGGGCGCCCAGGGAGTCAGCCTCCAGGTGTGCGGGGCTGCAGACTCCAGCCAGGGGCCCTGGGAGCCTGGTGCACTCCGTGCGGCGCTGAGCCTGGGCGGCCAAGCAACCGCTGGAGGAGACCTGCACTGGCCCTTCCTTCCCTCGCACAGAGCTCTTCCTGCTGGAGCCCTTGGCAGTGTGCAAGCCACCGTCCCCTAAGCCATCCCCAAGGACGCCTGGGGCCTAGGTGCAAAGGCAAGGCAGGAGCGGAGCTGAGGCCAGGAAGGCGCCAGTGGCGTCTCCCAGCCTCGCGCAGCCTGCTCCTTCCTGGGCAGGAAGCCTAGCAGAGAGGCAAGTCTGGGCAAGGCTCGCCCAGGGCAGAGCAGCCTCGCGCCAGCCACTCTGCCAGAACGGGCCTCTGAGCAGAGCTGGAGCTCTGCCGTCCTGGAGGCGCACTCGGCTCCAGCCAAGTAGGGCTTGAGCCAAACGAGGCTGGGCTGCCTCTTCTTCCCTCGAGGAAGCTCGCCTCCCCGCCAGCTGTTCACTCGGCTTCCAGGTGGGGGCGCTCTGCGCCTCCTGCAGGTCTTGGCTCAGGGGCTGCTTGCCCTGAGCTGGGGCTGTGGGCGGGAGCCCAGGCACGCAGGGGCAGGCCCCAACCAGCTGCACACGTCTCTGCTGGGGAGGAGAGCGCTAGGGAAGCTACGTGTGTGAGGCAGCTGCTGGGCGCCCAGGGAGTCAGCCTCCGGGTGTGCGGGGCTGCAGACCCCAGCCAGGGCCCTGGGAGCCTGGGGCATTCCGTGCGGCGCTGAGTCTGGGCGGCCAAGCAACCGCTGGAGGAGCCCTGCACTGGCCCTTCCCTTCCCACGCACAGAGCTCTTCCTGCTGGAGCCCTTGGCACTCTGCAAGCCACCGGACCCTAAGCTCTCCCCAAGGACGCCTGGGGCCTTGGTGCAAAGGGAAGGCAGGAGCGGAGCTGAGGCCAGGAAGGCGCCAGTGGCGTATCCCAGCCTCGCGCAGCCTGCTCCTTCCTGGGCAGAAAGCCTAGCAGCGAGGCAAGTCTGGGCAAGGCTCGCCCAGGGCAGAGCAGCCTCGCGCCAGCAACTCTGCCAGAACGGGCCTCTGAGCAGAGCTGGAGCTCTGCCGTCCTGGAGGCGCACTCGGCTCCAGCCAAGTAGGGCTTGAGCCAAACGAGGCTGGGCTACCTCTTCTTCCCTCGAAGAGGCTCGCCTCCCCGCCAGCTGTTCATTCGGCTTCCAGGTGGGGGCGCTCTGCGCCTCCTGCAGGTCTTGGCTCAGGGGCTGCTTGCCCTGAGCTGGGGCTGTGGGCGGGAGCCCAGGCACGCAGGTGCAGGCCCCAACCAGCTGCACACGTCTCTGCTGGGGAGGAGAGCGCTAGGGAAGCTACGTGTGTGAGGCAGCTGCTGGGCGCCCAGGGAGTCAGCCTCCGGGTGTGCGGGGCTGCAGACCCCAGCCAGGGGCCCTGGGAGCCTGGTGCACTCCGTGCGGCGCTGAGCCTGGGCGGCCAAGCAACCGCTGGAGGAGCCCTGCACTGGCCCTTCCCTTCCCTCGCACAGAGCTCTTCCTGCTGGAGCCCTTGGCAGTGTGCAAGCCACCGGCCCCTAAGCCTTCCCCAAGGACGCCTGGGGCCTAGGTGCAAAAGCAAGGCAGGAGCGGAGCTGAGGCCAGGAAGGCGCCAGTGGCGTCTCCCAGCCTCGCACAGCCTGCTCCTTCCTGGGCAGGAAGCCTAGCAGCGAGGCAAGTCTGGGCAAGGCTCGCCCAGGGCAGAGCAGCCTCGCGCCAGCAACTCTGCCAGAACGGGCCTCTGAGCAGAGCTGGAGCTCTGCCGTCCTGGAGGCGCACTCGGCTCCAGCCAAGTAGGGCTTGAGCCAAACGAGGCTGGGCTGCCTCTTCTTCCCTCGAGGAGGCTCGCCTCCCCGCCAGCTGTTCACTCGGCTTCCAGGTGGGGGCGCTCTGCGCCTCCTGCAGGTCTTGGCTCAGGGGATTCGTGCCCTGAGCTGGGGCTGTGGGCGGGAGCCCAGGCACGCAGGGGCAGGCCCCAACCAGCTGCACACGTCTCTGCTGGGGAGGAGACGCTATGGAAGCTACGTGTGTGAGGCAGCTGCTGGGCGCCCAGGGAGTCAGCCTCCGGGTGTGCGGGGCTGCAGACTCCAGCCAGGGGCCCTGGGAGCCTGGTGCACTCCGTGCGGCGCTGAGCCTGGGCGGCCAAGCAACCGCTGGAGGAGACCTGCACTGGCCCTTCCTTCCCACGCACAGAGCTCTTCCTGCTGGAGCCCTTGGCAGTGTGCAAGCCACCGGCCCCTAAGCCCTCCCCAAGGACGCCTGGGGCCTAGGTGCAAAGGCAAGGCAGGAGCGGAGCTGAGGCCAGGAAGGCGCCAGTGGCGTCTCCCAGCCTCGCGCAGCCTGCTCCTTCCTGGGCAGGAAGCCTAGCAGCGAGGCAAGTCTGGGCAAGGCTCGCCCAGGGCAGAGCAGCCTCGCGCCAGCAACTCTGCCAGAACGGGCCTCTGAGCAGAGCTGGAGCTCTGCCGTCCTGGAGGCGCACTCGGCTCCAGCCAAGTAGGGCTTGAGCCAAACGAGGCTGGGCTGCCTCTTCTTCCCTCGAGGAGGCTCGCCTCCCCGCCAGCTGTTCACTCGGCTTCCAGGTGGGGGTGCTCTGCGTCTCCTGCAGGTCTTGGCTCAGGGGCTGCTTGCCCTGAGCTGGGGCTGTGGGCGGGAGCCCAGGCACGCAGGGGCAGGCCCCAACCAGCTGCACACGTCTCTGCTGGGGAGGAGAGCCCTAGGGAAGCTACGTGTGTGAGGCAGCTGCTGGGCGCCCAGGGAGTCAGCCTCCGCGTGTGCGGGGATGCAGACCCCAGCCAGGGGCCCTGGGAGCCTGGTGCACTCCGTGCGGCGCTGAGCCTGGGCGGCCAAGCAACCGCTGGAGGAGCCCTGCACTGGCCCTTCCCTTCCCTCGCACAGAGCTCTTCCTGCTGGAGCCCTTGGCAGTGTGCAAGCCTCCGGCCCCTAAGCCTTCCCCAAGCACGCCTGGGGCCTAGGTGCAAAAGCATGGCAGGAGCGGAGCTGAGGCCAGGAAGGCGCCAGTGGCGTCTCCCAGCCTCGCGCAGCCTGCTCCTTCCAGGGCAGGAAGCCTAGCAGCGAGGCAAGTCTGGGCAAGGCTCGCCCAGGGCAGAGCAGCCTCGCGCCAGCAACTCTGCCAGAACGGGCCTCTGAGCAGAGCTGGAGCTCTGCCGTCCTGGAGGCGCACTCGGCTCCAGCCAAGTAGGGCTTGAGCCAAACGAGGCTGGGCTGCCTCTTCTTCCCTCGAGGAGGCTCGCCTCCCCGCCAGGTGTTCACTCGGCTTCCAGGTGGGGGCGCTCTGCGCCTCCTGCAGGTCTTGGCTCAGGGGCTGCTTGCCCTGAGCTGGGGCTTTGGGCGGGAGCCCAGGCACGCAGGGGCAGGCCCCAACCAGCTGCACACGTCTCTGCTAGGGAGGAGAGCGCTATGGAAGCTACGTGTGTGAGGCAGCTTTTGGGCGCCCAGGGAGTCAGCCTCTGGGTGTGCGGGGCTGCAGACCCCAGCCAGGGGCCCTGGGAGCCTGGTGCACTCCGTGCGGCGCTGAGCCTGGGCGGCCAAGCAACCGCTGGAGGAGCCCTGCACTGGCCCTTCCCTTCCCTCGCACAGAGCTCTTCCTGCTGGAGCCCTTGGTAGAGTGCAAGCCACCGGCCCCTAAGCCCTCCCCAAGGACGCCTGGGGCCTAGGTGCAAAGGCAAGGCAGGAGCGGAGCTGAGGCCAGGAAGGCGCCAGTGGCGTCTCCCAGCCTCGCACAGCCTGCTCCTTCCTGGGCAGGAAGCCTAGCAGCGAGGCAAGTCTGGGCAAGGCTCGCCCAGGGCAGAGCAGCCTCGTGCCAGCAACTCTGCCAGAACGGGCCTCTGAACAGAGCTGGAGCTCTGCCGTCCTGGAGGCTCACTCGGCTCCAGCCAAGTAGGGCTTGAGCCAAACGAGGCTGGGCTGCCTCTTCTTCCCTCGAGGAGGCTCGCCTCCCCGCCAGCTGTTCACTCGGCTTCCAGGTGGGGGCGCTCTGCGCCTCCTGCAGGTCTTGGCTCAGGGGCTGCTTGCCCTGAGCTGGGGCTGTGCGCGGGAGCCCAGGCACTCAGGGGCAGGCCCCAAAAGCTGCACACGTCTCTGCTGGGGAGGAGAGCGCTAGGGAAGCTACGTGTGTGAGGCAGCTGCTGGGCGCCCAGGGAGTCAGCCTCCGGGTGTGCGGGGCTGCAGACCCCAGCCAGGGGTCCTGGGAGCCTGGGGCACTCCGTGCGGCGCTGAGCCTGGGCGGCCAAGCAACCGCTGGAGGAGCCTGGCACTGGCCCTTCCCTTCCCTCGCACAGAGCTCTTCCTGCTGGAGCCCTTGGCACTCTGCAAGCCACCGGCCCCTAAGCCCTCCCCAAGGACGCCTGGGGCCTAGGTGCAAAGGCAAGGCAGGAGCGGAGCTGAGGCCAGGAAGGCGCCAGTGGCGTCTCCCAGCCTCGCGCAGCCTGCTCCTTCCTGGGCAGGAAGCCTAGCAGCGAGGCAAGTCTGGGCAAGGCTCGCCCAGGGCAGAGCAGCCTCGCGCCAGCAACTCTGCCAGAACGGGCCTCTGAGCAGAGCTGGAGCTCTGCCGTCCTGGACGCGCACTCGGCTCCAGCCAAGTAGGGCTTGAGCCAAACGAGGCTGGGCTGCCTCTTCTTCCCTCGAGGAGGCTCGCCTCCCCGCCAGCTGTTCACTCGGCTTCCAGGTGGGGGCGCTCTGCGCCTCCTGCAGGTCTTGGCTCAGGGGCTGCTTGCCCTGAGCTGGGGCTGTGGGCGGGAGCCCAGGCACGCAGGGGCAGGCCCCAACCAGCTGCACACGTCTCTGCTGGGGAGGAGAGCGCTAGGGAAGCTACGTGTGTGAGGCAGCTGCTGGGCGCCCAGGGAGTCAGCCTCCGGGTGTGCGGGGCTGCAGACCCCAGCCAGGGGTCCTGGGAGCCTGGGGCACTCCGTGCGGCGCTGAGCCTGGGCGGCCAAGCAACCGCTGGAGGAGCCTGGCACTGGCCCTTCCCTTCCCTCGCACAGAGCTCATCCTGCTGGAGCCCTTGGCACTCTGCAAGCCACCGGCCCCTAAGCCCTCCCCAAGGACGCCTGGGGCCTAGGTGCAAAGGCAAGGCAGGAGCGGAGCTGAGGCCAGGAAGGCGCCAGTGGCGTCTCCCAGCCTCGCGCAGCCTGCTCCTTCCTGGGCAGGAAGCCTAGCAGCGAGGCAAGTCTGGGCAAGGCTCGCCCAGGGCAGAGCAGCCTCGCGCCAGCAACTCTGCCAGAACGGGCCTCTGAGCAGAGCTGGAGCTCTGCCGTCCTGGAGGCGCACTCGGCTCCAGCCAAGTAGGGCTTGAGCCAAACGAGGCTGGGCTGCCTCTTCTTCCCTCGAGGAGGCTCGCCTCCCCGCCAGCTGTTCACTCGGCTTCCAGGTGGGGGCGCTCTGCGCCTCCTGCAGGTCTTGGCTCAGGGGCTGCTTGCCCTGAGCTGGGGCTGTGGGCGGGAGCCCAGGCACGCAGGGGCAGGCCCCAACCAGCTGCACACGTCTCTGCTGGGGAGGAGGGCCCTAGGGAAGCTACGTGTGTGAGGCAGCTGCTGGGCGCCCAGGGAGTCAGCCTCCGCGTGTGCGGGGATGCAGACCCCAGCCAGGGGCCCTGGGAGCCTGGTGCACTCCGTGCGGCGCTGAGCCTGGGCGGCCAAGCAACCGCTGGAGGAGCCCTGCACTGGCCCTTCCCTTCCCTCGCACAGAGCTCTTCCTACTGGAGCCCTTGGCAGTGTGCATGCCTCCGGCCCCTAAGCCTTCCCCAAGCACGCCTGGGGCCTAGGTGCAAAAGCAAGGCAGGAGCGGAGCTGAGGCCAGGAAGGCGCCAGTGGCGTCTCCCAGCCTCGCGCAGCCTGCTCCTTCCAGGGCAGGAAGCCTAGCAGCGAGGCAAGTCTGGGCAAGGCTCGCCCAGGGCAGAGCAGCCTCGCGCCAGCAACTCTGCCAGAACGGGCCTCTGAGCAGAGCTGGAGCTCTGCCGTCCTGGAGGCGCACTCGGCTCCAGCCAAGTAGGGCTTGAGCCAAACGAGGCTGGGCTGCCTCTTCTTCCCTCGAGGAGGCTCGCCTCCCCGCCAGGTGTTCACTCGGCTTCCAGGTGGGGGCGCTCTGCGCCTCCTGCAGGTCTTGGCTCAGGGGCTGCTTGCCCTGAGCTGGGGCTTTGGGCGGGAGCCCAGGCACGCAGGGGCAGGCCCCAACCAGCTGCACACGTCTCTGCTAGGGAGGAGAGCGCTATGGAAGATACGTGTGTGAGGCAGCTTTTGGGCGCCCAGGGAGTCAGCCTCTGGGTGTGCGGGGCTGCAGACCCCAGCCAGGGGCCCTGGGAGCCTGGTGCACTCCGTGCGGCGCTGAGCCTGGGCGGCCAAGCAACCGCTGGAGGAGCCCTGCACTGGCCCTTCCCTTCCCTCGCACAGAGCTCTTCCTGCTGGAGCCCTTGGCAGTGTGCAAGCCAACGGCCCCTAAGCCCTCCCCAAGGACGCCTGGGGCCTAGGTGCAAGGGCAAGGCAGGAGCGGAGCTGAGGCCAGGAAGGCGCCAGTGGCGTCTCCCAGCCTCGCGCAGCCTGCTCCTTCCTGGGCAGGAAGCCTAGCAGCGAGGCAAGTCTGGGCAAGGCTCCTCCAGGGCAGAGTAGCCTCGCGCCAGCAACTCTGCCAGAACGGGCCTCTGAACAGAGCTGGAGCTCTGCCGTCCTGGAGGCGCTCTCGGCTCCAGCCAAGTAGGGCAGCCAAACGAGGCTGGGCTGCCTCTTCTTCCCTCGAGGAGGCTCGCCTCCCCGCCAGCTGTTCACTCGGCTTCCAGGTGGGGGCGCTCTGCGCCTCCTGCAGGTCTTGGCTCAGGGGCTGCTTGCCCTGAGCTGGGGCTGTGCGCGGGAGCCCAGGCACGCAGGGGCAGGCCCCAAACAGCTGCACACGTCTCTGCTGGGGAGGAGAGCGCTAGGGAAGCTACGTGTGTGAGGCAGCTGCTGGGCGCCCAGGGAGTCAGCCTCCGGGTGTGCGTGGCTGCAGACCCCAGCCAGGGGTCCTGGGAGCCTGGGGCACTCCGTGCGGCGCTGAGCCTGGGCGGCCAAGCAACCGCTGGAGGAGCCTGGCACTGGCCCTTCCCTTCCCTCGAACAGAGCTCTTCCTGCTGGAGCCCTTGGCAGTGTGCAAGCCACCGGCCCCTAAGCCCTCCCCAAGGACGCCTGGGGCCTAGGTGCAAAGGCAAGGCAGGAGCGGAGCTGAGGCCAGGAAGGCGCCTGTGGCGTCTCCCAGCCTCGCGCAGCCTGCTCCTTCCTGGGCAGGAAGCCTAGCAGCGAGGCAAGTCTGGGCAAGGCTCGCCCAGGGCAGAGCAGCCTCGCGCCAGCAACTCTGCCAGAACGGGCCTCTGAGCAGAGCTGGAGCTCTGCCGTCCTGGAGGCTCACTCGGCTCCAGCCAAGTAGGGCTTGAGCCAAACGAGGCTGGGCTGCCTCTTCTTCCCTCGAGGAGGCTCGCCTCCCCGCCAGCTGTTCACTCGGCTTCCAGGCGGGGGCGCTCTGCGCCTCCTGCAGGTCTTGGCTCAGGGGCTTCTTGCCCTGAGTTGGGGCTTTGGGCGGGAGCCCAGGCACGCAGGGGCAGGCCCCAACCAGCTGCACACGTCTCTGCTGGGGAGGAGAGCGCTAGGGAAGCTACGTGTGTGAGGCAGCTGCTGGGCGCCCAGGGAGTCAGCCTCCGGGTGTGCGGGGCTGCAGACCCCAGCCAGGGGCCCTGGGAGCCTGGTGCACTCCGTGCGGTGCTGAGCCTCGGCGGCCAAGCAACCGCTGGAGGAGACTTGCACTGGCCCTTCCCTTCCCTCGCACAGAGCTCTTCCTGCTGGAGCCCTTGGGAGTGTGCAAGCCAACGGCCCCTAAGCCCTCCCCAAGGACGCCTGGGGCCTAGATGCAAAGGCAAGGCAGGAGCGGAGCTGAGGCCAGGAAGGCGCCAGTGGCGTCTCCCAGCCTCGCGCAGCCTGCTCCTTCCTGGGCAGGAAGCCTAGCAGCGAGGCAAGTCTGGGCAAGGCTCGCCCAGGGCAGAGCAGCCTCGCGCCAGCAACTCTGCCAGAACGGGCCTCTGAGCAGAGCTGGAGCTCTGCCGTCCTGGAGGCGCACTCGGCTCCAGCCAAGTAGGGCTTGAGCCAAACGAGGCTGGGCTGCCTCTTCTTCCCTCGAGGAGGCTCGCCTCCCCGCCAGGTGTTCACTCGGCTTCCAGGTGGGGGCGCTCTGCGCCTCCTGCAGGTCTTGGCTCAGGGGCTGCTTGCCCTGAGCTGGGGCTTTGGGCGGGAGCCCAGGCACGCAGGGGCAGGCCCCAACCAGCTGCACACGTCTCTGCTAGGGAGGAGAGCGCTATGGAAGATACGTGTGTGAGGCAGCTTTTGGGCGCCCAGGGAGTCAGCCTCTGGGTGTGCGGGGCTGCAGACCCCAGCCAGGGGCCCTGGGAGCCTGGTGCACTCCGTGCGGCGCTGAGCCTGGGCGGCCAAGCAACCGCTGGAGGAGCCCTGCACTGTCCCTTCCTTCCCTCGCACAGAGCTCTTCCTGCTGGAGCCCTTGGCAGTGTGCAAGCCACCGGCCCCTAAGCCCTCCCCAAGGACGCCTGGGGCCTAGGTGCAAAGGCAAGGCAGGAGCGGAGCTGAGGCCAGGAAGGCGCCAGTGGCGTCTCCCAGCCTCGCGCAGCCTGCTCCTTCCTGGGCAGGAAGCCTAGCAGCGAGGCAAGTCTGGGCAAGGCTCGCCCAGGGCAGAGCAGCCTCGTGCCAGCAACTCTGCCAGAACGGGCCTCTGAACAGAGCTGGAGCTCTGCCGTCCTGGAGGCTCACTCGGCTCCAGCCAAGTAGGGCTTGAGCCAAACGAGGCTGGGCTGCCTCTTCTTCCCTCTAGGAGGCTAGCCTCCCCGCCAGCTGTTCACTCGGCTTCCAGGTGGGGGCGCTCTGCGCCTCCTGCAGGTCTTGGCTCAGGGGCTGCTTGCCCTGAGCTGGGGCTGTGCGCGGGAGCCCAGGCACTCAGGGGCAGGCCCCAAAAGCTGCACACGTCTCTGCTGGGGAGGAGAGCGCTAGGGAAGCTACGTGTGTGAGGCAGCTGCTGGGCGCCCAGGGAGTCAGCCTCCGGGTGTGCGGGGCTGCAGACCCCAGCCAGGGGTCCTGGGAGCCTGGGGCACTCCGTGCGGCGCTGAGCCTGGGCGGCCAAGCAACCGCTGGAGGAGCCTGGCACTGGCCCTTCCCTTCCCTCGCACAGAGCTCTTCCTGCTGGAGCCCTTGGCACTCTGCAAGCCACCGGCCCCTAAGCCCTCCCCAAGGACGCCTGGGGCCTAGGTGCAAAGGCAAGGCAGGAGCGGAGCTGAGGCCAGGAAGGCGCCAGTGGCGTCTCCCAGCCTCGCGCAGCCTGCTCCTTCCTGGGCAGGAAGCCTAGCAGCGAGGCAAGTCTGGGCAAGGCTCGCCCAGGGCAGAGCAGCCTCGCGCCAGCAACTCTGCCAGAACGGGCCTCTGAGCAGAGCTGGAGCTCTGCCGTCCTGGAGGCGCACTCGGCTCCAGCCAAGTAGGGCTTGAGCCAAACGAGGCTGGGCTGCCTCTTCTTCCCTCGAGGAGGCTCGCCTCCCCGCCAGCTGTTCACTCGGCTTCCAGGTGGGGGCGCTCTGCGCCTCCTGCAGGTCTTGGCTCAGGGGCTGCTTGCCCTGAGCTGGGGCTGTGGGTGGGAGCCCAGGCACGCAGGTGCAGGCCCCAACCAGCTGCACACGTCTCTGCTGGGGAGGAGAGCGCTAGGGAAGCTACGTGTGTGAGGCAGCTGCTGGGCGCCCAGGGAGTAAGCCTCCGGGTGTGCGGGGCTGCAGACCCCAGCCAGGGGTCCTGGGAGCCTGGGGCACTCCGTGCGGCGCTGAGCCTGGGCGGCCAAGCAACCGCTGGAGGAGCCTGGCACTGGCCCTTCCCTTCCCTCGCACAGAGCTCTTCCTGCTGGAGCCCTTGGCACTCTGCAAGCCACCGGCCCCTAAGCCCTCCCCAAGGACGCCTGGGGCCTAGGTGCAAAGGCAAGGCAGGAGCGGAGCTGAGGCCAGGAAGGCGCCAGTGGCGTCTCCCAGCCTCGCGCAGCCTGCTCCTTCCTGGGCAGGAAGCCTAGCAGCGAGGCAAGTCTGGGCAAGGCTCGCCCAGGGCAGAGCAGCCTCGCGCCAGCAACTCTGCCAGAACGGGCCTCTGAGCAGAGCTGGAGCTCTGCCGTCCTGGAGGCGCACTCGGCTCCAGCCAAGTAGGGCTTGAGCCAAACGAGGCTGGGCTGCCTCTTCTTCCCTCGAGGAGGCTCGCCTCCCCGCCAGCTGTTCACTCGGCTTCCAGGTGGGGGTGCTCTGCGTCTCCTGCAGGTCTTGGCTCAGGGGCTGCTTGCCCTGAGCTGGGGCTGTGGGCGGGAGCCCAGGCACGCAGGGGCAGGCCCCAACCAGCTGCACACGTCTCTGCTGGGGAGGAGAGCCCTAGGGAAGCTACGTGTGTGAGGCAGCTGCTGGGCGCCCAGGGAGTCAGCCTCCGCGTGTGCGGGGATGCAGACCCCAGCCAGGGGCCCTGGGAGCCTGGTGCACTCCGTGCGGCGCTGAGCCTGGGCGGCCAAGCAACCGCTGGAGGAGCCCTGCACTGGCCCTTCCCTTCCCTCGCACAGAGCTCTTCCTGCTGGAGCCCTTGGCAGTGTGCAAGCCTCCGGCCCCTAAGCCTTCCCCAAGCACGCCTGGGGCCTAGGTGCAAAAGCAAGGCAGGAGCGGAGCTGAGGCCAGGAAGGCGCCAGTGGCGTCTCCCAGCCTCGCGCAGCCTGCTCCTTCCAGGGCAGGAAGCCTAGCAGCGAGGCAAGTCTGGGCAAGGCTCGCCCAGGGCAGAGCAGCCTCGCGCCAGCAACTCTGCCAGAACGGGCCTCTGAGCAGAGCTGGAGCTCTGCCGTCCTGGAGGCGCACTCGGCTCCAGCCAAGTAGGGCTTGAGCCAAACGAGGCTGGGCTGCCTCTTGTTCCCTCGAGGAGGCTCGCCTCCCCGCCAGGTGTTCACTCGGCTTCCAGGTGGGGGCGCTCTGCGCCTCCTGCAGGTCTTGGCTCAGGGGCTGCTTGCCCTGAGTTGGGGCTTTGGGCGGGAGCCCAGGCACGCAGGTGCAGGCCCCAACCAGCTGCACACGTCTCTGCTAGGGAGGAGAGCGCTATGGAAGCTACGTTTGTGAGGCAGCTTTTGGGCGCCCAGGGAGTCAGCCTCTGGGTGTGCGGGGCTGCAGACCCCAGCCAGGGGCCCTGGGAGCCTGGTGCACTCCGTGCGGCGCTGAGCCTGGGCGGCCAAGCAACCGCTGGAGGAGCCCTGCACTGGCCCTTCCTTCCCTCGCACAGAGCTCTTCCTGCTGGAGCCCTTGGCAGTGTGCAAGCCACCGGCCCCTAAGCCCTCCCCAAGGACGCCTGGGGCCTAGGTGCAAAGGCAAGGCAGGAGCGGAGCTGAGGCCAGGAAGGCGCCAGTGGCGTCTCCCAGCCTCGCGCAGCCTGCTCCTTCCTGGGCAGGAAGCCTAGCAGCGAGGCAAGTCTGGGCAAGGCTCGCCCAGGGCAGAGCAGCCTCGTGCCAGCAACTCTGCCAGAACGGGCCTCTGAACAGAGCTGGAGCTCTGCCGTCCTGGAGGCTCACTCGGCTCCAGCCAAGTAGGGCTTGAGCCAAACGAGGCTGGGCTGCCTCTTCTTCCCTCGAGGAGGCTAGCCTCCCCGCCAGCTGTTCACTCGGCTTCCAGGTGGGGGCGCTCTGCGCCTCCTGCAGGTCTTGGCTCAGGGGCTGCTTGCCCTGAGCTGGGGCTGTGCGCGGGAGCCCAGGCACTCAGGGGCAGGCCCCAAAAGCTGCACACGTCTCTGCTGGGGAGGAGAGCGCTAGGGAAGCTACGTGTGTGAGGCAGCTGCTGGGCGCCCAGGGAGTCAGCCTCCGGGTGTGCGGGGCTGCAGACCCCAGCCAGGGGTCCTGGGAGCCTGGGGCACTCCGTGCGGCGCTGAGCCTGGGCGGCCAAGCAACCGCTGGAGGAGCCTGGCACTGGCCCTTCCCTTCCCTCGCACAGAGCTCTTCCTGCTGGAGCCCTTGGCACTCTGCAAGCCACCGGCCCCTAAGCCCTCCCCAAGGACGCCTGGGGCCTAGGTGCAAAGGCAAGGCAGGAGCGGAGCTGAGGCCAGGAAGGCGCCAGTGGCGTCTCCCAGCCTCGCGCAGCCTGCTCCTTCCTGGGCAGGAAGCCTAGCAGCGAGGCAAGTCTGGGCAAGGCTCGCCCAGGGCAGAGCAGCCTCGCGCCAGCAACTCTGCCAGAACGGGCCTCTGAGCAGAGCTGGAGCTCTGCCGTCCTGGAGGCGCACTCGGCTCCAGCCAAGTAGGGCTTGAGCCAAACGAGGATGAGCTACCTCTTCTTCCCTCGAGGAGGCTCGCCTCCCCGCCAGCTGTTCACTCGGCTTCCAGGTGGGGGCGCTCTGCGCCTCCTGCAGGTCTTGGCTCAGGGGCTGCTTGCCCTGAGCTGGGGCTGTGGGCGGGAGCCCAGGCACGCAGGGGCAGGCCCCAACCAGCTGCACACGTCTCTGCTGGGGAGGAGAGTGCTAGGGAAGCTACGTGTGTGAGGCAGCTGCTGGGCGCCCAGGGAGTCAGCCTCCGGGTGTGCGGGGCTGCAGACCCCAGCCAGGGGTCCTGGGAGCCTGGGGCACTCCGTGCGGCGCTGAGCCTGGGCGGCCAAGCAACCGCTGGAGGAGCCTGGCACTGGCCCTTCCCTTCCCTCGCACAGAGCTCTTCCTGCTGGAGCCCTTGGCACTCTGCAAGCCACCGGCCCCTAAGCCCTCCCCAAGGACGCCTGGGGCCTAGGTGCAAAGGCAAGGCAGGAGCGGAGCTGAGGCCAGGAAGGCGCCAGTGGCGTCTCCCAGCCTCGCGCAGCCTGCTCCTTCCTGGGCAGGAAGCCTAGCAGCGAGGCAAGTCTGGGCAAGGCTCGCCCAGGGCAGAGCAGCCTCGCGCCAGCAACTCTGCCAGAACGGGCCTCTGAGCAGAGCTGGAGCTCTGCCGTCCTGGACGCGCACTCGGCTCCAGCCAAGTAGGGCTTGAGCCAAACGAGGCTGGGCTGCCTCTTCTTCCCTCGAGGAGGCTCGCCTCCCCGCCAGCTGTTCACTCGGCTTCCAGGTGGGGGCGCTCTGCGCCTCCTGCAGGTCTTGGCTCAGGGGCTGCTTGCCCTGAGCTGGGGCTGTGGGCGGGAGCCCAGGCACGCAGGGGCAGGCCCCAACCAGCTGCACACGTCTCTGCTGGGGAGGAGAGCGCTAGGGAAGCTACGTGTGTGAGGCAGCTGCTGGGCGCCCAGGGAGTCAGCCTCCGGGTGTGCGGGGCTGCAGACCCCAGCCAGGGGTCCTGGGAGCCTGGGGCACTCCGTGCGGCGCTGAGCCTGGGCGGCCAAGCAACCGCTGGAGGAGCCTGGCACTGGCCCTTCCCTTCCCTCGCACAGAGCTCATCCTGCTGGAGCCCTTGGCACTCTGCAAGCCACCGGCCCCTAAGCCCTCCCCAAGGACGCCTGGGGCCTAGGTGCAAAGGCAAGGCAGGAGCGGAGCTGAGGCCAGGAAGGCGCCAGTGGCGTCTCCCAGCCTCGCGCAGCCTGCTCCTTCCTGGGCAGGAAGCCTAGCAGCGAGGCAAGTCTGGGCAAGGCTCGCCCAGGGCAGAGCAGCCTCGCGCCAGCAACTCTGCCAGAACGGGCCTCTGAGCAGAGCTGGAGCTCTGCCGTCCTGGAGGCGCACTCGGCTCCAGCCAAGTAGGGCTTGAGCCAAACGAGGCTGGGCTGCCTCTTCTTCCCTCGAGGAGGCTCGCCTCCCCGCCAGCTGTTCACTCGGCTTCCAGGTGGGGGCGCTCTGCGCCTCCTGCAGGTCTTGGCTCAGGGGCTGCTTGCCCTGAGCTGGGGCTGTGGGCGGGAGCCCAGGCACGCAGGGGCAGGCCCCAACCAGCTGCACACGTCTCTGCTGGGGAGGAGGGCCCTAGGGAAGCTACGTGTGTGAGGCAGCTGCTGGGCGCCCAGGGAGTCAGCCTCCGCGTGTGCGGGGATGCAGACCCCAGCCAGGGGCCCTGGGAGCCTGGTGCACTCCGTGCGGCGCTGAGCCTGGGCGGCCAAGCAACCGCTGGAGGAGCCCTGCACTGGCCCTTCCCTTCCCTCGCACAGAGCTCTTCCTACTGGAGCCCTTGGCAGTGTGCATGCCTCCGGCCCCTAAGCCTTCCCCAAGCACGCCTGGGGCCTAGGTGCAAAAGCAAGGCAGGAGCGGAGCTGAGGCCAGGAAGGCGCCAGTGGCGTCTCCCAGCCTCGCGCAGCCTGCTCCTTCCAGGGCAGGAAGCCTAGCAGCGAGGCAAGTCTGGGCAAGGCTCGCCCAGGGCAGAGCAGCCTCGCGCCAGCAACTCTGCCAGAACGGGCCTCTGAGCAGAGCTGGAGCTCTGCCGTCCTGGAGGCGCACTCGGCTCCAGCCAAGTAGGGCTTGAGCCAAACGAGGCTGGGCTGCCTCTTCTTCCCTCGAGGAGGCTCGCCTCCCCGCCAGGTGTTCACTCGGCTTCCAGGTGGGGGCGCTCTGCGCCTCCTGCAGGTCTTGGCTCAGGGGCTGCTTGCCCTGAGCTGGGGCTTTGGGCGGGAGCCCAGGCACGCAGGGGCAGGCCCCAACCAGCTGCACACGTCTCTGCTAGGGAGGAGAGCGCTATGGAAGATACGTGTGTGAGGCAGCTTTTGGGCGCCCAGGGAGTCAGCCTCTGGGTGTGCGGGGCTGCAGACCCCAGCCAGGGGCCCTGGGAGCCTGGTGCACTCCGTGCGGCGCTGAGCCTGGGCGGCCAAGCAACCGCTGGAGGAGCCCTGCACTGGCCCTTCCCTTCCCTCGCACAGAGCTCTTCCTGCTGGAGCCCTTGGCAGTGTGCAAGCCAACGGCCCCTAAGCCCTCCCCAAGGACGCCTGGGGCCTAGGTGCAAGGGCAAGGCAGGAGCGGAGCTGAGGCCAGGAAGGCGCCAGTGGCGTCTCCCAGCCTCGCGCAGCCTGCTCCTTCCTGGGCAGGAAGCCTAGCAGCGAGGCAAGTCTGGGCAAGGCTCCTCCAGGGCAGAGTAGCCTCGCGCCAGCAACTCTGCCAGAACGGGCCTCTGAACAGAGCTGGAGCTCTGCCGTCCTGGAGGCGCTCTCGGCTCCAGCCAAGTAGGGCAGCCAAACGAGGCTGGGCTGCCTCTTCTTCCCTCGAGGAGGCTCGCCTCCCCGCCAGCTGTTCACTCGGCTTCCAGGTGGGGGCGCTCTGCGCCTCCTGCAGGTCTTGGCTCAGGGGCTGCTTGCCCTGAGCTGGGGCTGTGCGCGGGAGCCCAGGCACGCAGGGGCAGGCCCCAAACAGCTGCACACGTCTCTGCTGGGGAGGAGAGCGCTAGGGAAGCTACGTGTGTGAGGCAGCTGCTGGGCGCCCAGGGAGTCAGCCTCCGGGTGTGCGTGGCTGCAGACCCCAGCCAGGGGTCCTGGGAGCCTGGGGCACTCCGTGCGGCGCTGAGCCTGGGCGGCCAAGCAACCGCTGGAGGAGCCTGGCACTGGCCCTTCCCTTCCCTCGAACAGAGCTCTTCCTGCTGGAGCCCTTGGCAGTGTGCAAGCCACCGGCCCCTAAGCCCTCCCCAAGGACGCCTGGGGCCTAGGTGCAAAGGCAAGGCAGGAGCGGAGCTGAGGCCAGGAAGGCGCCTGTGGCGTCTCCCAGCCTCGCGCAGCCTGCTCCTTCCTGGGCAGGAAGCCTAGCAGCGAGGCAAGTCTGGGCAAGGCTCGCCCAGGGCAGAGCAGCCTCGCGCCAGCAACTCTGCCAGAACGGGCCTCTGAGCAGAGCTGGAGCTCTGCCGTCCTGGAGGCTCACTCGGCTCCAGCCAAGTAGGGCTTGAGCCAAACGAGGCTGGGCTGCCTCTTCTTCCCTCGAGGAGGCTCGCCTCCCCGCCAGCTGTTCACTCGGCTTCCAGGCGGGGGCGCTCTGCGCCTCCTGCAGGTCTTGGCTCAGGGGCTTCTTGCCCTGAGTTGGGGCTTTGGGCGGGAGCCCAGGCACGCAGGGGCAGGCCCCAACCAGCTGCACACGTCTCTGCTGGGGAGGAGAGCGCTAGGGAAGCTACGTGTGTGAGGCAGCTGCTGGGCGCCCAGGGAGTCAGCCTCCGGGTGTGCGGGGCTGCAGACCCCAGCCAGGGGCCCTGGGAGCCTGGTGCACTCCGTGCGGTGCTGAGCCTCGGCGGCCAAGCAACCGCTGGAGGAGACTTGCACTGGCCCTTCCCTTCCCTCGCACAGAGCTCTTCCTGCTGGAGCCCTTGGGAGTGTGCAAGCCAACGGCCCCTAAGCCCTCCCCAAGGACGCCTGGGGCCTAGATGCAAAGGCAAGGCAGGAGCGGAGCTGAGGCCAGGAAGGCGCCAGTGGCGTCTCCCAGCCTCGCGCAGCCTGCTCCTTCCTGGGCAGGAAGCCTAGCAGCGAGGCAAGTCTGGGCAAGGCTCGCCCAGGGCAGAGCAGCCTCGCGCCAGCAACTCTGCCAGAACGGGCCTCTGAGCAGAGCTGGAGCTCTGCCGTCCTGGAGGCGCACTCGGCTCCAGCCAAGTAGGGCTTGAGCCAAACGAGGCTGGGCTGCCTCTTCTTCCCTCGAGGAGGCTCGCCTCCCCGCCAGGTGTTCACTCGGCTTCCAGGTGGGGGCGCTCTGCGCCTCCTGCAGGTCTTGGCTCAGGGGCTGCTTGCCCTGAGCTGGGGCTTTGGGCGGGAGCCCAGGCACGCAGGGGCAGGCCCCAACCAGCTGCACACGTCTCTGCTAGGGAGGAGAGCGCTATGGAAGATACGTGTGTGAGGCAGCTTTTGGGCGCCCAGGGAGTCAGCCTCTGGGTGTGCGGGGCTGCAGACCCCAGCCAGGGGCCCTGGGAGCCTGGTGCACTCCGTGCGGCGCTGAGCCTGGGCGGCCAAGCAACCGCTGGAGGAGCCCTGCACTGTCCCTTCCTTCCCTCGCACAGAGCTCTTCCTGCTGGAGCCCTTGGCAGTGTGCAAGCCACCGGCCCCTAAGCCCTCCCCAAGGACGCCTGGGGCCTAGGTGCAAAGGCAAGGCAGGAGCGGAGCTGAGGCCAGGAAGGCGCCAGTGGCGTCTCCCAGCCTCGCGCAGCCTGCTCCTTCCTGGGCAGGAAGCCTAGCAGCGAGGCAAGTCTGGGCAAGGCTCGCCCAGGGCAGAGCAGCCTCGTGCCAGCAACTCTGCCAGAACGGGCCTCTGAACAGAGCTGGAGCTCTGCCGTCCTGGAGGCTCACTCGGCTCCAGCCAAGTAGGGCTTGAGCCAAACGAGGCTGGGCTGCCTCTTCTTCCCTCTAGGAGGCTAGCCTCCCCGCCAGCTGTTCACTCGGCTTCCAGGTGGGGGCGCTCTGCGCCTCCTGCAGGTCTTGGCTCAGGGGCTGCTTGCCCTGAGCTGGGGCTGTGCGCGGGAGCCCAGGCACTCAGGGGCAGGCCCCAAAAGCTGCACACGTCTCTGCTGGGGAGGAGAGCGCTAGGGAAGCTACGTGTGTGAGGCAGCTGCTGGGCGCCCAGGGAGTCAGCCTCCGGGTGTGCGGGGCTGCAGACCCCAGCCAGGGGTCCTGGGAGCCTGGGGCACTCCGTGCGGCGCTGAGCCTGGGCGGCCAAGCAACCGCTGGAGGAGCCTGGCACTGGCCCTTCCCTTCCCTCGCACAGAGCTCTTCCTGCTGGAGCCCTTGGCACTCTGCAAGCCACCGGCCCCTAAGCCCTCCCCAAGGACGCCTGGGGCCTAGGTGCAAAGGCAAGGCAGGAGCGGAGCTGAGGCCAGGAAGGCGCCAGTGGCGTCTCCCAGCCTCGCGCAGCCTGCTCCTTCCTGGGCAGGAAGCCTAGCAGCGAGGCAAGTCTGGGCAAGGCTCGCCCAGGGCAGAGCAGCCTCGCGCCAGCAACTCTGCCAGAACGGGCCTCTGAGCAGAGCTGGAGCTCTGCCGTCCTGGAGGCGCACTCGGCTCCAGCCAAGTAGGGCTTGAGCCAAACGAGGCTGGGCTGCCTCTTCTTCCCTCGAGGAGGCTCGCCTCCCCGCCAGCTGTTCACTCGGCTTCCAGGTGGGGGCGCTCTGCGCCTCCTGCAGGTCTTGGCTCAGGGGCTGCTTGCCCTGAGCTGGGGCTGTGGGTGGGAGCCCAGGCACGCAGGTGCAGGCCCCAACCAGCTGCACACGTCTCTGCTGGGGAGGAGAGCGCTAGGGAAGCTACGTGTGTGAGGCAGCTGCTGGGCGCCCAGGGAGTAAGCCTCCGGGTGTGCGGGGCTGCAGACCCCAGCCAGGGGTCCTGGGAGCCTGGGGCACTCCGTGCGGCGCTGAGCCTGGGCGGCCAAGCAACCGCTGGAGGAGCCTGGCACTGGCCCTTCCCTTCCCTCGCACAGAGCTCTTCCTGCTGGAGCCCTTGGCACTCTGCAAGCCACCGGCCCCTAAGCCCTCCCCAAGGACGCCTGGGGCCTAGGTGCAAAGGCAAGGCAGGAGCGGAGCTGAGGCCAGGAAGGCGCCAGTGGCGTCTCCCAGCCTCGCGCAGCCTGCTCCTTCCTGGGCAGGAAGCCTAGCAGCGAGGCAAGTCTGGGCAAGGCTCGCCCAGGGCAGAGCAGCCTCGCGCCAGCAACTCTGCCAGAACGGGCCTCTGAGCAGAGCTGGAGCTCTGCCGTCCTGGAGGCGCACTCGGCTCCAGCCAAGTAGGGCTTGAGCCAAACGAGGCTGGGCTGCCTCTTCTTCCCTCGAGGAGGCTCGCCTCCCCGCCAGCTGTTCACTCGGCTTCCAGGTGGGGGTGCTCTGCGTCTCCTGCAGGTCTTGGCTCAGGGGCTGCTTGCCCTGAGCTGGGGCTGTGGGCGGGAGCCCAGGCACGCAGGGGCAGGCCCCAACCAGCTGCACACGTCTCTGCTGGGGAGGAGAGCCCTAGGGAAGCTACGTGTGTGAGGCAGCTGCTGGGCGCCCAGGGAGTCAGCCTCCGCGTGTGCGGGGATGCAGACCCCAGCCAGGGGCCCTGGGAGCCTGGTGCACTCCGTGCGGCGCTGAGCCTGGGCGGCCAAGCAACCGCTGGAGGAGCCCTGCACTGGCCCTTCCCTTCCCTCGCACAGAGCTCTTCCTGCTGGAGCCCTTGGCAGTGTGCAAGCCTCCGGCCCCTAAGCCTTCCCCAAGCACGCCTGGGGCCTAGGTGCAAAAGCAAGGCAGGAGCGGAGCTGAGGCCAGGAAGGCGCCAGTGGCGTCTCCCAGCCTCGCGCAGCCTGCTCCTTCCAGGGCAGGAAGCCTAGCAGCGAGGCAAGTCTGGGCAAGGCTCGCCCAGGGCAGAGCAGCCTCGCGCCAGCAACTCTGCCAGAACGGGCCTCTGAGCAGAGCTGGAGCTCTGCCGTCCTGGAGGCGCACTCGGCTCCAGCCAAGTAGGGCTTGAGCCAAACGAGGCTGGGCTGCCTCTTGTTCCCTCGAGGAGGCTCGCCTCCCCGCCAGGTGTTCACTCGGCTTCCAGGTGGGGGCGCTCTGCGCCTCCTGCAGGTCTTGGCTCAGGGGCTGCATGCCCTGAGCTGGGGCTTTGGGCGGGAGCCCAGGCACGCAGGGGCAGGCCCCAACCAGCTGCACACGTCTCTGCTAGGGAGGAGAGCGCTATGGAAGCTACGTGTGTGAGGCAGCTTTTGGGCGCCCAGGGAGTCAGCCTCTGGGTGTGCGGGGCTGCAGACCCCAGCCAGGGGCCCTGGGAGCCTGGTGCACTCCGTGCGGCGCTGAGCCTGGGCGGCCAAGCAACCGCTGGAGGAGCCCTGCACTGGCCCTTCCTTCCCTCGCACAGAGCTCTTCCTGCTGGAGCCCTTGGCAGTGTGCAAGCCACCGGCCCCTAAGCCCTCCCCAAGGACGCCTGGGGCCTAGGTGCAAAGGCAAGGCAGGAGCGGAGCTGAGGCCAGGAAGGCGCCAGTGGCGTCTCCCAGCCTCGCGCAGCCTGCTCCTTCCTGGGCAGGAAGCCTAGCAGCGAGGCAAGTCTGGGCAAGGCTCGCCCAGGGCAGAGCAGCCTCGTGCCAGCAACTCTGCCAGAACGGGCCTCTGAACAGAGCTGGAGCTCTGCCGTCCTGGAGGCTCACTCGGCTCCAGCCAAGTAGGGCTTGAGCCAAACGAGGCTGGGCTGCCTCTTCTTCCCTCGAGGAGGCTAGCCTCCCCGCCAGCTGTTCACTCGGCTTCCAGGTGGGGGCGCTCTGCGCCTCCTGCAGGTCTTGGCTCAGGGGCTGCTTGCCCTGAGCTGGGGCTGTGCGCGGGAGCCCAGGCACTCAGGGGCAGGCCCCAAAAGCTGCACACGTCTCTGCTGGGGAGGAGAGCGCTAGGGAAGCTACGTGTGTGAGGCAGCTGCTGGGCGCCCAGGGAGTCAGCCTCCGGGTGTGCGGGGCTGCAGACCCCAGCCAGGGGTCCTGGGAGCCTGGGGCACTCCGTGCGGCGCTGAGCCTGGGCGGCCAAGCAACCGCTGGAGGAGCCTGGCACTGGCCCTTCCCTTCCCTCGCACAGAGCTCTTCCTGCTGGAGCCCTTGGCACTCTGCAAGCCACCGGCCCCTAAGCCCTCCCCAAGGACGCCTGGGGCCTAGGTGCAAAGGCAAGGCAGGAGCGGAGCTGAGGCCAGGAAGGCGCCAGTGGCGTCTCCCAGCCTCGCGCAGCCTGCTCCTTCCTGGGCAGGAAGCCTAGCAGCGAGGCAAGTCTGGGCAAGGCTCGCCCAGGGCAGAGCAGCCTCGCGCCAGCAACTCTGCCAGAACGGGCCTCTGAGCAGAGCTGGAGCTCTGCCGTCCTGGAGGCGCACTCGGCTCCAGCCAAGTAGGGCTTGAGCCAAACGAGGATGAGCTACCTCTTCTTCCCTCGAGGAGGCTCGCCTCCCCGCCAGCTGTTCACTCGGCTTCCAGGTGGGGGCGCTCTGCGCCTCCTGCAGGTCTTGGCTCAGGGGCTGCTTGCCCTGAGCTGGGGCTGTGGGCGGGAGCCCAGGCACGCAGGGGCAGGCCCCAACCAGCTGCACACGTCTCTGCTGGGGAGGAGAGTGCTAGGGAAGCTACGTGTGTGAGGCACCTGCTGGGCGCCCAAGGAGTCAGCCTCCGGGTGTGCGGGGCTGCAGACCCCAGCCAGGGGCCCTGGGAGCCTGGTGCACTCCGTGCGGCGCTGAGCCTGGGCGGCCAAGCAACCGCTGGAGGAGCCCTGCACTGGCCCTTCCCTTCCCTCGCACAGAGCTCTTCCTGCTGGAGCCCTTGGCAGTGTGCAAGCCTCCGGCCCCTAAGCCTTCCCCAAGGACGCCTGGGGCCTAGGTGCAAAAGCAAGGCAGGAGCGGAGCTGAGGCCAGGAAGGCGCCAGTGGCGTCTCCCAGCCTCGCACAGCCTGCTCCTTCCAGGGCAGGAAGCCTAGCAGCGAGGCAAGTCTGGGCAAGGCTCGCTCAGGGCAGAGCAGCCTCGCGCCAGCAACTCTGCCAGAACGGGCCTCTGAGCAGAGCTGGAGCTCTGCCGTCCTGGAGGCGCACTCGGCTCCAGCCAAGTAGGGCTTGAGCCAAACGAGGCTGGGCTGCCTCTTCTTCCCTCGAGGAGGCTCGCCTCCCCGCCAGCTGTTCACTCGGCTTCCAGGTGGGGGCGCTCTGCGCCTCCTGCAGGTCTTGGCTCAGGGGCTGCTTGCCCTGAGCTGGGGCTGTGCGCGGGAGCCCAGGCACGCAGGGGCAAGCCCCAACCAGCTGCACACGTCTCTGCTGGGGAGGAGAGTGCTAGGAAAGCTACGTGTGTGAGGCAGCTGCTGGGCGCCCAGGGAGTCAGCCTCCGGGTGTGCGGGGCTGCAGACCCCAGCCAGGGGTCCTGGGAGCCTGGGGCACTCCGTGCGGTGCTGAGCCTGGGCGGCCAAGCAACCGCTGGAGGAGCCTGGCACTGGCCCTTCCCTTCCCTCGCACAGGCTATTCCTGCTGGAGCCCTTGGCAGTGTGCAAGCCACCGGCCCCTAAGCCCTCCCCAAGGACGCCTGGGGCCTAGTTCCAAAGGCAAGGCAGGAGCGGAGCTGAGGCCAGGAAGGCGCCAGTGGCGTCTCCCAGCCTCGCGCAGCCTGCTCCTTCCTGGGCAGGAAGACTAGCAGCGAGGCAAGTCTGGGCAAGGCTCGCCCAGGGCAGAGCAGCCTAGCGCCAGCAACTCTGCCAGAACGGGCCTCTGAGCAGAGCTGGAGCTCTGCCGTCCTGGAGGCGCACTCGGCTCCAGCCAAGTAGGGCTTGAGCCAAACGAGGATGGGCTACCTCTTCTTCCCTCGAGGAGGCTCACCTCCCCGCCAGCTGTTCACTCGGCTTCCAGGTGGGGGCGCTCTGCGCCTCCTGCAGGTCTTGGCTCAGGGGCTGCTTGCCCTGAGCTGGGGCTGTGGGCGGGAGCCCAGGCACGAAGGGGCAGGCCCCAACCAGCTGCACACGTCTCTGCTGGGGAGGAGAGCGCTAGGGAAGCTACGTGTGTCAGGCAGCTGCTGGGCGCCCAGGGAGTCAGCCTCCGGGTGTGCGGGGCTGCAGACCCCAGCCAGGGGCCCTGGGAGCCTGGTGCACTCCGTGCGGCGCTGAGCCTGCGCGGCCAAGCAACCGCTGGAGGAGACCTGCACTGGCCCTTCCCTTCCCTCGCACAGAGCTCTTCCTGCTGGAGCCCTTGGGAGTGTGCAAGCCACCGGCCCCTAAGCCCTCCCCAAGGACGCCTGGGGCCTAGATTCAAAGGCAAGGCAGGAGCGGAGCTGAGGCCAGGAAGGCGCCAGTGGCGTCTCAAAGCCTCACGCAGCCTGCTCCTTCCTGGGCAGGAAGCCTAGCAGCGAGGTAAGTCTGGGCAAGGCTCGCTCAGGGCAGAGCAGCCTCGCACCAGCAACTCTGCCAGAACGGGCCTCTGAGCAGAGCTGGAGCTCTGCCGTCCTGGAGGCGCACTCGGCTCCAGCCAAGTAGGGCTTGAGCCAAACGAGGCTGGGCTGCCTCTTCTTCCCTCGAGGAGGCTCGCCTCCCCGCCAGCTGTTCACTCGGCTTCCAGGTGGGGGCGCTCTGCGCCTCCTGCAGGTCTTGGCTCAGGGGCTGCTTGCCCTGAGCTGGGGCTGTGGGCGGGAGCCCAGGCACGCAGGTGCAGGCCCCAACCAGCTGCACACGTCTCTGCTGGGGAGGAGAGCGCTAGGGAAGCTACGTGTGTGAGGCAGCTGCTGGGCGCCCAGGGAGTCAGCCTCCGGGTGTGCGGGGCTGCAGACCCCAGCCAGGGGTCCTGGGAGCCTGGGGCACTCCGTGCGGCGCTGAGCCTGGGCGGCCAAGCAACCGCTGGAGGAGCCTGGCACTGGCCCTTCCCTTCCCTCGCACAGAGCTCTTCCTGCTGGAGCCCTTGGCACTCTGCAAGCCACCGGCCCCTAAGCCCTCCCCAAGGACGCCTGGGGCCTAGGTGCAAAGGCAAGGCAGGAGCGGAGCTGAGGCCAGGAAGGCGCCAGTGGCGTCTCCCAGCCTCGCGCAGCCTGCTCCTTCCTGGGCAGGAAGCCTAGCAGCGAGGCAAGTCTGGGCAAGGCTCGCCCAGGGCAGAGCAGCCTCGCGCCAGCAACTCTGCCAGAACGGGCCTCTGAGCAGAGCTGGAGCTCTGCCGTCCTGGAGGCGCACTCGGCTCCAGCCAAGTAGGGCTTGAGCCAAACGAGGCTGGGCTGCCTCTTCTTCCCTCGAGGAGGCTCGCCTCCCCGCCAGCTGTTCACTCGGCTTCCAGGTGGGGGCGCTCTGCGCCTCCTGCAGGTCTTGGCTCAGGGGCTGCTTGCCCTGAGCTGGGGCTGTGGGCGGGAGCCCAGGCACGCAGGGGCAGGCCCCAACCAGCTGCACACGTCTCTGCTGGGGAGGAGAGCGCTAGGGAAGCTACGTGTGTGAGGCAGCTGCTGGGCGCCCAGGGAGTCAGCCTCCGGGTGTGCGGGGCTGCAGACCCCAGCCAGGGGTCCTGGGAGCCTGGGGCACTCCGTGCGGCGCTGAGCCTGGGCGGCCAAGCAACCGCTGGAGGAGCCTGGCACTGGCCCTTCCCTTCCCTCGCACAGAGCTCTTCCTGCTGGAGCCCTTGGCACTCTGCAAGCCACCGGCCCCTAAGCCCTCCCCAAGGACGCCTGGGGCCTAGGTGCAAAGGCAAGGCAGGAGCGGAGCTGAGGCCAGGAAGGCGCCAGTGGCGTCTCCCAGCCTCGCGCAGCCTGCTCCTTCCTGGGCAGGAAGCCTAGCAGCGAGGCAAGTCTGGGCAAGGCTCGCCCAGGGCAGAGCAGCCTCGCGCCAGCAACTCTGCCAGAACGGGCCTCTGAGCAGAGCTGGAGCTCTGCCGTCCTGGAGGCGCACTCGGCTCCAGCCAAGTAGGGCTTGAGCCAAACGAGGCTGGGCTGCCTCTTCTTCCCTCGAGGAGGCTCGCCTCCCCGCCAGCTGTTCACTCGGCTTCCAGGTGGGGGCGCTCTGCGCCTCCTGCAGGTCTTGGCTCAGGGGCTGCTTGCCCTGAGCTGGGGCTGTGGGCGGGAGCCCAGGCACGCAGGGGCAGGCCCCAACCAGCTGCACACGTCTCTGCTGGGGAGGAGAGCCCTAGGGAAGCTACGTGTGTGAGGCAGCTGCTGGGCGCCCAGGGAGTCAGCCTCCGCGTGTGCGGGGATGCAGACCCCAGCCAGGGGCCCTGGGAGCCTGGTGCACTCCGTGCGGCGCTGAGCCTGGGCGGCCAAGCAACCGCTGGAGGAGCCCTGCACTGGCCCTTCCCTTCCCTCGCACAGAGCTCTTCCTACTGGAGCCCTTGGCAGTGTGCATGCCTCCGGCCCCTAAGCCTTCCTCAAGCACGCCTGGGGCCTAGGTGCAAAAGCAAGGCAGGAGCGGAGCTGAGGCCAGGAAGGCGCCAGTGGCGTCTCCCAGCCTCGCGCAGCCTGCTCCTTCCAGGGCAGGAAGCCTAGCAGCGAGGCAAGTCTGGGCAAGGCTCGCCCAGGGCAGAGCAGCCTCGCGCCAGCAACTCTGCCAGAACGGGCCTCTGAGCAGAGCTGGAGCTCTGCCGTCCTGGAGGCGCACTCGGCTCCAGCCAAGTAGGGCTTGAGCCAAACGAGGCTGGGCTGCCTCTTCTTCCCTCGAGGAGGCTCGCCTCCCCGCCAGGTGTTCACTCGGCTTCCAGGTGGGGGCGCTCTGCGCCTCCTGCAGGTCTTGGCTCAGGGGCTGCTTGCCCTGAGCTGGGGCTTTGGGCGGGAGCCCAGGCACGCAGGGGCAGGCCCCAACCAGCTGCACACGTCTCTGCTAGGGAGGAGAGCGCTATGGAAGATACGTGTGTGAGGCAGCTTTTGGGCGCCCAGGGAGTCAGCCTCTGGGTGTGCGGGGCTGCAGACCCCAGCCAGGGGCCCTGGGAGCCTGGTGCACTCCGTGCGGCGCTGAGCCTGGGCGGCCAAGCAACCGCTGGAGGAGCCCTGCACTGGCCCTTCCCTTCCCTCGCACAGAGCTCTTCCTGCTGGAGCCCTTGGCAGTGTGCAAGCCAACGGCCCCTAAGCCCTCCCCAAGGACGCCTGGGGCCTAGGTGCAAGGGCAAGGCAGGAGCGGAGCTGAGGCCAGGAAGGCGCCAGTGGCGTCTCCCAGCCTCGCGCAGCCTGCTCCTTCCTGGGCAGGAAGCCTAGCAGCGAGGCAAGTCTGGGCAAGGCTCCTCCAGGGCAGAGTAGCCTCGCGCCAGCAACTCTGCCAGAACGGGCCTCTGAACAGAGCTGGAGCTCTGCCGTCCTGGAGGCGCTCTCGGCTCCAGCCAAGTAGGGCAGCCAAACGAGGCTGGGCTGCCTCTTCTTCCCTCGAGGAGGCTCGCCTCCCCGCCAGCTGTTCACTCGGCTTCCAGGTGGGGGCGCTCTGCGCCTCCTGCAGGTCTTAGCTCAGGGGCTGCTTGCCCTGAGCTGGGGCTGTGCGCGGGAGCCCAGGCACGCAGGGGCAGGCCCCAAACAGCTGCACACGTCTCTGCTGGGGAGGAGAGCGCTAGGGAAGCTACGTGTGTGAGGCAGCTGCTGGGCGCCCAGGGAGTCAGCCTCCGGGTGTGCGTGGCTGCAGACCCCAGCCAGGGGTCCTGGGAGCCTGGGGCACTCCGTGCGGCGCTGAGCCTGGGCGGCCAAGCAACCGCTGGAGGAGCCTGGCACTGGCCCTTCCCTTCCCTCGAACAGAGCTCTTCCTGCTGGAGCCCTTGGCAGTGTGCAAGCCACCGGCCCCTAAGCCCTCCCCAAGGACGCCTGGGGCCTAGGTGCAAAGGCAAGGCAGGAGCGGAGCTGAGGCCAGGAAGGCGCCTGTGGCGTCTCCCAGCCTCGCGCAGCCTGCTCCTTCCTGGGCAGGAAGCCTAGCAGCGAGGCAAGTCTGGGCAAGGCTCGCCCAGGGCAGAGCAGCCTCGCGCCAGCAACTCTGCCAGAACGGGCCTCTGAGCAGAGCTGGAGCTCTGCCGTCCTGGAGGCTCACTCGGCTCCAGCCAAGTAGGGCTTGAGCCAAACGAGGCTGGGCTGCCTCTTCTTCCCTCGAGGAGGCTCGCCTCCCCGCCAGCTGTTCACTCGGCTTCCAGGCGGGGGCGCTCTGCGCCTCCTGCAGGTCTTGGCTCAGGGGCTTCTTGCCCTGAGTTGGGGCTTTGGGCGGGAGCCCAGGCACGCAGGGGCAGGCCCCAACCAGCTGCACACGTCTCTGCTGGGGAGGAGAGCGCTAGGGAAGCTACGTGTGTGAGGCAGCTGCTGGGCGCCCAGGGAGTCAGCCTCCGGGTGTGCGGGGCTGCAGACCCCAGCCAGGGGCCCTGGGAGCCTGGTGCACTCCGTGCGGTGCTGAGCCTCGGCGGCCAAGCAACCGCTGGAGGAGACTTGCACTGGCCCTTCCCTTCCCTCGCACAGAGCTCTTCCTGCTGGAGCCCTTGGGAGTGTGCAAGCCAACGGCCCCTAAGCCCTCCCCAAGGACGCCTGGGGCCTAGATGCAAAGGCAAGGCAGGAGCGGAGCTGAGGCCAGGAAGGCGCCAGTGGCGTCTCCCAGCCTCGCGCAGCCTGCTCCTTCCTGGGCAGGAAGCCTAGCAGCGAGGCAAGTCTGGGCAAGGCTCGCCCAGGGCAGAGCAGCCTCGCGCCAGCAACTCTGCCAGAACGGGCCTCTGAGCAGAGCTGGAGCTCTGCCGTCCTGGAGGCGCACTCGGCTCCAGCCAAGTAGGGCTTGAGCCAAACGAGGCTGGGCTGCCTCTTCTTCCCTCGAGGAGGCTCGCCTCCCCGCCAGGTGTTCACTCGGCTTCCAGGTGGGGGCGCTCTGCGCCTCCTGCAGGTCTTGGCTCAGGGGCTGCTTGCCCTGAGCTGGGGCTTTGGGCGGGAGCCCAGGCACGCAGGGGCAGGCCCCAACCAGCTGCACACGTCTCTGCTAGGGAGGAGAGCGCTATGGAAGATACGTGTGTGAGGCAGCTTTTGGGCGCCCAGGGAGTCAGCCTCTGGGTGTGCGGGGCTGCAGACCCCAGCCAGGGGCCCTGGGAGCCTGGTGCACTCCGTGCGGCGCTGAGCCTGGGCGGCCAAGCAACCGCTGGAGGAGCCCTGCACTGTCCCTTCCTTCCCTCGCACAGAGCTCTTCCTGCTGGAGCCCTTGGCAGTGTGCAAGCCACCGGCCCCTAAGCCCTCCCCAAGGACGCCTGGGGCCTAGGTGCAAAGGCAAGGCAGGAGCGGAGCTGAGGCCAGGAAGGCGCCAGTGGCGTCTCCCAGCCTCGCGCAGCCTGCTCCTTCCTGGGCAGGAAGCCTAGCAGCGAGGCAAGTCTGGGCAAGGCTCGCCCAGGGCACAGCAGCCTCGTGCCAGCAACTCTGCCAGAACGGGCCTCTGAACAGAGCTGGAGCTCTGCCGTCCTGGAGGCTCACTCGGCTCCAGCCAAGTAGGGCTTGAGCCAAACGAGGCTGGGCTGCCTCTTCTTCCCTCGAGGAGGCTAGCCTCCCCGCCAGCTGTTCACTCGGCTTCCAGGTGGGGGCGCTCTGCGCCTCCTGCAGGTCTTGGCTCAGGGGCTGCTTGCCCTGAGCTGGGGCTGTGCGCGGGAGCCCAGGCACTCAGGGGCAGGCCCCAAAAGCTGCACACGTCTCTGCTGGGGAGGAGAGCGCTAGGGAAGCTACGTGTGTGAGGCAGCTGCTGGGCGCCCAGGGAGTCAGCCTCCGGGTGTGCGGGGCTGCAGACCCCAGCCAGGGGTCCTGGGAGCCTGGGGCACTCCGTGCGGCGCTGAGCCTGGGCGGCCAAGCAACCGCTGGAGGAGCCTGGCACTGGCCCTTCCCTTCCCTCGCACAGAGCTCTTCCTGCTGGAGCCCTTGGCACTCTGCAAGCCACCGGCCCCTAAGCCCTCCCCAAGGACGCCTGGGGCCTAGGTGCAAAGGCAAGGCAGGAGCGGAGCTGAGGCCAGGAAGGCGCCAGTGGCGTCTCCCAGCCTCGCGCAGCCTGCTCCTTCCTGGGCAGGAAGCCTAGCAGCGAGGCAAGTCTGGGCAAGGCTCGCCCAGGGCAGAGCAGCCTCGCGCCAGCAACTCTGCCAGAACGGGCCTCTGAGCAGAGCTGGAGCTCTGCCGTCCTGGAGGCGCACTCGGCTCCAGCCAAGTAGGGCTTGAGCCAAACGAGGCTGGGCTGCCTCTTCTTCCCTCGAGGAGGCTCGCCTCCCCGCCAGCTGTTCACTCGGCTTCCAGGTGGGGGCGCTCTGCGCCTCCTGCAGGTCTTGGCTCAGGGGCTGCTTGCCCTGAGCTGGGGCTGTGGGCGGGAGCCCAGGCACGCAGGTGCAGGCCCCAACCAGCTGCACACGTCTCTGCTGGGGAGGAGAGCGCTAGGGAAGCTACGTGTGTGAGGCAGCTGCTGGGCGCCCAGGGAGTCAGCCTCCGGGTGTGCGGGGCTGCAGACCCCAGCCAGGGGTCCTGGGAGCCTGGGGCACTCCGTGCGGCGCTGAGCCTGGGCGGCCAAGCAACCGCTGGAGGAGCCTGGCACTGGCCCTTCCCTTCCCTCGCACAGAGCTCTTCCTGCTGGAGCCCTTGGCACTCTGCAAGCCACCGGCCCCTAAGCCCTCCCCAAGGACGCCTGGGGCCTAGGTGCAAAGGCAAGGCAGGAGCGGAGCTGAGGCCAGGAAGGCGCCAGTGGCGTCTCCCAGCCTCGCGCAGCCTGCTCCTTCCTGGGCAGGAAGCCTAGCAGCGAGGCAAGTCTGGGCAAGGCTCGCCCAGGGCAGAGCAGCCTCGCGCCAGCAACTCTGCCAGAACGGGCCTCTGAGCAGAGCTGGAGCTCTGCCGTCCTGGAGGCGCACTCGGCTCCAGCCAAGTAGGGCTTGAGCCAAACGAGGCTGGGCTGCCTCTTCTTCCCTCGAGGAGGCTCGCCTCCCCGCCAGCTGTTCACTCGGCTTCCAGGTGGGGGTGCTCTGCGTCTCCTGCAGGTCTTGGCTCAGGGGCTGCTTGCCCTGAGCTGGGGCTGTGGGCGGGAGCCCAGGCACGCAGGGGCAGGCCCCAACCAGCTGCACACGTCTCTGCTGGGGAGGAGAGCCCTAGGGAAGCTACGTGTGTGAGGCAGCTGCTGGGCGCCCAGGGAGTCAGCCTCCGCGTGTGCGGGGATGCAGACCCCAGCCAGGGGCCCTGGGAGCCTGGTGCACTCCGTGCGGCGCTGAGCCTGGGCGGCCAAGCAACCGCTGGAGGAGCCCTGCACTGGCCCTTCCCTTCCCTCGCACAGAGCTCTTCCTGCTGGAGCCCTTGGCAGTGTGCAAGCCTCCGGCCCCTAAGCCTTCCCCAAGCACGCCTGGGGCCTAGGTGCAAAAGCAAGGCAGGAGCGGAGCTGAGGCCAGGAAGGCGCCAGTGGCGTCTCCCAGCCTCGCGCAGCCTGCTCCTTCCAGGGCAGGAAGCCTAGCAGCGAGGCAAGTCTGGGCAAGGCTCGCCCAGGGCAGAGCAGCCTCGCGCCAGCAACTCTGCCAGAACGGGCCTCTGAGCAGAGCTGGAGCTCTGCCGTCCTGGAGGCGCACTCGGCTCCAGCCAAGTAGGGCTTGAGCCAAACGAGGCTGGGCTGCCTCTTCTTCCCTCGAGGAGGCTCGCCTCCCCGCCAGGTGTTCACTCGGCTTCCAGGTGGGGGCGCTCTGCGCCTCCTGCAGGTCTTGGCTCAGGGGCTGCTTGCCCTGAGCTGGGGCTTTGGGCGGGAGCCCAGGCACGCAGGGGCAGGCCCCAACCAGCTGCACACGTCTCTGCTAGGGAGGAGAGCGCTATGGAAGCTACGTGTGTGAGGCAGCTTTTGGGCGCCCAGGGAGTCAGCCTCTGGGTGTGCGGGGCTGCAGACCCCAGCCAGGGGCCCTGGGAGCCTGGTGCACTCCGTGCGGCGCTGAGCCTGGGCGGCCAAGCAACCGCTGGAGGAGCCCTGCACTGGCCCTTCCTTCCCTCGCACAGAGCTCTTCCTGCTGGAGCCCTTGGCAGTGTGCAAGCCACCGGCCCCTAAGCCCTCCCCAAGGACGCCTGGGGCCTAGGTGCAAAGGCAAGGCAGGAGCGGAGCTGAGGCCAGGAAGGCGCCAGTGGCGTCTCCCAGCCTCGCGCAGCCTGCTCCTTCCTGGGCAGGAAGCCTAGCAGCGAGGCAAGTCTGGGCAAGGCTCGCCCAGGGCAGAGCAGCCTCGTGCCAGCAACTCTGCCAGAACGGGCCTCTGAACAGAGCTGGAGCTCTGCCGTCCTGGAGGCTCACTCGGTTCCAGCCAAGTAGGGCTTGAGCCAAACGAGGCTGGGCTGCCTCTTCTTCCCTCGAGGAGGCTAGCCTCCCCGCCAGCTGTTCACTCGGCTTCCAGGTGGGGGCGCTCTGCGCCTCCTGCAGGTCTTGGCTCAGGGGCTGCTTGCCCTGAGCTGGGGCTGTGGGCGGGAGCCCAGGCACGCAGGGGCAGGCCCCAACCAGCTGCACACGTCTCTGCTGGGGAGGAGAGCGCTAGGGAAGCTACGTGTGTGAGGCAGCTGCTGGGCGCCCAGGGAGTCAGCCTCCGGGTGTGCGGGGCTGCAGACCCCAGCCAGGGGTCCTGGGAGCCTGGGGCACTCCGTGCGGCGCTGAGCCTGGGCGGCCAAGCAACCGCTGGAGGAGCCTGGCACTGGCCCTTCCCTTCCCTCGCACAGAGCTCTTCCTGCTGGAGCCCTTGGCACTCTGCAAGCCACCGGCCCCTAAGCCCTCCCCAAGGACGCCTGGGGCCTAGGTGCAAAGGCAAGGCAGGAGCGGAGCTGAGGCCAGGAAGGCGCCAGTGGCGTCTCCCAGCCTCGCGCAGCCTGCTCCTTCCTGGGCAGGAAGCCTAGCAGCGAGGCAAGTCTGGGCAAGGCTCGCCCAGGGCAGAGCAGCCTCGCGCCAGCAACTCTGCCAGAACGGGCCTCTGAGCAGAGCTGGAGCTCTGCCGTCCTGGAGGCGCACTCGGCTCCAGCCAAGTAGGGCTTGAGCCAAACGAGGATGAGCTACCTCTTCTTCCCTCGAGGAGGCTCGCCTCCCCGCCAGCTGTTCACTCGGCTTCCAGGTGGGGGCGCTCTGCGCCTCCTGCAGGTCTTGGCTCAGGGGCTGCTTGCCCTGAGCTGGGGCTGTGGGCGGGAGCCCAGGCACGCAGGGGCAGGCCCCAACCAGCTGCACACGTCTCTGCTGGGGAGGAGAGTGCTAGGGAAGCTACGTGTGTGAGGCACCTGCTGGGCGCCCAAGGAGTCAGCCTCCGGGTGTGCGGGGCTGCAGACCCCAGCCAGGGGCCCTGGGAGCCTGGTGCACTCCGTGCGGCGCTGAGCCTGGGCGGCCAAGCAACCGCTGGAGGAGCCCTGCACTGGCCCTTCCCTTCCCTCGCACAGAGCTCTTCCTGCTGGAGCCCTTGGCAGTGTGCAAGCCTCCGGCCCCTAAGCCTTCCCCAAGGACGCCTGGGGCCTAGGTGCAAAAGCAAGGCAGGAGCGGAGCTGAGGCCAGGAAGGCGCCAGTGGCGTCTCCCAGCCTCGCACAGCCTGCTCCTTCCAGGGCAGGAAGCCTAGCAGCGAGGCAAGTCTGGGCAAGGCTCGCTCAGGGCAGAGCAGCCTCGCGCCAGCAACTCTGCCAGAACGGGCCTCTGAGCAGAGCTGGAGCTCTGCCGTCCTGGAGGCGCACTCGGCTCCAGCCAAGTAGGGCTTGAGCCAAACGAGGCTGGGCTGCCTCTTCTTCCCTCGAGGAGGCTCGCCTCCCCGCCAGCTGTTCACTCGGCTTCCAGGTGGGGGCGCTCTGCGCCTCCTGCAGGTCTTGGCTCAGGGGCTGCTTGCCCTGAGCTGGGGCTGTGCGCGGGAGCCCAGGCACGCAGGGGCAAGCCCCAACCAGCTGCACACGTCTCTGCTGGGGAGGAGAGTGCTAGGAAAGCTACGTGTGTGAGGCAGCTGCTGGGCGCCCAGGGAGTCAGCCTCCGGGTGTGCGGGGCTGCAGACCCCAGCCAGGGGTCCTGGGAGCCTGGGGCACTCCGTGCGGTGCTGAGCCTGGGCGGCCAAGCAACCGCTGGAGGAGCCTGGCACTGGCCCTTCCCTTCCCTCGCACAGGCTATTCCTGCTGGAGCCCTTGGCAGTGTGCAAGCCACCGGCCCCTAAGCCCTCCCCAAGGACGCCTGGGGCCTAGTTCCAAAGGCAAGGCAGGAGCGGAGCTGAGGCCAGGAAGGCGCCAGTGGCGTCTCCCAGCCTCGCGCAGCCTGCTCCTTCCTGGGCAGGAAGACTAGCAGCGAGGCAAGTCTGGGCAAGGCTCGCCCAGGGCAGAGCAGCCTAGCGCCAGCAACTCTGCCAGAACGGGCCTCTGAGCAGAGCTGGAGCTCTGCCGTCCTGGAGGCGCACTCGGCTCCAGCCAAGTAGGGCTTGAGCCAAACGAGGATGGGCTACCTCTTCTTCCCTCGAGGAGGCTCACCTCCCCGCCAGCTGTTCACTCGGCTTCCAGGTGGGGGCGCTCTGCGCCTCCTGCAGGTCTTGGCTCAGGGGCTGCTTGCCCTGAGCTGGGGCTGTGGGCGGGAGCCCAGGCACGAAGGGGCAGGCCCCAACCAGCTGCACACGTCTCTGCTGGGGAGGAGAGCGCTAGGGAAGCTACGTGTGTGAGGCAGCTGCTGGGCGCCCAGGGAGTCAGCCTCCGGGTGTGCGGGGCTGCAGACCCCAGCCAGGGGCCCTGGGAGCCTGGTGCACTCCGTGCGGCGCTGAGCCTGCGCGGCCAAGCAACCGCTGGAGGAGACCTGCACTGGCCCTTCCCTTCCCTCGCACAGAGCTCTTCCTGCTGGAGCCCTTGGGAGTGTGCAAGCCACCGGCCCCTAAGCCCTCCCCAAGGACGCCTGGGGCCTAGATTCAAAGGCAAGGCAGGAGCGGAGCTGAGGCCAGGAAGGCGCCAGTGGCGTCTCAAAGCCTCACGCAGCCTGCTCCTTCCTGGGCAGGAAGCCTAGCAGCGAGGCAAGTCTGGGCAAGGCTCGCTCAGGGCAGAGCAGCCTCGCACCAGCAACTCTGCCAGAACGGGCCTCTGAGCAGAGCTGGAGCTCTGCCGTCCTGGAGGCGCACTCGGCTCCAGCCAAGTAGGGCTTGAGCCAAACGAGGCTGGGCTGCCTCTTCTTCCCTCGAGGAGGCTCGCCTCCCCGCCAGCTGTTCACTCGGCTTCCAGGTGGGGGCGCTCTGCGCCTCCTGCAGGTCTTGGCTCAGGGGCTGCTTGCCCTGAGCTGGGGCTGTGGGCGGGAGCCCAGGCACGCAGGGGCAGGCCCCAACCAGCTGCACACGTCTCTGCTGGGGAGGAGAGCGCTATGGAAGCTACGTGTGTGAGGCAGCTGCTGGGCGCCCGGGGAGTCAGCCTCCGGGTGTGCGGGGCTGCAGACTCCAGCCAGGGGCCCTGGGAGCCTGGTGCACTCCGTGCGGCGCTGAGCCTGGGCGGCCAAGCAACCGCTGGAGGAGACCTGCACTGGCCCTTCCTTCCCTCTCACAGAGCTCTTCCTGCTGGAGCCCTTGGCAGTGTGCAAGCCACCGGCCCCTAAGCCCTCCCCAAGGACGCCTGGGGCCTAGGTGCAAAGGCAAGGCAGGAGCGGAGCTGAGGCCAGGAAGGTGCCAGTGGCGTCTCCCAGCCTCGCGCAGCCTGCTCCTTCCTGGGCAGGAAGCCTAGCAGCGAGGCAAGTCTGGGCAAGGCTCGCCCTGGGCAGAGCAGCCTCGTGCCAGCAACTCTGCCAGAACGGGCCTCTGAACAGAGCTGGAGCTCTGCCATCCTGGAGGCGCTCTCGGCTCCAGCCAAGTAGGGCAGCCAAACGAGGCTGGGCTGCCTCTTCTTCCCTCGAGGAGGCTAGCCTCCCCGCCAGCTGTTCACTCGGCTTCCAGGTGGGGGCGCTCTGCGCCTCCTGCAGGTCTTGGCTCAGGGGCTGCTTGCCCTGAGCTGGGGCTGTGCGCGGGAGCCCAGGCACTCAGGGGCAGGCCCCAAACAGCTGCACACGTCTCTGCTGGGGAGGAGAGCGCTAGGGAAGCTACGTGTGTGAGGCAGCTGCTGGGCGCCCAGGGAGTCAGCCTCCGGGTGTGCGGGGCTGCAGACCCCAGCAAGGGGCCCTGGGAGCCTGGTGCACTCCGTGCGGCGCTGAGCCTGGGCGGCCAAGCAACCGCTGGAGGAGCCCTGCACTGGCCCTTCCCTTCCCTCGCAGAGAGCTCTTCCTGCTGGAGCCCTTGGGAGTGTGCAAGCCACCGGCCCCTAAGCCCTCCCCAAGGACGCCTGGGGCCTAGATGCAAAGGCAAGGCAGGAGCGGAGCTGAGGCCAGGAAGGCGCCAGTGGCGTCTCCCAGCCTCGCGCAGCCTGCTCCTTCCTGGGCAGGAAGCCTAGCAGCGAGGCAAGTCTGGGCAAGGCTCGCCCAGGGCAGAGCAGCCTCGCGCCAGCAACTCTGCCAGAACGGGCCTCTGAGCAGAGCTGGAGCTCTGCCGTCCTGGAGGCACACTCGGCTCCAGCCAAGTAGGGCTTGAGCCAAACGAGGCTGGGCTGCCTCTTCTTCCCTCGAGGAGGCTCGCCTCCCCGCCAGCTGTTCACTCGGCTTCCAGGTGGGGGCGCTCTGCGCCTCCTGCAGGTCTTGGCCAGGGGCTCTTTGCCCTGAGCTGGGGCTGTGGGCGGGAGCCCAGGCACGCAGGGGCAGGCCCCAACCAGCTGCACACGTCTCTGCTGGGGAGGAGAGCGCTATGGAAGCTACGTGTGTGAGGCAGCTGCTGGGCGTCCAGGGAGTCAGCCTCCGGGTGTGCGGGGCTGCAGACTCCAGCCAGGGGCCCTGGGAGCCTGGTGCACTCCGTGCGGCGCTGAGCCTGGGCGGCCAAGCAACCGCTGGAGGAGACCTGCACTGGCCCTTCCTTCCCTCGCACAGAGCTCTTCCTGCTGGAGCCCTTGGCAGTGTGCAAGCCACCGGCCCCTAAGCCCTCCCCAAGGACGCCTGGGGCCTAGGTGCAAAGGCAAGGCAGGAGCGGAGCTGAGGCCAGGAAGGCGCCAGTGGCGTCTCCCAGCCTCGCGCAGCCTGCTCCTTCCTGGGCAGGAAGCCTAGCAGCGAGGCAAGTCTGGGCAAGGCTCGCCCAGGGCAGAGCAGCCTCGCGCCAGCAACTCTGCCAGAACGGGCCTCTGAACAGAGCTGGAGCTCTGCCGTCCTGGAGGCGCTCTCGGCTCCAGCCAAGTAGGGCAGCCAAATGAGGCTGGGCTGCCTCTTCTTCCCTCGAGGAGGCTAGCCTCCCTGCCAGCTGTTCACTCGGCTTCCAGGTGGGGGCGCTCTGCGCCTCCTGCAGGTCTTGGCTCAGGGGCTGCTTGCCCTGAGCTGGGGCTGTGGGCGGGAGCCCAGGCACGCAGGGGCAGGCCCCAAACAGCTGCACACGTCTCTGCTGGGGAGGAGAGCGCTAGGGAAGCTATGTGTGTGAGGCAGCTGCTGGGCGCCCAGGGAGTCAGCCTCCGGGTGTGCGGGGCTGCAGACCCCAGCCAGGGGTCCTGGGAGCCTGGGGCACTCCGTGCGGCGCTGAGCCTGGGCGGCCAAGCAACCGCTGGAGGAGCCTGGCACTGGCCCTTCCCTTCCCTCGCACAGAGCTCTTCCTGCTGGAGCCCTTGGCAGTGTGCAAGCCACCGGCCCATAAGCCCTCCCCAAGGACGCCTGGGGCCTAGGTGCAAAGGCAAGGCAGGAGCGGAGCTGAGGCCAGGAAGGCGCCAGTGGCGTCTCCCAGCCTCGCGCAGCCTGCTCCTTCCTGGGCAGGAAGCCTAGCAGCGAGGCAAGTCTGGGCAAGGCTCGCCCAGGGCAGAGCAGCCTCGCGCCAGCAACTCTGCCAGAACGGGCCTCTGAGCAGAGCTGGAGCTCTGCCGTCCTGGAGGCGCACTCGGCTCCAGCCAAGTAGGGCTTGAGCCAAACGAGGCTGGGCTGCCTCTTCTTCCCTCGAGGAGGCTCGCCTCCCCGCCAGCTGTTCACTCGGCTTCCAGGTGGGGGCGCTCTGCGCCTCCTGCAGGTCTTGGCTCAGGGGCTGCTTGCCCTGAGCTGGGGCTGTGCGCGGGAGCCCAGGCACGCAGGGGCAGGCCCCAACCAGCTGCACACGTCTCTGCTAGGGAGGAGAGCGCTAGGGAAGCTACGTGTGTGAGGCAGCTGCTGGGCGCCCAGGGAGTCAGCCTCCGGGTGTGCGGGGCTGCAGACCCCAGCCAGGGGCCCTGGGAGCCTGGTGCACTCCGTGCGGCGCTGAGCCTGGGCGGCCAAGCAACCGCTGGAAGAGCCCTGCACTGGCCCTTCCCTTCCCTCGCACAGAGCTCTTCCTGCTGGAGCCCTTGGGAGTGTGCAAGCCACCGGCCCCTAAGCACTCCCCAAGGAAGCCTGGGGCCTAGATGCAAACGCAAGGCAGGAGCGGAGCTGAGGCCAGGAAGGCGCCAGTGGCGTCTCCCAGCCTCGCGCAGCCTGCTCCTTCCTGGGCAGGAAGCCTAGCAGCGAGGCAAGTCTGGGCAAGGCTCGCCCAGGGCAGAGCAGCCTCGCGCCAGCAACTCTGCCAGAACGGGCCTCTGAGCAGAGCTGGAGCTCTGCCGTCCTGGAGGCGCACTCGGCTCCAGCCAAGTAGGGCTTGAGCCAAACGAGGCTGGGCTGCCTCTTCTTCCCTCGAGGAGGCTCGCCTCCCCGCCAGCTGTTCACTCGGCTTCCAGGTGGGGGCGCTCTGCGCCTCCTGCAGGTCTTGGCTCAGGGGCTTCTTGCCCTGAGCTGGGGCTGTGGGCGGGAGCCCAGGCACGCAGGGGCAGGCCCCAACCAGCTGCACACGTCTCTGCTGGGGAGGAGAGCGCTATGGAAGCTACGTGTGTGAGGCAGCTGCTGGGCGCCCAGGGAGTCAGCCTCCGGGTGTGCGGGGCTGCAGACTCCAGCCAGGGGCCCTGGGAGCCTGGTGCACTCCGTGCGGCGCTGAGCCTGGGCGGCCAAGCAACCGCTGGAGGAGACCTGCACTGGCCCTTCCTTCCCTCGCACAGAGCTCTTCCTGCTGGAGCCCTTGGCAGTGTGCAAGCCACCGGCCCCTAAGCCCTCCCCAAGGACGCCTGGGGCCTAGGTGCAAAGGCAAGGCAGGAGCGGAGCTGAGGCCAGGAAGGCGCCAGTGGCGTCTCCCAGCCTCGCGCAGCCTGCTCCTTCCTGGGCAGGAAGCCTAGCAGCGAGGCAAGTCTGGGCAAGGCTCGCCCAGGGCAGAGCAGCCTCGCGCCAGCAACTCTGCCAGAACGGGCCTCTGAACAGAGCTGGAGCTCTGCCGTCCTGGAGGCTCTCTCGGCTCCAGCCAAGTAGGGCAGCCAAACGAGGCTGGGCTGCCTCTTCTTCCCTCGAGGAGACTAGCCTCCCTGCCAGCTGTTCACTCGGCTTCCAGGTGGGGGCGCTCTGCGCCTCCTGCAGGTCTTCGCTCAGGGGCTGCTTGCCCTGAGCTGGGACTGTGCGCGGGAGCCCAGGCACGCAGGGGCAGGCCCCAAACAGCTGCACACGTCTCTGCTGGGGAGGAGAGCGCTAGGGAAGCTACGTGTGTGAGGCAGCTGCTGGGCGCCCAGGGAGTCAGCCTCCGGGTGTGCGGGGCTGCAGACCCCAGCCAGGGGTCCTGGGAGCCTGGGGCACTCCGTGCGGCGCTGAGCCTGGGCGGCCAAGCAACCGCTGGAGGAGCCCTGCACTGGCCCTTCCCTTCCCTCGCACAGAGCTCTTCCTGCTGGAGCCCTTGGCAGTGTGCAAGCCACCGGCCCATAAGCCCTCCCCAAGGACGCCTGGGGCCTAGGTGCAAAGGCAAGGCAGGAGCGGAGCTGAGGCCAGGAAGGCGCCAGTGGCGTCTCCCAGCCTCGCGCAGCCTGCTCCTTCCTGGGCAGGAAGCCTAGCAGCGAGGCAAGTCTGGGCAAGGCTCGCCCAGGGCAGAGCAGCCTCGCGCCAGCAACTCTGCCAGAACGGGCCTCTGAACAGAGCTGGAGCTCTGCCGTCCTGGAGGCTCTCTCGGCTCCAGCCAAGTAGGGCAGCCAAACGAGGCTGGGCTGCCTCTTCTTCCCTCGAGGAGACTAGCCTCCCTGCCAGCTGTTCACTCGGCTTCCAGGTGGGGGCGCTCTGCGCCTCCTGCAGGTCTTGGCTCAGGGGCTGCTTGCCCTGAGCTGGGGCTGTGCGCGGGAGCCCAGGCACGCAGGGGCAGGCCCCAAACAGCTGCACACGTCTCTGCTGGGGAGGAGAGCGCTAGGGAAGCTACGTGTGTGAGGCAGCTGCGGGGCGCCCAGGGAGTCAGCCTCCGGGTGTGCGGGGCTGCAGACCCCAGCCAGGGGTCCTGGGAGCCTGGGGCACTCCGTGCGGCGCTGAGCCTGGGCGGCCAAGCAACCGCTGGAGGAGCCTGGCACTGGCCCTTCCCTTCCCTCGCACAGAGCTCTTCCTGCTGGAGCCCTTGGCAGTGTGCAAGCCACCGGCCCCTAAGCCCTCCCCAAGGACGCCTGGGGCCTAGGTGCAAAGGCAAGGCAGGATCGGAGCTGAGGCCAGGAAGGCGCCAGTGGCGTCTCCCAGCCTCGCGCAGCCTGCTCCTTCCTGGGCAGGAAGCCTAGCAGCGAGGCAAGTCTGGGCAAGGATCGCCCAGGGCAGAGCAGCCTAGCGCCAGCAACTCTGCCAAAACGGGCCTCTGAGCAGAGCTGGAGCTCTGCCGTCCTGGAGGCGCACTCGGCTCCAGCCAAGTAGGGCTTGAGCCAAACGAGGCTGGGCTGCCTCTTCTTCCCTCGAGGAGGCTCGCCTCCCCGCCAGCTGTTCACTCGGCTTCCAGGTGGGGGCGCTCTGCGCCTCCTGCAGGTCTTGGCTCAGGGGCTTCTTGCCCTGAGCTGGGGCTGTGCGCGGGAGCCCAGGCACGCAGGGGCAGGCCCCAACCAGCTGCACACGTCTCTGCTGGGGAGGAGAGCGCTATGGAAGCTACGTGTGTGAGGCAGCTGCTGGGCGCCCAGGGAGTCAGCCTCCGGGTGTGCGGGGCTGCAGACTCCAGCCAGGGGCCCTGGGAGCCTGGTGCACTCCGTGCGGCGCTGAGCCTGGGCGGCCAAGCAACCGCTGGAGGAGACCTGCACTGGCCCTTCCTTCCCTCGCACAGAGCTCTTCCTGCTGGAGCCCTTGGCAGTGTGCAAGCCACCGGCCCCTAAGCCCTCCCCAAGGACGCCTGGGGCCTAGGTGCAAAGGCAAGGCAGGAGCGGAGCTGAGGCCAGGAAGGCGCCAGTGGCGTCTCCCAGCCTCGCGCAGCCTGCTCCTTCCTGGGCAGGAAGCCTAGCAGCGAGGCAAGTCTGGGCAAGGCTCGCCCAGGGCAGAGCAGCCTCGCGCCAGCAACTCTGCCAGAACGGGCCTCTGAACAGAGCTGGAGCTCTGCCGTCCTGGAGGCTCTCTCGGCTCCAGCCAAGTAGGGCAGCCAAACGAGGCTGGGCTGCCTCTTCTTCCCTCGAGGAGACTAGCCTCCCTGCCAGCAGTTCACTCGGCTTCCAGGTGGGGGCGCTCTGCGCCTCCTGCAGGTCTTCGCTCAGGGGCTGCTTGCCCTGAGCTGGGACTGTGCGCGGGAGCCCAGGCACGCAGGGGCAGGCCCCAAACAGCTGCACACGTCTCTGCTGGGGAGGAGAGCGCTAGGGAAGCTACGTGTGTGAGGCAGCTGCTGGGCGCCCAGGGAGTCAGCCTCCGGGTGTGCGGGGCTGCAGACCCCAGCCAGGGGTCCTGGGAGCCTGGGGCACTCCGTGCGGCGCTGAGCCTGGGCGGCCAAGCAACCGCTGGAGGAGCCCTGCACTGGCCCTTCCCTTCCCTCGCACAGAGCTCTTCCTGCTGGAGCCCTTGGCAGTGTGCAAGCCACCGGCCCATAAGCCCTCCCCAAGGACGCCTGGGGCCTAGGTGCAAAGGCAAGGCAGGAGCGGAGCTGAGGCCAGGAAGGCGCCAGTGGCGTCTCCCAGCCTCGCGCAGCCTGCTCCTTCCTGGGCAGGAAGCCTAGCAGCGAGGCAAGTCTGGGCAAGGCTCGCCCAGGGCAGAGCAGCCTCGCGCCAGCAACTCTGCCAGAACGGGCCTCTGAGCAGAGCTGGAGCTCTGCCGTCCTGGAGGCGCACTCGGCTCCAGCCAAGTAGGGCTTGAGCCAAACGAGGCTGGGCTGCCTCTTCTTCCCTCGAGGAGGCTCGCCTCCCCGCCAGCTGTTCTCTCGGCTTCCAGGTGGGGGCGCTCTGCGCCTCCTGCAGGTCTTGGCTCAGGGGCTGCTTGCCCTGAGCTGGGGCTGTGCGCGGGAGCCCAGGCACGCAGGGGCAGGCCCCAAACAGCTGCACACGTCTCTGCTGGGGAGGAGAGCGCTAGGGAAGCTACGTGTGTGAGGCAGCTGCGGGGCGCCCAGGGAGTCAGCCTCCGGGTGTGCGGGGCTGCAGACCCCAGCCAGGGGTCCTGGGAGCCTGGGGCACTCCGTGCGGCGCTGAGCCTGGGCGGCCAAGCAACCGCTGGAGGAGCCTGGCACTGGCCCTTCCCTTCCCTCGCACAGAGCTCTTTCTGCTGGAGCCCTTGGCAGTGTGCAAGCCACCGGCCCCTAAGCCCTCCCCAAGGACGCCTGGGGCCTAGGTGCAAAGGCAAGGCAGGAGCGGAGCTGAGGCCAGGAAGGCGCCAGTGGCGTCTCCCAGCCTCGCGCAGCCTGCTCCTTCCTGGGCAGGAAGCCTAGCAGCGAGGCAAGTCTGGGCAAGGATCGCCCAGGGCAGAGCAGCCTAGCGCCAGCAACTCTGCCAAAACGGGCCTCTGAGCAGAGCTGGAGCTCTGCCGTCCTGGAGGCGCACTCGGCTCCAGCCAAGTAGGGCTTGAGCCAAACGAGGCTGGGCTGCCTCTTCTTCCCTCGAGGAGGCTCGCCTCCCCGCCAGCTGTTCACTCGGCTTCCAGGTGGGGGCGCTCTGCGCCTCCTGCAAGTCTTGGCTCAGGGGCTGCTTGCCCTGAGCTGGGGCTGTGCGCGGGAGCCCAGGCACGCAGGGGCAGGCCCCAACCAGCTGCACACGTCTCTGCTAGGGAGGAGAGCGCTAGGGAAGCTACATGTGTGAGGCAGCTGCTGGGCGCCCAGGGAGTCAGCCTCCGGGTGTGCGGGGCTGCAGACTCCAGCCAGGGGCCCTGGGAGCCTGGTGCACTCCGTGCGGCGCTGAGCCTGGGCGGCCAAGCAACCGCTGGAGGAGACCTGCACTGGCCCTTCCTTCCCTCGCACAGAGCTCTTCCTGCTGGAGCCCTTGGCAGTGTGCAAGCCACCGTCCCCTAAGCCATCCCCAAGGACGCCTGGGGCCTAGGTGCAAAGGCAAGGCAGGAGCGGAGCTGAGGCCAGGAAGGCGCCAGTGGCGTCTCCCAGCCTCGCGCAGCCTGCTCCTTCCTGGGCAGGAAGCCTAGCAGAGAGGCAAGTCTGGGCAAGGCTCGCCCAGGGCAGAGCAGCCTCGCGCCAGCCACTCTGCCAGAACGGGCCTCTGAGCAGAGCTGGAGCTCTGCCGTCCTGGAGGCGCACTCGGCTCCAGCCAAGTAGGGCTTGAGCCAAACGAGGCTGGGCTGCCTCTTCTTCCCTCGAGGAAGCTCGCCTCCCCGCCAGCTGTTCACTCGGCTTCCAGGTGGGGGCGCTCTGCGCCTCCTGCAGGTCTTGGCTCAGGGGCTGCTTGCCCTGAGCTGGGGCTGTGGGCGGGAGGCCAGGCACGCAGGGGCAGGCCCCAACCAGCTGCACACGTCTCTGCTGGGGAGGAGAGCGCTAGGGAAGCTACGTGTGTGAGGCAGCTGCTGGGCGCCCAGGGAGTCAGCCTCCGGGTGTGCGGGGCTGCAGACCCCAGCCAGGGCCCTGGGAGCCTGGGGCATTCCGTGCGGCGCTGAGTCTGGGCGGCCAAGCAACCGCTGGAGGAGCCCTGCACTGGCCCTTCCCTTCCCACGCACAGAGCTCTTCCTGCTGGAGCCCTTGGCACTCTGCAAGCCACCGGACCCTAAGCTCTCCCCAAGGACGCCTGGGGCCTTGGTGCAAAGGGAAGGCAGGAGCGGAGCTGAGGCCAGGAAGGCGCCAGTGGCGTATCCCAGCCTCGCGCAGCCTGCTCCTTCCTGGGCAGGAAGCCTAGCAGCGAGGCAAGTCTGGGCAAGGCTCGCCCAGGGCAGAGCAGCCTCGCGCCAGCAACTCTGCCAGAACGGGCCTCTGAGCAGAGCTGGAGCTCTGCCGTCCTGGAGGCGCACTCGGCTCCAGCCAAGTAGGGCTTGAGCCAAACGAGGCTGGGCTACCTCTTCTTCCCTCGAGGAGGCTCGCCTCCCCGCCAGCTGTTCACTCGGCTTCCAGGTGGGGGCGCTCTGCGCCTCCTGCAGGTCTTGGCTCAGGGGCTGCTTGCCCTGAGCTGGGGCTGTGGGCGGGAGCCCAGGCACGCAGGTGCAGGCCCCAACCAGCTGCACACGTCTCTGCTGGGGAGGAGAGCGCTAGGGAAGCTACGTGTGTGAGGCAGCTGCTGGGCGCCCAGGGAGTCAGCCTCCGTGTGTGCGGGGCTGCAGACCCCAGCCAGGGGCCCTGGGAGCCTGGTGCACTCCGTGCCGCGCTGAGCCTGGGCGGCCAAGCAACCGCTGGAGGAGCCCTGCACTGGCCCTTCCCTTCCCTCGCACAGAGCTCTTCCTGCTGGAGCCCTTGGCAGTGTGCAAGCCACCGGCCCCTAAGCCTTCCCCAAGGACGCCTGGGGCCTAGGTGCAAAAGCAAGGCAGGAGCGGAGCTGAGGCCAGGAAGGCGCCAGTGGCGTCTCCCAGCCTCGCACAGCCTGCTCCTTCCAGGGCAGGAAGCCTAGCAGCGAGGCAAGTCTGGGCAAGGCTCGCCCAGGGCAGAGCAGCCTCGCGCCAGCAACTCTGCCAGAACGGGCCTCTGAGCAGAGCTGGAGCTCTGCCGTCCTGGAGGCGCACTCGGCTCCAGCCAAGTAGGGCTTGAGCCAAACGAGGCTGGGCTGCCTCTTCTTCCCTCGAGGAGGCTCGCCTCCCCGCCAGCTGTTCACTCGGCTTCCAGGTGGGGGCGCTCTGCGCCTCCTGCAGGTCTTGGCTCAGGGGATTCGTGCCCTGAGCTGGGGCTGTGGGCGGGAGCCCAGGCACGCAGGGGCAGGCCCCAACCAGCTGCACACGTCTCTGCTGGGGAGGAGACGCTATGGAAGCTACGTGTGTGAGGCAGCTGCTGGGCGCCCAGGGAGTCAGCCTCCGGGTGTGCGGGGCTGCAGACTCCAGCCAGGGGCCCTGGGAGCCTGGTGCACTCCGTGCGGCGCTGAGCCTGGGCGGCCAAGCAACCGCTGGAGGAGACCTGCACTGGCCCTTCCTTCCCACGCACAGAGCTCTTCCTGCTGGAGCCCTTGGCAGTGTGCAAGCCACCGGCCCCTAAGCCCTCCCCAAGGACGCCTGGGGCCTAGGTGCAAAGGCAAGGCAGGAGCGGAGCTGAGGCCAGGAAGGCGCCAGTGGCGTCTCCCAGCCTCGCGCAGCCTGCTCCTTCCCGGGCAGGAAGCCTAGCAGCGAGGCAAGTCTGGGCAAGGCTCGCCCAGGGCAGAGCAGCCTCGTGCCAGCAACTCTGCCAGAACGGGCCTCTGAACAGAGCTGGAGCTCTGCCGTCCTGGAGGCGCTCTCGGCTCCAGCCAAGTAGGGCTTGAGCCAAACGAGGCTGGGCTGCCTCTTCTTCCCTCGAGGAGGCTAGCCTCCCCGCCAGCTGTTCACTCGGCTTCCAGGTGGGGGCGCTCTGCGCCTCCTGCAGGTCTTGGCTCAGGGGCTGCTTGCCCTGAGCTGGGGCTGTGCGCGGGAGCCCAGGCACTCAGGGGCAGGCCCCAAACAACTGCACACGTCTCTGCTGGGGAGGAGAGCGCTAGGGAAGCTACGTGTGTGAGGCAGCTGCTGGGCGCCCAGGGAGTCAGCCTCCGGGTGTGCGGGGCTGCAGACCCCAGCCAGGGGTCCTGGGAGCCTGGGGCACTCCGTGCGGCGCTGAGCCTGGGCGGCCAAGCAACCGCTGGAGGAGCCTGGCACTGGCCCTTCCCTTCCCTCGCACAGAGCTCTTCCTGCTGGAGCCCTTGGCACTCTGCAAGCCACCGGCCCCTAAGCCCTCCCCAAGGACGCCTGGGGCCTAGGTGCAAAGGCAAGGCAGGAGCGGAGCTGAGGCCAGGAAGGCGCCAGTGGCGTCTCCCAGCCTCGCGCAGCCTGCTCCTTCCTGGGCAGGAAGCCTAGCAGCGAGGCAAGTCTGGGCAAGGCTCGCCCAGGGCAGAGCAGCCTCGCGCCAGCAACTCTGCCAGAACGGGCCTCTGAGCAGAGCTGGAGCTCTGCCGTCCTGGAGGCGCACTCGGCTCCAGCCAAGTAGGGCTTGAGCCAAACGAGGCTGGGCTGCCTCTTCTTCCCTCGAGGAGGCTCGCCTCCCCGCCAGCTGTTCACTCGGCTTCCAGGTGGGGGTGCTCTGCGTCTCCTGCAGGTCTTGGCTCAGGGGCTGCTTGCCCTGAGCTGGGGCTGTGGGCGGGAGCCCAGGCACGCAGGGGCAGGCCCCAACCAGCTGCACACGTCTCTGCTGGGGAGGAGAGCCCTAGGGAAGCTACGTGTGTGAGGCAGCTGCAGGGCGCCCAGGGAGTCAGCCTCCGCGTGTGCGGGGATGCAGACCCCAGCCAGGGGCCCTGGGAGCCTGGTGCACTCCGTGCGGCGCTGAGCCTGGGCGGCCAAGCAACCGCTGGAGGAGCCCTGCACTGGCCCTTCCCTTCCCTCGCACAGAGCCCTTCCTGCTGGAGCCCTTGGCAGTGTGCAAGCCTCCGGCCCCTAAGCCTTCCCCAAGCACGCCTGAGGCCTAGGTGCAAAAGCAAGGCAGGAGCGGAGCTGAGGCCAGGAAGGCGCCAGTGGCGTCTCCCAGCCTCGCGCAGCCTGCTCCTTCCAGGGCAGGAAGCCTAGCAGCGAGGCAAGTCTGGGCAAGGCTCGCCCAGGGCAGAGCAGCCTCGCGCCAGCAACTCTGCCAGAACGGGCCTCTGAGCAGAGCTGGAGCTCTGCCGTCCTGGAGGCGCACTCGGCTCCAGCCAAGTAGGGCTTGAGCCAAACGAGGCTGGGCTGCCTCTTCTTCCCTCGAGGAGGCTCGCCTCCCCGCCAGGTGTTCATTCGGCTTCCAGGTGGGGGCGCTCTGCGCCTCCTGCAGGTCTTGGCTCAGGGGCTGCTTGCCCTGAGCTGGGGCTTTGGGCAGGAGCCCAGGCACGCAGGGGCAGGCCCCAACCAGCTGCACACGTCTCTGCTAGGGAGGAGAGCGCTATGGAAGCTACGTGTGTGAGGCAGCTTTTGGGCGCCCAGGGAGTCAGCCTCTGGGTGTGCGGGGCTGCAGACCCCAGCCAGGGGCCCTGGGAGCCTGGTGCACTCCGTGCGGCGCTGAGCCTGGGCGGCCAAGCAACCGCTGGAGGAGCCCTGCACTGGCCCTTCCTTCCCTCGCACAGAGCTCTTCCTGCTGGAGCCCTTGGCAGTGTGCAAGCCACCGGCCCCTAAGCCCTCCCCAAGGACGCCTGGGGCCTAGGTGCAAAGGCAAGGCAGGAGCGGAGCTGAGGCCAGGAAGGCGCCAGTGGCGTCTCCCAGCCTCGCGCAGCCTGCACCTTCCTGGGCAGGAAGCCTAGCAGCGAGGCAAGTCTGGGCAAGGCTCGCCCAGGGCAGAGCAGCCTCGTGCCAGCAACTCTGCCAGAACGGGCCTCTGAACAGAGCTGGAGCTCTGCCGTCCTGGAGGCTCACTCGGCTCCAGCCAAGTAGGGCTTGAGCCAAACGAGGCTGGGCTGCCTCTTCTTCCCTCGAGGAGGCTAGCCTCCCCGCCAGCTGTTCACTCGGCTTCCAGGTGGGGGCGCTCTGCGCCTCCTGCAGGTCTTGGCTCAGGGGCTGCTTGCCCTGAGCTGGGGCTGTGCGCGGGAGCCCAGGCACTCAGGGGCAGGCCCCAAAAGCTGCACACGTCTCTGCTGGGGAGGAGAGCGCTAGGGAAGCTACGTGTGTGAGGCAGCTGCTGGGCGCCCAGGGAGTCAGCCTCCGGGTGTGCGGGGCTGCAGACCCCAGCCAGGGGTCCTGGGAGCCTGGGGCACTCCGTGCGGCGCTGAGCCTGGGCGGCCAAGCAACCGCTGGAGGAGCCTGGCACTGGCCCTTCCCTTCCCTCGCACAGAGCTCTTCCTGCTGGAGCCCGTGGCACTCTGCAAGCCACCGGCCCCTAAGCCCTCCCCAAGGACGCCTGGGGCCTAGGTGCAAAGGCAAGGCAGGAGCGGAGCTGAGGCCAGGAAGGCGCCAGTGGCGTCTCCCAGCCTCGCGCAGCCTGCTCCTTCCTGGGCAGGAAGCCTAGCAGCGAGGCAAGTCTGGGCAAGGCTCGCCCAGGGCAGAGCAGCCTCGCGCCAGCAACTCTGCCAGAACGGGCCTCTGAGCAGAGCTGGAGCTCTGCCGTCCTGGACGCGCACTCGGCTCCAGCCAAGTAGGGCTTGAGCCAAACGAGGCTGGGCTGCCTCTTCTTCCCTCGAGGAGGCTCGCCTCCCCGCCAGCTGTTCACTCGGCTTCCAGGTGGGGGCGCTCTGCGCCTCCTGCAGGTCTTGGCTCAGGGGCTGCTTGCCCTGAGCTGGGGCTGTGGGCGGGAGCCCAGGCACGCAGGGGCAGGCCCCAACCAGCTGCACACGTCTCTGCTGGGGAGGAGAGCGCTAGGGAAGCTACGTGTGTGAGGCAGCTGCTGGGCGCCCAGGGAGTCAGCCTCCGGGTGTGCGGGGCTGCAGACCCCAGCCAGGGGTCCTGGGAGCCTGGGGCACTCCGTGCGGCGCTGAGCCTGGGCGGCCAAGCAACCGCTAGAGGAGCCTGGCACTGGCCCTTCCCTTCCCTCGCACAGAGCTCTTCCTGCTGGAGCCCTTGGCACTCTGCAAGCCACCGGCCCCTAAGCCCTCCCCAAGGACGCCTGGGGCCTAGGTGCAAAGGCAAGGCAGGAGCGGAGCTGAGGCCAGGAAGGCGCCAGTGGCGTCTCCCAGCCTCGCGCAGCCTGCTCCTTCCTGGGCAGGAAGCCTAGCAGCGAGGCAAGTCTGGGCAAGGCTCGCCCAGGGCAGAGCAGCCTCGCGCCAGCAACTCTGCCAGAACGGGCCTCTGAGCAGAGCTGGAGCTCTGCCGTCCTGGAGGCGCACTCGGCTCCAGCCAAGTAGGGCTTGAGCCAAACGAGGCTGGGCTGCCTCTTCTTCCCTCGAGGAGGCTCGCCTCCCCGCCAGCTGTTCACTCGGCTTCCAGGTGGGGGTGCTCTGCGCCTCCTGCAGGTCTTGGCTCAGGGGCTGCTTGCCCTGAGCTGGGGCTGTGGGCGGGAGCCCAGGCACGCAGGGGCAGGCCCCAACCAGCTGCACACGTCTCTGCTGGGGAGGAGAGCCCTAGGGAAGCTACGTGTGTGAGGCAGCTGCTGGGCGCCCAGGGAGTCAGCCTCCGCGTGTGCGGGGATGCAGACCCCAGCCAGGGGCCCTGGGAGCCTGGTGCACTCCGTGCGGCGCTGAGCCTGGGCGGCCAAGCAACCGCTGGAGGAGCCCTGCACTGGCCCTTCCCTTCCCTCGCACAGAGTTCTTCCTGCTGGAGCCCTTGGCAGTGTGCAAGCCTCCGGCCCCTAAGCCTTCCCCAAGCACGCCTGGGGCCTAGGTGCAAAAGCAAGGCAGGAGCGGAGCTGAGGCCAGGAAGGCGCCAGTGGCGTCTCCCAGCCTCGCGCAGCCTGCTCCTTCCAGGGCAGGAAGCCTAGCAGCGAGGCAAGTCTGGGCAAGGCTCGCCCAGGGCAGAGCAGCCTCGCGCCAGCAACTCTGCCAGAACGGGCCTCTGAGCAGAGCTGGAGCTCTGCCGTCCTGGAGGCGCACTCGGCTCCAGCCAAGTAGGGCTTGAGCCAAACGAGGCTGGGCTGCCTCTTCTTCCCTCGAGGAGGCTCGCCTCCCCGCCAGGTGTTCACTCGGCTTCCAGGTGGGGGCGCTCTGCGCCTCCTGCAGGTCTTGGCTCAGGGGCTGCTTGCCCTGAGCTGGGGCTTTGGGCGGGAGCCCAGGCACGCAGGGGCAGGCCCCAACCAGCTGCACACGTCTCTGCTAGGGAGGAGAGCGCTATGGAAGATACGTGTGTGAGGCAGCTTTTGGGCGCCCAGGGAGTCAGCCTCTGGGTGTGCGGGGCTGCAGACCCCAGCCAGGGGCCCTGGGAGCCTGGTGCACTCCGTGCGGCGCTGAGCCTGGGCGGCCAAGCAACCGCTGGAGGAGCCCTGCACTGGCCCTTCCCTTCCCTCGCACAGAGCTCTTCCTGCTGGAGCCCTTGGCAGTGTGCAAGCCAACGGCCCCTAAGCCCTCCCCAAGGACGCCTGGGGCCTAGGTGCAAGGGCAAGGCAGGAGCGGAGCTGAGGCCAGGAAGGCGCCAGTGGCGTCTCCCAGCCTCGCGCAGCCTGCTCCTTCCTGGGCAGGAAGCCTAGCAGCGAGGCAAGTCTGGGCAAGGCTCCTCCAGGGCAGAGTAGCCTCGCGCCAGCAACTCTGCCAGAACGGGCCTCTGAACAGTGCTGGAGCTCTGCCGTCCTGGAGGCGCTCTCGGCTCCAGCCAAGTAGGGCAGCCAAACGAGGCTGGGCTGCCTCTTCTTCCCTCGAGGAGGCTCGCCTCCCCGCCAGCTGTTCACTCGGCTTCCAGGTGGGGGCGCTCTGCGCCTCCTGCAGGTCTTGGCTCAGGGGCTGCTTGCCCTGAGCTGGGGCTGTGCGCGGGAGCCCAGGCACGCAGGGGCAGGCCCCAAACAGCTGCACACGTCTCTGCTGGGGAGGAGAGCGCTAGGGAAGCTACGTGTGTGAGGCAGCTGCTGGGCGCCCAGGGAGTCAGCCTCCGGGTGTGCGGGGCTGCAGACCCCAGCCAGGGGTCCTGGGAGCCTGGGGCACTCCGTGCGGCGCTGAGCCTGGGCGGCCAAGCAACCGCTGGAGGAGCCTGGCACTGGCCCTTCCCTTCCCTCGCACAGAGCTCTTCCTGCTGGAGCCCTTGGCACTCTGCAAGCCACCGGCCCCTAACCCTCCCCAAGGACGCCTGGGGCCTAGGTGCAAAGGCAAGGCAGGATCGGAGCTGAGGCCAGGAAGGCGCCAGTGGCGTCTCCCAGCCTCGCGCAGCCTGCTCCTTCCTGGGCAGGAAGCCTAGCAGCGAGGCAAGTCTGGGCAAGGCTCGCCCAGGGCAGAGCAGCCTCGCGCCAGCAACTCTGCCAGAACGGGCCTCTGAGCAGAGCTGGAGCTCTGCCGTCCTGGACGCGCACTCGGCTCCAGCCAAGTAGGGCTTGAGCCAAACGAGGCTGGGCTGCCTCTTCTTCCCTCGAGGAGGCTCGCCTCCCCGCCAGCTGTTCACTCGGCTTCCAGGTGGGGGCGCTCTGCGCCTCCTGCAGGTCTTGGCTCAGGGGCTGCTTGCCCTGAGCTGGGGCTGTGGGCGGGAGCCCAGGCACGCAGGGGCAGGCCCCAACCAGCTGCACACGTCTCTGCTGGGGAGGAGAGCGCTAGGGAAGCTACGTGTGTGAGGCAGCTGCTGGGCGCCCAGGGAGTCAGCCTCCGGGTGTGCGGGGCTGCAGACCCCAGCCAGGGGTCCTGGGAGCCTGGTGCACTCCGTGCGGCGCTGAGCCTGGGCGGCCAAGCAACCGCTGGAGGAGCCTGGCACTGGCCCTTCCCTTCCCTCGCACAGAGCTCTTCCTGCTGGAGCCCTTGGCACTCTGCAAGCCACCGGCCCCTAAGCCCTCCCCAAGGACGCCTGGGGCCTAGGTGCAAAGGCAAGGCAGGAGCGGAGCTGAGGCCAGGAAGGCGCCAGTGGCGTCTGCCAGCCTCGCGCAGCCTGCTCCTTCCTGGGCAGGAAGCCTAGCAGCGAGGCAAGTCTGGGCAAGGCTCGCCCAGGGCAGAGCAGCCTCGCGCCAGCAACTCTGCCAGAACGGGCCTCTGAGCAGAGCTGGAGCTCTGCCGTCCTGGAGGCGCACTCGGCTCCAGCCAAGTAGGGCTTGAGCCAAATGAGGATGAGCTACCTCTTCTTCCCTCGAGGAGGCTCGCCTCCCCGCCAGCTGTTCACTCGGCTTCCAGGTGGGGGCGCTCTGCGCCTCCTGCAGGTCTTGGCTCAGGGGCTGCTTGCCCTGAGCTGGGGCTGTGGGTGGGAGCCCAGGCACGCAGGGGCAGGCCCCAACCAGCTGCACACGTCTCTGCTGGGGAGGAGAGTGCTAGGGAAGCTACGTGTGTGAGGCAGCTGCTGGGCGCCCAAGGAGTCAGCCTCCGGGTGTGCGGGGCTGCAGACCCCAGCCAGGGGCCCTGGGAGCCTGGTGCACTCCGTGCGGCGCTGAGCCTGGGCGGCCAAGCAACCGCTGGAGGAGCCCTGCACTGGCCCTTCCCTTCCCTCGCACAGAGCTCTTCCTGCTGGAGCCCTTGGCAGTGTGCAAGCCTCCGGCCCCTAAGCCTTCCCCAAGGACGCCTGGGGCCTAGGTGCAAAAGCAAGGCAGGAGCGGAGCTGAGGCCAGGAAGGCGCCAGTGGCGTCTCCCAGCCTCGCACAGCCTGCTCCTTCCAGGGCAGGAAGCCTAGCAGCGAGGCAAGTCTGGGCAAGGCTCGCTCAGGGCAGAGCAGCCTCGCGCCAGCAACTCTGCCAGAACGGGCCTCTGAGCAGAGCTGGAGCTCTGCCGTCCTGGAGGCGCACTCGGCTCCAGCCAAGTAGGGCTTGAGCCAAACGAGGCTGGGCTGCCTCTTCTTCCCTCGAGGAGGCTCGCCTCCCCGCCAGCTGTTCACTCGGCTTCCAGGTGGGGGCGCTCTGCGCCTCCTGCAGGTCTTGGCTCAGGGGCTGCTTGCCCTGAGCTGGGGCTGTGCGCGGGAGCCCAGGCACGCAGGGGCAGGCCCCAACCAGCTGCACACGTCTCTGCTGGGGAGGAGAGTGCTAGGAAAGCTACGTGTGTGAGGCAGCTGCTGGGCGCCCAGGGAGTCAGCCTCCGGGTGTGCGGGGCTGCAGACCCCAGCCAGGGGTCCTGGGAGCCTGGGGCACTCCGTGCGGTGCTGAGCCTGGGCGGCCAAGCAACCGCTGGAGGAGCCTGGCACTGGCCCTTCCCTTCCCTCGCACAGGCTATTCCTGCTGGAGCCCTTGGCAGTGTGCAAGCCACCGGCCCCTAAGCCCTCCCCAAGGACGCCTGGGGCCTAGGTCCAAAGGCAAGGCAGGAGCGGAGCTGAGGCCAGGAAGGCGCCAGTGGCGTCTCCCAGCCTCGCGCAGCCTGCTCCTTCCTGGGCAGGAAGACTAGCAGCGAGGCAAGTCTGGGCAAGGCTCGCCCAGGGCAGAGCAGCCTAGCGCCAGCAACTCTGCCAGAACGGGCCTCTGAGCAGAGCTGGAGCTCTGCCGTCCTGGAGGCGCACTCGGCTCCAGCCAAGTAGGGCTTGAGCCAAACGAGGATGGGCTACCTCTTCTTCCCTCGAGGAGGCTCACCTCCCCGCCAGCTGTTCACTCGGCTTCCAGGTGGGGGCGCTCTGCGCCTCCTGCAGGTCTTGGCTCAGGGGCTGCTTGCCCTGAGCTGGGGCTGTGGGCGGGATCCCAGGCACGCAGGGGCAGGCCCCAACCAGCTGCACACGTCTCTGCTGGGGAGGAGAGCGCTATGGAAGCTACGTGTGTGAGGCAGCTGCTGGGCGCCCGGGGAGTCAGCCTCCGGGTGTGCGGGGCTGCAGACCCCAGCCAGGGCCCTGGGAGCCTGGGGCACTCCGTGAGGTGCTGAGCCTGGGCGGCCAAGCAACCGCTGGAGGAGCCTGGCACTGGCCCTTCCCTTCCCTCGCACAGGCTATTCCTGCTGGAGCCCTTGGCAGTGTGCAAGCCACCGGCCCCTAAGCCCTCCCCAAGGACGCCTGGGGCCTAGGTCCAAAGGCAAGGCAGGAGCGGAGCTGAGGCCAGGAAGGCGCCAGTGGCGTCTCCCAGCCTCGCGCAGCCTGCTCCTTCCTGGGCAGGAAGCCTAGCAGCGAGGCAAGTCTGGGCAAGGCTCGCCCAGGGCAGAGCAGCCTCGCGCCAGCAACTCTGCCAGAACGGGCCTCTGAGCAGAGCTGGAGCTCTGCCGTCCTGGAGGCGCTCTCGGCTCCAGCCAAGTAGGGCTTGAGCCAAACGAGGCTGGGCTGCCTCTTCTTCCCTCGAGGAGGCTCGCCTCCCCGCCAGGTGTTCACTCGGCTTCCAGGTGGGGGCGCTCTGCGCCTCCTGCAGGTCTTGGCTCAGGGGCTGCTTGCCCTGAGCTGGGGCTGTGCGCGGGAGCCCAGGCACGCAGGGGCAGGCCCCAACCAGCTGCACACGTCTCTGCTGGAGAGGAGAGGGCTAGGGAAGCTACGTGTGTGAGGCAGCTGCTGGGCGCCCAGGGAGTCAGCCTCCTGGTGTGCGGGGCTGCAGACCCCAGCCAGGGGCCCTGGGAGCCTGGTGCACTCCGTGCGGCGCTGAGCCTGGGCGGCAAGCAACCGCTGGAGGAGCCCTGCACTGGCCCTTCCCTTCCCTCGCACAGAGCTCTTCCTGCTGGAGCCCTTGGGAGTGTGCAAGCCACCGGCCCCTAAGCCCTCCCCAAGGACGCCTGGGGCCTAGGTGCAAAGGCAAGGCAGGAGCGGAGCTGAGGCCAGGAAGGCGCCAGTGGCGTCTCCCAGCCTCGCGCAGCCTGCTCCTTCCTGGGCAGGAAGCCTAGCAGCGAGGCAAGTCTGGGCAAGGCTCGCCCAGGGCAGAGCAGCCTCGCGCCAGCAACTCTGCCAGAACGGGCCTCTGAGCAGAGCTGGAGCTCTGCCGTCCTGGAGGCACACTCGGCTCCAGCCAAGTAGGGCTTGAGCCAAACGAGGCTGGGCTGCCTCTTCTTCCCTCGAGGAGGCTCGCCTCCCCGCCAGCTGTTCACTCGGCTTCCAGGTGGGGGCGCTCTGCGCCTCCTGCAGGTCTTGGCTCAGGGGCTGCTTGCCCTGAGCTGGGGCTGTGGGCGGGAGCCCAGGCACGCAGGTGCAGGCCCCAACCAGCTGCACACGTCTCTGCTGGGGAGGAGAGCGCTAGGGAAGCTACGTGTGTGAGGCAGCTGCTGGGCGCCCAGGGAGTCAGCCTCCGGGTGTGCGGGGCTGCAGACCCCAGCCAGGGGCCCTGGGAGCCTGGTGCACTCCGTGCGGCGCTGAGCCTGGGCGGCCAAGCAACCGCTGGAGGAGCCCTGCACTGGCCCTTCCCTTCCCTCGCACAGAGCTCTTCCTGCTGGAGCCCTTGGCAGTGTGCAAGCCACCGGCCCCTAAGCCTTCCCCAAGGACGCCTGGGGCCTAGGTGCAAAAGCAAGGCAGGAGCGGAGCTGAGGCCAGGAAGGCGCCAGTGGCGTCTCCCAGCCTCGCACAGCCTGCTCCTTCCAGGGCAGGAAGCCTAGCAGCGAGGCAAGTCTGGGCAAGGCTCGCCCAGGGCAGAGCAGCCTCGCGCCAGCAACTCTGCCAGAACGGGCCTCTGAGCAGAGCTGGAGCTCTGCCGTCCTGGAGGCGCACTCGGCTCCAGCCAAGTAGGGCTTGAGCCAAACGAGGCTGGGCTGCCTCTTCTTCCCTCGAGGAGGCTCGCCTCCCCGCCAGCTGTTCACTCGGCTTCCAGGTGGGGGCGCTCTGCGCCTCCTGCAGGTCTTGGCTCAGGGGATTCGTGCCCTGAGCTGGGGCTGTGGGCGGGAGCCCAGGCACGCAGGGGCAGGCCCCAACCAGCTGCACACGTCTCTGCTGGGGAGGAGACGCTATGGAAGCTACGTGTGTGAGGCAGCTGCTGGGCGCCCAGGGAGTCAGCCTCCGGGTGTGCGGGGCTGCAGACTCCAGCCAGGGGCCCTGGGAGCCTGGTGCACTCCGTGCGGCGCTGAGCCTGGGCGGCCAAGCAACCGCTGGAGGAGACCTGCACTGGCCCTTCCTTCCCACGCACAGAGCTCTTCCTGCTGGAGCCCTTGGCAGTGTGCAAGCCACCGGCCCCTAAGCCCTCCCCAAGGACGCCTGGGGCCTAGGTGCAAAGGCAAGGCAGGAGCGGAGCTGAGGCCAGGAAGGCGCCAGTGGCGTCTCCCAGCCTCGCGCAGCCTGCTCCTTCCCGGGCAGGAAGCCTAGCAGCGAGGCAAGTCTGGGCAAGGCTCGCCCAGGGCAGAGCAGCCTCGTGCCAGCAACTCTGCCAGAACGGGCCTCTGAACAGAGCTGGAGCTCTGCCGTCCTGGAGGCGCTCTCGGCTCCAGCCAAGTAGGGCTTGAGCCAAACGAGGCTGGGCTGCCTCTTCTTCCCTCGAGGAGGCTAGCCTCCCCGCCAGCTGTTCACTCGGCTTCCAGGTGGGGGCGCTCTGCGCCTCCTGCAGGTCTTGGCTCAGGGGCTGCTTGCCCTGAGCTGGGGCTGTGCGCGGGAGCCCAGGCACTCAGGGGCAGGCCCCAAACAACTGCACACGTCTCTGCTGGGGAGGAGAGCGCTAGGGAAGCTACGTGTGTGAGGCAGCTGCTGGGCGCCCAGGGAGTCAGCCTCCGGGTGTGCGGGGCTGCAGACCCCAGCCAGGGGTCCTGGGAGCCTGGGGCACTCCGTGCGGCGCTGAGCCTGGGCGGCCAAGCAACCGCTGGAGGAGCCTGGCACTGGCCCTTCCCTTCCCTCGCACAGAGCTCTTCCTGCTGGAGCCCTTGGCACTCTGCAAGCCACCGGCCCCTAAGCCCTCCCCAAGGACGCCTGGGGCCTAGGTGCAAAGGCAAGGCAGGAGCGGAGCTGAGGCCAGGAAGGCGCCAGTGGCGTCTCCCAGCCTCGCGCAGCCTGCTCCTTCCTGGGCAGGAAGCCTAGCAGCGAGGCAAGTCTGGGCAAGGCTCGCCCAGGGCAGAGCAGCCTCGCGCCAGCAACTCTGCCAGAACGGGCCTCTGAGCAGAGCTGGAGCTCTGCCGTCCTGGAGGCGCACTCGGCTCCAGCCAAGTAGGGCTTGAGCCAAACGAGGCTGGGCTGCCTCTTCTTCCCTCGAGGAGGCTCGCCTCCCCGCCAGCTGTTCACTCGGCTTCCAGGTGGGGGTGCTCTGCGTCTCCTGCAGGTCTTGGCTCAGGGGCTGCTTGCCCTGAGCTGGGGCTGTGGGCGGGAGCCCAGGCACGCAGGGGCAGGCCCCAACCAGCTGCACACGTCTCTGCTGGGGAGGAGAGCCCTAGGGAAGCTACGTGTGTGAGGCAGCTGCAGGGCGCCCAGGGAGTCAGCCTCCGCGTGTGCGGGGATGCAGACCCCAGCCAGGGGCCCTGGGAGCCTGGTGCACTCCGTGCGGCGCTGAGCCTGGGCGGCCAAGCAACCGCTGGAGGAGCCCTGCACTGGCCCTTCCCTTCCCTCGCACAGAGCCCTTCCTGCTGGAGCCCTTGGCAGTGTGCAAGCCTCCGGCCCCTAAGCCTTCCCCAAGCACGCCTGGGGCCTAGGTGCAAAAGCAAGGCAGGAGCGGAGCTGAGGCCAGGAAGGCGCCAGTGGCGTCTCCCAGCCTCGCGCAGCCTGCTCCTTCCAGGGCAGGAAGCCTAGCAGCGAGGCAAGTCTGGGCAAGGCTCGCCCAGGGCAGAGCAGCCTCGCGCCAGCAACTCTGCCAGAACGGGCCTCTGAGCAGAGCTGGAGCTCTGCCGTCCTGGAGGCGCACTCGGCTCCAGCCAAGTAGGGCTTGAGCCAAACGAGGCTGGGCTGCCTCTTCTTCCCTCGAGGAGGCTCGCCTCCCCGCCAGGTGTTCATTCGGCTTCCAGGTGGGGGCGCTCTGCGCCTCCTGCAGGTCTTGGCTCAGGGGCTGCTTGCCCTGAGCTGGGGCTTTGGGCAGGAGCCCAGGCACGCAGGGGCAGGCCCCAACCAGCTGCACACGTCTCTGCTAGGGAGGAGAGCGCTATGGAAGCTACGTGTGTGAGGCAGCTTTTGGGCGCCCAGGGAGTCAGCCTCTGGGTGTGCGGGGCTGCAGACCCCAGCCAGGGGCCCTGGGAGCCTGGTGCACTCCGTGCGGCGCTGAGCCTGGGCGGCCAAGCAACCGCTGGAGGAGCCCTGCACTGGCCCTTCCTTCCCTCGCACAGAGCTCTTCCTGCTGGAGCCCTTGGCAGTGTGCAAGCCACCGGCCCCTAAGCCCTCCCCAAGGACGCCTGGGGCCTAGGTGCAAAGGCAAGGCAGGAGCGGAGCTGAGGCCAGGAAGGCGCCAGTGGCGTCTCCCAGCCTCGCGCAGCCTGCACCTTCCTGGGCAGGAAGCCTAGCAGCGAGGCAAGTCTGGGCAAGGCTCGCCCAGGGCAGAGCAGCCTCGTGCCAGCAACTCTGCCAGAACGGGCCTCTGAACAGAGCTGGAGCTCTGCCGTCCTGGAGGCTCACTCGGCTCCAGCCAAGTAGGGCTTGAGCCAAACGAGGCTGGGCTGCCTCTTCTTCCCTCGAGGAGGCTAGCCTCCCCGCCAGCTGTTCACTCGGCTTCCAGGTGGGGGCGCTCTGCGCCTCCTGCAGGTCTTGGCTCAGGGGCTGCTTGCCCTGAGCTGGGGCTGTGCGCGGGAGCCCAGGCACTCAGGGGCAGGCCCCAAAAGCTGCACACGTCTCTGCTGGGGAGGAGAGCGCTAGGGAAGCTACGTGTGTGAGGCAGCTGCTGGGCGCCCAGGGAGTCAGCCTCCGGGTGTGCGGGGCTGCAGACCCCAGCCAGGGGTCCTGGGAGCCTGGGGCACTCCGTGCGGCGCTGAGCCTGGGCGGCCAAGCAACCGCTGGAGGAGCCTGGCACTGGCCCTTCCCTTCCCTCGCACAGAGCTCTTCCTGCTGGAGCCCGTGGCACTCTGCAAGCCACCGGCCCCTAAGCCCTCCCCAAGGACGCCTGGGGCCTAGGTGCAAAGGCAAGGCAGGAGCGGAGCTGAGGCCAGGAAGGCGCCAGTGGCGTCTCCCAGCCTCGCGCAGCCTGCTCCTTCCTGGGCAGGAAGCCTAGCAGCGAGGCAAGTCTGGGCAAGGCTCGCCCAGGGCAGAGCAGCCTCGCGCCAGCAACTCTGCCAGAACGGGCCTCTGAGCAGAGCTGGAGCTCTGCCGTCCTGGACGCGCACTCGGCTCCAGCCAAGTAGGGCTTGAGCCAAACGAGGCTGGGCTGCCTCTTCTTCCCTCGAGGAGGCTCGCCTCCCCGCCAGCTGTTCACTCGGCTTCCAGGTGGGGGCGCTCTGCGCCTCCTGCAGGTCTTGGCTCAGGGGCTGCTTGCCCTGAGCTGGGGCTGTGGGCGGGAGCCCAGGCACGCAGGGGCAGGCCCCAACCAGCTGCACACGTCTCTGCTGGGGAGGAGAGCGCTAGGGAAGCTACGTGTGTGAGGCAGCTGCTGGGCGCCCAGGGAGTCAGCCTCCGGGTGTGCGGGGCTGCAGACCCCAGCCAGGGGTCCTGGGAGCCTGGGGCACTCCGTGCGGCGCTGAGCCTGGGCGGCCAAGCAACCGCTAGAGGAGCCTGGCACTGGCCCTTCCCTTCCCTCGCACAGAGCTCTTCCTGCTGGAGCCCTTGGCACTCTGCAAGCCACCGGCCCCTAAGCCTTCCCCAAGGACGCCTGGGGCCTAGGTGCAAAGGCAAGGCAGGAGCGGAGCTGAGGCCAGGAAGGCGCCAGTGGCGTCTCCCAGCCTCGCGCAGCCTGCTCCTTCCTGGGCAGGAAGCCTAGCAGCGAGGCAAGTCTGGGCAAGGCTCGCCCAGGGCAGAGCAGCCTCGCGCCAGCAACTCTGCCAGAACGGGCCTCTGAGCAGAGCTGGAGCTCTGCCGTCCTGGAGGCGCACTCGGCTCCAGCCAAGTAGGGCTTGAGCCAAACGAGGCTGGGCTGCCTCTTCTTCCCTCGAGGAGGCTCGCCTCCCCGCCAGCTGTTCACTCGGCTTCCAGGTGGGGGTGCTCTGCGCCTCCTGCAGGTCTTGGCTCAGGGGCTGCTTGCCCTGAGCTGGGGCTGTGGGCGGGAGCCCAGGCACGCAGGGGCAGGCCCCAACCAGCTGCACACGTCTCTGCTGGGGAGGAGAGCCCTAGGGAAGCTACGTGTGTGAGGCAGCTGCTGGGCGCCCAGGGAGTCAGCCTCCGCGTGTGCGGGGATGCAGACCCCAGCCAGGGGCCCTGGGAGCCTGGTGCACTCCGTGCGGCGCTGAGCCTGGGCGGCCAAGCAACCGCTGGAGGAGCCCTGCACTGGCCCTTCCCTTCCCTCGCACAGAGTTCTTCCTGCTGGAGCCCTTGGCAGTGTGCAAGCCTCTGGCCCCTAAGCCTTCCCCAAGCACGCCTGGGGCCTAGGTGCAAAAGCAAGGCAGGAGCGGAGCTGAGGCCAGGAAGGCGCCAGTGGCGTCTCCCAGCCTCGCGCAGCCTGCTCCTTCCAGGGCAGGAAGCCTAGCAGCGAGGCAAGTCTGGGCAAGGCTCGCCCAGGGCAGAGCAGCCTCGCGCCAGCAACTCTGCCAGAACGGGCCTCTGAGCAGAGCTGGAGCTCTGCCGTCCTGGAGGCGCACTCGGCTCCAGCCAAGTAGGGCTTGAGCCAAACGAGGCTGGGCTGCCTCTTCTTCCCTCGAGGAGGCTCGCCTCCCCGCCAGGTGTTCACTCGGCTTCCAGGTGGGGGCGCTCTGCACCTCCTGCAGGTCTTGGCTCAGGGGCTGCTTGCCCTGAGCTGGGGCTTTGGGCGGGAGCCCAGGCACGCAGGGGCAGGCCCCAACCAGCTGCACACGTCTCTGCTAGGGAGGAGAGCGCTATGGAAGATACGTGTGTGAGGCAGCTTTTGGGCGCCCAGGGAGTCAGCCTCTGGGTGTGCGGGGCTGCAGACCCCAGCCAGGGGCCCTGGGAGCCTGGTGCACTCCGTGCGGCGCTGAGCCTGGGCGGCCAAGCAACCGCTGGAGGAGCCCTGCACTGGCCCTTCCCTTCCCTCGCACAGAGCTCTTCCTCCTGGAGCCCTTGGCAGTGTGCAAGCCAACGGCCCCTAAGCCCTCCCCAAGGACGCCTGGGGCCTAGGTGCAAGGGCAAGGCAGGAGCGGAGCTGAGGCCAGGAAGGCGCCAGTGGCGTCTCCCAGCCTCGCGCAGCCTGCTCCTTCCTGGGCAGGAAGCCTAGCAGCGAGGCAAGTCTGGGCAAGGCTCCTCCAGGGCAGAGTAGCCTCGCGCCAGCAACTCTGCCAGAACGGGCCTCTGAACAGTGCTGGAGCTCTGCCGTCCTGGAGGCGCTCTCGGCTCCAGCCAAGTAGGGCAGCCAAACGAGGCTGGGCTGCCTCTTCTTCCCTCGAGGAGGCTCGCCTCCCCGCCAGCTGTTCACTCGGCTTCCAGGTGGGGGCGCTCTGCGCCTCCTGCAGGTCTTGGCTCAGGGGCTGCTTGCCCTGAGCTGGGGCTGTGCGCGGGAGCCCAGGCACGCAGGGGCAGGCCCCAAACAGCTGCACACGTCTCTGCTGGGGAGGAGAGCGCTAGGGAAGCTACGTGTGTGAGGCAGCTGCTGGGCGCCCAGGGAGTCAGCCTCCGGGTGTGCGGGGCTGCAGACCCCAGCCAGGGGTCCTGGGAGCCTGGGGCACTCCGTGCGGCGCTGAGCCTGGGCGGCCAAGCAACCGCTGGAGGAGCCTGGCACTGGCCCTTCCCTTCCCTCGCACAGAGCTCTTCCTGCTGGAGCCCTTGGCACTCTGCAAGCCACCGGCCCCTAACCCTCCCCAAGGACGCCTGGGGCCTAGGTGCAAAGGCAAGGCAGGATCGGAGCTGAGGCCAGGAAGGCGCCAGTGGCGTCTCCCAGCCTCGCGCAGCCTGCTCCTTCCTGGGCAGGAAGCCTAGCAGCGAGGCAAGTCTGGGCAAGGCTCGCCCAGGGCAGAGCAGCCTCGCGCCAGCAACTCTGCCAGAACGGGCCTCTGAGCAGAGCTGGAGCTCTGCCGTCCTGGACGCGCACTCGGCTCCAGCCAAGTAGGGCTTGAGCCAAACGAGGCTGGGCTGCCTCTTCTTCCCTCGAGGAGGCTCGCCTCCCCGCCAGCTGTTCACTCGGCTTCCAGGTGGGGGCGCTCTGCGCCTCCTGCAGGTCTTGGCTCAGGGGCTGCTTGCCCTGAGCTGGGGCTGTGGGCGGGAGCCCAGGCACGCAGGGGCAGGCCCCAACCAGCTGCACACGTCTCTGCTGGGGAGGAGAGCGCTAGGGAAGCTACGTGTGTGAGGCAGCTGCTGGGCGCCCAGGGAGTCAGCCTCCGGGTGTGCGGGGCTGCAGACCCCAGCCAGGGGTCCTGGGAGCCTGGTGCACTCCGTGCGGCGCTGAGCCTGGGCGGCCAAGCAACCGCTGGAGGAGCCTGGCACTGGCCCTTCCCTTCCCTCGCACAGAGCTCTTCCTGCTGGAGCCCTTGGCACTCTGCAAGCCACCGGCCCCTAAGCCCTCCCCAAGGACGCCTGGGGCCTAGGTGCAAAGGCAAGGCAGGAGCGGAGCTGAGGCCAGGAAGGCGCCAGTGGCGTCTGCCAGCCTCGCGCAGCCTGCTCCTTCCTGGGCAGGAAGCCTAGCAGCGAGGCAAGTCTGGGCAAGGCTCGCCCAGGGCAGAGCAGCCTCGCGCCAGCAACTCTGCCAGAACGGGCCTCTGAGCAGAGCTGGAGCTCTGCCGTCCTGGAGGCGCACTCGGCTCCAGCCAAGTAGGGCTTGAGCCAAATGAGGATGAGCTACCTCTTCTTCCCTCGAGGAGGCTCGCCTCCCCGCCAGCTGTTCACTCGGCTTCCAGGTGGGGGCGCTCTGCGCCTCCTGCAGGTCTTGGCTCAGGGGCTGCTTGCCCTGAGCTGGGGCTGTGGGTGGGAGCCCAGGCACGCAGGGGCAGGCCCCAACCAGCTGCACACGTCTCTGCTGGGGAGGAGAGTGCTAGGGAAGCTACGTGTGTGAGGCAGCTGCTGGGCGCCCAAGGAGTCAGCCTCCGGGTGTGCGGGGCTGCAGACCCCAGCCAGGGGCCCTGGGAGCCTGGTGCACTCCGTGCGGCGCTGAGCCTGGGCGGCCAAGCAACCGCTGGAGGAGCCCTGCACTGGCCCTTCCCTTCCCTCGCACAGAGCTCTTCCTGCTGGAGCCCTTGGCAGTGTGCAAGCCTCCGGCCCCTAAGCCTTCCCCAAGGACGCCTGGGGCCTAGGTGCAAAAGCAAGGCAGGAGCGGAGCTGAGGCCAGGAAGGCGCCAGTGGCGTCTCCCAGCCTCGCACAGCCTGCTCCTTCCAGGGCAGGAAGCCTAGCAGCGAGGCAAGTCTGGGCAAGGCTCGCTCAGGGCAGAGCAGCCTCGCGCCAGCAACTCTGCCAGAACGGGCCTCTGAGCAGAGCTGGAGCTCTGCCGTCCTGGAGGCGCACTCGGCTCCAGCCAAGTAGGGCTTGAGCCAAACGAGGCTGGGCTGCCTCTTCTTCCCTCGAGGAGGCTCGCCTCCCCGCCAGCTGTTCACTCGGCTTCCAGGTGGGGGCGCTCTGCGCCTCCTGCAGGTCTTGGCTCAGGGGCTGCTTGCCCTGAGCTGGGGCTGTGCGCGGGAGCCCAGGCACGCAGGGGCAGGCCCCAACCAGCTGCACACGTCTCTGCTGGGGAGGAGAGTGCTAGGAAAGCTACGTGTGTGAGGCAGCTGCTGGGCGCCCAGGGAGTCAGCCTCCGGGTGTGCGGGGCTGCAGACCCCAGCCAGGGGTCCTGGGAGCCTGGGGCACTCCGTGCGGTGCTGAGCCTGGGCGGCCAAGCAACCGCTGGAGGAGCCTGGCACTGGCCCTTCCCTTCCCTCGCACAGGCTATTCCTGCTGGAGCCCTTGGCAGTGTGCAAGCCACCGGCCCCTAAGCCCTCCCCAAGGACGCCTGGGGCCTAGGTCCAAAGGCAAGGCAGGAGCGGAGCTGAGGCCAGGAAGGCGCCAGTGGCGTCTCCCAGCCTCGCGCAGCCTGCTCCTTCCTGGGCAGGAAGACTAGCAGCGAGGCAAGTCTGGGCAAGGCTCGCCCAGGGCAGAGCAGCCTAGCGCCAGCAACTCTGCCAGAACGGGCCTCTGAGCAGAGCTGGAGCTCTGCCGTCCTGGAGGCGCACTCGGCTCCAGCCAAGTAGGGCTTGAGCCAAACGAGGATGGGCTACCTCTTCTTCCCTCGAGGAGGCTCACCTCCCCGCCAGCTGTTCACTCGGCTTCCAGGTGGGGGCGCTCTGCGCCTCCTGCAGGTCTTGGCTCAGGGGCTGCTTGCCCTGAGCTGGGGCTGTGGGCGGGATCCCAGGCACGCAGGGGCAGGCCCCAACCAGCTGCACACGTCTCTGCTGGGGAGGAGAGCGCTATGGAAGCTACGTGTGTGAGGCAGCTGCTGGGCGCCCGGGGAGTCAGCCTCCGGGTGTGCGGGGCTGCAGACCCCAGCCAGGGCCCTGGGAGCCTGGGGCACTCCGTGAGGTGCTGAGCCTGGGCGGCCAAGCAACCGCTGGAGGAGCCTGGCACTGGCCCTTCCCTTCCCTCGCACAGGCTATTCCTGGTGGAGCCCTTGGCAGTGTGCAAGCCACCGGCCCCTAAGCCCTCCCCAAGGACGCCTGGGGCCTAGGTCCAAAGGCAAGGCAGGAGCGGAGCTGAGGCCAGGAAGGCGCCAGTGGCGTCTCCCAGCCTCGCGCAGCCTGCTCCTTCCTGGGCAGGAAGCCTAGCAGCGAGGCAAGTCTGGGCAAGGCTCGCCCAGGGCAGAGCAGCCTCGCGCCAGCAACTCTGCCAGAACGGGCCTCTGAGCAGAGCTGGAGCTCTGCCGTCCTGGAGGCGCTCTCGGCTCCAGCCAAGTAGGGCTTGAGCCAAACGAGGCTGGGCTGCCTCTTCTTCCCTCGAGGAGGCTCGCCTCCCCGCCAGGTGTTCACTCGGCTTCCAGGTGGGGGCGCTCTGCGCCTCCTGCAGGTCTTGGCTCAGGGGCTGCTTGCCCTGAGCTGGGGCTGTGCGCGGGAGCCCAGGCACGCAGGGGCAGGCCCCAACCAGCTGCACACGTCTCTGCTGGAGAGGAGAGGGCTAGGGAAGCTACGTGTGTGAGGCAGCTGCTGGGCGCCCAGGGAGTCAGCCTCCGGGTGTGCGGGGCTGCAGACCCCAGCCAGGGGCCCTGGGAGCCTGGTGCACTCCGTGCGGCGCTGAGCCTGGGCGGCAAGCAACCGCTGGAGGAGCCCTGCACTGGCCCTTCCCTTCCCTCGCACAGAGCTCTTCCTGCTGGAGCCCTTGGGAGTGTGCAAGCCACCGGCCCCTAAGCCCTCCCCAAGGACGCCTGGGGCCTAGGTGCAAAGGCAAGGCAGGAGCGGAGCTGAGGCCAGGAAGGCGCCAGTGGCGTCTCCCAGCCTCGCGCAGCCTGCTCCTTCCTGGGCAGGAAGCCTAGCAGCGAGGCAAGTCTGGGCAAGGCTCGCCCAGGGCAGAGCAGCCTCGCGCCAGCAACTCTGCCAGAACGGGCCTCTGAGCAGAGCTGGAGCTCTGCCGTCCTGGAGGCACACTCGGCTCCAGCCAAGTAGGGCTTGAGCCAAACGAGGCTGGGCTGCCTCTTCTTCCCTCGAGGAGGCTCGCCTCCCCGCCAGCTGTTCACTCGGCTTCCAGGTGGGGGCGCTCTGCGCCTCCTGCAGGTCTTGGCCAGGGGCTTCTTGCCCTGAGCTGGGGCGGTGGGCGGGAGCCCAGGCACGCAGGGGCAGGCCCCAACCAGCTGCACACGTCTCTGCTGGGGAGGAGAGCGCTATGGAAGCTACGTGTGTGAGGCAGCTGCTGGGCGTCCAGGGAGTCAGCCTCCGGGTGTGCGGGGCTGCAGACTCCAGCCAGGGGCCCTGGGAGCCTGGTGCACTCCGTGCGGCGCTGAGCCTGGGCGGCCAAGCAACCGCTGGAGGAGACCTGCACTGGCCCTTCCTTCCCTCGCACAGAGCTCTTCCTGCTGGAGCCCTTGGCAGTGTGCAAGCCACCGGCCCCTAAGCCCTCCCCAAGGACGCCTGGGGCCTAGGTGCAAAGGCAAGGCAGGAGCGGAGCTGAGGCCAGGAAGGCGCCAGTGGCGTCTCCCAGCCTCGCGCAGCCTGCTCCTTCCTGGGCAGGAAGCCTAGCAGCGAGGCAAGTCTGGGCAAGGCTCGCCCAGGGCAGAGCAGCCTCGCGCCAGCAACTCTGCCAGAACGGGCCTCTGAACAGAGCTGGAGCTCTGCCGTCCTGGAGGCGCTCTCGGCTCCAGCCAAGTAGGGCAGCCAAACGAGGCTGGGCTGCCTCTTCTTCCCTCGAGGAGGCTAGCCTCCCTGCCAGCTGTTCACTCGGCTTCCAGGTGGGGGCGCTCTGCGCCTCCTGCAGGTCTTGGCTCAGGGGCTCCTTGCCCTGAGCTGGGGCTGTGGGCGGGAGCCCAGGCACGCAGGGGCAGGCCCCAAACAGCTGCACACGTCTCTGCTGGGGAGGAGAGCGCTAGGGAAGCTATGTGTGTGAGGCAGCTGCTGGGCGCCCAGGGAGTCAGCCTCCGGGTGTGCGGGGCTGCAGACCCCAGCCAGGGGTCCTGGGAGCCTGGGGCACTCCGTGCGGCGCTGAGCCTGGGCGGCCAAGCAACCGCTGGAGGAGCCTGGCACTGGCCCTTCCCTTCCCTCGCACAGAGCTCTTCCTGCTGGAGCCCTTGGCAGTGTGCAAGCCACCGGCCCATAAGCCCTCCCCAAGGACGCCTGGGGCCTAGGTGCAAAGGCAAGGCAGGAGCGGAGCTGAGGCCAGGAAGGCGCCAGTGGCGTCTCCCAGCCTCGCGCAGCCTGCTCCTTCCTGGGCAGGAAGCCTAGCAGCGAGGCAAGTCTGGGCAAGGCTCGCCCAGGGCAGAGCAGCCTCGCGCCAGCAACTCTGCCAGAACGGGCCTCTGAGCAGAGCTGGAGCTCTGCCGTCCTGGAGGCGCACTCGGCTCCAGCCAAGTAGGGCTTGAGCCAAACGAGGCTGGGCTGCCTCTTCTTCCCTCGAGGAGGCTCGCCTCCCCGCCAGCTGTTCACTCGGCTTCCAGGTGGGGTCGCTCTGCGCCTCCTGCAGGTCTTGGCTCAGGGGCTTCTTGCCCTGAGCTGGGGCTGTGGGCGGGAGCCCAGGCACGCAGGGGCAGGCCCCAACCAGCTGCACACGTCTCTGCTGGGGAGGAGAGCGCTATGGAAGCTACGTGTGTGAGGCAGCTGCTGGGCGCCCAGGGAGTCAGCCTCCGGGTGTCCGGGGCTGCAGACTCCAGCCAGGGGCCCTGGGAGCCTGGTGCACTCCGTGCGGCGCTGAGCCTGGGCGGCCAAGCAACCGCTGGAGGAGACCTGCACTGGCCCTTCCTTCCCTCGCACAGAGCTCTTCCTGCTGCAGCCCTTGGCAGTGTGCAAGCCACCGGCCCCTAAGCCCTCCCCAAGGACGCCTGGGGCCTAGGTGCAAAGGCAAGGCAGGAGCGGAGCTGAGGCCAGGAAGGCGCCAGTGGCGTCTCCCAGCCTCGCGCAGCCTGCTCCTTCCTGGGCAGGAAGCCTAGCAGCGAGGCAAGTCTGGGCAAGGCTCGCCCACGGCAGAGCAGCCTCGCGCCAGCAACTCTGCCAGAACGGGCCTCTGAACAGAGCTGGAGCTCTGCCGTCCTGGAGGCGCACTCGGCTCCAGCCAAGTAGGGCAGCCAAACGAGGCTGGGCTGCCTCTTCTTCCCTCGAGGAGGCTAGCCTCCCTGCCAGCTGTTCACTCGGCTTCCAGGTGGGGGCGCTCTGCGCCTCCTGCAGGTCTTGGCTCAGGGGCTGCTTGCCCTGAGCTGGGACTGTGCGCGGGAGCCCAGGCACGCAGGGGCAGGCCCCAAACAGCTGCACACGTCTCTGCTGGGGAGGAGAGCGCTAGGGAAGCTATGTGTGTGAGGCAGCTGCTGGGCGCCCAGGGAGTCAGCCTCCGGGTGTGCGGGGCTGCAGACCCCAGCCAGGGGTCCTGGGAGCCTGGGGCACTCCGTGCGGCGCTGAGCCTGGGCGGCCAAGCAACCGCTGGAGGAGCCTGGCACTGGCCCTTCCCTTCCCTCGCACAGAGCTCTTCCTGCTGGAGCCCTTGGCAGTGTGCAAGCCACCGGCCCATAAGCCCTCCCCAAGGACGCCTGGGGCCTAGGTGCAAAGGCAAGGCAGGAGCTGAGCTGAGGCCAGGAAGGCGCCAGTGGCGTCTCCCAGCCTCGCGCAGCCTGCTCCTTCCTGGGCAGGAAGCCTAGCAGCGAGGCAAGTCTGGGCAAGGCTCGCCCAGGGCAGAGCAGCCTAGCGCCAGCAACTCTGCCAGAACGGGCCTCTGAGCAGAGCTGGAGCTCTGCCGTCCTGGAGGCGCACTCGGCTCCAGCCAAGTAGGGCTTGAGCCAAACGAGGCTGGGCTACCTCTCCTTCCCTCGAGGAGGCTCGCCTCCCCGCCAGCTGTTCACTCGGCTTCCAGGTGGGGGCGCTCTGCGCCTCCTGCAGGTCTTGGCTCAGGGGCTGCTTGCCCTGAGCTGGGGCTGTGCGCGGGAGCCCAGGCACGCAGGGGCAGGCCCCAACCAGCTGCACACGTCTCTGCTGGGGAGGAGAGCGCTAGGGAAGCTACGTGTGTGAGGCAGCTGCTGGGCGCCCAGGGAGTCAGCCTCCGGGTGTGCGGTGCTGCAGACCCCAGCCAGGGGCCCTGGGAGCCTGGTGCACTCCGTGCGGCGCTGAGCCTGGGCGGCCAAGCAACCGCTGGAGGAGCCCTGCACTGGCCCTTCCTTCCCTCGCACAGAGCTCTTCCTGCTGCAGCCCTTGGCACTCTGCAAGCCTCCGGCCCCTAAGCCTTCCCCAAGGACGCCTGGGGCCTAGGTGCAAAAGCAAGGCAGGAGCGGAGCTGAGGCCAGGAAGGCGCCAGTGGCGTCTCCCAGCCTTGCACAGCCTGCTCCTTCCAGGGCAGGAAGCCTAGCAGCGAGGCAAGTCTGGGCAAGGCTCGCCCAGGGCAGAGCAGCCTCGTGCCAGCAACTCTGCCAGAACGGGCCTCTGAGCAGAGCTGGAGCTCTGCCGTCCTGGAGGCGCACTCGGCTCCAGCCAAGTAGGGCTTGAGCCAAACGAGGCTGGGCTGCCTCTTCTTCCCTCGAGGAGGCTCGCCTCCCCACCAGCTGTTAACTCGGCTTCCAGGTGGGGGCGCTCTGCGCCTCCTGCAGGTCTTGGCTCAGGGGCTGCTTGCCCTGAGCTGGGGCTGTGCGCGGGAGCCCAGGCACGCAGGGGCAGGCCCCAACCAGCTGCACACGTCTCTGCTGGGGAGGAGAGCGCTAGGGAAGCTACGTGTGTGAGGCAGCTGCTGGGCGCCCAGGGAGTCAGCCTCCGGGTGTGCGGGGCTGCAGACCACAGCCAGGGGCCCTGGGAGCCTGGTGCACTCCGTGCGGCGCTGAGCCTGGGCGGCCAAGCAACCGCTGGAGGAGCCCTGCACTGGCCCTTCCCTTCCCTCGCACAGAGCTCTTCCTGCTGGAGTCCTTGGCAGTGTGCAAGCCACCGGCCCCTAAGCCCTCCCCAAGGACGCCTGGGGCCTAGGTGCAAGGGCAAGGCAGGAGCGGAGCTGAGGCCAGGATGGCGCCAGTGGCGTCTCCCAGCCTCGCGCAGCCTGCTCCTTCCTGGGCAGGAAGCCTAGCGGCGAGGCAAGTCTGGGCAAGGCTCGCCCAGGGCAGAGCAGCCTCGCGCCAGCAACTCTGCCAGAACGGGCCTCTGAGCAGAGCTGGAGCTCTGCCGTCCTGGAGGCGCACTCGGCTCCAGCCAAGTAGGGCTTGAGCCAAACGAGGCTGGGCTGCCTCTTCTTCCCTCGAGGAGGCTCGCCTCCCCGCCAGCTGTTCACTCGGCTTCCAGGTGGGGGCGCTCTGCGCCTCCTGCAAGTCTTGGCTCAGGGGCTGCTTGCCCTGAGCTGGGGCTGTGCGCGGGAGCCCAGGCACGCAGGGGCAGGCCCCAACCAGCTGCACACGTCTCTGCTAGGGAGGAGAGCGCTAGGGAAGCTACATGTGTGAGGCAGCTGCTGGGCGCCCAGGGAGTCAGCCTCTGGGTGTGCGGGGCTGCAGACTCCAGCCAGGGGCCCTGGGAGCCTGGTGCACTCCGTGCGGCGCTGAGCCTGGGCGGCCAAGCAACCGCTGGAGGTGCCCTGCACTGGCCCTTCCTTCCCTCGCACAGAGCTCTTCCTGCTGCAGCCCTTGGCACTCTGCAAGCCTCCGGCCCCTAAGCCTTCCCCAAGGACGCCTGGGGCCTAGGTGCAAAAGCAAGGCAGGAGCGGAGCTGAGGCCAGGAAGGCGCCAGTGGCGTCTCCCAGCTTTGCACAGCCTGCTTCTTCCAGGGCAGGAAGCCTAGCAGCGAGGCAAGTCTGGGCAAGGATCGCCCAGGGCAGAGCAGCCTCGCGCCAGCAACTCTGCCAGAACGGGCCTCTGAGCAGAGCTGGAGCTCTGCCGTCCTGGAGGCGCACTCGGCTCCAGCCAAGTAGGGCTTGAGCCAAACGAGGCTGGGCTGCCTCTTCTTCCCTCGAGGAGGCTCGCCTCCCCGCCAGCTGTTAACTCGGCTTCCAGGTGGGGGCGCTCTGCGCCTCCTGCAGGTCTTGGCTCAGGGGCTGCTTGCCCTGAGCTGGGGCTGTGCGCGGGAGCCCAGGCACGCAGGGGCAGGCCCCAACCAGCTGCACACGTCTCTGCTGGGGAGGAGAGCGCTAGGGAAGCTACGAGTGTGAGGCAGCTGCTGGGCGCCCAGGGAGTCAGCCTCCGGGTGTGCGGGGCTGCAGACCACAGCCAGGGGCCCTGGGAGCCTGGTGCACTCCGTGCGGCGCTGAGCCTGGGCGGCCAAGCAACGGCTGGAGGAGCCCTGCACTGGCCCTTCCCTTCCCTCGCACAGAGCTCTTCCTGCTGGAGCCCTTGGCAGTGTGCAAGCCACCGTCCCCTAAGCCATCCCCAAGGACGCCTGGGGCCTAGGTGCAAAGGCAAGGCAGGAGCGGAGCTGAGGCCAGGAAGGCGCCAGTGGCGTCTCCCAGCCTCGCGCAGCCTGCTCCTTCCTGGGCAGGAAGCCTAGCAGAGAGGCAAGTCTGGGCAAGGCTCGCCCAGGGCAGAGCAGCCTCGCGCCAGCCACTCTGCCAGAACGGGCCTCTGAGCAGAGCTGGAGCTCTGCCGTCCTGGAGGCGCACTCGGCTCCAGCCAAGTAGGGCTTGAGCCAAACGAGGCTGGGCTGCCTCTTCTTCCCTCGAGGAAGCTCGCCTCCCCGCCAGCTGTTCACTCGGCTTCCAGGTGGGGGCGCTCTGCGCCTCCTGCAGGTCTTGGCTCAGGGGCTGCTTGCCCGGAGCTGGGGCTGTGGGCGGGAGGCCAGGCACGCAGGGGCAGGCCCCAACCAGCTGCACACGTCTCTGCTGGGGAGGAGAGCGCTAGGGAAGCTACGTGTGTGAGGCAGCTGCTGGGCGCCCAGGGAGTCAGCCTCCGGGTGTGCGGGGCTGCAGACCCCAGCCAGGGCCCTGGGAGCCTGGGGCATTCCGTGCGGCGCTGAGTCTGGGCGGCCAAGCAACCGCTGGAGGAGCCCTGCACTGGCCCTTCCCTTCCCACGCACAGAGCTCTTCCTGCTGGAGCCCTTGGCACTCTGCAAGCCACCGGACCCTAAGCTCTCCCCAAGGACGCCTGGGGCCTTGGTGCAAAGGGAAGGCAGGAGCGGAGCTGAGGCCAGGAAGGCGCCAGTGGCGTATCCCAGCCTCGCGCAGCCTGCTCCTTCCTGGGCAGGAAGCCTAGCAGCGAGGCAAGTCTGGGCAAGGCTCGCCCAGGGCAGAGCAGCCTCGCGCCAGCAACTCTGCCAGAACGGGCCTCTGAGCAGAGCTGGACCTCTGCCGTCCTGGAGGCGCACTCGGCTCCAGCCAAGTAGGGCTTGAGCCAAACGAGGCTGGTCTGCCTCTTCTTCCCTCGAGGAGGCTCGCCTCCCCGCCAGGTGTTCACTCGGCTTCCAGGTGGGGGCGCTCTGCGCCTCCTGCAGGTCTTGGCTCAGGGGCTGCTTGCCCTGAGCTGGGGCTGTGGGCGGGAGCCCAGGCACGCAGGTGCAGGCCCCAACCAGCTGCACACGTCTCTGCTGGGGAGGAGAGCGCTAGGGAAGCTACGTGTGTGAGGCAGCTGCTGGGCGCCCAGGGAGTCAGCCTCCGGGTGTGCGGGGCTGCAGACCCCAGCCAGGGGCCCTGGGAGCCTGGTGCACTCCGTGCGGCGCTGAGCCTGGGCGGCCAAGCAACCGCTGGAGGAGCCCTGCACTGGCCCTTCCCTTCCCTCGCACAGAGCTCTTCCTGCTGGAGCCCTTGGCAGTGTGCAAGCCTCCGGCCCCTAAGCCTTCCCCAAGGACGCCTGGGGCCTAGGTGCAAAAGCAAGGCAGGAGCGGAGCTGAGGCCAGGAAGGCGCCAGTGGCGTCTCCCAGCCTCGCACAGCCTGCTCCTTCCAGGGCAGGAAGCCTAGCAGCGAGGCAAGTCTGGGCAAAGCTCGCCCAGGGCAGAGCAGCCTCGCGCCAGCAACTCTGCCAGAACGGGCCTCTGAGCAGAGCTGGAGCTCTGCCGTCCTGGAGGCGCACTCGGCTCCAGCCAAGTAGGGCTTGGGCCAAACGAGGCTGGGCTGCCTCTTCTTCCCTCGAGGAGGCTCGCCTCCCCGCCAGCTGTTCACTCGGCTTCCAGGTGGGGGCGCTCTGCGCCTCCTGCAGGTCTTGGCTCAGGGGATTCGTGCCCTGAGCTGGGGCTGTGGGCGGGAGCCCAGGCACGCAGGGGCAGGCCCCAACCAGCTGCACACGTCTCTGCTGGGGAGGAGACGCTATGGAAGCTACGTGTGTGAGGCAGCTGCTGGGCGCCCAGGGAGTCAGCCTCCGGGTGTGCGGGGCTGCAGACTCCAGCCAGGGGCCCTGGGAGCCTGGTGCACTCCGTGCGGCGCTGAGCCTGGGCGGCCAAGCAACCGCTGGAGGAGACCTGCACTGGCCCTTCCTCCCTCGCACAGAGCTCTTCCTGCTGGAGCCCTTGGCAGTGTGCAAGCCACCGTCCCCTAAGCCATCCCCAAGGACGCCTGGGGCCTAGGTGCAAAGGCAAGGCAGGAGCGGAGCTGAGGCCAGGAAGGCGCCAGTGGCGTCTCCCAGCCTCGCGCAGCCTGCTCCTTCCTGGGCAGGAAGCCTAGCAGAGAGGCAAGTCTGGGCAAGGCTCGCCCAGGGCAGAGCAGCCTCGCGCCAGCCACTCTGCCAGAACGGGCCTCTGAGCAGAGCTGGAGCTCTGCCGTCCTGGAGGCGCACTCGGCTCCAGCCAAGTAGGGCTTGAGCCAAACGAGGCTGGGCTGCCTCTTCTTCCCTCGAGGAGGCTCGCCTCCCCGCCAGCTGTTCACTCGGCTTCCAGGTGGGGGCGCTCTGCGCCTCCTGCAGGTCTTGGCTCAGGGGATTCGTGCCCTGAGCTGGGGCTGTGGGCGGGAGCCCAGGCACGCAGGGGCAGGCCCCAACCAGCTGCACACGTCTCTGCTGGGGAGGAGACGCTATGGAAGCTACGTGTGTGAGGCAGCTGCTGGGCGCCCAGGGAGTCAGCCTCCGGGTGTGCGGGGCTGCAGACCACAGCCAGGGGCCCTGGGAGCCTGGTGCACTCCGTGCGGCGCTGAGCCTGGGCGGCCAAGCAACGGCGGGAGGAGCCCTGCACTGGCCCTTCCCTTCCCTCGCACAGAGCTCTTCCTGCTGGAGTCCTTGGCAGTGTGCAAGCCACCGGCCCCTAAGCCCTCCCCAAGGACGCCTGGGGCCTAGGTGCAAGGGCAAGGCAGGAGCGGAGCTGAGGCCAGGAAGGCGCCAGTGGCGTCTCCCAGCCTCGCGCAGCCTGCTCCTTCCTGGGCAGGAAGCCTAACGGCGAGGCAAGTCTGGGCAAGGCTCGCCCAGGGCAGAGCAGCCTCGCGCCAGCAACTCTGTCAGAACGGGCCTCTGAGCAGAGCTGGAGCTCTGCCGTCCTGGAGGCGCACTCGGCTCCAGCCAAGTAGGGCTTGAGCCAAACGAGGCTGGGCTGCCTCTTCTTCCCTCGAGGAGGCTCGCCTCCCCGCCAGCTGTTCACTCGGCTTCCAGGTGGGGGCGCTCTGCGCCTCCTGCAGGTCTTGGCTCAGGGGCTGCTTGCCCTGAGCTGGGGCTGTGCGCGGGAGCCCAGGCACGCAGGGGCAGGCCCCAAACAGCTGCACACGTCTCTGCTGGGGAGGAGAGCGCTAGGGAAGCTACGTGTGTGAGGCAGCTGCGGGGCGCCCAGGGAGTCAGCCTCCGGGTGTGCGGGGCTGCAGACCCCAGCCAGGGGTCCTGGGAGCCTGGGGCACTCCGTGCGGCGCTGAGCCTGGGCGGCCAAGCAACCGCTGGAGGAGCCTGGCACTGGCCCTTCCCTTCCCTCGCACAGAGCTCTTCCTGCTGGAGCCCTTGGCAGTGTGCAAGCCACCGGCCCCTAAGCCCTCCCCAAGGACGCCTGGGGCCTAGGTGCAAAGGCAAGGCAGGAGCGGAGCTGAGGCCAGGAAGGCGCCAGTGGCGTCTCCCAGCCTCGCGCAGCCTGCTCCTTCCTGGGCAGGAAGCCTAGCAGCGAGGCAAGTCTGGGCAAGGATCGCCCAGGGCAGAGCAGCCTAGCGCCAGCAACTCTGCCAAAACGGGCCTCTGAGCAGAGCTGGAGCTCTGCCGTCCTGGAGGCGCACTCGGCTCCAGCCAAGTAGGGCTTGAGCCAAACGAGGCTGGGCTACCTCTTCTTCCCTCGAGGAGGCTCGCCTCCCCGCCAGCTGTTCACTCGGCTTCCAGGTGGGGGCGCTCTGCGCTTCCTGCAGGTCTTGGCTCAGGGGCTGCTTGCCCTGAGCTGGGGCTGTGCGCGGGAGCCCAGGCACGCAGGGGCAGGCCCCACCAGCTGCACACGTCTCTGCTGGGGAGGAGAGCGCTAGGGAAGCTACGTGTGTGAGGCAGCTGCTGGGCGCCCAGGGAGTCAACCTCCGGGTGTGCGGGGCTGCAGACCCCAGCCAGGGGCCCTGGGAGCCTGGTGCACTCCGTGCGGCGCTGAGCCTGGGCGGCCAAGCAACCGCTGGAGGAGCCCTGCACTGGCCCTTCCCTTCCCTCGCACAGAGCTCTTCCTGCTGGAGCCCTTGGCAGTGTACAAGCCTCCGGCCCCTAAGCCTACCCCAAGGACGCCTGTGGCCTAGGTGCAAAAGCAAGGCAGGAGCGGAGCTGAGGCCAGGAAGGCGCCAGTGGCGTCTCCCAGCCTCGCGCAGCCTGCTCCTTCCTGGGCAGGAAGCCTAGCAGCGAGGCAAGTCTGGGCAAGGCTCGCCCAGGGCAGAGCAGCCTCGCGCCAGCAACTCTGCCAGAACGGGCCTCTGAGCAGAGATGGAGCTCTGCCGTCCTGGAGGCGAACTCGGCTCCAGCCAAGTAGGGCTTGAGCCAAACGAGGCTGGGCTGCCTCTTCTTCCCTCGAGGAGGCTCGCCTCCCCGCCAGCTGTTCACTCGGCTTCCAGGTGGGGGCGCTCTGCGCCTCCTGCAAGTCTTGGCTCAGGGGCTGCTTGCCCTGAACTGGGGCTGTGCGCGGGAGCCCAGGCACGCAGGGGCAGGCCCCAACCAGCTGCACACGTCTCTGCTAGGGAGGAGAGCGCTAGGGAAGCTACATGTGTGAGGCAGCTGCTGGGCGCCCAGGGAGTCAGCCTCTGGGTGTGCGGGGCTGCAGACTCCAGCCAGGGGCCCTGGGAGCCTGGTGCACTCCGTGCGGCGCTGAGCCTGGGCGGCCAAGCAACCGCTGGAGGAGACCTGCACTGGCCCTTCCTTCCCTCGCACAGAGCTCTTCCTGCTGGAGCCCTTGGCAGTGTGCAAGCCACCGTCCCCTAAGCCATCCCCAAGGACGCCTGGGGCCTAGGTGCAAAGGCAAGGCAGGAGCGGAGCTGAGGCCAGGAAGGCGCCAGTGGCGTCTCCCAGCCTCGCGCAGCCTGCTCCTTCCTGGGCAGGAAGCCTAGCAGAGAGGCAAGTCTGGGCAAGGCTCGCCCAGGGCAGAGCAGCCTCGCGCCAGCCACTCTGCCAGAACGGGCCTCTGAGCAGAGCTGGAGCTCTGCCGTCCTGGAGGCGCACTCGGCTCCAGCCAAGTAGGGCTTGAGCCAAACGAGGCTGGGCTGCCTCTTCTTCCCTCGAGGAAGCTCGCCTCCCCGCCAGCTGTTCACTCGGCTTCCAGGTGGGGGCGCTCTGCGCCTCCTGCAGGTCTTGGCTCAGGGGCTGCTTGCCCGGAGCTGGGGCTGTGGGCGGGAGGCCAGGCACGCAGGGGCAGGCCCCAACCAGCTGCACACGTCTCTGCTGGGGAGGAGAGCGCTAGGGAAGCTACGTGTGTGAGGCAGCTGCTGGGCGCCCAGGGAGTCAGCCTCCGGGTGTGCGGGGCTGCAGACCCCAGCCAGGGCCCTGGGAGCCTGGGGCATTCCGTGCGGCGCTGAGTCTGGGCGGCCAAGCAACCGCTGGAGGAGCCCTGCACTGGCCCTTCCCTTCCCACGCACAGAGCTCTTCCTGCTGGAGCCCTTGGCACTCTGCAAGCCACCGGACCCTAAGCTCTCCCCAAGGACGCCTGGGGCCTTGGTGCAAAGGGAAGGCAGGAGCGGAGCTGAGGCCAGGAAGGCGCCAGTGGCGTATCCCAGCCTCGCGCAGCCTGCTCCTTCCTGGGCAGGAAGCCTAGCAGCGAGGCAAGTCTGGGCAAGGCTCGCCCAGGGCAGAGCAGCCTCGCGCCAGCAACTCTGCCAGAACGGGCCTCTGAGCAGAGCTGGACCTCTGCCGTCCTGGAGGCGCACTCGGCTCCAGCCAAGTAGGGCTTGAGCCAAACGAGGCTGGGCTACCTCTTCTTCCCTCGAGGAGGCTCGCCTCCCCGCCAGCTGTTCACTCGGCTTCCAGGTGGGGGCGCTCTGCGCCTCCTGCAGGTCTTGGCTCAGGGGCTGCTTGCCCTGAGCTGGGGCTGTGGGCGGGAGCCCAGGCCCGCAGGGGCAGGCCCCAACCAGCTGCACACGTCTCTGCTGGGGAGGAGAGCGCTAGGGAAGCTACGTGTGTGAGGCAGCTGCTGGGCGCCCAGGGAGTCAGCCTCCGGGTGTGCGGGGCTGCAGACCCCAGCCAGGGGCCCTGGGAGCCTGGTGCACTCCGTGCGGCGCTGAGCCTGGGCGGCCAAGCAACCGCTGGAGGAGCCCTGCACTGGCCCTTCCCTTCCCTCGCACAGAGCTCTTCCTGCTGGAGCCCTTGGCAGTGTGCAAGCCTCCGGCCCCTAAGCCTTCCCCAAGGACGCCTGGGGCCTAGGTGCAAAGGCAAGGCAGGAGCGGAGCTGTGGCCAGGAAGGCGCCAGTGGCGTCTCCCAGCCTCGCGCAGCCTGCTCCTTCCTGGGCAGGAAGCCTAGCAGCGAGGCAAGTCTGGGCAAGGCTCGCCCAGGGCAGAGCAGCCTCGCGCCAGCAACTCTGCCAGAACGGGCCTCTGAGCAGAGCTGGAGCTCTGCCGTCCTGGAGGCGCACTCGGCTCCAGCCAAGAAGGGCTTGAGCCAAACGAGGCTGGGCTGCCTCTTCTTCCCTCGAGGAGGCTCGCCTCCCCGCCAGCTGTTCACTCGGCTTCCAGGTGGGGGCGCTCTGCGCCTCCTGCAGGTCTTGGCTCAGGGGCTGCTTGCCCTGAGCTGGGTCTGTGCGCGGGAGCCCAGGCACGCAGGGGCAGGCCCCAGCCAGCTGCACACGTCTCTGCTGGGGAGGAGAGCGCTAGGGAAGCTACGTGTGTGAGGCAGCTGCTGGGCGCCCAGGGAGTCAGCCTCCGGGTGTGCGGGGCTGCAGACCCCAGCCAGCGGTCCTGGGAGCCTGGGGCACTCCGTGCGGCGCTGAGCCTGGGCGGCCAAGCAACCGCTGGAGGAGCCTGGCACTGGCCCTTCCCTTCCCTCGCACAGAGCTCTTCCTGCTGGAGCCCTTGGCAGTGTGCAAGCCACCGGCCCCTAAGCCCTCCACAAGGACGCCTGGGGCCTAGGTGCAAAGGCAAGGCAGGAGCGGAGCTGAGGCCAGGAAGGCGCCAGTGGCGTATCCCAGCCTCGCGCAGCCTGCTCCTTCCTGGGCAGGAAGCCTAGCAGCGAGGCAAGTCTGGGCAAAGCTCGCCCAGGGCAGAGCAGCCTAGCGCCAGCAACTCTGCCAGAACGGGCCTCTGAGCAGAGCTGGAGCTCTGCCGTCCTGGAGGCGCACTCGGCTCCAGCCATGTAGGGCTTGAGCCAAACGAGGCTGGGCTACCTCTTCTTCCCTCGAGGAGGCTCGCCTCCCCGCCAGCTGTTCACTCGGCTTCCAGGTGGGGGCGCTCTGCGCCTCCTGCAGGTCTTGGCTCAGGGGCTGCTTGCCCTGAGCTGGGGCTGTGGGCGGGAGCCCAGGCACGCAGGGGCAGGCCCCAACCAGCTGCACACGTCTCTGCTGGGGAGGAGAGCACTAGGGAAGCTACGTGTGTGAGGCAGCTGCTGGGCGCCCAGGGAGTCAGCCTCCGGGTGTGCGGGGCTGCAGACCCCAGCCAGGGGCCCTTGGAGCCTGGTGCACTCCGTGCGGCGCTGAGCCTGGGCGGCCAAGCCACCGCTGGAGGAGCCCTGCACTGGCCCTTCCCTTCCCTCGCACAGAGCTCTTCCTGCTGGAGCCCTTGGCAGTGTGCAAGCCTCCGGCCCCTAAGCCTTCCCCAAGGACGCCTGGGGCCTAGGTGCAAAAGCAAGGCAGGAGCGGAGCTGAGGTCAGGAAGGCGCCAGTGGCGTCTCCCAGCCTCGCACAGCCTGCTCCTTCCAGGGCAGGAAGCCTAGCAGCGAGGCAAGTCTGGGCAAGGCTCGCCCAGGGCAGAGCAGCCTCGCGACAGCAAATCTGCCAGAACGGGCCTCTGAGCAGAGCTGGAGCTCTGCCGTCCTGGAGGCGCACTCGGCTCCAGCCAAGTAGGGCTTGAGCCAAACGAGGCTGGGCTGCCCCTTCTTCCCTCGAGGAAGCTCGCCTCCCCGCCAGCTGTTCACTCGGCTTCCAGGTGGGGGCGCTCTGCGCCTCCTGCAGGTCTTGGCTCAGGGGCTGCTTGCCCTGAGCTGGGGCTGTGGGCGGGAGGCCAGACACGCAGGGGCAGGCCCCAACCAGCTGCACACGTCTCTGCTGGGGAGGAGAGCGCTAGGGAAGCTACGTGTGTGAGGCAGCTGCTGGGCGCCCAGGGAGTCAGCCTCCGGGTGTGCGGGGCTGCAGACCCCAGCCAGGGCCCTGGGAGCCTGGGGCACTCCGTGCGGCGCTGAGTCTGGGCGGCCAAGCAACCGCTGGAGGAGCCCTGCACTGGCCCTTCCCTTCCCACGCACAGAGCTCTTCCTGCTGGAGCCCTTGGCACTCTGCAAGCCACCGGACCCTAAGCTCTCCCCAAGGACGCCTGGGGCCTAGGTGCAAAGGCAAGGCAGGAGCGGAGCTGAGGCCAGGAAGGCGCCAGTGGCGTATCCCAGCCTCGCGCAGCCTGCTCCTTCCTGGGCAGGAAGCCTAGCAGCGAGGCAAGTCTGGGCAAGGCTCGCCCAGGGCAGAGCAGCCTCGCGCCAGCAACTCTGCCAGAACGGGCCTCTGAGCAGAGCTGGAGCTCTGCCGTCCTGGAGGCGCACTCGGCTCCAGCCAAGTAGGGCTTGAGCCAAACGAGGCTGGGCTGCCTCTTCTTCCCTCGAGGAGGCTCGCCTCCCCGCCAGCTGTTCACTCGGCTTCCAGGTGGGGGCGCTCTGCGCCTCCTGCAGGTCTTGGCTCAGGGGCTGCTTGCCCTGAGCTGGGGCTGTGCGCGGGAGCCCAGGCACGCAGGGGCAGGCCCCAACCAGCTGCACACGTCTCTGCTGGGGAGGAGAGCGCTAGGGAAGCTACGTGTGTGAGGCAGCTGCTGGGCGCCCAGGGAGTCAGCCTCCGGGTGTGCGGGGCTGCAGACCCCAGCCAGGGGCCCTGGGAGCCTGGGGCACTCCGTGCGGCGCTGAGCCTGGGCGGCCAAGCAACCGCTGGAGGAGCCCTGCACTGGCCCTTCCCTTCCCTCGCACAGAGCTCTTCCTGCTGGAGCCCATGGCACTCTGCAAGCCACCGGCCCCTAAGCCCTCCCCAAGGACGCCTGGGGCCTAGGTGCAAAGGCAAGGCAGGAGCGGAGCTGAGGCCAGGAAGGCGCCAGTGGCGTCTCCCAGCCTCGCGCAGCCTGCTCCTTCCTGGGCAGGAAGCCTAGCAGCGAGGCAAGTCTGGGCAAGGCTCGCCCAGGGCAGAGCAGCCTCGCGCCAGCAACCTGCCAGATCGGGCCTCTGAGCAGAGCTGGAGCTCTGCCGTCCTGGAGGCGCACTCGGCTCCAGCCAAGTAGGGCTTGAGCCAAACGAGGCTGGGCTGCCTCTTCTTCCCTCGAGGAGGCTCGCCTCCCCGCCAGCTGTTCACTCGGCTTCCAGGTGGGGGCGCTCTGCGCCTCCTGCAGGTCTTGGCTCAGGGGCTGCTTGCCCTGAGCTGGGGCTGTGCGCGGGAGCCCAGGCACGCAGGGGCAGGCCCCAGCCAGCTGCACACGTCTCTGCTGGGGAGGAGAGCGCTAGGGAAGCTACGTGTGTGAGGCAGCTGCTGGGCGCCCAGGGAGTCAGCCTCCGGGTGTGCGGGGCTGCAGACCCCAGCCAGCGGTCCTGGGAGCCTGGGGCACTCCGTGCGGCGCTGAGCCTGGGCGGCCAAGCAACCGCTGGAGGAGCCTGGCACTGGCCCTTCCCTTCCCTCGCACAGAGCTCTTCCTGCTGGAGCCCTTGGCAGTGTGCAAGCCACCGGCCCCTAAGCCCTCCACAAGGACGCCTGGGGCCTAGGTGCAAAGGCAAGGCAGGAGCGGAGCTGAGGCCAGGAAGGCGCCAGTGGCGTATCCCAACCTCGCGCAGCCTGCTCCTTCCTGGGCAGGAAGCCTAGCAGCGAGGCAAGTCTGGGCAAAGCTCGCCCAGGGCAGAGCATCCTAGCGCCAGCAACTCTGCCAGAACGGGCCTCTGAGCAGACCTGGAGCTCTGCCGTCCTGGAGGCTCACTCGGCTCCAGCCAAGTAGGGCTTGAGCCAAACGAGGCTGGGCTACCTCTTCTTCCCTCGAGGAGGCTCGCCTCCCCGCCAGCTGTTCACTCGGCTTCCAGGTGGGGGCGCTCTGCGCCTCCTGCAGGTCTTGGCTCAGGGGCTGCTTGCTCTGAGCTGGGGCTGTGGGCGGGAGCCCAGGCACGCAGGGGCAGGCCCCAACCAGCTGCACACGTCTCTGCTGGGGAGGAGAGCACTAGGGAAGCTACGCGTGTGAGGCAGCTGCTGGGCGCCCAGGGAGTCAGCCTCCGGGTGTGCGGGGCTGCAGACCCCAGCCAGGGGCCCTGGGAGCCTGGTGCACTCCGTGCGGCGCTGAGCCTGGGCGGCCAAGCAACCGCTGGAGGAGCCCTGCACTGGCCCTTCCCTTCCCTCGCACAGAGCTCTTCCTGCTGGAGCCCTTGGCAGTGTGCAAGCCTCCGGCCCCTAAGCCTTCCCCAAGGACGCCTGGGGCCTAGGTGCAAAAGCAAGGCAGGAGCGGAGCTGAGGCCAGGAAGGCGCCAGTGGCGTCTCCCAGCCTCGCACAGCCTGCTCCTTCCAGGGCAGGAAGCCTAGCAGCGAGGCAAGTCTGGGCAAGGCTCGCCCAGGGCAGAGCAGCCTCGCGACAGCAAATCTGCCAGAACGGGCCTCTGAGCAGAGCTGGAGCTCTGCCGTCCTGGAGGCGCACTCGGCTCCAGCCAAGTAGGGCTTGAGCCAAACGAGGCTGGGCTGCCTCTTCTTCCCTCGAGGAGGCTCGCCTCCCCGCCAGCTGTTCACTCGGCTTCCAGGTGGGGGCGCTCTGCGCCTCCTGCAGGTCTTGGCTCAGGGGCTGCTTGCCCTGAACTGGGGCTGTGCGTGGGATCCCAGGCACGCAGGGGCAGGCCCCAACCAGCTGCACACGTCTCTGCTGGGGAGGAGAGCGCTAGGGAAGCTACGTGTGTGAGGCAGCTGCGGGGCGCCCAGGGAGTCAGCCTCCGGGTGTGCGGGGCTGCAGACCCCAGCCAGGGGCCCTGGGAGCCTGGGGCACTCCGAGCGGCGCTGAGCCTGGGCGGCCAAGCAACCGCTGGAGGAGCCCTGCACTGGCCCTTCCCTTCCCTCGCACAGAGCTCTTCCTGCTGGAGCCCTTGGCAGTGTGCAAGCCACCGGCCCCTAAGCCCTCCCCAAGGACGCCTGGGGCCTAGGTGCAAAGGCAAGGCAGGAGCGGAGCTGAGGCCAGGAAGGCGCCAGTGGCGTCTCCCAGCCTCGCGCAGCCTGCTCCTTCCTGGGCAGGAAGCCTAGCAGCGAGGCAAGTCTGGGCAAGGCTCGCCCAGGGCAGAGCAGCCTCGCGCCAGCAACCTGCCAGATCGGGCCTCTGAGCAGAGCTGGAGCTCTGCCGTCCTGGAGGCGCACTCGGCTCCAGCCAAGTAGGGCTTGAGCCAAACGAGGCTGGGCTGCCTCTTCTTCCGTCGAGGAGGCTCGCCTCCCCGCCAGCTGTTCACTCGGCTTCCAGGTGGGGGCGCTCTGCGCCTCCTGCAGGTCTTGGCTCAGGGGCTGCTTGCCCTGAGCTGGGGCTGTGCGCGGGAGCCCAGGCACGCAGGGGCAGGCCCCAGCCAGCTGCACACGTCTCTGCTGGGGAGGAGAGCGCTAGGGAAGCTACGTGTGTGAGGCAGCTGCTGGGCGCCCAGGGAGTCAGCCTCCGGGTGTGCGGGGCTGCAGACCCCAGCCAGCGGTCCTGGGAGCCTGGGGCACTCCGTGCGGCGCTGAGCCTGGGCGGCCAAGCAACCGCTGGAGGAGCCTGGCACTGGCCCTTCCCTTCCCTCGCACAGAGCTCTTCCTGCTGGAGCCCTTGGCAGTGTGCAAGCCACCGGCCCCTAAGCCCTCCACAAGGACGCCTGGGGCCTAGGTGCAAAGGCAAGGCAGGAGCGGAGCTGAGGCCAGGAAGGCGCCAGTGGCGTATCCCAACCTCGCGCAGCCTGCTCCTTCCTGGGCAGGAAGCCTAGCAGCGAGGCAAGTCTGGGCAAAGCTCGCCCAGGGCAGAGCATCCTAGCGCCAGCAACTCTGCCAGAACGGGCCTCTGAGCAGAGCTGGAGCTCTGCCGTCCTGGAGGCTCACTCGGCTCCAGCCAAGTAGGGCTTGAGCCAAACGAGGCTGGGCTACCTCTTCTTCCCTCGAGGAGGCTCGCCTCCCCGCCAGCTGTTCACTCGGCTTCCAGGTGGGGGCGCTCTGCGCCTCCTGCAGGTCTTGGCTCAGGGGCTGCTTGCTCTGAGCTGGGGCTGTGGGCGGGAGCCCAGGCACGCAGGGGCAGGCCCCAACCAGCTGCACACGTCTCTGCTGGGGAGGAGAGCACTAGGGAAGCTACGCGTGTGAGGCAGCTGCTGGGCGCCCAGGGAGTCAGCCTCCGGGTGTGCGGGGCTGCAGACCCCAGCCAGGGGCCCTGGGAGCCTGGTGCACTCCGTGCGGCGCTGAGCCTGGGCGGCCAAGCAACCGCTGGAGGAGCCCTGCACTGGCCCTTCCCTTCCCTCGCACAGAGCTCTTCCTGCTGGAGCCCTTGGCAGTGTGCAAGCCTCCGGCCCCTAAGCCTTCCCCAAGGACGCCTGGGGCCTAGGTGCAAAAGCAAGGCAGGAGCGGAGCTGAGGCCAGGAAGGCGCCAGTGGCGTCTCCCAGCCTCGCACAGCCTGCTCCTTCCAGGGCAGGAAGCCTAGCAGCGAGGCAAGTCTGGGCAAGGCTCGCCCAGGGCAGAGCAGCCTCGCGACAGCAAATCTGCCAGAACGGGCCTCTGAGCAGAGCTGGAGCTCTGCCGTCCTGGAGGCGCACTCGGCTCCAGCCAAGTAGGGCTTGAGCCAAACGAGGCTGGGCTGCCTCTTCTTCCCTCGAGGAGGCTCGCCTCCCCGCCAGCTGTTCACTCGGCTTCCAGGTGGGGGCGCTCTGCGCCTCCTGCAGGTCTTGGCTCAGGGGCTGCTTGCCCTGAACTGGGGCTGTGCGTGGGATCCCAGGCACGCAGGGGCAGGCCCCAACCAGCTGCACACGTCTCTGCTGGGGAGGAGAGCGCTAGGGAAGCTACGTGTGTGAGGCAGCTGCGGGGCGCCCAGGGAGTCAGCCTCCGGGTGTGCGGGGCTGCAGACCCCAGCCAGGGGCCCTGGGAGCCTGGGGCACTCCGTGCGGCGCTGAGCCTGGGCGGCCAAGCAACCGCTGGAGGAGCCCTGCACTGGCCCTTCCCTTCCCTCGCACAGAGCTCTTCCTGCTGGAGCCCTTGGCACTGTGGAAGCCACCGGCCCCTAAGCCCTCCCCAAGGACGCCTGGGGCCTAGGTGCAAAGGCAAGGCAGGAGCGGAGCTTAGGCCAGAAAGGCGCCGGTGGCGTCTCCCAGCCTCGCGCAGCCTGCTCCTTCCTGGGCAGGAAGCCTAGCAGCGAGGCAAGTCTGGGCAAGGCTCGCCCAGGGCAGAGCAGCCTCGCGCCAGCAACTCTGCCAGAACGGGCCTCTGAGCAGAGCTGGAGCTCTGCCTTCCTGGAGGCACACTCGGCTCCAGCCAAGTAGGGCTTGAGCCAAACGAGGCTGGGCTGCCTCTTCTTCCCTCGAGGAGGCTCGCCTCCCCTCCAGCTGTTCACTCGGCTTCCAGGTGGGGGCGCTCTGCGCCTCCTGCAGGTCTTGGCTCAGGGGCTGCTTGCCCTGAGCTGGGGCTGTGCGCGGGAGCCCAGGCACGCAGGGGCAGGCCCCAACCAGCTGCACACGTCTCTGCTGGGGAGGAGAGCGCTAGGGAAGCTACGTGTGTGAGGCAGCTGCTGGGCGCCCAGGGAGTCAGCCTCCGGGTGTGCGGGGCTGCAGACCCCAGCCAGGGGCCCTGGGAGCCTGGTGCACTCCATGCGGCGCTGAGCCTGGGCGGCCAAGCAACCGCTGGAGGAGCCCTGCACTGGCCCTTCCCTTCCCTCGCACAGAGCTCTTCCTGCTGGAGCCCTTGGCAGTGTGCAAGCCACCGGCCCCTAAGCCCTCCCCAAGGACGCCTGGGGCCTAGGTGCAAAGGCAAGGCAGGAGCGGAGCTGAGGCCAGGAAGGCGCCAGTGGCGTCTCCCAGCCTCGCGCAGCCTGCTCCTTCCTGGGCAGGAAGCCTAGCAGCGAGGCAAGTCTGGGCAAGGCTCGCCCAGGGCAGAGCAGCCTCGCGCCAGCAACTCTGCCAGATCGGGCCTCTGAGCAGAGCTGGAGCTCTGCCGTCCTGGAGGCGCACTCGGCTCCAGCCAAGTAGGGCTTGAGCCAAACGAGGCTGGGCTGCCTCTTCTTCCCTCGAGGAAGCTCGCCTCCCCGCCAGCTGTTCACTCGGCTTCCAGGTGGGGGCGCTCTGCGCCTCCTGCAGGTCTTGGCTCAGGGGCTGCTTGCCCTGAGCTGGGGCTGTGGGCGGGAGCCAAGGCACGCAGGGGCAGGCCCCTACCATCTGCACACGTCTCTGCTGGGGAGGAGAGCGCTAGGGAAGCTACGTGTGTGAGGCAGCTGCTGGGCGCCCAGGGAGTCAGCCTCCGGGTGTGCGGGGCTGCAGACCACAGCCAGGGGCCCTGGGAGCCTGGTGCACTCCGTGCGGCGCTGAGCCTGGGCGGCCAAGCAACCGCTGGAGAAGCCCTGCACTGGCCCTTCCCTTCCCTCGCACAGAGCTCTTCCTGCTGGAGCCCTTGGCAGTGTGCAAGCCACCGGCCCCTAAGCCCTCCCCAAGGACGCCTGGGGCCTAGGTGCAAAGGCAAGGCAGGAGCGGAGCTGAGGCCAGGAAGGCGCTAGTGGCGTATCCCAGCCTCGCGCAGCCTGCTCCTTCCTGGGCAGGAAGCCTAGCAGCGAGGCAAGTCTGGGCAAGGCTCGCCCAGGGCAGAGCAGCCTCGCGCCAGCAACTCTGCCAGAACGGGCCTCTGAGCAGAGCTGGAGCTCTGCCGTCCTGGAGGCGCACTCGGCTCCAGCCAAGTAGGGCTTGAGCCAAACGAGGCTGGGCTGCCTCTTCTTCCCTCGAGGAGGCTCGCCTCCCCGCCAGCTGTTCACTCGGCTTCCAGGTGGGGGCGCTCTGCGCCTCCTGCAGGTCTTGGCTCAGGGGCTGCTTGCCCTGAGCTGGGGCTGTGGGCGGGATCCCAGGCACGCAGGGGCAGGCCCCAACCAGCTGCACACGTCTCTGCTGGGGAGGAGAGCGCTAGGGAAGCTACGTGTGTGAGGCAGCTGCTGGGCGCCCAGGGAGTCAGCCTCCGGGTGTGCGGGGCTGCAGACCCCAGCCAGGGGCCCTGGGAGCCTGGGGCACTCCGTGCGGCGCTGAGCCTGGGCGGCCAAGCAACCGCTGAAGGAGCCCTGCACTGGCCCTTCCCTTCCCTCGCACAGAGCTCTTACTGCTGGAGTCCTTGGCAGTGTGCAAGCCACCGGCCCCTAAGCCCTCCCCAAGGAAGCCTGGGGCCTATGTGCAAGGGCAAGGCAGGAGCGGAGCTGAGGCCAGGAAGGCGCCAGTGGCGTCTCCCAGCCTCGCGCAGCCTGCTCCTTCCTGGGCAGGAAGCCTAGCGGCGAGGCAAGTCTGGGCAACGCTTGTCCAGGGCAGAGCAGCCTCGCGCCAGCAACTCTGCCAGAAGGGCCTCTGAGCAGAGCTGGAGCTCTGCCGTCCTGGAGGCGCACTCGGCTCCAGCCAAGTAGGGCTTGAGCCAAACGAGGCTGGGCTGCCTCTTCTTCCCTCGAGGAGGCTCGCCTCCCCGCCAGCTGTTCACTCGGCTTCCAGTTGGGGGCGCTCCTCGGCTCCTGCAGGTCTTGGCTCAGGGGCTGCTTGCCCTGAGCTGGGGCTGTGCGCGGGAGCCCAGGCACGCAGGGGCAGGCCCCAACCAGCTGCACACGTCTCTGCTGGGGAGGAGAGCGCTAGGGAAGCTACGTGTGTGAGGCAGCTGCTGGGCGCCCAGGGAGTCAGCCTCCGGGTGTGCGGGGCTGCAGACCCAAGCCAGGGGCCCTGGGAGCCTGGGGCACTCCGAGCGGCGCTGAGCCTGGGCGGCCAAGCAACCGCTGGAGGAGCCCTGCACTGGCCCTTCCCTTCCCTCGCACAGAGCTCTTCCTGCTGGAGCCCTTGGCAGTGTGCAAGCCACCGGCCCCTAAGCCGTCCCCAAGGACGCCTGGGGCCTAGGTGCAAAGGCAAGGCAGGAGCGGAGCTGAGGCCTGGAAGGCGCCAGTGGCGTCTCCCAGCCTCGCGCAGCCTGCTCCTTCCTGGGCAGGAAGCCTAGCAGCGAGGCAAGTCTGGGCAAGGCTCGCCCAGGGCAGAGCAGCCTCGCGCCAGCAACTCTGCCAGAACGGGCCTCTGAGCAGAGCTGGAGCTCTGCCGTCCTGGAGGCGTACTCGGCTCCAGCCAAGTAGGCCTTGAGCCAAACGAGGCTGGGCTGCCTCTTCTTCCCTCGAGGAGGCTCGCCTCCCAGCCAGCTGTTCACTCGGCTTCCAGGTGGGGGCGCTCTGCGCCTCCTGCAGGTCTTGGCTCAGGGGCTGCTAGCCCTGAGCTGGGGCTGTGCGCAGGAGCCCAGGCACGCAGGGGCAGGCCCCAACCAGCTGCACACGTCTCTGCTGGGGAGGAGAGCGCTAGGGAAGCTACGTGTGTGAGGCAGCTGCTGGGCCCCCAGGGAGTCAGCCTCCGGGTGTGCGGGGCTGCAGACCCCAACCAGGTGCCCTGGGAGCCTGGGGCACTCCATGCGGCGCTGAGCCTGGGCGGCCAAGCAACCGCTGGAGGAGCCCTGCACTGGCCCTTCCCTTCCCTCGCACAGAGCTCTTCGTGCTGGAGCCCTTGGCAGTGTGCAAGCCACCGGCCCGTAAGCCCTCCCCAAGGACGCCTGGGGCCTAGGTGCAAAGGCAATGCAGGAGCGGAGCTGAGGCCAGGAAGGCGCCAGTGGCGTCTCCCAGCCTCGCGCAGCCTGCTCCTTCCTGGGCAGGAAGCCTAGCAGCGAGGCAAGTCTGGGCAAGGCTCGCCCAGGGCAGAGCAGCCTCGCGCCAGCAACTCTGCCAGAAAGGGCCTCTGAGCAGAGCTGGAGCTCTGCCGTCCTGGAGGCGCACTCGGCTCCAGCCAAGTAGGGCTTGAGCCAAACGAGGCTGGGCTGCCTCTTCTTCCCTCGAGGAGGCTCGCCTCCCCGCCAGCTGTTCACTCGGCTTCCAGGTGGGGGCGTTCTGCGCCTCCTGCAGGTCTTGGCTCAGGGGCTGCTTGCCCTGAGCTGGGGCTGTGGGCGGGAGCCCAGGCACGCAGGGGCAGGCCCCAACCAGCTGCACACGTCTCTGCTGGGGAGGAGAGCGCAAGGGAAGCTACGTGTGTGAGGCAGCTGCTGGGCGCCCAGGGAGTCAGCCTCTGGGTGTGCGGGGCTGCAGACCCCAGCCAGGGGCCCTGGGAGCCTGGTGCACTCCGTGCGGCGCTGAGCCTGGGCGGCCAAGCAACCGCTGGAGGAGCCCTGCACTGGCCCTTCCTTGCCCTCGCACAGAGCTCTTCCTGCTGGAGCCCTTGGCAGTGTGCAAGCCACCGGCCCCTAAGCCCTCCCCAAGGACGTCTGGGGCCTAGGTGCAAAGGCAAGGCAGGAGCGGAGCTGAGGCCAGGAAGGCGCCAGTGGCGTCTCCCAGCCTCGCGCAGCCTGCTCCTTCCTGGGCAGGAAGCCTAGCAGTGAGGCAAGTCTGGGCAAGGCTCGCCCAGGGCAGAGCAGCCTCGCTCCAGCAACTCGGCCAGAACGGGCCTCTGAGCAGAGCTGGAGCTCTGCCGTCCTGGAGGCGCACTCGGCTCCAGCCAAGTAGGGCTTGAGCCAAACGAGGCTGGGCTGCCTCTTCTTCCCTCGAGGAGGCTCGCCTCCCCGCCAGCTGTTCACTCGGCTTCCAGGTGGGGGCGCTCTGCGCCTCCTGCAGGTCTTGGCTCAGGGGCTTCTTGCCCTGAGCTGGGGCTGTGGGCGGGAGCCCAGGCACGCAGGGGCAGGCCACAACCAGCTGCACACGTCTCTGCTAGGGAGGAGAGCGCTAGGGAAGCTACGTGTGTGAGGCATCTGCTGGGCGCCCAGGGAGTCAGCCTCCGGGTGTGCGGGGCTGCAGACCCCAGCCAGGGGCCCTGGGAGCCTGGGGCACTCCGTGCGGCGCTGAGCCTGGGCGGCCAAGCAACCGCTGGAGGAGCCCTGCACTGGCCCTTCCCTTCCCTCACACAGAGCTCTTCCTGCTGGAGCCCTTGGCAGTGTGCAAGCCACCGGCCCCTAAGCCCTCCCCAAGGACGCCTGGGGCCTAGGTGCAAAGGCAAGGCAGGAGTGGAGCTGAGGCCAGGAAGGCGCCAGTGGCGTCTCCCAGCCTCGCGCAGCCTGCTCCTTCCTGGGCAGGAAGCCTAGCAGCGAGGCAAGTCTGGGCAAGGGTCGCCCAGGGCAGAGCAGCCTCGCGCCAGCAACTCGGCCAGAACGGGCCTCTGAGCAGAGCTGGAGCTCTGCCGTCCTGGAGGTGCACTCGGCTCCAGCCAAGTAGGGCTTGAGCCAAACGAGGCTGTGCTGCCTCTTCTTCCCTCGAGGAGGCTCGCCTCCCCGCCAGCTGTTCACTCGGCTTCCAGTTGGGGGCGCTCTTCGCCTCCTGCAGGTCTTGGCTCAGGGGCTGCTTGCCCTGAGCTGGGGCTGTGCGCAGGAACCCAGGCACGCAGGGGCAGGCCCCAACCAGCTGCACACGTCTCTGCTGGGGAGGAGAGCGCTAGGGAAGCACGTGTGTGAGGCAGCTGCTGGGCGCCCAGGGAGTCAGCCTCCGGGTGTGCGGGGCTGCAGAACCCAGCCAGGGCCCTGGGAGCCTGGGGCACTCCGAGCGGCGCTGAGCCTGGGCGGCCAAGCAACCGCTGGAGGAGCCCTGCACTGGCCCTTCCCTTCCCTCGCACAGAGCTCTTCCTGCTGGAGCCCTTGGCAGTGTGCAAGCCACCGGCCCCTAAGCCCTCCCCAAGGACGCCTGGGGCCTAGGTGCAAAGGCAAGACAGGAGCGGAGCTGAGGCCTGGAAGGCGACAGGGGCGTCTCCCAGCCTCGCGCAGCCTGCTCCTACCTGGGCAGGAAGCCTAGCAGCGAGGCAAGTCTGGGCAAGGCTCGCCCAGGGCAGAGCAGCCTCGCGCCAGCAACTCTGACAGAACGGGCCTCTGAGCAGAGCTGGAGCTCTGCCGTCCTGCAGGCGTACTCGGCTCCAGCCAAGTAGGGCTTGAGCCAAACGAGGCTGGGCTGCCTCTTCTTCCCTCGTGGAGGCTCGCCTCCCCGCCAGCTGTTCACTCGGCTTCCAGGTGGGGGCGCTCTGCGCCTCCTGCAGGTCTTGGCTCAGGGGCTGCTTGCCCTGAGCTGGGGCTGTGGGCGGGAGCCCAGGCACGCAGGGGCAGGCCCCAACCTGCTGCACACGTCTCTGCTGGGGAGGAGAGCGCTAGGGAAGCTACGTGTGTGAGGCAGCTGCTGGGCGCCCAGGGAGTCAGCCTCCGGGTGTGCGGGGCTGCAGACCCCAGCCAGGGGCCCTGGGAGCCTGGGGCACTCCGTGCGGCGCTGAGCCTGGGCGGCCAAGCAACCGCTGGAGGAGCCCTGCACTGGCCCTTCCCTTCCCTCGCACAGAGCTCTTCCTGCTGGAGCCCTTGGCACTCTGCAAGCCACCGGCCCCTAAGCCCTCCCCAAGGACGCCTGGGGCCTAGGTGCAAAGGCAAGGCAGGAGCGGAGCTGAGGCCAGGAAGGCGCCAGTGGCGTCTCCCAGCCTCGCGCAGCCTGCTCCTTCCTGGGCAGGAAGCCTAGCAGCGAGGCAAGTCTGGGCAAGGCTCGCCCAGGGCAGAGCAGCCTCGCGCCAGCAACTCTGCCAGATCGGGCCTCTGAGCAGAGCTGGAGCTCTGCCGGTCTGGAGGCGCACTCGGCTCCAGCCAAGTAGGGCTTGAGCCAAACGAGGCTGGGCTGCCTCTTCTTCCCTCGAGGAGGCTCGCCTCCCCGCCAGCTGTTCACTCGGCTTCCAGGTGGGGGCGCTCTGCGCCTCCTGCAGGTCTTGGCTCAGGGGCTGCTTGCCCTGAGCTGGGGCTGTGCGCGGGAGCCCAGGCACGCAGGGGCAGGCCCCAGCCAGCTGCACACGTCTCTGCTGGGGAGGAGAGCGCTAGGGAAGCTACGTGTGTGAGGCAGCTGCTGGGCGCCCAGGGAGTCAGCCTCCGGGTGTGCGGGGCTGCAGACCCCAGCCAGGGGTCCTGGGAGCCTGGGGCACTCCGTGCGGCGCTGAGCCTGGGCGGCCAAGCAACCGCTGGAGGAGCCTGGCACTGGCCCTTCCCTTCCCTCGCACAGAGCTCTTCCTGCTGGAGCCCTTGGCAGTGTGCAAGCCACCGGCCCCTAAGCCCTCCCCAAGGACGCCTGGGGCCTAGGTGCAAAGGCAAGGCAGGAGCGGAGCTGAGGCCAGGAAGGCGCCAGTGGCGTATCCCAGCCTCGCGCAGCCTGCTCCTTCCTGGGCAGGAAGCCTAGCAGCGAGGCAAGTCTGGGCAAAGCTCGCCCAGGGCAGAGCAGCCTAGCGGCAGCAACTCTGCCAGAACGGGCCTCTGAGCAGAGCTGGAGCTCTGCCGTCCTGGAGGCGCACTCGGCTCCAGCCAAGTAGGGCTTGAGCCAAACGAGGCTGGGCTACCTCTTCTTATCTCGAGGAGGCTCGCCTCCCCGCCAGCTGTTCACTCGGCTTCCAGGCGGGGGCGCTCTGCGCCTCCTGCAGGTCTTGGCTCAGGGGCTGCTTGCCCTGAGCTGGGGCTGTGGGCGGGAGCCCAGGCACGCAGGGGCAGGCCCCAACCAGCTGCACACGTCTCTGCTGGGGAGGAGAGCGCTAGGGAAGCTACGTGTGTGAGGCAGCTGCTGGGCGCTCAGGGAGTCAGCCTCCGGGTGTGCGGGGCTGCAGACCCCAGCCAGGGGCCCTGGGAGCCTGGTGCACTCCGTGCGGCGCTGAGCCTGGGCGGCCAAGCAACCGCTGGAGGAGCCCTGCACTGGCCCTTCCCTTCCCTCGCACAGAGCTCTTCCTGCTGGAGCCCTTGGCAGTGTGCAAGCCTCCGGCCCCTAAGCCTTCCCCAAGGACGCCTGGGGCCTAGGTTCAAAAGCAAGGCAGGAGCGGAGCTGAGGCCAGGAAGGCGCCAGTGGCGTCTCCCAGCCTCGCACAGCCTGCTCCTTCCAGGGCAGGAAGCCTAGCAGCGAGGCAAGTCTGGGCAAGGCTCGCCCAGGGCAGAGCAGCCTCGCGACAGCAAATCTGCCAGAACGGGCCTCTGAGCAGAGCTGGAGCTCTGCCGTCCTGGAGGCGCACTCGGCTCCAGTCAAGTAGGGCTTGAGCCAAACGAGGCTGGGCTGCCTCTTCTTCCCTCGAGGAGGCTCGCCTCCCCGCCAGCTGTTCACTCGGCTTCCAGGTGGGGGCGCTCTGCGCCTCCTGCAGGTCTTGGCTCAGGGGCTGCTTGCCCTGAACTGGGGCTGTGCGCGGGATCCCAGGCACGCAGGGGCAGGCCCCAACCAGCTGCACACGTCTCTGCTGGGGAGGAGAGCGCTAGGGAAGCTACGTGTGTGAGGCAGCTGCTGGGCGCCCAGGGAGTCAGCCTCCGGGTGTGCGGGGCTGCAGACCCCAGCCAGGGGCCCTGGGAGCCTGGGGCACTCCGTGCGGCGCTGAGCCTGGGCGGCCAAGCAACCGCTGGAGGAGCCCTGCACTGGCCCTTCCCTTCCCTCGCACAGAGCTCTTCCTGCTGGAGCCCTTGGCACTGTGGAAGCCACCGGCCCCTAAGCCCTCCCCAAGGACGCCTGGGGCCTAGGTGCAAAGGCAAGGCAGGAGCGGAGCTGAGGCCAGAAAGGCGCCGGTGGCGTCTCCCAGCCTCGCGCAGCCTGCTCCTTCCTGGGCAGGAAGCCTAGCAGCGAGGCAAGTCTGGTCAAGGCTCCCCCAGGGCAGAGCAGCCTCGCGCCAGCAACTCTGCCAGAACGGGCCTCTGAGCAGAGCTGGAGCTCTGCCTTCCTGGAGGCACACTCGGCTCCAGCCAAGTAGGGCTTGAGCCAAATGAGGCTGGGCTGCCTCTTCTTCCCTCGAGGAGGCTCGCCTCCCCTCCAGCTGTTCACTCGGCTTCCAGGTGGGGGCGCTCTGCGCCTCCTGCAGGTCTTGGCTCAGGGGCTGCTTGCCCTGAGCTGGGGCTGTGCGCGGGAGCCCAGGCACGCAGGGGCAGGCCCCAACCAGCTGCACACGTCTCTGCTGGGGAGGAGAGCGCTAGGGAAGCTACGTGTGTGAGGCAGCTGCTGGGCGCCCAGGGAGTCAGCCTCCGGGTGTGCGGGGCTGCAGACCCCAGCCAGGGGCCCTGGGAGCCTGGTGCACTCCGTGCGGCGCTGAGCCTGGGCGGCCAAGCAACCGCTGGAGAAGCCCTGCACTGGCCCTTCCCTTCCCTCGCACAGAGCTCTTCCTGCTGGAGCCCTTGGCAGTGTGCAAGCCACCGGCCCATAAGCCCTCCCCAAGGACGCCTGGGGCCTAGGTGCAAAGGCAAGGCAGGAGCGGAGCTGAGGCCAGGAAGGCGCCAGTGGCGTATCCCAGCCTCGCGCAGCCTGCTCCTTCCTGGGCAGGAAGCCTAGCAGCGAGGCAAGTCTGGGCAAGGCTCGCCCAGGGCAGAGCAGCCTCGCGCCAGCAACTCTGACAGAACGGGCCTCTGAGCAGAGCTGGAGCTCTGCCGTCCTGGAGGCGCACTCGGCTCCAGCCAAGTAGGGCTTGAGCCAAACGAGGCTGGGCTGCCTCTTCTTCCGTCGAGGAGGCTCGCCTCCCCGCCAGCTGTTCACTCGGCTTCCAGGTGGGGGCGCTCTGCGCCTCCTGCAGGTCTTGGCTCAGGGGCTGCTTGCCCTGAGCTGGGGCTGTGCGCGGGAGCCCAGGCACGCAGGGGCAGGCCCCAGCCAGCTGCACACGTCTCTGCTGGGGAGGAGAGCGCTAGGGAAGCTACGTGTGTGAGGCAGCTGCTGGGCGCCCAGGGAGTCAGCCTCCGGGTGTGCGGGGCTGCAGACCCCAGCCAGGGGTCCTGGGAGCCTGGGGCACTCCGTGCGGCGCTGAGCCTGGGCGGCCAAGCAACCGCTGGAGGAGCCTGGCACTGGCCCTTCCCTTCCCTCGCACAGAGCTCTTCGTGCTGGAGCCCTTGGCAGTGTGCAAGCCACCGGCCCCTAAGCCCTCCCCAAGGACGCCTGGGGCCTAGGTGCAAAGGCAAGGCAGGAGCGGAGCTGAGGCCAGGAAGGCGCCAGTGGCGTATCCCAGCCTCGCGCAGCCTGCTCCTTCCTGGGCAGGAAGCCTAGCAGCGAGGCAAGTCTGGGCAAAGCTCGCCCAGGGCAGAGCAGCCTAGCGGCAGCAACTTTGCCAGAACGGGCCTCTGAGCAGAGCTGGAGCTCTGCCGTCCTGGAGGCGCACTCGGCTCCAGCCAAGTAGGGCTTGAGCCAAACGAGGCTGGGCTACCTCTTCTTATCTCGAGGAGGCTCGCCTCCCCGCCAGCTGTTCACTCGGCTTCCAGGCGGGGGCGCTCTGCGCCTCCTGCAGGTCTTGGCTCAGGGGCTGCTTGCCCTGAGCTGGGGCTGTGGGCGGGAGCCCAGGCACGCAGGGGCAGGCCCCAACCAGCTGCACACGTCTCTGCTGGGGAGGAGAGCGCTAGGGAAGCTACGTGTGTGAGGCAGCTGCTGGGCGCCCAGGGAGTCAGCCTCCGGGTGTGCGGGGCTGCAGACCCCAGCCAGGGGCCCTGGGAGCCTGGTGCACTCCGTGCGGCGCTGAGCCTGGGCGGCCAAGCAACCGCTGGAGGAGCCCTGCACTGGCCCTTCCCTTCCCTCGCACAGAGCTCTTCCTGCTGGAGCCCTTGGCAGTGTGCAAGCCTCCGGCCCCTAAGCCTTCCCCAAGGACGCCTGGGGCCTAGGTTCAAAAGCAAGGCAGGAGCGGAGCTGAGGCCAGGAAGGCGCCAGTGGCGTCTCCCAGCCTCGCACAGCCTGCTCCTTCCAGGGCAGGAAGCCTAGCAGCGAGGCAAGTCTGGGCAAGGCTCGCCCAGGGCAGAGCAGCCTCGCGACAGCAAATCTGCCAGAACGGGCCTCTGAGCAGAGCTGGAGCTCTGCCGTCCTGGAGGCGCACTCGGCTCCAGCCAAGTAGGGCTTGAGCCAAACGAGGCTGGGCTGCCTCTTCTTCCCTCGAGGAGGCTCGCCTCCCCGCCAGCTGTTCACTCGGCTTCCAGGTGGGGGCGCTCTGCGCCTCCTGCAGGTCTTGGCTCAGGGGCTGCTTGCCCTGAACTGGGGCTGTGCGCGGGATCCCAGGCACGCAGGGGCAGGCCCCAACCAGCTGCACACGTCTCTGCTGGGGAGGAGAGCGCTAGGGAAGCTACGTGTGTGAGGCAGCTGCTGGGCGCCCAGGGAGTCAGCCTCCGGTTGTGCGGGGCTGCAGACCCCAGCCAGGGGCCCTGGGAGCCTGGGGCACTCCGTGCGGCGCTGAGCCTGGGCGGCCAAGCAACCGCTGGAGGAGCCCTGCACTGGCCCTTCCCTTCCCTCGCACAGAGCTCTTCCTGCTGGAGCCCTTGGCACTGTGGAAGCCACCGGCCCCTAAGCCCTCCCCAAGGACGCCTGGGGCCTAGGTGCAAAGGCAAGGCAGGAGCGGAGCTGAGGCCAGAAAGGCGCCGGTGGCGTCTCCCAGCCTCGCGCAGCCTGCTCCTTCCTGGGCAGGAAGCCTAGCAGCGAGGCAAGTCTGGTCAAGGCTCCCCCAGGGCAGAGCAGCCTCGCGCCAGCAACTCTGCCAGAACGGGCCTCTGAGCAGAGCTGGAGCTCTGCCTTCCTGGAGGCACACTCGGCTCCAGCCAAGTAGGGCTTGAGCCAAACGAGGCTGGGCTGCCTCTTCTTCCCTCGAGGAGGCTCGCCTCCCCTCCAGCTGTTCACTCGGCTTCCAGGTGGGGGCGCTCTGCGCCTCCTGCAGGTCTTGGCTCAGGGGCTGCTTGCCCTGAGCTGGGGCTGTGCGCGGGAGCCCAGGCACGCAGGGGCAGGCCCCAACCAGCTGCACACGTCTCTGCTGGGGAGGAGAGCGCTAGGGAAGCTACGTGTGTGAGGCAACTGCTGGGCGCCCAGGGAGTCAGCCTCCGGGTGTGCGGGGCTGCAGACCCCAGCCAGGGGCCCTGGGAGCCTGGTGCACTCCATGCGGCGCTGAGCCTGGGCGGCCAAGCAACCGCTGGAGGAGCCCTGCACTGGCCCTTCCCTTCCCTCGCACAGAGCTCTTCCTGCTGGAGCCCTTGGCAGTGTGCAAGCCACCGGCCCCTAAGCCCTCCCCAAGGACGCCTGGGGCCTAGGTGCAAAGGCAAGGCAGGAGCGGAGCTGAGGCCAGGAAGGCGCCAGTGGCGTCTCCCAGCCTCGCGCAGCCTGCTCCTTCCTGGGCAGGAAGCCTAGCAGCGAGGCAAGTCTGGGCAAGGCTCGCCCAGGGCAGAGCAGCCTCGCGCCAGCAACTCTGCCAGATCGGGCCTCTGAGCAGAGCTGGAGCTCTGCCGTCCTGGAGGCGCACTCGGCTCCAGCCAAGTAGGGCTTGAGCCAAACGAGGCTGGGCTGCCTCTTCTTCCCTCGAGGAAGCTCGCCTCCCCGCCAGCTGTTCACTCGGCTTCCAGGTGGGGGCGCTCTGCGCCTCCTGCAGGTCTTGGCTCAGGGGCTGCTTGCCCTGAGCTGGGGCTGTGGGCGGGAGCCAAGGCACGCAGGGGCAGGCCCCTACCATCTGCACACGTCTCTGCTGGGGAGGAGAGCGCTAGGGAAGCTACGTGTGTGAGGCAGCTGCTGGGCGCCCAGGGAGTCAGCCTCCGGGTGTGCGGGGCTGCAGACCCCAGCCAGGGGCCCTGGGAGCCTGGTGCACTCCGTGCGGCGCTGAGCCTGGGCGGCCAAGCAACCGCTGGAGAAGCCCTGCACTGGCCCTTCCCTTCCCTCGCACAGAGCTCTTCCTGCTGGAGCCCTTGGCAGTGTGCAAGCCACTGGCCCCTAAGCCCTCCCCAAGGACGCCTGGGGCCTAGGTGCAAAGGCAAGGCAGGAGCGGAGCTGAGGCCAGGAAGGCGCCAGTGGCGTATCCCAGCCTCGCGCAGCCTGCTCCTTCCTGGGCAGGAAGCCTAGCAGCGAGGCAAGTCTGGGCAAGGCTCGCCCAGGGCAGAGCAGCCTCGCGCCAGCAACTCTGCCAGAACGGGCCTCTGAGCAGAGCTGGAGCTCTGCCGTCCTGGAGGCGCACTCGGCTCCAGCCAAGTAGGGCTTGAGCCAAACGAGGCTGGGCTGCCTCTTCTTCCCTCGAGGAGGCTCGCCTCCCCGCCAGCTGTTCACTCGGCTTCCAGGTGGGGGCGCTCTGCGCCTCCTGCAGCTCTTGGCTCAGGGGCTGCTTGCCCTGAGCTGGGGCTGTGGGCGGGATCCCAGGCACGCAGGGGCAGGCCCCTACCAGCTGCACACGTCTCTGCTGGGGAGGAGAGCGCTAGGGAAGCTACGTGTGTGAGGCAGCTGCTGGGCGCCCAGGGAGTCAGCCTCCGGGTGTGCGGGGCTGCAGACTCCAGCCAGGGGCCCTGGGAGCCTGGGGCACTCCGTGCGGCGCTGAGCCTGGGCGGCCAAGCAACCGCTGAAGGAGCCTGGCACTGGCCCTTCCCTTCCCTCGCACAGAGCTCTTCCTGCTGGAGTCCTTGGCAGTGTGCAAGCCACCGGCCCCTAAGCCCTCCCCAAGGAAGCCTGGGGCCTATGTGCAAGGGCAAGGCAGGAGCGGAGCTGAGGCCAGGAAGGCGCCAGTGGCGTCTCCCAGCCTCGCGCAGCCTGCTCCTTCCTGGGCAGGAAGCCTAGCGGCGAGGCAAGTCTGGGCAACGCTCGCCCAGGGCAGAGCAGCCTCGCGCCAGCAACTCTGCCAGAACGGGCCTCTGAGCAGAGCTGGAGCTCTGCCGTCCTGGAGGCGCACTCGGCTCCAGCCAAGTAGGGCTTGAGCCAAACGAGGCTGGGCTGCCTCTTCTTCCCTCGAGGAGGCTCGCCTCCCCGCCAGCTGTTCACTCGGCTTCCAGTTGGGGGCGCTCCTCGGCTCCTGCAGGTCTTGGCTCAGGGGCTGCTTGCCATGAGCTGGGGCTGTGCGCGGGAGCCCAGGCACGCAGGGGCAGGCGCCAACCTGCTGCACACGTCTCTGCTGGGGAGGAGAGCGCTAGGGAAGCTACGTGTGTGAGGCAGCTGCTGGGCGCCCAGGGAGTCAGCCTCCGGGTGTGCGGGGCTGCAGACCCCAGCCAGGGGCCCTGGGAGCCTGGGGCACTCCGTGCGGCGCTGAGCCTGGGCGGCCAAGCAACCGCTGGAGGAGCCCTGCACTGGCCCTTCCCTTCCCTCGCACAGAGCTCTTCCTGCTGGAGCCCTTGGCAGTGTGCAAGCCACCGGCCCCTAAGCCCTCCCCAAGGACGCCTGGGGCCTAGGTGCAAAGGCAAGGCAGGAGTGGAGCTGAGGCCAGGATGGCGCCAGTGGCGTCTCCCAGCCTCGCGCAGCCTGCTCCTTCCTGGGCAGGAAGCCTAGCAGCGAGGCAAGTCTGGGCAAGGGTCGCCCAGGGCAGAGCAGCCTCGCGCCAGCAACTCGGCCAGAACGGGCCTCTGAGCAGAGCTGGAGCTCTGCCGTCCTGGAGGTGCACTCGGCTCCAGCCAAGTAGGGCTTGAGCCAAACGAGGCTGTGCTGCCTCTTCTTCCCTCGAGGAGGCTCGCCTCCCCGCCAGCTGTTCACTCGGCTTCCAGTTGGGGGCGCTCTTCGCCTCCTGCAGGTCTTGGCTCAGGGGCTGCTTGCCCTGAGCTGGGGCTGTGCGCAGGAGCCCAGGCACGCAGGGGCAGGCCCCAACCAGCTGCACACGTCTCTGCTGGGGAGGAGAGCGCTAGGGAAGCTACGTGTGTGAGGCAGCTGCTGGGCGCCCAGGGAGTCAGCCTCCGGGTGTGCGGGGCTGCAGAACCCAGCCAGGGCCCTGGGAGCCTGGGGCACTCCGTGCGGCGCTGAGTCTGGGCGGACAAGCAACCGCTGGAGGTGCCCTGCACTGGCCCTTCTCTTCCCTCGCACAGAACTCTTCCTGCTGGAGCCCTTGGCACTCTGCAAGCCACCGGCCCCTAAGCCCTCCCAAAGGACGCCTGGGGCCTAGGTGCAAAGGCAAGGCAGGAGCGGAGCTGAGGCCTGGAAGGCGACAGGGGCGTCTCCCAGCCTCGCGCAGCCTGCTCCTACCTGGGCAGGAAGCCTAGCAGCGAGGCAAGTCTGGGCAAGGCTCGCCCAGGGCAGAGCAGCCTCGCGCCAGCAACTCTGACAGAACGGGCCTCTGAGCAGAGCTGGAGCTCTGCCGTCCTGCAGGCGTACTCGGCTCCAGCCAAGTAGGGCTTGAGCCAAACGAGGCTGGGCTGCCTCTTCTTCCCTCGTGGAGGCTCGCCTCCCCGCCAGCTGTTCACTCGGCTTCCAGGTGGGGGCGCTCTGCGCCTCCTGCAGCTCTTGGCTCAGGGGCTGCTTGCCCTGAGCTGGGGCTGTGGGCGGGAGCCCAGGCACGCAGGGGCAGGCCCCAACCTGCTGCACACGTCTCTGCTGGGGAGGAGAGCGCTAGGGAAGCTACGTGTGTGAGGCAGCTGCTGGGCGCCCAGGGAGTCAGCCTCCGGGTGTGCGGGGCTGCAGACCCCAGCCAGGGGCCCTGGGAGCCTGGTGCACTCCGTGCGGCGCTGAGCCTGGGAGGCCAAGCAACCGCTGGAGGAGCCCTGCACTGGCCCTTCCTTTCCCTCGCACAGAGCTCTTCCTGCTGGAGCCCTTGGCAGTGTGCAAGCCACCGGCCCCTAAGCCGTCCCCAAGGACGCCTGGGGCCTAGGTGCAAAGGCAAGGCAGGAGCGGAGCTGAGGCCTGGAAGGCGCCAGTGGCGTCTCCCAGCCTCGCGCAGCCTGCTCCTTCCTGGGCAGGAAGCCTAGCAGCGAGGCAAGTCTGGGCAAGGCTCGCCCAGGGCAGAGCAGCCTCGCGCCAGCAACTCTGCCAGAACGGGCCTCTGAGCAGAGCTGGAGCTCTGCCGTCCTGGAGGCGTACTCGGCTCCAGCCAAGTAGGCCTTGAGCCAAACGAGGCTGGGCTGCCTCTTCTTCCCTCGAGGAGGCTCGCCTCCCCGCCAGCTGTTCACTCGGCTTCCAGGTGGGGGCGCTCTGCGCCTCCTGCAGGTCTTGGCTCAGGGGCTGCTTGCCCTGAGCTGGGGCTGTGGGCGGGATCCCAGGCACGCAGGGGCAGGCCCCTACCAGCTGCACACGTCTCTGCTGGGGAGGAGAGCGCTAGGGAAGCTACGTGTGTGAGGCAGCTGCTGGGCGCCCAGGGAGTCAGCCTCCGGGTGTGCGGGGCTGCAGACTCCAGCCAGGGGCCCTGGGAGCCTGGGGCACTCCGTGCGGCGCTGAGCCTGGGCGGCCAAGCAACCGCTGAAGGAGCCTGGCACTGGCCCTTCCCTTCCCTCGCACAGAGCTCTTCCTGCTGGAGTCCTTGGCAGTGTGCAAGCCACCGGCCCCTAAGCCCTCCCCAAGGAAGCCTGGGGCCTATGTGCAAGGGCAAGGCAGGAGCGGAGCTGAGGCCAGGAAGGCGCCAGTGGCGTCTCCCAGCCTCGCGCAGCCTGCTCCTTCCTGGGCAGGAAGCCTAGCGGCGAGGCAAGTCTGGGCAACGCTCGCCCAGGGCAGAGCAGCCTCGCGCCAGCAACTCTGCCAGAACGGGCCTCTGAGCAGAGCTGGAGCTCTGCCGTCCTGGAGGCGCACTCGGCTCCAGCCAAGTAGGGCTTGAGCCAAACGAGGCTGGGCTGCCTCTTCTTCCCTCGAGGAGGCTCGCCTCCCCGCCAGCTGTTCACTCGGCTTCCAGTTGGGGGCGCTCCTCGGCTCCTGCAGGTCTTGGCTCAGGGGCTGCTTGCCATGAGCTGGGGCTGTGCGCGGGAGCCCAGGCACGCAGGGGCAGGCGCCAACCAGCTGCACACGTCTCTGCTGGGGAGGAGAGCGCTAGGGAAGCTACGTGTGTGAGGCAGCTGCTGGGCGCCCAGGGAGTCAGCCTCCGGGTGTGCGGGGCTGCAGACCCCAGCCAGGGGCCCTGGGAGCCTGGGGCACTCCGTGCGGCGCTGAGCCTGGGCGGCCAAGCAACCGCTGGAGGAGCCCTGCACTGGCCCTTCCCTTCCCTCGCACAGAGCTCTTCCTGCTGGAGCCCTTGGCAGTGTGCAAGCCACCGGCCCATAAGCCCTCCCCAAGGACGCCTGGGGCCTAGGTGCAAAGGCAAGGCAGGAGTGGAGCTGAGGCCAGGATGGCGCCAGTGGCGTCTCCCAGCCTCGCGCAGCCTGCTCCTTCCTGGGCAGGAAGCCTAGCAGCGAGGCAAGTCTGGGCAAGGGTCGCCCAGGGCAGAGCAGCCTCGCGCCAGCAACTCGGCCAGAACGGGCCTCTGAGCAGAGCTGGAGCTCTGCCGTCCTGGAGGTGCACTCGGCTCCAGCCAAGTAGGGCTTGAGCCAAACGAGGCTGTGCTGCCTCTTCTTCCCTCGAGGAGGCTCGCCTCCCCGCCAGCTGTTCACTCGGCTTCCAGTTGGGGGCGCTCTTCGCCTCCTGCAGGTCTTGGCTCAGGGGCTGCTTGCCCTGAGCTGGGGCTGTGCGCAGGAGCCCAGGCACGCAGGGGCAGGCCCCAACCAGCTGCACACGTCTCTGCTGGGGAGGAGAGCGCTAGGGAAGCTACGTGTGTGAGGCAGCTGCTGGGCGCCCAGGGAGTCAGCCTCCGGGTGTGCGGGGCTGCAGAACCCAGCCAGGGCCCTGGGAGCCTGGGGCACTCCGTGCGGCGCTGAGTCTGGGCGGCCAAGCAACCGCTGGAGGTGCCCTGCACTGGCCCTTCTCTTCCCTCGCACAGAACTCTTCCTGCTGGAGCCCTTGGCACTCTGCAAGCCACCGGCCCCTAAGCCCTCCCAAAGGACGCCTGGGGCCTAGGTGCAAAGGCAAGGCAGGAGCGGAGCTGAGGCCTGGAAGGCGACAGGGGCGTCTCCCAGCCTCGCGCAGCCTGCTCCTACCTGGGCAGGAAGCCTAGCAGCGAGGCAAGTCTGGGCAAGGCTCGCCCAGGGCAGAGCAGCCTCGCGCCAGCAACTCTGACAGAACGGGCCTCTGAGCAGAGCTGGAGCTCTGCCGTCCTGCAGGCGTACTCGGCTCCAGCCAAGTAGGGCTTGAGCCAAACGAGGCTGGGCTGCCTCTTCTTCCCTCGTGGAGGCTCGCCTCCCCGCCAGCTGTTCACTCGGCTTCCAGGTGGGGGCGCTCTGCGCCTCCTGCAGCTCTTGGCTCAGGGGCTGCTTGCCCTGAGCTGGGGCTGTGGGCGGGAGCCCAGGCACGCAGGGGCAGGCCCCAACCTGCTGCACACGTCTCTGCTGGGGAGGAGAGCGCTAGGGAAGCTACGTGTGTGAGGCAGCTGCTGGGCGCCCAGGGAGTCAGCCTCCGGGTGTGCGGGGCTGCAGACCCCAGCCAGGGGCCCTGGGAGCCTGGTGCACTCCGTGCGGCGCTGAGCCTGGGAGGCCAAGCAACCGCTGCAGGAGCCCTGCACTGGCCCTTCCTTTCCCTCGCACAGAGCTCTTCCTGCTGGAGCCCTTGGCAGTGTGCAAGCCACCGGCCCCTAAGCCGTCCCCAAGGACGCCTGGGGCCTAGGTGCAAAGGCAAGGCAGGAGCGGAGCTGAGGCCTGGAAGGCGCCAGTGGCGTCTCCCAGCCTCGCGCAGCCTGCTCCTTCCTGGGCAGGAATCCTAGCAGCGAGGCAAGTCTGGGCAAGGCTCGCCCAGGGCAGAGCAGCCTCGCGCCAGCAACTCTGCCAGAACGGGCCTCTGAGCAGAGCTGGAGCTCTGCCGTCCTGGAGGCGTACTCGGCTCCAGCCAAGTAGGCCTTGAGCCAAACGAGGCTGGGCTGCCTCTTCTTCCCTCGAGGAGGCTCGCCTCCCCGCCAGCTGTTCACTCGGCTTCCAGGTGGGGGCGCTCTGCGCCTCCTGCAGGTCTTGGCTCAGGGGCTGCTTGCCCTGAGCTGGGGCTGTGCGCAGGAGCCCAGGCACGCAGGGGCAGGCCCCAACCAGCTGCACACGTCTCTGCTGGGGAGGAGAGCGTTAGGGAAGCTACGTGTGTGAGGCAGCTGCTGGGCGGCCAGGGAGTCAGACTCCGGGTGTGCGGGGCTGCAGACCCCAGCCAGGGGCCCTGGGAGCCTGGTGCACTCCGTGCGGCGCTGAGCCTGGGCGGCCAAGCAACCGCTGGAGGAGACCTGCACTGGCCCTTCCTTCCCTCGCACAGAGCTCTTCCTGCTGGAGTCCTTGGCAGTGTGCAAGCCACCGGCCCCTAAGCCCTCCCCAAGGAAGCCTGGGGCCTATGTGCAAGGGCAAGGCAGGAGCGGAGCTGAGGCCAGGAAGGCGCCAGTGGCGTCTCCCAGCCTCGCGCAGCCTGCTCCTTCCTGGGCAGGAAGCCTAGCGGCGAGGCAAGTCTGGGCAACGCTCGCCCAGGGCAGAGCAGCCTCGCGCCAGCAACTCTGCCAGAACGGGCCTCTGAGCAGAGCTGGAGCTCTGCCGTCCTGGAGGCGCACTCGGCTCCAGCCAAGTAGGGCTTGAGCCAAACGAGGCTGGGCTGCCTCTTCTTCCCTCGAGGAGGCTCGCCTCCCCGCCAGCTGTTCACTCGGCTTCCAGTTGGGGGCGCTCCTCGGCTCCTGCAGGTCTTGGCTCAGGGGCTGCTTGCCCTGAGCTGGGGCTGTGCGCGGGAGCCCAGGCACGCAGGGGCAGGCCCCAACCAGCTGCACACGTCTCTGCTGGGGAGGAGAGCGCTAGGGAAGCTACGTGTGTGAGGCAGCTGCTGGGCGCCCAGGGAGTCAGCCTCCGGGTGTGCGGGGCTGCAGACCCCAGCCAGGGGCCCTGGGAGCCTGGGGCACTCCGTGCGGCGCTGAGCCTGGGCGGCCAAGCAACCGCTGGAGGAGCCCTGCACTGGCCCTTCCCTTCCCTCGCACAGAGCTCTTCCTGCTGGAGCCCTTGGCAGTGTGCAAGCCACCGGCCCCTAAGCCCTCCCCAAGGACGCCTGGGGCCTAGGTGCAAAGGCAAGGCAGGAGTGGAGCTGAGGCCAGGATGGCGCCAGTGGCGTCTCCCAGCCTCGCGCAGCCTGCTCCTTCCTGGGCAGGAAGCCTAGCAGCGAGGCAAGTCTGGGCAAGGGTCGCCCAAGGCAGAGCAGCCTCGCGCCAGCAACTCGGCCAGAACGGGCCTCTGAGCAGAGCTGGAGCTCTGCCGTCCTGGAGGTGCACTCGGCTCCAGCCAAGTAGGGCTTGAGCCAAACGAGGCTGTGCTGCCTCTTCTTCCCTCGAGGAGGCTCGCCTCCCCGCCAGCTGTTCACTCGGCTTCCAGTTGGGGGCGCTCTTCGCCTCCTGCAGGTCTTGGCTCAGGGGCTGCTTGCCCTGAGCTGGGGCTGTGCGCAGGAGCCCAAGCACGCAGGGGCAGGCCCCAACCAGCTGCACACGTCTCTGCTGGGGAGGAGAGCGCTAGGGAAGCTACGTGTGTGAGGCAGCTGCTGGGCGGCCAGGGAGTCAGCCTCCGGGTGTGCGGGGCTGCAGAACCCAGCCAGGGCCCTGGGAGCCTGGGGCACTCCGTGCGGCGCTGAGTCTGGGCGGCCAAGCAACCGCTGGAGGTGCCCTGCACTGGCCCTTCTCTTCCCTCGCACAGAACTCTTCCTGCTGGAGCCCTTAGCACTCTGCAAGCCACCGGCCCCTAAGCCCTCCCCAAGGACGCCTGGGGCCTAGGTGCAAAGGCAAGGCAGGAGCGGAGCTGAGGCCAGGAAGGCGCCAGTGGCGTCTCCCAGCCTCGCGCAGCCTGCTCCTTCCTGGGCAGGAAGCCTAGCAGCGAGGCAAGTCTGGGCAAGGCTCGCCCAGGGCAGAGCAGCCTCGCGCCAGCAACTCTGCCAGATCGGGCCTCTGAGCAGAGCTGGAGCTCTGCCGTCCTGGAGGCGCACTCGGCTCCAGCCAAGTAGGGCTTGAGCCAAACGAGGCTGGGCTGCCTCTTCTTCCCTCGAGGAGGCTCGCCTCCCCGCCAGCTGTTCACTCGGCTTCCAGGTGGGGGCGCTCTGCGCCTCCTGCAGGTCTTGGCTCAGGGGCTGCTTGCCCTGAGCTGGGGCTTTGGGCGGGGGCCCAGGCACGCAGGGGCAGGCCCCAACCAGCTGCACACGTCTCTGCTGGGGAGGAGAGCGCTAGGGAAGCTACGTGTGTGAGGCAGCTGCTGGTCGCCCAGGGAGTCAGTCTCTGGGTGTGCGGGGCTGCAGACCCAAGCCAGGGGCCCTGGGAGCCTGGGGCACTCCGAGCGGCGCTGAGCCTGGGCGGCCAAGCAACCGCTGGAGGAGCCCTGCACTGGCCCTTCCCTTCCCTCGCACAGAGCTCTTCCTGCTGGAGCCCTTGGCAGTGTGCAAGCCACCGGCCCCTAAGCCCTCCCCCAGGACGCCTGGGGCCTAGGTGCAAAGGCAAGGCAGGAGCGGAGCTGAGGCCTGGAAGGCGACAGGGGCGTCTCCCAGCCTCGCGCAGCCTGCTCCTACCTGGGCAGGAAGCCTAGCAGCGAGGCAAGTCTGGGCAAGGCTCGCCCAGGGCAGAGCAGCCTCGCGCCAGCAACTCTGACAGAACGGGCCTCTGAGCAGAGCTGGAGCTCTGCCGTCCTGCAGGCGTACTCGGCTCCAGCCAAGTAGGGCTTGAGCCAAACGAGGCTGGGCTGCCTCTTCTTCCCTCGTGGAGGCTCGCCTCCCCGCCAGCTGTTCACTCGGCTTCCAGGTGGGGGCGCTCTGCGCCTCCTGCAGCTCTTGGCTCAGGGGCTGCTTGCCCTGAGCTGGGGCTGTGGGCGGGAGCCCAGGCACGCAGGGGCAGGCCCCAACCTGCTGCACACGTCTCTGCTGGGGAGGAGAGCGCTAGGGAAGCTACGTGTGTGAGGCAGCTGCTGGGCGCCCAGGGAGTCAGCCTCCGGGTGTGCGGGGCTGCAGACCCCAGCCAGGGGCCCTGGGAGCCTGGGGCACTCCGTGCGGCGCTGAGCCTGGGCGGCCAAGCAACCGCTGGAGGAGCCCTGCACTGGCCCTTCCCTTCCCTCGCACAGAGCTCTTCCTGCTGGAGCCCTTGGCACTGTGGAAGCCACCGGCCCCTAAGCCCTCCCCAAGGACGCCTGGGGCCTAGGTGCAAAGGCAAGGCAGGAGCGGAGCTGAGGCCAGAAAGGCGCCGGTGGCGTCTCCCAGCCTCGCGCAGCCTGCTCCTTCCTGGGCAGGAAGCCTAGCAGCGAGGCAAGTCTGGTCAAGGCTCGCCCAGGGCAGAGCAGCCTCGCGCCAGCAACTCTGCCAGAACGGGCCTCTGAGCAGAGATGGAGCTCTGCCTTCCTGGAGGCACACTCGGCTCCAGCCAAGTAGGGCTTGAGCCAAACGAGGCTGGGCTGCCTCTTCTTCCCTCGAGGAGGCTCGCCTCCCCTCCAGCTGTTCACTCGGCTTCCAGGTGGGGGCGCTCTGCGCCTCCTGCAGGTCTTGGCTCAGGGGCTGCTTGCCCTGAGCTGGGGCTGTGCGCGGGAGCCCAGGCACGCAGGGGCAGGCCCCAACCAGCTGCACACGTCTCTGCTGGGGAGGAGAGCGCTAGGGAAGCTACGTGTGTGAGGCAGCTGCTGGGCGCCCAGGGAGTCAGCCTCCGGGTGTGCGGGGCTGCAGACCCCAGCCAGGGGACCTGGGAGCCTGGTGCACTCCATGCGGCGCTGAGCCTGGGCGGCCAAGCAACCGCTGGAGGAGCCCTGCACTGGCCCTTCCCTTCCCTCGCACAGAGCTCTTCCTGCTGGAGCCCTTGGCAGTGTGCAAGCCACCGGCCCCTAAGCCCTCCCCAAGGACGCCTGGGGCCTATGTGCAAAGGCAAGGCAGGAGCGGAGCTGAGGCCAGGAAGGCGCCAGTGGCGTCTCCCAGCCTCGCGCAGCCTGCTCCTTCCTGGGCAGGAAGCCTAGCAGCGAGGCAAGTCTGGGCAAGGCTCGCCCAGGGCAGAGCAGCCTCGCGCCAGCAACTCTGCCAGAACGGGCCTCTGAGCAGAGCTGGAGCTCTGCCGTCCTGGAGGCGCACTCGGCTCCAGCCAAGTAGGGCTTGAGCCAAACGAGGCTGGGCTGCCTCTTCTTCCCTCGAGGAGGCTCGCCTCCCCGCCAGCTGTTCACTCGGCTTCCAGGTGGGGGCGCTCTGCGCCTCCTGCAGCTCTTGGCTCAGGGGCTGCTTGCCCTGAGCTGGGGCTGTGGGCGGGATCCCAGGCACGCAGGGGCAGGCCCCAACCAGCTGCACACGTCTCTGCTGGGGAGGAGAGCGCTAGGGAAGCTACGTGTGTGAGGCAGCTGCTGGGCGCCCAGGGAGTCAGCCTCCGGGTGTGCGGGGCTGCAGACTCCAGCCAGGGGCCCTGGGAGCCTGGGGCACTCCGTGCGGCGCTGAGCCTGGGCGGCCAAGCAACCGCTGAAGGAGCCCTGCACTGGCCCTTCCCTTCCCTCGCACAGAGCTCTTCCTGCTGGAGTCCTTGGCAGTGTGCAAGCCACCGGCCCCTAAGCCCTCCCCAAGGAAGCCTGGGGCCTATGTGCAAGGGCAAGGCAGGAGCGGAGCTGAGGCCAGGAAGGCGCCAGTGGCGTCTCCCAGCCTCGCGCAGCCTGCTCCTTCCTGGGCAGGAAGCCTAGCGGCGAGGCAAGTCTGGGCAACGCTCGCCCAGGGCAGAGCAGCCTCGCGCCAGCAACTCTGCCAGAACGGGCCTCTGAGCAGAGCAGGAGCTCTGCCGTCCTGGAGGCGCACTCGGCTCCAGCCAAGTAGGGATTGAGCCAAACGAGGCTGGGCTGCCTCTTCTTCCCTCGAGGATGCTCGCCTCCCCGCCAGCTGTTCACTCGGCTTCCAGTTGGGGGCGCTCCTCGGCTCCTGCAGGTCTTGGCTCAGGGGCTGCTTGCCCTGAGCTGGGGCTGTGCGCGGGAGCCCAGGCACGCAGGGGCAGGCCCCAACCAGCTGCACACGTCTCTGCTGGGGAGGAGAGCGCTAGGGAAGCTACGTGTGTGAGGCAGCTGCTGGGCGCCCAGGGAGTCAGCCTCCGGGTGTGCGGGGCTGCAGACCCCAGCCAGGGGCCCTGGGAGCCTGGGCACTCCGTGCGGCGCTGAGCCTGGGCGGCCAAGCAACCGCTGGAGGAGCCCTGCACTGGCCCTTCCCTTCCCTCGCACAGAGCTCTTCCTGCTGGAGCCCTTGGCAGTGTGCAAGCCACCGGCCCCTAAGCCCTCCCCAAGGACGCCTGGGGCCTAGGTGCAAAGGCAAGGCAGGAGTGGAGCTGAGGCCAGGATGGCGCCAGTGGCGTCTCCCAGCCTCGCGCAGCCTGCTCCTTCCTGGGCAGGAAGCCTAGCAGCGAGGCAAGTCTGGGCAAGGGTCGCCCAGGGCAGAGCAGCCTCGCGCCAGCAACTCGGCCAGAACGGGCCTCTGAGCAGAGCTGGAGCTCTGCCGTCCTGGAGGTGCACTCGGCTCCAGCCAAGTAGGGCTTGAGCCAAACGAGGCTGGGCTGCCTCTTCTTCCCTCGAGGAGGCTCGCCTCCCCGCCAGCTGTTCACTCGGCTTCCAGTTGGGGGCGCTCTTCGCCTCCTGAAGGTCTTGGCTCAGGGGCTGCTTGCCCTGAGCTGGGGCTGTGCGCAGGAGCCCAGGCACGCAGGGGCAGGCCCCAACCAGCTGCACACGTCTCTGCTGGGGAGGAGAGCGCTAGGGAAGCTACGTGTGTGAGGCAGCTGCTGGGCGCCCAGGGAGTCAGCCTCCGGGTGTGCGGGGCTGCAGAACCCAGCCAGGGCCCTGGGAGCCTGGGGCACTCCGTGCGGCGCTGAGTCTGGGCGGCCAAGCAACCGCTGGAGGTGCCCTGCACTGGCCCTTCTCTTCCCTCGCACAGAACTCTTCCTGCTGGAGCCCTTGGCACTCTGCAAGCCACCGGCCCCTAAGCCCTCCCCAAGGACGCCTGGGGCCTAGGTGCAAAGGCAAGGCAGGAGCGGAGCTGAGGCCAGGAAGGCGCCAGTGGCGTCTCCCAGCCTCGCGCAGCCTGCTCCTTCCTGGGCAGGAAGCCTAGCAGCGAGGCAAGTCTGGGCAAGGCTCGCCCAGGGCAGAGCAGCCTCGCGCCAGCAACTCTGCCAGATCGGGCCTCTGAGCAGAGCTGGAGCTCTGCCGTCCTGGAGGCGCACTCGGCTCCAGCCAAGTAGGGCTTGAGCCAAACGAGGCTGGGCTGCCTCTTCTTCCCTCGAGGAGGCTCGCCTCCCCGCCAGCTGTTCACTCGGCTTCCAGGTGGGGGCGCTCTGCGCCTCCTGCAGGTCTTGGCTCAGGGGCTGCTTGCCCTGAGCTGGGGCTTTGGGCGGGGGCCCAGGCACGCAGGGGCAGGCCCCAACCAGCTGCACACGTCTCTGCTGGGGAGGAGAGCGCTAGGGAAGCTACGTGTGTGAGGCAGCTGCTGGGCGCCCAGGGAGTCAGCCTCCGTGTGTGCGGGGCTGCAGACTCCAGCCAGGGGCCCTGGGAGCCTGGTGCACTCCGTGCGGCGCTGAGCCTGGGCGGCCAAGCAACCCCTGTAGGAGCCCTGCACTGGCCCTTCCTTCCCTCGCACAGAGCTCTTCCTGCTGGAGCCCTTGGCAGTGTGCAAGCCACCGGCCCCTAAGCCCTCCCCAAGGACGCCTGGGGCCTAGGTGCAAAGGCAAGGCAGGAGCGGAGCTGAGGCCAGGAAGGCGCCAGTGGCGTCTCCCAGCCTCGCGCAGCCTGCTCCTTCCAGGGCAGGAAGCCTAGCAGCGAGGCAAGTTTGGGCAAGGCTCGCCCAGGGCAGAGCAGCCTCGCGCCAGCAACTCTGCCAGAACGGGCCTCTGAGCAGAGCTGGAGCTCTGCCGTCCTGGAGGCGCACTCGGCTTCAGCCAAGTAGGGCTTGAGCCAAACGAGGCTGGGCTGCCTCTTCTTCCCTCGAGGAGGCTCGCCTCCCCGCCAGCTGTTCACTCGGCTTTCAGGTGGGGGCGCTCTGCGCCTCCTGCAGGTCTTGGCTCAGGGGCTGCTTGCCCTGAGCTGGGGCTGTGGGCGGGGGCCCAGGCACGCAGGGGCAGGCCCCAACCAGCTGCACACGTCTCTGCTGGGGAGGAGAGCGCTAGGGAAGCTACGAGTGTGAGGCAGCTGCTGGGCGCCCAGGGAGTCAGCCTCCGGGTGTGCGGGGCTGCAGACTCCAGCCAGGGGCCCTGGGAGCCTGGGGCACTCCGTGCGGCGCTGAGCCTGGGCGGCCAAGCAACCGCTGAAGGAGCCCTGCACTGGCCCTTCCCTTCCCTCGCACAGAGCTCTTCCTGCTGGAGTCCTTGGCAGTGTGCAAGCCACCGGCCCCTAAGCCCTCCCCAAGGAAGCCTGGGGCCTATGTGCAAGGGCAAGGCAGGAGCGGAGCTGAGGCCAGGAAGGCGCCAGTGGCGTCTCCCAGCCTCGCGCAGCCTGCTCCTTCCTGGGCAGGAAGCCTAGCGGCGAGGCAAGTCTGGGCAACGCTCGCCCAGGGCAGAGCAGCCTCGCGCCAGCAACTCTGCCAGAACGGGCCTCTGAGCAGAGCTGGAGCTCTGCCGTCCTGGAGGCGCACTCGGCTCCAGCCAAGTAGGGCTTGAGCCAAACGAGGCTGGGCTGCCTCTTCTTCCCTCGAGGAGGCTCGCCTCCCCGCCAGCTGTTCACTCGGCTTCCAGTTGGGGGCGCTCCTCGGCTCCTGCAGGTCTTGGCTCAGGGGCTGCTTGCCCTGAGCTGGGGCTGTGCGCGGGAGCCCAGGCACGCAGGGGCAGGCCCCAACCAGCTGCACACGTCTCTGCTGGGGAGGAGAGCGCTAGGGAAGCTACGTGTGTGAGGCAGCTGCTGGGCGCCCAGGGAGTCAGCCTCCGGGTGTGCGGGGCTGCAGACCCCAGCCAGGGGCCCTGGGAGCCTGGGGCACTCCGTGCGGCGCTGAGCCTGGGCGGCCAAGCAACCGCTGGAGGAGCCCTGCACTGGCCCTTCCCTTCCCTCGCACAGAGCTCTTCCTGCTGGAGCCCTTGGCAGTGTGCAAGCCACCGGCCCCTAAGCCCTCCCCAAGGACGCCTGGGGCCTAGGTGCAAAGGAAAGGCAGGAGTGGAGCTGAGGCCAGGATGGCGCCAGTGGCGTCTCCCAGCCTCGCGCAGCCTGCTCCTTCCTGGGCAGGAAGCCTAGCAGCGAGGCAAGTCTGGGCAAGGCTCGCCCAGGGCAGAGCAGCCTCGCGCCAGCAACTCGGCCAGAACGGGCCTCTGAGCAGAGCTGGAGCTCTGCCGTCCTGGAGGTGCACTCGGCTCCAGCCAAGTAGGGCTTGAGCCAAACGAGGCTGTGCTGCCTCTTCTTCCCTCGAGGAGGCTCGCCTCCCCGCCAGCTGTTCACTCGGCTTCCAGTTGGGGGCGCTCTTCGCCTCCTGCAGGTCTTGGCTCAGGGGCTGCTTGCCCTGAGCTGGGGCTGTGCGCAGGAGCCCAGGCACGCAGGGGCAGGCCCCAACCAGCTGCACACGTCTCTGCTGGGGAGGAGAGCGCTAGGGAAGCTACGTGTGTGAGGCAGCTGCTGGGCGGCCAGGGAGTCAGCCTCCGGGTGTGCGGGGCTGCAGACCCCAGCCAGGGCCCTGGGAGCCTGGGGCACTCCGTGCGGCGCTGAGTCTGGGCGGCCAAGCAACCGCTGGAGGTGCCCTGCACTGGCCCTTCTCTTCCCTCGCACAGAACTCTTCCTGCTGGAGCCCTTGGCACTCTGCAAGCCACCGGCCCCTAAGCCCTCCCCAAGGACGCCTGGGGCCTAGGTGCAAAGGCAAGGCAGGAGCGGAGCTGAGGCCAGGAAGGCGCCAGTGGCGTCTCCCAGCCTCGCGCAGCCTGCTCCTTCCTGGGCAGGAAGCCTAGCAGCGAGGCAAGTCTGGGCAAGGCTCGCCCAGGGCAGAGCAGCCTCGCGCCAGCAACTCTGCCAGATCGGGCCTCTGAGCAGAGCTGGAGCTCTGCCGTCCTGGAGGCGCACTCGGCTCCAGCCAAGTAGGGCTTGAGCCAAACGAGGCTGGGCTGCCTCTTCTTCCCTCGAGGAAGCTCGCCTCCCCGCCAGCTGTTCACTCGGCTTCCAGGTGGGGGCGCTCTGCGCCTCCTGCAGGTCTTGGCTCAGGGGCTGCTTGCCCTGAGCTGGGGCTGTGGGCGGGAGCCAAGGCACGCAGGGGCAGGCCCCTACCATCTGCACACGTCTCTGCTGGGGAGGAGAGCGCTAGGGAAGCTACGTGTGTGAGGCAGCTGCTGGGCGCCCAGGGAGTCAGCCTCCGGGTGTGCGGGGCTGCAGACCCCAGCCAGGGGCCCTGGGAGCCTGGTGCACTCCGTGCGGCGCTGAGCCTGGGCGGCCAAGCAACCGCTGGAGAAGCCCTGCACTGGCCCTTCCCTTCCCTCGCACAGAGCTCTTCCTGCTGGAGCCCTTGGCAGTGTGCAAGCCACCGGCCCCTAAGCCGTCCCCAAGGACGCCTGGGGCCTAGGTGCAAAGGCAAGGCAGGAGCGGAGCTGAGGCCAGGAAGGCGCCAGTGGCGTATCCCAGCCTCGCGCAGCCTGCTCCTTCCTGGGCAGGAAGCCTAGCAGCGAGGCAAGTCTGGGCAAGGCTCGCCCAGGGCAGAGCAGCCTCGCGCCAGCAACTCTGCCAGAACGGGCCTCTGAGCAGAGCTGGAGCTCTGCCGTCCTGGAGGCGCACTCGGCTCCAGCCAAGTAGGGCTTGAGCCAAACGAGGCTGGGCTGCCTCTTCTTCCCTCGAGGAGGCTCGCCTCCCCGCCAGCTGTTCACTCGGCTTCCAGGTGGGGGCGCTCTGCGCCTCCTGCAGGTCTTGGCTCAGGGGCTGCTTGCCCTGAGCTGGGGCTGTGCGCAGGAGCCCAGGCACGCAGGGGCAGGCCCCAACCAGCTGCACACGTCTCTGCTGGGGAGGAGAGCGTTAGGGAAGCTACGTGTGTGAGGCAGCTGCTGGGCGGCCAGGGAGTCAGACTCCGGGTGTGCGGGGCTGCAGACCCCAGCCAGGGGCCCTGGGAGCCTGGTGCACTCCGTGCGGCGCTGAGCCTGGGCGGCCAAGCAACCGCTGGAGGAGACCTGCACTGGCCCTTCCTTCCCTCGCACAGAGCTCTTCCTGCTGGAGTCCTTGGCAGTGTGCAAGCCACCGGCCCCTAAGCCCTCCCCAAGGAAGCCTGGGGCCTATGTGCAAGGGCAAGGCAGGAGCGGAGCTGAGGCCAGGAAGGCGCCAGTGGCGTCTCCCAGCCTCGCGCAGCCTGCTCCTTCCTGGGCAGGAAGCCTAGCGGCGAGGCAAGTCTGGGCAACGCTCGCCCAGGGCAGAGCAGCCTCGCGCCAGCAACTCTGCCAGAACGGGCCTCTGAGCAGAGCTGGAGCTCTGCCGTCCTGGAGGCGCACTCGGCTCCAGCCAAGTAGGGCTTGAGCCAAACGAGGCTGGGCTGCCTCTTCTTCCCTCGAGGAGGCTCGCCTCCCCGCCAGCTGTTCACTCGGCTTCCAGTTGGGGGCGCTCCTCGGCTCCTGCAGGTCTTGGCTCAGGGGCTGCTTGCCCTGAGCTGGGGCTGTGCGCGGGAGCCCAGGCACGCAGGGGCAGGCCCCAACCAGCTGCACACGTCTCTGCTGGGGAGGAGAGCGCTAGGGAAGCTACGTGTGTGAGGCAGCTGCTGGGCGCCCAGGGAGTCAGCCTCCGGGTGTGCGGGGCTGCAGACCCCAGCCAGGGGCCCTGGGAGCCTGGGGCACTCCGTGCGGCGCTGAGCCTGGGCGGCCAAGCAACCGCTGGAGGAGCCCTGCACTGGCCCTTCCCTTCCCTCGCACAGAGCTCTTCCTGCTGGAGCCCTTGGCAGTGTGCAAGCCACCGGCCCCTAAGCCCTCCCCAAGGACGCCTGGGGCCTAGGTGCAAAGGCAAGGCAGGAGTGGAGCTGAGGCCAGGATGGCGCCAGTGGCGTCTCCCAGCCTCGCGCAGCCTGCTCCTTCCTGGGCAGGAAGCCTAGCAGCGAGGCAAGTCTGGGCAAGGGTCGCCCAAGGCAGAGCAGCCTCGCGCCAGCAACTCGGCCAGAACGGGCCTCTGAGCAGAGCTGGAGCTCTGCCGTCCTGGAGGTGCACTCGGCTCCAGCCAAGTAGGGCTTGAGCCAAACGAGGCTGTGCTGCCTCTTCTTCCCTCGAGGAGGCTCGCCTCCCCGCCAGCTGTTCACTCGGCTTCCAGTTGGGGGCGCTCTTCGCCTCCTGCAGGTCTTGGCTCAGGGGCTGCTTGCCCTGAGCTGGGGCTGTGCGCAGGAGCCCAGGCACGCAGGGGCAGGCCCCAACCAGCTGCACACGTCTCTGCTGGGGAGGAGAGCGCTAGGGAAGCTACGTGTGTGAGGCAGCTGCTGGGCGGCCAGGGAGTCAGCCTCCGGGTGTGCGGGGCTGCAGAACCCAGCCAGGGCCCTGGGAGCCTGGGGCACTCCGTGCGGCGCTGAGTCTGGGCGGCCAAGCAACCGCTGGAGGTGCCCTGCACTGGCCCTTCTCTTCCCTCGCACAGAACTCTTCCTGCTGGAGCCCTTAGCACTCTGCAAGCCACCGGCCCTTAAGCCCTCCCCAAGGACGCCTGGGGCCTAGGTGCAAAGGCAAGGCAGGAGCGGAGCTGAGGCCAGGAAGGCGCCAGTGGCGTCTCCCAGCCTCGCGCAGCCTGCTCCTTCCTGGGCAGGAAGCCTAGCAGCGAGGCAAGTCTGGGCAAGGCTCGCCCAGGGCAGAGCAGCCTCGCGCCAGCAACTCTGCCAGATCGGGCCTCTGAGCAGAGCTGGAGCTCTGCCGTCCTGGAGGCGCACTCGGCTCCAGCCAAGTAGGGCTTGAGCCAAACGAGGCTGGGCTGCCTCTTCTTCCCTCGAGGAGGCTCGCCTCCCCGCCAGCTGTTCACTCGGCTTCCAGGTGGGGGCGCTCTGCGCCTCCTGCAGGTCTTGGCTCAGGGGCTGCTTGCCCTGAGCTGGGGCTTTGGGCGGGGGCCCAGGCACGCAGGGGCAGGCCCCAACCAGCTGCACACGTCTCTGCTGGGGAGGAGAGCGCTAGGGAAGCTACGTGTGTGAGGCAGCTGCTGGTCGCCCAGGGAGTCAGTCTCTGGGTGTGCGGGGCTGCAGACCCAAGCCAGGGGCCCTGGGAGCCTGGGGCACTCCGAGCGGCGCTGAGCCTGGGCGGCCAAGCAACCGCTGGAGGAGCCCTGCACTGGCCCTTCCCTTCCCTCGCACAGAGCTCTTCCTGCTGGAGCCCTTGGCAGTGTGCAAGCCACCGGCCCCTAAGCCCTCCCCAAGGACGCCTGGGGCCTAGGTGCAAAGGCAAGGCAGGAGCGGAGCTGAGGCCTGGAAGGCGACAGGGGCGTCTCCCAGCCTCGCGCAGCCTGCTCCTACCTGGGCAGGAAGCCTAGCAGCGAGGCAAGTCTGGGCAAGGCTCGCCCAGGGCAGAGCAGCCTCGCGCCAGCAACTCTGACAGAACGGGCCTCTGAGCAGAGCTGGAGCTCTGCCGTCCTGCAGGCGTACTCGGCTCCAGCCAAGTAGGGCTTGAGCCAAACGAGGCTGGGCTGCCTCTTCTTCCCTCGTGGAGGCTCGCCTCCCCGCCAGCTGTTCACTCGGCTTCCTGGTGGGGGCGCTCTGCGCCTCCTGCAGCTCTTGGCTCAGGGGCTGCTTGCCCTGAGCTGGGGCTGTGGGCGGGAGCCCAGGCACGCAGGGGCAGGCCCCAACCTGCTGCACACGTCTCTGCTGGGGAGGAGAGCGCTAGGGAAGCTACGTGTGTGAGGCAGCTGCTGGGCGCCCAGGGAGTCAGCCTCCGGGTGTGCGGGGCTGCAGACCCCAGCCAGGGGCCCTGGGAGCCTGGGGCACTCCGTGCGGCGCTGAGCCTGGGCGGCCAAGCAACCGCTGGAGGAGCCCTGCACTGGCCCTTCCCTTCCCTCGCACAGAGCTCTTCCTGCTGGAGCCCTTGGCACTGTGGAAGCCACCGGCCCCTAAGCCCTCCCCAAGGACGCCTGGGGCCTAGGTGCAAAGGCAAGGCAGGAGCGGAGCTGAGGCCAGAAAGGCGCCGGTGGCGTCTCCCAGCCTCGCGCAGCCTGCTCCTTCCTGGGCAGGAAGCCTAGCAGCGAGGCAAGTCTGGTCAAGGCTCGCCCAGGGCAGAGCAGCCTCGCGCCAGCAACTCTGCCAGAACGGGCCTCTGAGCAGAGCTGGAGCTCTGCCTTCCTGGAGGCACACTCGGCTCCAGCCAAGTAGGGCTTGAGCCAAACGAGGCTGGGCTGCCTCTTCTTCCCTCGAGGAGGCTCGCCTCCCCTCCAGCTGTTCACTCGGCTTCCAGGTGGGGGCGCTCTGCGCCTCCTGCAGGTCTTGGCTCAGGGGCTGCTTGCCCTGAGCTGGGGCTGTGCGCGGGAGCCCAGGCACGCAGGGGCAGGCCCCAACCAGCTGCACACGTCTCTGCTGGGGAGGAGAGCGCTAGGGAAGCTACGTGTGTGAGGCAGCTGCTGGGCGCCCAGGGAGTCAGCCTCCGGGTGTGCGGGGCTGCAGACCCCAGCCAGGGGACCTGGGAGCCTGGTGCACTCCATGCGGCGCTGAGCCTGGGCGGCCAAGCAACCGCTGGAGGAGCCCTGCACTGGCCCTTCCCTTCCCTCGCACAGAGCTCTTCCTGCTGGAGCCCTTGGCAGTGTGCAAGCCACCGGCCCCTAAGCCCTCCCCAAGGACGCCTGGGGCCTATGTGCAAAGGCAAGGCAGGAGCGGAGCTGAGGCCAGGAAGGCGCCAGTGGCGTCTCCCAGCCTCGCGCAGCCTGCTCCTTCCTGGGCAGGAAGCCTAGCAGCGAGGCAAGTCTGGGCAAGGCTCGCCCAGGGCAGAGCAGCCTCGCGCCAGCAACTCTGCCAGAACGGGCCTCTGAGCAGAGCTGGAGCTCTGCCGTCCTGGAGGCGCACTCGGCTCCAGCCAAGTAGGGCTTGAGCCAAACGAGGCTGGGCTGCCTCTTCTTCCCTCGAGGAGGCTCGCCTCCCCGCCAGCTGTTCACTCGGCTTCCAGGTGGGGGCGCTCTGCGCCTCCTGCAGCTCTTGGCTCAGGGGCTGCTTGCCCTGAGCTGGGGCTGTGGGCGGGATCCCAGGCACGCAGGGGCAGGCCCCAACCAGCTGCACACGTCTCTGCTGGGGAGGAGAGCGCTAGGGAAGCTACGTGTGTGAGGCAGCTGCTGGGCGCCCAGGGAGTCAGCCTCCGGGTGTGCGGGGCTGCAGACTCCAGCCAGGGGCCCTGGGAGCCTGGGGCACTCCGTGCGGCGCTGAGCCTGGGCGGCCAAGCAACCGCTGAAGGAGCCCTGCACTGGCCCTTCCCTTCCCTCGCACAGAGCTCTTCCTGCTGGAGTCCTTGGCAGTGTGCAAGCCACCGGCCCCTAAGCCCTCCCCAAGGAAGCCTGGGGCCTATGTGCAAGGGCAAGGCAGGAGCGGAGCTGAGGCCAGGAAGGCGCCAGTGGCGTCTCCCAGCCTCGCGCAGCCTGCTCCTTCCTGGGCAGGAAGCCTAGCGGCGAGGCAAGTCTGGGCAACGCTCGCCCAGGGCAGAGCAGCCTCGCGCCAGCAACTCTGCCAGAACGGGCCTCTGAGCAGAGCAGGAGCTCTGCCGTCCTGGAGGCGCACTCGGCTCCAGCCAAGTAGGGCTTGAGCCAAACGAGGCTGGGCTGCCTCTTCTTCCCTCGAGGATGCTCGCCTCCCCGCCAGCTGTTCACTCGGCTTCCAGTTGGGGGCGCTCCTCGGCTCCTGCAGGTCTTGGCTCAGGGGCTGCTTGCCCTGAGCTGGGGCTGTGCGCGGGAGCCCAGGCACGCAGGGGCAGGCCCCAACCAGCTGCACACGTCTCTGCTGGGGAGGAGAGCGCTAGGGAAGCTACGTGTGTGAGGCAGCTGCTGGGCGCCCAGGGAGTCAGCCTCCGGGTGTGCGGGGCTGCAGACCCCAGCCAGGGGCCCTGGGAGCCTGGGCACTCCGTGCGGCGCTGAGCCTGGGCGGCCAAGCAACCGCTGGAGGAGCCCTGCACTGGCCCTTCCCTTCCCTCGCACAGAGCTCTTCCTGCTGGAGCCCTTGGCAGTGTGCAAGCCACCGGCCCCTAAGCCCTCCCCAAGGACGCCTGGGGCCTAGGTGCAAAGGCAAGGCAGGAGTGGAGCTGAGGCCAGGATGGCGCCAGTGGCGTCTCCCAGCCTCGCGCAGCCTGCTCCTTCCTGGGCAGGAAGCCTAGCAGCGAGGCAAGTCTGGGCAAGGGTCGCCCAGGGCAGAGCAGCCTCGCGCCAGCAACTCGGCCAGAACGGGCCTCTGAGCAGAGCTGGAGCTCTGCCGTCCTGGAGGTGCACTCGGCTCCAGCCAAGTAGGGCTTGAGCCAAACGAGGCTGGGCTGCCTCTTCTTCCCTCGAGGAGGCTCGCCTCCCCGCCAGCTGTTCACTCGGCTTCCAGTTGGGGGCGCTCTTCGCCTCCTGAAGGTCTTGGCTCAGGGGCTGCTTGCCCTGAGCTGGGGCTGTGCGCAGGAGCCCAGGCACGCAGGGGCAGGCCCCAACCAGCTGCACACGTCTCTGCTGGGGAGGAGAGCGCTAGGGAAGCTACGTGTGTGAGGCAGCTGCTGGGCGCCCAGGGAGTCAGCCTCCGGGTGTGCGGGGCTGCAGAACCCAGCCAGGGCCCTGGGAGCCTGGGGCACTCCGTGCGGCGCTGAGTCTGGGCGGCCAAGCAACCGCTGGAGGTGCCCTGCACTGGCCCTTCTCTTCCCTCGCACAGAACTCTTCCTGCTGGAGCCCTTGGCACTCTGCAAGCCACCGGCCCCTAAGCCCTCCCCAAGGACGCCTGGGGCCTAGGTGCAAAGGCAAGGCAGGAGCGGAGCTGAGGCCAGGAAGGCGCCAGTGGCGTCTCCCAGCCTCGCGCAGCCTGCTCCTTCCTGGGCAGGAAGCCTAGCAGCGAGGCAAGTCTGGGCAAGGCTCGCCCAGGGCAGAGCAGCCTCGCGCCAGCAACTCTGCCAGATCGGGCCTCTGAGCAGAGCTGGAGCTCTGCCGTCCTGGAGGCGCACTCGGCTCCAGCCAAGTAGGGCTTGAGCCAAACGAGGCTGGGCTGCCTCTTCTTCCCTCGAGGAGGCTCGCCTCCCCGCCAGCTGTTCACTCGGCTTCCAGGTGGGGGCGCTCTGCGCCTCCTGCAGGTCTTGGCTCAGGGGCTGCTTGCCCTGAGCTGGGGCTTTGGGCGGGGGCCCAGGCACGCAGGGGCAGGCCCCAACCAGCTGCACACGTCTCTGCTGGGGAGGAGAGCGCTAGGGAAGCTACGTGTGTGAGGCAGCTGCTGGGCGCCCAGGGAGTCAGCCTCCGTGTGTGCGGGGCTGCAGACTCCAGCCAGGGGCCCTGGGAGCCTGGTGCACTCCGTGCGGCGCTGAGCCTGGGCGGCCAAGCAACCCCTGTAGGAGCCCTGCACTGGCCCTTCCTTCCCTCGCACAGAGCTCTTCCTGCTGGAGCCCTTGGCAGTGTGCAAGCCACCGGCCCCTAAGCCCTCCCCAAGGACGCCTGGGGCCTAGGTGCAAAGGCAAGGCAGGAGCGGAGCTGAGGCCAGGAAGGCGCCAGTGGCGTCTCCCAGCCTCGCGCAGCCTGCTCCTTCCAGGGCAGGAAGCCTAGCAGCGAGGCAAGTTTGGGCAAGGCTCGCCCAGGGCAGAGCAGCCTCGCGCCAGCAACTCTGCCAGAACGGGCCTCTGAGCAGAGCTGGAGCTCTGCCGTCCTGGAGGCGCACTCGGCTTCAGCCAAGTAGGGCTTGAGCCAAACGAGGCTGGGCTGCCTCTTCTTCCCTCGAGGAGGCTCGCCTCCCCGCCAGCTGTTCACTCGGCTTTCAGGTGGGGGCGCTCTGCGCCTCCTGCAGGTCTTGGCTCAGGGGCTGCTTGCCCTGAGCTGGGGCTGTGGGCGGGGGCCCAGGCACGCAGGGGCAGGCCCCAACCAGCTGCACACGTCTCTGCTGGGGAGGAGAGCGCTAGGGAAGCTACGAGTGTGAGGCAGCTGCTGGGCGCCCAGGGAGTCAGCCTCCGGGTGTGCGGGGCTGCAGACTCCAGCCAGGGGCCCTGGGAGCCTGGGGCACTCCGTGCGGCGCTGAGCCTGGGCGGCCAAGCAACCGCTGAAGGAGCCCTGCACTGGCCCTTCCCTTCCCTCGCACAGAGCTCTTCCTGCTGGAGTCCTTGGCAGTGTGCAAGCCACCGGCCCCTAAGCCCTCCCCAAGGAAGCCTGGGGCCTATGTGCAAGGGCAAGGCAGGAGCGGAGCTGAGGCCAGGAAGGCGCCAGTGGCGTCTCCCAGCCTCGCGCAGCCTGCTCCTTCCTGGGCAGGAAGCCTAGCGGCGAGGCAAGTCTGGGCAACGCTCGCCCAGGGCAGAGCAGCCTCGCGCCAGCAACTCTGCCAGAACGGGCCTCTGAGCAGAGCTGGAGCTCTGCCGTCCTGGAGGCGCACTCGGCTCCAGCCAAGTAGGGCTTGAGCCAAACGAGGCTGGGCTGCCTCTTCTTCCCTCGAGGAGGCTCGCCTCCCCGCCAGCTGTTCACTCGGCTTCCAGTTGGGGGCGCTCCTCGGCTCCTGCAGGTCTTGGCTCAGGGGCTGCTTGCCCTGAGCTGGGGCTGTGCGCGGGAGCCCAGGCACGCAGGGGCAGGCCCCAACCAGCTGCACACGTCTCTGCTGGGGAGGAGAGCGCTAGGGAAGCTACGTGTGTGAGGCAGCTGCTGGGCGCCCAGGGAGTCAGCCTCCGGGTGTGCGGGGCTGCAGACCCCAGCCAGGGGCCCTGGGAGCCTGGGGCACTCCGTGCGGCGCTGAGCCTGGGCGGCCAAGCAACCGCTGGAGGAGCCCTGCACTGGCCCTTCCCTTCCCTCGCACAGAGCTCTTCCTGCTGGAGCCCTTGGCAGTGTGCAAGCCACCGGCCCCTAAGCCCTCCCCAAGGACGCCTGGGGCCTAGGTGCAAAGGCAAGGCAGGAGTGGAGCTGAGGCCAGGATGGCGCCAGTGGCGTCTCCCAGCCTCGCGCAGCCTGCTCCTTCCTGGGCAGGAAGCCTAGCAGCGAGGCAAGTCTGGGCAAGGCTCGCCCAGGGCAGAGCAGCCTCGCGCCAGCAACTCGGCCAGAACGGGCCTCTGAGCAGAGCTGGAGCTCTGCCGTCCTGGAGGTGCACTCGGCTCCAGCCAAGTAGGGCTTGAGCCAAACGAGGCTGTGCTGCCTCTTCTTCCCTCGAGGAGGCTCGCCTCCCCGCCAGCTGTTCACTCGGCTTCCAGTTGGGGGCGCTCTTCGCCTCCTGCAGGTCTTGGCTCAGGGGCTGCTTGCCCTGAGCTGGGGCTGTGCGCAGGAGCCCAGGCACGCAGGGGCAGGCCCCAACCAGCTGCACACGTCTCTGCTGGGGAGGAGAGCGCTAGGGAAGCTACGTGTGTGAGGCAGCTGCTGGGCGGCCAGGGAGTCAGCCTCCGGGTGTGCGGGGCTGCAGACCCCAGCCAGGGCCCTGGGAGCCTGGGGCACTCCGTGCGGCGCTGAGTCTGGGCGGCCAAGCAACCGCTGGAGGTGCCCTGCACTGGCCCTTCTCTTCCCTCGCACAGAACTCTTCCTGCTGGAGCCCTTGGCACTCTGCAAGCCACCGGCCCCTAAGCCCTCCCCAAGGACGCCTGGGGCCTAGGTGCAAAGGCAAGGCAGGAGCGGAGCTGAGGCCAGGAAGGCGCCAGTGGCGTCTCCCAGCCTCGCGCAGCCTGCTCCTTCCTGGGCAGGAAGCCTAGCAGCGAGGCAAGTCTGGGCAAGGCTCGCCCAGGGCAGAGCAGCCTCGCGCCAGCAACTCTGCCAGATCGGGCCTCTGAGCAGAGCTGGAGCTCTGCCGTCCTGGAGGCGCACTCGGCTCCAGCCAAGTAGGGCTTGAGCCAAACGAGGCTGGGCTGCCTCTTCTTCCCTCGAGGAAGCTCGCCTCCCCGCCAGCTGTTCACTCGGCTTCCAGGTGGGGGCGCTCTGCGCCTCCTGCAGGTCTTGGCTCAGGGGCTGCTTGCCCTGAGCTGGGGCTGTGGGCGGGAGCCAAGGCACGCAGGGGCAGGCCCCTACCATCTGCACACGTCTCTGCTGGGGAGGAGAGCGCTAGGGAAGCTACGTGTGTGAGGCAGCTGCTGGGCGCCCAGGGAGTCAGCCTCCGGGTGTGCGGGGCTGCAGACCCCAGCCAGGGGCCCTGGGAGCCTGGTGCACTCCGTGCGGCGCTGAGCCTGGGCGGCCAAGCAACCGCTGGAGAAGCCCTGCACTGGCCCTTCCCTTCCCTCGCACAGAGCTCTTCCTGCTGGAGCCCTTGGCAGTGTGCAAGCCACCGGCCCCTAAGCCGTCCCCAAGGACGCCTGGGGCCTAGGTGCAAAGGCAAGGCAGGAGCGGAGCTGAGGCCAGGAAGGCGCCAGTGGCGTATCCCAGCCTCGCGCAGCCTGCTCCTTCCTGGGCAGGAAGCCTAGCAGCGAGGCAAGTCTGGGCAAGGCTCGCCCAGGGCAGAGCAGCCTCGCGCCAGCAACTCTGCCAGAACGGGCCTCTGAGCAGAGCTGGAGCTCTGCCGTCCTGGAGGCGCACTCGGCTCCAGCCAAGTAGGGCTTGAGCCAAACGAGGCTGGGCTGCCTCTTCTTCCCTCGAGGAGGCTCGCCTCCCCGCCAGCTGTTCACTCGGCTTCCAGGTGGGGGCGCTCTGCGCCTCCTGCAGGTCTTGGCTCAGGGGCTGCTTGCCCTGAGCTGGGGCTGTGGGCGGGATCCCAGGCACGCAGGGGCAGGCCCCAACCAGCTGCACACGTCTCTGCTGGGGAGGAGAGCGCTAGGGAAGCTACGTGTGTGAGGCAGCTGCTGGGCGCCCAGGGAGTCAGCCTCCGGGTGTGCGGGGCTGCAGACTCCAGCCAGGGGCCCTGGGAGCCTGGGGCACTCCGTGCGGCGCTGAGCCTGGGCGGCCAAGCAACCGCTGAAGGAGCCCTGCACTGGCCCTTCCCTTCCCTCGCACAGAGCTCTTCCTGCTGGAGTCCTTGGCAGTGTGCAAGCCACCGGCCCCTAAGCCCTCCCCAAGGAAGCCTGGGGCCTATGTGCAAGGGCAAGGCAGGAGCGGAGCTGAGGCCAGGAAGGCGCCAGTGGCGTCTCCCAGCCTCGCGCAGCCTGCTCCTTCCTGGGCAGGAAGCCTAGCGGCGAGGCAAGTCTGGGCAACGCTCGCCCAGGGCAGAGCAGCCTCGCGCCAGCAACTCTGCCAGAACGGGCCTCTGAGCAGAGCTGGAGCTCTGCCGTCCTGGAGGCGCACTCGGCTCCAGCCAAGTAGGGCTTGAGCCAAACGAGGCTGGGCTGCCTCTTCTTCCCTCGAGGAGGCTCGCCTCCCCGCCAGCTGTTCACTCGGCTTCCAGTTGGGGGCGCTCCTCGGCTCCTGCAGGTCTTGGCTCAGGGGCTGCTTGCCCTGAGCTGGGGTTGTGCGCGGGATCCCAGGCACGCAGGGGCAGGCCCCAACCAGCTGCACACGTCTCTGCTGGGGAGGAGAGCGCTAGGGAAGCTACGTGTGTGAGGCAGCTGCTGGGCGCCCAGGGAGTCAGCCTCCGGGTGTGCGGGGCTGCAGACCCCAGCCAGGGGCCCTGGGAGCCTGGGGCACTCCGTGCGGCGCTGAGCCTGGGCGGCCAAGCAACCGCTGGAGGAGCCCTGCACTGGCCCTTCCCTTCCCTCGCACAGAGCTCTTCCTGCTGGAGCCCTTGGCAGTGTGCAAGCCACCGGCCCCTAAGCCCTCCCCAAGGACGCCTGGGGCCTAGGTGCAAAGGCAAGGCAGGAGTGGAGCTGAGGCCAGGATGGCGCCAGTGGCGTCTCCCAGCCTCGCGCAGCCTGCTCCTTCCTGGGCAGGAAGCCTAGCAGCGAGGCAAGTCTGGGCAAGGGTCGCCCAGGGCAGAGCAGCCTCGCGCCAGCAACTCTGCCAGAACGGGCCTCTGAGCAGAGCTGGAGCTCTGCCGTCCTGGAGGTGCACTCGGCTCCAGCCAAGTAGGGCTTGAGCCAAACGAGGCTGTGCTGCCTCTTCTTCCCTCGAGGAGGCTCGCCTCCCCGCCAGCTGTTCACTCGGCTTCCAGTTGGGGGCGCTCTTCGCCTCCTGCAGGTCTTGGCTCAGGGGCTGCTTGCCCTGAGCTGGGGCTGTGCGCAGGAGCCCAGGCACGCAGGGGCAGGCCCCAACCAGCTGCACACGTCTCTGCTGGGGAGGAGAGCGCTAGGGAAGCTACGTGTGTGAGGCAGCTGCTGGGCGCCCAGGGAGTCAGCCTCCGGGTGTGCGGGGCTGCAGAACCCAGCCAGGGCCCTGGGAGCCTGGGGCACTCCGTGCGGCGCTGAGTCTGGGCGGCCAAGCAACCGCTGGAGGTGCCCTGCACTGGCCCTTCTCTTCCCTCGCACAGAACTCTTCCTGCTGGAGCCCTTGGCACTCTGCAAGCCACCGGCCCCTAAGCCCTCCCCAAGGACGCCTGGGGCCTAGGTGCAAAGGCAAGGCAGGAGCGGAGCTGAGGCCAGGAAGGCGCCAGTGGCGTCTCCCAGCCTCGCGCAGCCTGCTCCTTCCTGGGCAGGAAGCCTAGCAGCGAGGCAAGTCTGGGCAAGGCTCGCCCAGGGCAGAGCAGCCTCGCGCCAGCAACTCTGCCAGATCGGGCCTCTGAGCAGAGCTGGAGCTCTGCCGTCCTGGAGGCGCACTCGGCTCCAGCCAAGTAGGGCTTGAGCCAAACGAGGCTGGGCTGCCTCTTCTTCCCTCGAGGAGGCTCGCCTCCCCGCCAGCTGTTCACTCGGCTTCCAGGTGGGGGCGCTCTGCGCCTCCTGCAGGTCTTGGCTCAGGGGCTGCTTGCCCTGAGCTGGGGCTTTGGGCGGGGGCCCAGGCACGCAGGGGCAGGCCCCAACCAGCTGCACACGTCTCTGCTGGGGAGGAGAGCGCTAGGGAAGCTACGTGTGTGAGGCAGCTGCTGGGCGCCCAGGGAGTCAGCCTCCGGGTGTGCGGGGCTGCAGACCCCAGCCAGGGGCCCTGGGAGCCTGGGGCACTCTGTGCGGCGCTGAGCCTGGGCGGCCAAGCAACCGCTGGAGGAGCCCTGCACTGGCCCTTCCCTTCCCTCGCACAGAGCTCTTCCTGCTGGAGCCCTTGGCAGTGTGCAAGCCACCGGCCCCTAAGCCCTCCCCAAGGACGCCTGGGGCCTAGGTGCAAAGGCAAGGCAGGAGTGGAGCTGAGGCCAGGAAGGCGCCAGTGGCGTCTCCCAGCCTCGCGCAGCCTGCTCCTTCCTGGGCAGGAAGCCTAGCAGCGAGGCAAGTCTGGGCAAGGCTCGCCCAGGGCAGAGCAGCCTCGCGCCAGCAACTCGGCCAGAACGGGCCTCTGAGCAGAGCTGGAGCTCTGCCGTCCTGGAGGCGCACTCGGCTCCAGCCAAGTAGGGCTTGAGCCAAACGAGGCTGGGCTGCCTCTTCTTCCCTCGAGGAGGCTCGCCTCCCCGCCAGCTGTTCACTCGGCTTCCAGTTGGGGGCGCTCTTCGCCTGCTGCAGGTCTTGGCTCAGGGGCTGCTTGCCCTGAGCTGGGGCTGTGCGCAGGAGCCCAGGCACGCAGGGGCAGGCCCCAACCAGCTGCACACGTCTCTGCTGGGGAGAAGAGCGCTAGGGAAGCTACGTGTGTGAGGCAGCTGCTGGGCGCCCAGGGAGTCAGCCTCCGGGTGTGCGGGGCTGCAGACCCCAGCCAGGGCCCTGGGAGCCTGGGGCACTCCGTGCGGCGCTGAGTCTGGGCGGCCAAGCAACCGCTGGAGGAGCCCTTCACTGGCCCTTCCCTTCCCTCGCACAGAGCTCTTCCTGCTTGAGCCCTTGGCAGTGTGCAAGCCACCGGCCCCTAAGCCCTCCCCAAGGACGCCTGGGGCCCAGGTGCAAAGGCAATGCAGGAGTGGAGCTGAGGCCAGGAAGGCGCCAGTGGCGTCTCCCAGCCTCGCGCAGCCTGCTCCTTCCTGGGCAGGAAGCCTAGCAGCGAGGCAAGTCTGGGCAAGGCTCGCCCAGGGCAGAGCAGCCTCGCGCCAGCAACTCTGCCAGAACGGGCCTCTGAGCAGAGCTGGAGCTCTGCCGTCCTGGAGGCGCACTCGGCTTCAGCCAAGTAGGGCTTGAGCCAAACGAGGCTGGGCTGCCTCTTCTTCCCTCGAGGAGGCTCGCCTCCCCGCCAGCTGTTCACTCGGCTTCCAGGTGGGGGCGCTCTGCGCCTCCTGCAGGTCTTGGCTCAGGGGCTTCTTGCCCTGAGCTGGGGCTGTGGGCGGGAGCCCTGGCACGCAGGGGCAGGCCCCAACCAGCTGCACACGTCTCTGCTGGGGAGGAGAGCGCTATGGAAGCTACGTGTGTGAGGCAGCTGCTGGGCGCCCAGGGAGTCAGCCTCCGTGTGTGCGGGGCTGCAGACTCCAGCCAGGGTCCCTGGGAGCCTGGTGCACTACGTGCGGCGCTGAGCCTGGGCGGCCAAGCAACCGCTGTAGGAGCCCTGCACTGGCCCTTCCTTCCCTCGCACAGAGCTCTTCCTGCTGGAGCCCTTGGCAGTGTGCAAGCCACGGGCCCCTAAGCCCTCCCCAAGGACGCCTGGGGCCTAGGTGCAAAGGCAAGGCAGGAGCGGAGCTGAGGCCAGGAAGGCGCCAGTGGCGTCTCCCAGCCTCGCGCAGCCTGCTCCTTCCAGGGCAGGAAGCCTAGCAGCGAGGCAAGTTTGGGCAAGGCTCTCCCAGGGTAGAGCAGCCTCGCGCCAGCAACTCTGCCAGAACGGGCCTCTGAGCAGAGCTGGAGCTCTGCCGTCCTGGAGGCGCACTCGGCTTCAGCCAAGTAGGGCTTGAGCCAAACGAGGCTGGGCTGCCTCTTCTTCCCTCGAGGAGGCTCGCCTCCCCGCCAGCTGTTCACTCGGCTTCCAGGTGGGGGCGCTCTGCGCCTCCTGCAGGTCTTGGCTCAGGGGCTGCTTGCCCTGAGCTGGGGCTGTGGGCGGGGGCCCAGGCACGCAGGGGCAGGCCCCAACCAGCTGCACACGTCTCTGCTGGGGAGGAGAGCGCTAGGGAAGCTACGTGTGTGAGGCAGCTGCTGGGCGCCCAGGGAGTCAGCCTCCGGGTGTGCGGGGCTGCAGACCCAAGCCAGGGGCCCTGGGAGCCTGGGGCACTCCGAGCGGCGCTGAGCCTGGGCGGCCAAGCAACCGCTGGAGGAGCCCTGCACTGGCCCTTCCCTTCCCTCGCACAGAACTCTTCCTGCTGGAGCCCTTGGCAGTGTGCAAGCCACCGGCCCCTAAGCCGTCCCCAAGGACGCCTGGGGCCTAGGTGCAAAGGCAAGGCAGGAGCGGAGCTGAGGCCTGGAAGGCGCCAGTGGCGTCTCCCAGCCTCGCGCAGCCTGCTCCTTCCTGGGCAGGAAGCCTAGCAGCGAGGCAAGTCTGGGCAAGGCTCGCCCAGGGCAGAGCAGCCTCGCGCCAGCAACTCTGCCAGAACGGGCCTCTGAGCAGAGCTGGAGCTCTGCCGTCCTGGAGGCGTACTCGGCTCCAGCCAAGTAGGCCTTGAGCCAAACGAGGCTGGGCTGCCTCTTCTTCCCTCGAGGAGGCTCGCCTCCCCGCCAGCTGTTCACTCGGCTTCCAGGTGGGGGCGCTCTGCGCCTCCTGCAGGTCTTGGCTCAGGGGCTGCTTGCCCTGAGCTGGGGCTGTGCGCAGGAGCCCAGGCACGCAGGGGCAGGCCCCAACCAGCTGCACACGTCTCTGCTGGGGAGGAGAGCGCTAGGGAAGCTACGTGTGTGAGGCAGCTGCTGGGCGGCCAGGGAGTCAGAATCCGGGTGTGCGGGGCTGCAGACCCCAGCCAGGGCCCTGGGAGCCTTGGGCACTCCGTGCAGCGCTGAGCCTGGGCGCCCACGCAACCGCTGGAGGAGCCCTGCACTGGACCTTCCCTTCCCTCGCACAGAGCTCTTCCTGCTGGAGCCCTTGGCACTCTGCAAGCCACCGGCCCCTAAGCCCTCCCCAAGGACGCCTGGGGCCTAGGTGCAAAGGCAAGGCAGGAGCGGAGCTGAGGCCAGGAAGGCGCCAGTGGCGTCTCCCAGCCTCGCGCAGCCTGCTCCTTCCTGGGCAGGAAGCCTAGCAGCGAGGCAAGTCTGGGCAAGGCTCGCCCAGGGCAGAGCAGCCTCGCGCCAGCAACTCTGCCAGAACGGGCCTCTGAGCAGAGCTGGAGCTCTGCCGTCCTGGAGGCGCACTCGGCTCCAGCCAAGTAGGGCTTGAGCCAAACGAGGCTGGGCTGCCTCTTCTTCCCTCGAGGAGGCTCGCCTCCCCGCCAGCTGTTCACTCGGCTTCCAGGTGGGGGCGCTCTGCGCCTCCTGCAGGTCTTGGCTCAGGGGCTGCTTGCCCTGAGCTGGGGCTGTGGGCGGGAGCCCAGGCACGCAGGGGCAGGCCCCAACCAGCTGCACACGTCTCTGCTGGGGAGGAGAGCGCTAGGGAAACTACGTGTGTGAGGCAGCTGCTGGGCGCCCAGGGAGTCAGCCTCCGGGTGTGCGGGGCTGCAGACTCCAGCCAGGGGCCCTGGGAGCCTGGTGCACTCCGTGCGGCGCTGAGCCTGGGCGGCCAAGCAACCGCTGGAGGAGCCCTGCACTGGCCCTTCCCTTCCCTCGCACAGAACTCTTCCTGCTGGAGCCCTTGGCACTCTGCAAACCACCGGCCCCTAAGCCCTCCCCAAGGACGCCTGGGGCCTAGGTGCAAAGGCAAGGCAGGAGCGGAGCTGAGGCCAGGAAGGCGCCAGTGGCGTCTCCCAGCCTAGCGCAGCCTGCTCCTTCCTGGGCAGGAAGCCTAGCAGCGAGGCAAGTCTGGGCAAGGCTCGCCCAGAGCAGAGCAGCCTCGCGCCAGCAACTCTGCCAGAACGGACCTCTGAGCAGAGCTGGAGCTCTGCCGTCCTGGAGGCGCACTCGGCTCCAGCCAAGTAGGGCTTGAGCCAAACGAGGCTGGGCTGCCTCTTCTTCCCTCGATGAGGCTCGCCTCCCCGCCAGCTGTTCACTCGGCTTCCAGGTGGGGGCGCTCTGCGCCTCCTGCAGGTCTTGGCTCAGGGGCTTCTTGCCCTGAGCTGGGGCTGTGGGCGGGAGCCCAGGCACGCAGGGGCAGGCCCCAACCAGCTGCACACGTCTCTGCTGGGGAGGAGAGCGCTATGGAAGCTACGTGTGTGAGGCAGCTGCTGGGCGCCCAGGGAGTCAGCCTCCTGGTGTGCGGGGCTGCAGACTCCAGCCAGGGGCCCTGGGAGCCTGGTGCACTCCGTGCGGCGCTGAGCCTGGGCGGCCAAGCAACCGCTGGAGGAGACCTGCACTGGCCCTTCCTTCCCTCGCACAGAGCTCTTCCTGCTGGAGCCCTTGGCAGTGTGCAAGCCACCGGCCCCTAAGCCCTCCCCAAGGACGCCTGGGGCCTAGGTGCAAAGGCAAGGCAGGAGCGGAGCTGAGGCCAGGAAGGCGCCAGTGGCGTCTCCCAGGCTCGCGCAGCCTGCTCCTTCCAGGGCAGGAAGCCTAGCAGCGAGGCAAGTCTGGGCAAGGCTCGCCCAGGGCAGAGCAGCCTCGCGCCAGCAACTCTGCCAGAACGGGCCTCTGAGCAGAGCTGGAGCTCTACCGTCCTGAAGGCGCACTCGGCTCCAGCCAAGTAGGGCTTGAGCCAAACGAGGCTGGGCTGCCTCTTCTTCCCTCGAGGAGGCTCGCCTCCCCGCAGCTGTTCACTCGGCTTCCAGGTGGGGGCGCTCTGCGCCTCCTGCAGGTCTTGGCTCAGGGGCTGCTTGCCCTGAGCTGGGGCTGTGCGCGGGAGCCCAGGCACGCAGGGGCAGGCCCCAACCAGCTGCACACGTCTCTGCTGGGGAGGAGAGCGCTAGGGAAGCTACGTGTGTGAGGCAGCTGCTGGGCGCCCAGGGAGTCAGCCTCCGGCTGTTCGGTGCTGCAGACCCCAGCCAGGGGCCCTGGGAGCCTGGTGCACTCCGTGCGGCGCTGAGCCTGGGCGGCCAAGCAACCGCTGGAGGAGCCCTGCACTGGGCCTTCCCTTCCCTCGCACAGAGCTCTTCCTGCTGGAGCCCTTGGCAGTGTGCAAGCCACCGGCCCCTAAGCCCTCCCCAAGCACGCCTGGGGCCTAGGTGCAAAGGCAAGGCAGGAGCGGAGCTGAGGCCAGGAAGGCGCCAGTGGCGTCTCCCAGCCTCGCGCAGCCTGCTCCTTCCTGGGCAGGAAGCCTAGCAGCGAGGCAAGTCTGGGCAAGGCTCGCCCAGGGCAGAGCAGCCTCGCGCCAGCAACTCTGCCAGAACGGGCCTCTGAGCAGAGCGGGAGCTCTGCCGTCCTGGAGGCGCACTCGGCTCCAGCCAAGTAGGGCTTGAGCCAAACGACGCTGTGCTGCCTCTTCTTCCCTCGAGGAGGCTCGCCTCCCCTCCAGCTGTTCACTCGGCTTCCAGTTGGGGGCGCTCCTCGCCTCCTGCAGGTCTTGGCTCAGGGGCTGCTTGCCCTGAGCTGGGGCTGTGCGCGGGAGCCCAGGCACGCAGGGGCAGGCCCCAACCAGCTGCACACGTCTCTGCTGGGGAGGAGAGCGCTAGGGAAGCTACGTGTGTGAGGCAGCTGCTGGGCGCCCAGGGAGTCAGCCTCCGGGTGTGCGCGGCTGCAGAACCCAGCCAGGGCCCTGGGAGCCTGGGGCACTCCGTGCGGCGCTGAGTCTGGGAGGCCAAGCAACCGCTGGAGGAGCCCTGCACTGGCCCTTCCCTTCCCTCGCACAGAACTCTTCCTGCTGGAGCCCTTGGCACTCTGCAAACCACCGGCCCCTAAGCCCTCCCCAAGGACGCCTGGGGCCTAGGTGCAAAGGCAAGGCAGGAGCGGAGCTGAGGCCAGGAAGGCGCCAGTGGCGTCTCCCAGCCTCGCGCAGCCTGCTCCTTCCTGGGCAGGAAGCCTAGCAGCGAGGCAAGTCTGGGCAAGGCTCGCCCAGAGCAGAGCAGCCTCGCGCCAGTAACTCTACCAGAACGGACCTCTGAGCAGAGCAGGAGCTCTGCCGTCCTGGAGGCGCACTCGGCTCCAGCCAAGTAGGGCTTGAGCCAAACGAGGCTGGGCTGCCTCTTCTTCCCTCGAGGAGGCTCGCCTCCCCGCCAGCTGTTCACTCGGCTTCCAGGTGGGGGCGCTCTGCGCCTCCTGCAGGTCTTGGCTCAGGGGCTTCTTGCCCTGAGCTGGGGCTGTGGGCGGGAGCCCAGGCACGCAGGGGCAGGCCCCAACCAGCTGCACACGTCTCTGCTGGGGAGGAGAGCGCTATGGAAGCTACGTGTGTGAGGCAGCTGCTGGGCGCCCAGGGAGTCAGCCTCCTGGTGTGCGGGGCTGCAGACTTCAGCCAGGGGCCCTGGGAACCTGGTGCACTCCGTGCGGCGCTGAGCCTGGGCGGCCAAGCAACCGCTGGAGGAGACCTGCACTGGCCCTTCCTTCCCTCGCACAGAGCTCTTCCTGCTGGAGCCCTTGGCAGTGTGCAAGCCACCGGCCCCTAAGCCCTCCCCAAGGACGCCTGGCGCCTAGGTGCAAAGGCAAGGCAGGAGCGGAGCTGAGGCCAGGAAGGCGCCAGTGGCGTCTCCCAGCCTCGCGCAGCCTGCTGCTTCCAGGGCAGGAAGCCTAGCAGCGAGGCAAGTCTGGGCAAGGCTCGCCCAGGGCAGAGCAGCCTCGCGCCAGCAACTCTGCCAGAACGGGCCTCTGAGCAGAGCTGGAGCTCTACCGTCCTGAAGGCGCACTCGGCTCCAGCCAAGTAGGGCTTGAGCCAAACGAGGCTGGGCTGCCTCTTCTTCCCTCGAGGAGGCTCGCCTCCCCGCAGCTGTTCACTCGGCTTCCAGGTGGGGGCGCTCTGCGCCTCCTGCAGGTCTTGGCTCAGGGGCTGCTTGCCCTGAGCTGGGGCTGTGCGCGGGAGCCCAGGCACGCAGGGGCAGGCCCCAACCAGCTGCACACGTCTCTGCTGGGGAGGAGAGCGCTAGGGAAGCTACGTGTGTGAGGCAGCTGCTGGACTCCCAGGGAGTCAGCCTCCGGGTGTGCGGGGCTGCAGACCCCAGCCAGGGGCCCTGGGAGCCTGGTGCACTCCGTGCGGCGCTGAGCCTGGGCGGCCAAGCAACCGCTGGAGGAGCCCTGCACTGGCCCTTCCCTTCCCTCGCACAGAGCTCTTCCTGCTGGAGCCCTTGGCAGTGTGCAAGCCACCGGCCCCTAAGCCCTCCCCAAGGACGCTTGGGGCCTAGGTGCAAAGGCAAGGCATGAGTGGAGCTGAGGCCAGGAAGGCGCCAGTGGCGTCTCCCAGCCTCGCGCAGCCTGCTCCTTCCTGGGCAGGAAGCCTAGCAGCGAGGCAAGTCTGGGCAAGGCTCGCCCAGGGCAGAGCAGCCTCGCGCCAGCAACTCTGCCAGAACGGGCCTCTGAGCAGAGCTGGAGCTCTGCCGTCCTGGAGGCGCACTCGGCTCCAGCCAAGTAGGGCTTGAGCCAAACGAGGCTGGGCTGCCTCTTCTTCCCTCGAGGAGGCTCGCCTCCCCGCCAGCTGTTCACTCGGCTTCCAGGTGGGGGCGCTCTGCGCCTCCTGCAGGTCTTGGCTCAGGGGCTGCTTGCCCTGAGCTGGGGCTGTTTGCGGGAGCCCAGGCACGCAGGGGCAGGCCCCAACCAGCTGCACACGTCTCTGGGGGGAGGAGAGCGCTAGGGAAGCTACGTGTGTGAGGCAGCTGCTGGGCGCCCAGGGAGTCAGCCTCCGGGTGTGCGGGGCTGCAGACCCAAGCCAGGGGCCCTGGGAGCCTGGGGCACTCCGAGCGGCGCTGAGTCTGGGCGGCCAAGCAACCGCTGGAGGAGCCCTGCACTGGCCCTTCCCTTCCCTCGCACAGAGCTCTTCCTGCTGGAGCCCTTGGCACTGTGCAAGCCACCGGCCCCTAAGCCCTCCCCAAGGACGCCTGGAGCCTAGGTGCAAAGGCAAGTCAGGAGCGGAGCTGAGTCCAGGAAGGCCCCAGTGGCGTCTCCCAGACTCGCGCAGCCTGCTCCTTCCTGGGCAGGAAGCCTAGCAGCGAGGCAAGACTGGGCAAGGCTTGCCCAGGGCAGAGCAGCCTCGCGCCAGCAACTCTGCCAGAACGGGCCTCTGAGCAGAGCTGGGGCTCTGCCGTCCTGGAGGCGCACTCGGCTCCAGCCAAATAGGGCTTGAGCCAAACGAGGCTGGGCTGCCTCTTCTTCCCTCGAGGAGGCTCGCCTCCCCTCCAGCTGTTCACTCGACTTCCAGGTGGGGGCGCTCTGCGCCTCCTGCAGGTCTTGACTCAGGGGCTGCTTGCCCTGAGCTTGGGCTGTGGTCGGGAGGCCAGGCACGCAGGGGCAGGCCCCAACCAGCTGCACACGTCTCTGCTGGGGAGGAGAGCGCTAGGGAAGCTACGTGTGTGAGGCAGCTGCTGGGCGCCCAGGGAGTCAGCCTCCGGGTGTGCGGGGCTGCAGACCCCAGCCAGGGGCCCTGGGAGCCTGGTGCACTCCGTGCGGCGCTAGCCTGGGCGGCCAAGCAACCGCTGGAGGAGCCCTGCACTGGCCCTTCCCTTCCCTCGCACAGAGCTCTTCCTGCTGGAGCCCTTGGCAGTGTGCAAGCCACCGGCCCCTAAGCCCTCCCCAAGGACGCCTGGGGCCTAGGTGCAAAGGCAAGGCAGGAGCGGAGCTGAGGCCAGGAAGGCGCCAGTGGCGTCTCCCAGCCTCGCGCAGCCTGCTCCTTCCTGGGCAGGAAGCCTAGCAGCGAGGCAAGTCTGGGCAAGGCTCGCCCAGGGCAGAGCAGCTTCGCGCCAGCAACTCTGCCAGAACGGGCCTCTGAGCAGAGCTGGAGCTCTGCCGTCCTGGAGGGGCACTCGGCTCCAGCCAAGTAGGGCTTGAGCCAAACGAGGCTGTGCTGCCTCTTCTTCCCTCGAGGAGGCTCGCCTCCCCGCCAGCTGTTCACTCGGCTTCCAGGTGGGGGCGCTCTGCGCCTCCTGCAGGTCTTGGCTCAGGGGCTGCTTGCCCTGAGCTGGGGCTGTGCGCAGGAGCCCAGGCACGCAGGGGCAGGCCCCAACCAGCTGCACACGTCTCTGGGGGGAGGAGAGCGCTAGGGAAGCTACGTGTGTGAGGCAGCTGCTGGGCGCCCAGGGAGTCAGCCTCCGGTTGTGCGCGGCTGCAGAACCCAGCCAGGGCCCTGGGAGCCTGGGGCACTCCGTGCGGCGCTGAGTCTGGGAGGCCAAGCAACCGCTGGAGGAGCCCTGCACTGGCCCTTCCCTTCCCTCGCACAGAACTCTTCCTGCTGGAGCCCTTGGCACTCTGCAAACCACCGGCCCCTAAGCCCTCCCCAAGGACGCCTGGGGCCTAGGTGCAAAGGCAAGGCAGGAGCGGAGCTGAGGCCAGGAAGGCGCCAGTGGCGTCTCCCAGCCTAGCGCAGCCTGCTCCTTCCTGGGCAGGAAGCCTAGCAGCGAGGCAAGTCTGGGCAAGGGTCGCCCAGAGCAGAGCAGCCTCGCGCCAGCAACTCTGCCAGAACGGACCTCTGAGCAGAGCTGGAGCTCTGCCGTCCTGGAGGCGCACTCGGCTCCAGCCAAGTAGGGCTTGAGCCAAACGAGGCTGGGCTGCCTCTTCTTCCCTCGAGGAGGCTCGCCTCCCCGCCAGCTGTTCACTCGGCTTCCAGGTGGGGCGCTCTGCGCCTCCTGCAGGTCTTGGCTCAGGGGCTTCTTGCCCTGAGCTGGGGCTGTGGGCGGGAGCCCAGGCACGCAGGGGCAGGCCCCAACCAGCTGCACACGTCTCTGCTGGGGAGGAGAGCGCTATGGAAGCTACGTGTGTGAGGCAGCTGCTGGGCGCCCAGGGAGTCAGCCACCTGGTGTGCGGGGCTGCAGACTCCAGCCAGGGGCCCTGGGAGCCTGGTGCACTCCGTGCGGCGCTGAGCCTGGGCGGCCAAGCAACCGCTGGAGGAGCCCTGCACTGGCCCTTCCCTTCCCTCGCACAGAGCTCTTCCTGCTGGAGCCCTTGGCAGTGTGCAAGCCACCGGCCCCTAAGCCCTCCCCAAGGACGCTTGGGGCCTAGGTGCAAAGGCAAGGCATGAGTGGAGCTGAGGCCAGGAAGGCGCCAGTGGCGTCTCCCAGCCTCGCGCAGCCTGCTCCTTCCTGGGCAGGAAGCCTAGCAGCGAGGCAAGTCTGGGCAAGGCTCGCCCAGGGCAGAGCAGCCTCGCGCCAGCAACTCTGCCAGAACGGGCCTCTGAGCAGAGCTGGAGCTCTGCCGTCCTGGAGGCGCACTCGGCTCCAGCCAAGTAGGGCTTGAGCCAAACGAGGCTGGGCTGCCTCTTCTTCCCTCGAGGAGGCTCGCCTCCCCGCCAGCTGTTCACTCGGCTTCCAGGTGGGGGCGCACTGCGCCTCCTGCAGGTCTTGGCTCAGGGGCTGCTTGCCCTGAGCTGGGGCTGTTTGCGGGAGCCCAGGCACGCAGGGGCAGGCCCCAACCAGCTGCACACGTCTCTGCTGGGGAGGAGAGCGCTAGGGAAACTACGTGTGTGAGGCAGCTGCTGGGCGCCCAGGGAGTCAGCCTCCGGGTGTGCGGGGCTGCAGACTCCAGCCAGGGGCCCTGGGAGCCTGGTGCACTCCGTGCGGCGCTGAGCCTGGGCGGCCAAGCAACCGCTGGAGGAGCCCTGCACTGGCCCTTCCTTCCCTCGCACAGAGCTCTTCCTGCTGGAGTCCTTGGCAGTGTGCATGCCACCGGCCCCTAAGCCCTCCCCAAGGACGCCTGGGGCCTAGGTGCAAAGGCAGGCAGGAGCGGAGCTGAGGCCAGGAAGGCGCCAGTGGCGTCTCCCAGCCTCGCGCAGCCTGCTCCTTCCAGGGCAGGAAGCCTAGCAGCGAGGCAAGTCTGGGCAAGGCTCGCCCAGGGCAGAGCAGCCTCGCGCCAGCAAGTCTGCCAGAACGGGCCTCTGAGCAGAGCTGGAGCTCTGCCGTCCTGGAGGCGCACTCGGCTCCAGCCAAGTAGGGCTTGAGCCAAACGAGGCTGGGCTGCCTCTTCTTCCCTCGAGGAGGCTCGTCTCCCCGCCAGCTGTTCACTCGGCTTCCAGGTGGGGGCGCTCTGCGCCTCCTGCAGGTCTTGGCTCAGGGGCTGCTTGCCCTGAGCTGGGGCTGTGCGCGGGAGCCCAGGCACGCAGGGGCAGGCCCCAACGAGCTGCACACGTCTCTGCTGGGGAGGAGAGCGCTAGGGAAGCTACGTGTGTGAGGCAGCTGCTGGGCGCCCAGGGAGTCAGCCTCCGGTTGTGCGCGGCTGCAGAACCCAGCCAGGGCCCTGGGAGCCTGGGGCACTCCGTGCGGCGCTGAGTCTGGGAGGCCAAGCAACCGCTGGAGGAGCCCTGCACTGGCCCTTCCCTTCCCTCGCACAGAACTCTTCCTGCTGGAGCCCTTGGCACTCTGCAAACCACCGGCCCCTAAGCCCTCCCCAAGGACGCCTGGGACCTAGGTGCAAAGGCAAGGCAGGAGCGGAGCTGAGGCCAGGAAGGCGCCAGTGGCGTCTCCCAGCCTAGCGCAGCCTGCTCCTTCCTGGGCAGGAAGCCTAGCAGCGAGGCAAGTCTGGGCAAGGCTCGCCCAGAGCAGAGCAGCCTCGCGCCAGCAACTCTGCCAGAACGGACCTCTGAGCAGAGCTGGAGCTCTGCAGTCCTGGAGGCGCACTCGGCTCCAGCCAAGTAGGGCTTGAGCCAAACGAGGCTGGGCTGCCTCTTCTTCCCTCGATGAGGCTCGCCTCCCCGCCAGCTGTTCACTCGGCTTCCAGGTGGGGGCGCTCTGCGCCTCCTGCAGGTCTTGGCTCAGGGGCTTCTTGCCCTGAGCTGGGGCTGTGGGCGGGAGCCCAGGCACGCAGGGGCAGGCCCCAACCAGCTGCACACGTCTCTGCTGGGGAGGAGAGCGCTATGGAAGCTACGTGTGTGAGGCAGCTGCTGGGCGCCCAGGGAGTCAGCCTCCTGGTGTGCGGGGCTGCAGACTCCAGCCAGGGGCCCTGGGAGCCTGGTGCACTCCGTGCGGCGCTGAGCCTGGGCGGCCAAGCAACCGCTGGAGGAGACCTGCACTGGCCCTTCCTTCCCTCGCACAGAGCTCTTCCTGCTGGAGCCCTTGGCAGTGTGCAAGCCACCGGCCCCTAAGCCCTCCCCAAGGACGCCTGGGGCCTAGGTGCAAAGGCAAGGCAGGAGCGGAGCTGAGGCCAGGAAGGCGCCAGTGGCGTCTCCCAGCCTCGCGCAGCCTGCTCCTTCCAGGGCAGGAAGCCTAGCAGCGAGGCAAGTCTGGGCAAGGCTCGCCCAGGGCAGAGCAGCCTCGCGCCAGCAACTCTGCCAGAACGGGCCTCTGAGCAGAGCTGGAGCTCTACCGTCCTGAAGGCGCACTCGGCTCCAGCCAAGTAGGGCTTGAGCCAAACGAGGCTGGGCTGCCTCTTCTTCCCTCGAGGAGGCTCGCCTCCCCGCAGCTGTTCACTCGGCTTCCAGGTGGGGGCGCTCTGCGCCTCCTGCAGGTCTTGGCTCAGGGGCTGCTTGCCCTGAGCTGGGGCTGTGCGCGGGAGCCCAGGCACGCAGGGGCAGGCCCCAACCAGCTGCACACGTCTCTGCTGGGGAGGAGAGCGCTAGGGAAGCTACGTGTGTGAGGCAGCTGCTGGGCGCCCAGGGAGTCAGCCTCCGGCTGTTCGGTGCTGCAGACCCCAGCCAGGGGCCCTGGGAGCCTGGTGCACTCCGTGCGGCGCTGAGCCTGGGCGGCCAAGCAACCGCTGGAGGAGCCCTGCACTGGGCCTTCCCTTCCCTCGCACAGAGCTCTTCCTGCTGGAGCCCTTGGCAGTGTGCAAGCCACCGGCCCCTAAGCCCTCCCCAAGCACGCCTGGGGCCTAGGTGCAAAGGCAAGGCAGGAGCGGAGCTGAGGCCAGGAAGGCGCCAGTGGCGTCTCCCAGCCTCGCGCAGCCTGCTCCTTCCAGGGCAGGAAGCCTAGCAGCGAGGCAAGTCTGGGCAAGGCTCGCCCAGGGCAGAGCAGCCTCGCGCCAGCAACTCTGCCAGAACGGGCCTCTGAGCAGAGCGGGAGCTCTGCCGTCCTGGAGGCGCACTCGGCTCCAGCCAAGTAGGGCTTGAGCCAAACGACGCTGTGCTGCCTCTTCTTCCCTCGAGGAGGCTCGCCTCCCCTCCAGCTGTTCACTCGGCTTCCAGTTGGGGGCGCTCCTCGCCTCCTGCAGGTCTTGGCTCAGGGGCTGCTTGCCCTGAGCTGGGGCTGTGCGCGGGAGCCCAGGCACGCAGGGGCAGGCCCCAACCAGCTGCACACGTCTCTGCTGGGGAGGAGAGCGCTAGGGAAGCTACGTGTGTGAGGCAGCTGCTGGGCGCCCAGGGAGTCAGCCTCCGGGTGTGCGCGGCTGCAGAACCCAGCCAGGGCCCTGGGAGCCTGGGGCACTCCGTGCGGCGCTGAGTCTGGGAGGCCAAGCAACCGCTGGAGGAGCCCTGCACTGGCCCTTCCCTTCCCTCGCACAGAACTCTTCCTGCTGGAGCCCTTGGCACTCTGCAAACCACCGGCCCCTAAGCCCTCCCCAAGGACGCCTGGGGCCTAGGTGCAAAGGCAAGGCAGGAGCGGAGCTGAGGCCAGGAAGGCGCCAGTGGCGTCTCCCAGCCTCGCGCAGCCTGCTCCTTCCTGGGCAGGAAGCCTAGCAGCGAGGCAAGTCTGGGCAAGGCTCGCCCAGAGCAGAGCAGCCTCGCGCCAGTAACTCTACCAGAACGGACCTCTGAGCAGAGCAGGAGCTCTGCCGTCCTGGAGGCGCACTCGGCTCCAGCCAAGTAGGGCTTGAGCCAAACGAGGCTGGGCTGCCTCTTCTTCCCTCGAGGAGGCTCGCCTCCCCGCCAGCTGTTCACTCGGCTTCCAGGTGGGGGCGCTCTGCGCCTCCTGCAGGTCTTGGCTCAGGGGCTTCTTGCCCTGAGCTGGGGCTGTGGGCGGGAGCCCAGGCACGCAGGGGCAGGCCCCAACCAGCTGCACACGTCTCTGCTGGGGAGGAGAGCGCTATGGAAGCTACGTGTGTGAGGCAGCTGCTGGGCGCCCAGGGAGTCAGCCTCCTGGTGTGCGGGGCTGCAGACTTCAGCCAGGGGCCCTGGGAGCCTGGTGCACTCCGTGCGGCGCTGAGCCTGGGCGGCCAAGCAACCGCTGGAGGAGACCTGCACTGGCCCTTCCTTCCCTCGCACAGAGCTCTTCCTGCTGGAGCCCTTGGCAGTGTGCAAGCCACCGGCCCCTAAGCCCTCCCCAAGGACGCCTGGCGCCTAGGTGCAAAGGCAAGGCAGGAGCGGAGCTGAGGCCAGGAAGGCGCCAGTGGCGTCTCCCAGCCTCGCGCAGCCTGCTGCTTCCAGGGCAGGAAGCCTAGCAGCGAGGCAAGTCTGGGCAAGGCTCGCCCAGGGCAGAGCAGCCTCGCGCCAGCAACTCTGCCAGAACGGGCCTCTGAGCAGAGCTGGAGCTCTACCGTCCTGAAGGCGCACTCGGCTCCAGCCAAGTAGGGCTTGAGCCAAACGAGGCTGGGCTGCCTCTTCTTCCCTCGAGGAGGCTCGCCTCCCCGCAGCTGTTCACTCGGCTTCCAGGTGGGGGCGCTCTGCGCCTCCTGCAGGTCTTGGCTCAGGGGCTGCTTGCCCTGAGCTGGGGCTGTGCGCGGGAGCCCAGGCACGCAGGGGCAGGCCCCAACCAGCTGCACACGTCTCTGCTGGGGAGGAGAGCGCTAGGGAAGCTACGTGTGTGAGGCAGCTGCTGGACTCCCAGGGAGTCAGCCTCCGGGTGTGCGGGGCTGCAGACCCCAGCCAGGGGCCCTGGGAGCCTGGTGCACTCCGTGCGGCGCTGAGCCTGGGCGGCCAAGCAACCGCTGGAGGAGCCCTGCACTGGCCCTTCCCTTCCCTCGCACAGAGCTCTTCCTGCTGGAGCCCTTGGCAGTGTGCAAGCCACCGGCCCCTAAGCCCTCCCCAAGGACGCTTGGGGCCTAGGTGCAAAGGCAAGGCATGAGTGGAGCTGAGGCCAGGAAGGCGCCAGTGGCGTCTCCCAGCCTCGCGCAGCCTGCTCCTTCCTGGGCAGGAAGCCTAGCAGCGAGGCAAGTCTGGGCAAGGCTCGCCCAGGGCAGAGCAGCCTCGCGCCAGCAACTCTGCCAGAACGGGCCTCTGAGCAGAGCTGGAGCTCTGCCGTCCTGGAGGCGCACTCGGCTCCAGCCAAGTAGGGCTTGAGCCAAACGAGGCTGGGCTGCCTCTTCTTCCCTCGAGGAGGCTCGCCTCCCCGCCAGCTGTTCACTCGGCTTCCAGGTGGGGGCGCTCTGCGCCTCCTGCAGGTCTTGGCTCAGGGGCTGCTTGCCCTGAGCTGGGGCTGTTTGCGGGAGCCCAGGCACGCAGGGGCAGGCCCCAACCAGCTGCACACGTCTCTGGGGGGAGGAGAGCGCTAGGGAAGCTACGTGTGTGAGGCAGCTGCTGGGCGCCCAGGGAGTCAGCCTCCGGTTGTGCGCGGCTGCAGAACCCAGCCAGGGCCCTGGGAGCCTGGGGCACTCCGTGCGGCGCTGAGTCTGGGAGGCCAAGCAACCGCTGGAGGAGCCCTGCACTGGCCCTTCCCTTCCCTCGCACAGAACTCTTCCTGCTGGAGCCCTTGGCACTCTGCAAACCACCGGCCCCTAAGCCCTCCCCAAGGACGCCTGGGACCTAGGTGCAAAGGCAAGGCAGGAGCGGAGCTGAGGCCAGGAAGGCGCCAGTGGCGTCTCCCAGCCTAGCGCAGCCTGCTCCTTCCTGGGCAGGAAGCCTAGCAGCGAGGCAAGTCTGGGCAAGGCTCGCCCAGAGCAGAGCAGCCTCGCGCCAGCAACTCTGCCAGAACGGACCTCTGAGCAGAGCTGGAGCTCTGCAGTCCTGGAGGCGCACTCGGCTCCAGCCAAGTAGGGCTTGAGCCAAACGAGGCTGGGCTGCCTCTTCTTCCCTCGATGAGGCTCGCCTCCCCGCCAGCTGTTCACTCGGCTTCCAGGTGGGGGCGCTCTGCGCCTCCTGCAGGTCTTGGCTCAGGGGCTTCTTGCCCTGAGCTGGGGCTGTGGGCGGGAGCCCAGGCACGCAGGGGCAGGCCCCAACCAGCTGCACACGTCTCTGCTGGGGAGGAGAGCGCTATGGAAGCTACGTGTGTGAGGCAGCTGCTGGGCGCCCAGGGAGTCAGCCTCCTGGTGTGCGGGGCTGCAGACTCCAGCCAGGGGCCCTGGGAGCCTGGTGCACTCCGTGCGGCGCTGAGCCTGGGCGGCCAAGCAACCGCTGGAGGAGACCTGCACTGGCCCTTCCTTCCCTCGCACAGAGCTCTTCCTGCTGGAGCCCTTGGCAGTGTGCAAGCCACCGGCCCCTAAGCCCTCCCCAAGGACGCCTGGGGCCTAGGTGCAAAGGCAAGGCAGGAGCGGAGCTGAGGCCAGGAAGGCGCCAGTGGCGTCTCCCAGCCTCGCGCAGCCTGCTCCTTCCAGGGCAGGAAGCCTAGCAGCGAGGCAAGTCTGGGCAAGGCTCGCCCAGGGCAGAGCAGCCTCGCGCCAGCAACTCTGCCAGAACGGGCCTCTGAGCAGAGCTGGAGCTCTACCGTCCTGAAGGCGCACTCGGCTCCAGCCAAGTAGGGCTTGAGCCAAACGAGGCTGGGCTGCCTCTTCTTCCCTCGAGGAGGCTCGCCTCCCCGCAGCTGTTCACTCGGCTTCCAGGTGGGGGCGCTCTGCGCCTCCTGCAGGTCTTGGCTCAGGGGCTGCTTGCCCTGAGCTGGGGCTGTGCGCGGGAGCCCAGGCACGCAGGGGCAGGCCCCAACCAGCTGCACACGTCTCTGCTGGGGAGGAGAGCGCTAGGGAAGCTACGTGTGTGAGGCAGCTGCTGGGCGCCCAGGGAGTCAGCCTCCGGCTGTTCGGTGCTGCAGACCCCAGCCAGGGGCCCTGGGAGCCTGGTGCACTCCGTGCGGCGCTGAGCCTGGGCGGCCAAGCAACCGCTGGAGGAGCCCTGCACTGGGCCTTCCCTTCCCTCGCACAGAGCTCTTCCTGCTGGAGCCCTTGGCAGTGTGCAAGCCACCGGCCCCTAAGCCCTCCCCAAGCACGCCTGGGGCCTAGGTGCAAAGGCAAGGCAGGAGCGGAGCTGAGGCCAGGAAGGCGCCAGTGGCGTCTCCCAGCCTCGCGCAGCCTGCTCCTTCCAGGGCAGGAAGCCTAGCAGCGAGGCAAGTCTGGGCAAGGCTCGCCCAGGGCAGAGCAGCCTCGCGCCAGCAACTCTGCCAGAACGGGCCTCTGAGCAGAGCGGGAGCTCTGCCGTCCTGGAGGCGCACTCGGCTCCAGCCAAGTAGGGCTTGAGCCAAACGACGCTGTGCTGCCTCTTCTTCCCTCGAGGAGGCTCGCCTCCCCTCCAGCTGTTCACTCGGCTTCCAGTTGGGGGCGCTCCTCGCCTCCTGCAGGTCTTGGCTCAGGGGCTGCTTGCCCTGAGCTGGGGCTGTGCGCGGGAGCCCAGGCACGCAGGGGCAGGCCCCAACCAGCTGCACACGTCTCTGCTGGGGAGGAGAGCGCTAGGGAAGCTACGTGTGTGAGGCAGCTGCTGGGCGCCCAGGGAGTCAGCCTCCGGGTGTGCGCGGCTGCAGAACCCAGCCAGGGCCCTGGGAGCCTGGGGCACTCCGTGCGGCGCTGAGTCTGGGAGGCCAAGCAACCGCTGGAGGAGCCCTGCACTGGCCCTTCCCTTCCCTCGCACAGAACTCTTCCTGCTGGAGCCCTTGGCACTCTGCAAACCACCGGCCCCTAAGCCCTCCCCAAGGACGCCTGGGGCCTAGGTGCAAAGGCAAGGCAGGAGCGGAGCTGAGGCCAGGAAGGCGCCAGTGGCGTCTCCCAGCCTCGCGCAGCCTGCTCCTTCCTGGGCAGGAAGCCTAGCAGCGAGGCAAGTCTGGGCAAGGCTCGCCCAGAGCAGAGCAGCCTCGCGCCAGTAACTCTACCAGAACGGACCTCTGAGCAGAGCAGGAGCTCTGCCGTCCTGGAGGCGCACTCGGCTCCAGCCAAGTAGGGCTTGAGCCAAACGAGGCTGGGCTGCCTCTTCTTCCCTCGAGGAGGCTCGCCTCCCCGCCAGCTGTTCACTCGGCTTCCAGGTGGGGGCGCTCTGCGCCTCCTGCAGGTCTTGGCTCAGGGGCTTCTTGCCCTGAGCTGGGGCTGTGGGCGGGAGCCCAGGCACGCAGGGGCAGGCCCCAACCAGCTGCACACGTCTCTGCTGGGGAGGAGAGCGCTATGGAAGCTACGTGTGTGAGGCAGCTGCTGGGCGCCCAGGGAGTCAGCCTCCTGGTGTGCGGGGCTGCAGACTTCAGCCAGGGGCCCTGGGAGCCTGGTGCACTCCGTGCGGCGCTGAGCCTGGGCGGCCAAGCAACCGCTGGAGGAGACCTGCACTGGCCCTTCCTTCCCTCGCACAGAGCTCTTCCTGCTGGAGCCCTTGGCAGTGTGCAAGCCACCGGCCCCTAAGCCCTCCCCAAGGACGCCTGGCGCCTAGGTGCAAAGGCAAGGCAGGAGCGGAGCTGAGGCCAGGAAGGCGCCAGTGGCGTCTCCCAGCCTCGCGCAGCCTGCTGCTTCCAGGGCAGGAAGCCTAGCAGCGAGGCAAGTCTGGGCAAGGCTCGCCCAGGGCAGAGCAGCCTCGCGCCAGCAACTCTGCCAGAACGGGCCTCTGAGCAGAGCTGGAGCTCTACCGTCCTGAAGGCGCACTCGGCTCCAGCCAAGTAGGGCTTGAGCCAAACGAGGCTGGGCTGCCTCTTCTTCCCTCGAGGAGGCTCGCCTCCCCGCAGCTGTTCACTCGGCTTCCAGGTGGGGGCGCTCTGCGCCTCCTGCAGGTCTTGGCTCAGGGGCTGCTTGCCCTGAGCTGGGGCTGTGCGCGGGAGCCCAGGCACGCAGGGGCAGGCCCCAACCAGCTGCACACGTCTCTGCTGGGGAGGAGAGCGCTAGGGAAGCTACGTGTGTGAGGCAGCTGCTGGACTCCCAGGGAGTCAGCCTCCGGGTGTGCGGGGCTGCAGACCCCAGCCAGGGGCCCTGGGAGCCTGGTGCACTCCGTGCGGCGCTGAGCCTGGGCGGCCAAGCAACCGCTGGAGGAGCCCTGCACTGGCCCTTCCCTTCCCTCGCACAGAGCTCTTCCTGCTGGAGCCCTTGGCAGTGTGCAAGCCACCGGCCCCTAAGCCCTCCCCAAGGACGCTTGGGGCCTAGGTGCAAAGGCAAGGCATGAGTGGAGCTGAGGCCAGGAAGGCGCCAGTGGCGTCTCCCAGCCTCGCGCAGCCTGCTCCTTCCTGGGCAGGAAGCCTAGCAGCGAGGCAAGTCTGGGCAAGGCTCGCCCAGGGCAGAGCAGCCTCGCGCCAGCAACTCTGCCAGAACGGGCCTCTGAGCAGAGCTGGAGCTCTGCCGTCCTGGAGGCGCACTCGGCTCCAGCCAAGTAGGGCTTGAGCCAAACGAGGCTGGGCTGCCTCTTCTTCCCTCGAGGAGGCTCGCCTCCCCGCCAGCTGTTCACTCGGCTTCCAGGTGGGGGCGCTCTGCGCCTCCTGCAGGTCTTGGCTCAGGGGCTGCTTGCCCTGAGCTGGGGCTGTTTGCGGGAGCCCAGGCACGCAGGGGCAGGCCCCAACCAGCTGCACACGTCTCTGGGGGGAGGAGAGCGCTAGGGAAGCTACGTGTGTGAGGCAGCTGCTGGGCGCCCAGGGAGTCAGCCTCCGGGTGTGCGGGGCTGCAGACCCAAGCCAGGGGCCCTGGGAGCCTGGGGCACTCCGAGCGGCGCTGAGTCTGGGCGGCCAAGCAACCGCTGGAGGAGCCCTGCACTGGCCCTTCCCTTCCCTCGCACAGAGCTCTTCCTGCTGGAGCCCTTGGCACTGTGCAAGCCACCGGCCCCTAAGCCCTCCCCAAGGACGCCTGGAGCCTAGGTGCAAAGGCAAGTCAGGAGCGGAGCTGAGTCCAGGAAGGCCCCAGTGGCGTCTCCCAGACTCGCGCAGCCTGCTCCTTCCTGGGCAGGAAGCCTAGCAGCGAGGCAAGACTGGGCAAGGCTTGCCCAGGGCAGAGCAGCCTCGCGCCAGCAACTCTGCCAGAACGGGCCTCTGAGCAGAGCTGGGGCTCTGCCGTCCTGGAGGCGCACTCGGCTCCAGCCAAATAGGGCTTGAGCCAAACGAGGCTGGGCTGCCTCTTCTTCCCTCGAGGAGGCTCGCCTCCCCTCCAGCTGTTCACTCGACTTCCAGGTGGGGGCGCTCTGCGCCTCCTGCAGGTCTTGACTCAGGGGCTGCTTGCCCTGAGCTTGGGCTGTGGTCGGGAGGCCAGGCACGCAGGGGCAGGCCCCAACCAGCTGCACACGTCTCTGCTGGGGAGGAGAGCGCTAGGGAAGCTACGTGTGTGAGGCAGCTGCTGGGCGCCCAGGGAGTCAGCCTCCGGGTGTGCGGGGCTGCAGACCCCAGCCAGGGGCCCTGGGAGCCTGGTGCACTCCGTGCGGCGCTAGCCTGGGCGGCCAAGCAACCGCTGGAGGAGCCCTGCACTGGCCCTTCCCTTCCCTCGCACAGAGCTCTTCCTGCTGGAGCCCTTGGCAGTGTGCAAGCCACCGGCCCCTAAGCCCTCCCCAAGGACGCCTGGGGCCTAGGTGCAAAGGCAAGGCAGGAGCGGAGCTGAGGCCAGGAAGGCGCCAGTGGCGTCTCCCAGCCTCGCGCAGCCTGCTCCTTCCTGGGCAGGAAGCCTAGCAGCGAGGCAAGTCTGGGCAAGGCTCGCCCAGGGCAGAGCAGCTTCGCGCCAGCAACTCTGCCAGAACGGGCCTCTGAGCAGAGCTGGAGCTCTGCCGTCCTGGAGGGGCACTCGGCTCCAGCCAAGTAGGGCTTGAGCCAAACGAGGCTGTGCTGCCTCTTCTTCCCTCGAGGAGGCTCGCCTCCCCGCCAGCTGTTCACTCGGCTTCCAGGTGGGGGCGCTCTGCGCCTCCTGCAGGTCTTGGCTCAGGGGCTGCTTGCCCTGAGCTGGGGCTGTGCGCAGGAGCCCAGGCACGCAGGGGCAGGCCCCAACCAGCTGCACACGTCTATGCTGGGGAGGAGAGCGCTAGGGAAGCTACGTGTGTGAGGCAGCTGCTGGGCGCCCAGGGAGTCAGCCTCCGGTTGTGCGCGGCTGCAGAACCCAGCCAGGGCCCTGGGAGCCTGGGGCACTCCGTGCGGCGCTGAGTCTGGGAGGCCAAGCAACCGCTGGAGGAGCCCTGCACTGGCCCTTCCCTTCCCTCGCACAGAACTCTTCCTGCTGGAGCCCTTGGCACTCTGCAAACCACCGGCCCCTAAGCCCTCCCCAAGGACGCCTGGGGCCTAGGTGCAAAGGCAAGGCAGGAGCGGAGCTGAGGCCAGGAAGGCGCCAGTGGCGTCTCCCAGCCTAGCGCAGCCTGCTCCTTCCTGGGCAGGAAGCCTAGCAGCGAGGCAAGTCTGGGCAAGGGTCGCCCAGAGCAGAGCAGCCTCGCGCCAGCAACTCTGCCAGAACGGACCTCTGAGCAGAGCTGGAGCTCTGCCGTCCTGGAGGCGCACTCGGCTCCAGCCAAGTAGGGCTTGAGCCAAACGAGGCTGGGCTGCCTCTTCTTCCCTCGAGGAGGCTCGCCTCCCCGCCAGCTGTTCACTCGGCTTCCAGGTGGGGCGCTCTGCGCCTCCTGCAGGTCTTGGCTCAGGGGCTTCTTGCCCTGAGCTGGGGCTGTGGGCGGGAGCCCAGGCACGCAGGGGCAGGCCCCAACCAGCTGCACACGTCTCTGCTGGGGAGGAGAGCGCTATGGAAGCTACGTGTGTGAGGCAGCTGCTGGGCGCCCAGGGAGTCAGCCACCTGGTGTGCGGGGCTGCAGACTCCAGCCAGGGGCCCTGGGAGCCTGGTGCACTCCGTGCGGCGCTGAGCCTGGGCGGCCAAGCAACCGCTGGAGGAGCCCTGCACTGGCCCTTCCCTTCCCTCGCACAGAGCTCTTCCTGCTGGAGCCCTTGGCAGTGTGCAAGCCACCGGCCCCTAAGCCCTCCCCAAGGACGCTTGGGGCCTAGGTGCAAAGGCAAGGCATGAGTGGAGCTGAGGCCAGGAAGGCGCCAGTGGCGTCTCCCAGCCTCGCGCAGCCTGCTCCTTCCTGGGCAGGAAGCCTAGCAGCGAGGCAAGTCTGGGCAAGGCTCGCCCAGGGCAGAGCAGCCTCGCGCCAGCAACTCTGCCAGAACGGGCCTCTGAGCAGAGCTGGAGCTCTGCCGTCCTGGAGGCGCACTCGGCTCCAGCCAAGTAGGGCTTGAGCCAAACGAGGCTGGGCTGCCTCTTCTTCCCTCGAGGAGGCTCGCCTCCCCGCCAGCTGTTCACTCGGCTTCCAGGTGGGGGCGCACTGCGCCTCCTGCAGGTCTTGGCTCAGGGGCTGCTTGCCCTGAGCTGGGGCTGTTTGCGGGAGCCCAGGCACGCAGGGGCAGGCCCCAACCAGCTGCACACGTCTCTGGGGGGAGGAAGGCGCTAGGGAAGCTACGTGTGTGAGGCAGCTGCTGGGCGCCCAGGGAGTCAGCCTCCGGGTGTGCGGGGCTGCAGACCCAAGCCAGGGGCCCTGGGAGCCTGGGGCACTCCGAGCGGCGCTGAGTCTGGGCGGCCAAGCAACCGCTGGAGGAGCCCTGCACTGGCCCTTCCCTTCCCTCGCACAGAGCTCTTCCTGCTGGAGCCCTTGGCACTGTGCAAGCCACCGGCCCCTAAGCCCTCCCCAAGGACGCCTGGAGCCTAGGTGCAAAGGCAAGTCAGGAGCGGAGCTGAGTCCAGGAAGGCCCCAGTGGCGTCTCCCAGCCTCGCGCAGCCTGCTCCTTCCTGGGCAGGAAGCCTAGCAGCGAGGCAAGACTGGGCAAGGCTTGCCCAGGGCAGAGCAGCCTCGCGCCAGCAACTCTGCCAGAACGGGCCTCTGAGCAGAGCTGGGGCTCTGCCGTCCTGGAGGCGCACTCGGCTCCAGCCAAGTAGGGCTTGAGGTAAACGAGGCTGGGCTGCCTCTTCTTCCCTCGAGGAGGCTCGCCTCCCCTCCAGCTGTTCACTCGACTTCCAGGTGGGGGCGCTCTGCGCCTCCTGCAGGTCTTGACTCAGGGGCTGCTTGCCCTGAGCTGGGGCTGTGGTCGGGAGGCCAGGCACGCAGGGGCAGGCCCCAACCAGCTGCACACGTCTCTGCTGGGGAGGAGAGCGCTAGGGAAGCTACGTGTGTGAGGCAACTGCTGGGCGCCCAGGGAGTCAGCCTCCGGGTGTGCGGGGCTGCAGACCCCAGCCAGGGGCCCTGGGAGCCTGGTGCACTCCGTGCGGCGCTGAGCCTGGGCGGCCAAGCAACCGCTGGAGGAGCCCTGCACTGGCCCTTCCCTTCCCTCGCACAGAGCTCTTCCTGCTGGAGCCCTTGGCAGTGTGCAAGCCACCGGCCCCTAAGCCCTCCCCAAGGACGCCTGGGGCCTAGGTGCAAAGGCAAGGCAGGAGCGGAGCTGAGGCCAGGAAGGCGCCAGTGGCGTCTCCCAGCCTCGCGCAGCCTGCTCCTTCCTGGGCAGGAAGCCTAGCAGCGAGGCAAGTCTGGGCAAGGCTCGCCCAGGGCAGAGCAGCCTCGCGCCAGCAACTCTGCCAGAACGGGCCTCTGAGCAGAGCTGGAGCTCTGCCGTCCTGGAGGCGCACTCGGCTCCAGCCAAGTAGGGCTTGAGCCAAACGAGGCTGGGCTGCCTCTTCTTCCCTCGAGGAGGCTCGCCTCCCCGCCAGCTGTTCACTCGGCTTCCAGGTGGGGGCGCTCTGCGCCTCCTGCAGGTCTTGGCTCAGGGGCTGCTTGCCCTGAGCTGGGGCTGTGCGCAGGAGCCCAGGCACGCAGGGGCAGGCCCCAACCAGCTGCACACGTCTATGCTGGGGAGGAGAGCGCTAGGGAAGCTACGTGTGTGAGGCAGCTGCTGGGCGCCCAGGGAGTCAGCCTCCGGTTGTGCGCGGCTGCAGAACCCAGCCAGGGCCCTGGGAGCCTGGGGCACTCCGTGCGGCGCTGAGTCTGGGAGGCCAAGCAACCGCTGGAGGAGCCCTGCACTGGCCCTTCCCTTCCCTCGCACAGAACTCTTCCTGCTGGAGCCCTTGGCACTCTGCAAACCACCGGCCCCTAAGCCCTCCCCAAGGACGCCTGGGGCCTAGGTGCAAAGGCAAGGCAGGAGCGGAGCTGAGGCCAGGAAGGCGCCAGTGGCGTCTCCCAGCCTAGCGCAGCCTGCTCCTTCCTGGGCAGGAAGCCTAGCAGCGAGGCAAGTCTGGGCAAGGGTCGCCCAGAGCAGAGCAGCCTCGCGCCAGCAACTCTGCCAGAACGGACCTCTGAGCAGAGCTGGAGCTCTGCCGTCCTGGAGGCGCACTCGGCTCCAGCCAAGTAGGGCTTGAGCCAAACGAGGCTGGGCTGCCTCTTCTTCCCTCGAGGAGGCTCGCCTCCCCGCCAGCTGTTCACTCGGCTTCCAGGTGGGGCGCTCTGCGCCTCCTGCAGGTCTTGGCTCAGGGGCTTCTTGCCCTGAGCTGGGGCTGTGGGCGGGAGCCCAGGCACGCAGGGGCAGGCCCCAACCAGCTGCACACGTCTCTGCTGGGGAGGAGAGCGCTATGGAAGCTACGTGTGTGAGGCAGCTGCTGGGCGCCCAGGGAGTCAGCCACCTGGTGTGCGGGGCTGCAGACTCCAGCCAGGGGCCCTGGGAGCCTGGTGCACTCCGTGCGGCGCTGAGCCTGGGCGGCCAAGCAACCGCTGGAGGAGCCCTGCACTGGCCCTTCCCTTCCCTCGCACAGAGCTCTTCCTGCTGGAGCCCTTGGCAGTGTGCAAGCCACCGGCCCCTAAGCCCTCCCCAAGGACGCTTGGGGCCTAGGTGCAAAGGCAAGGCATGAGTGGAGCTGAGGCCAGGAAGGCGCCAGTGGCGTCTCCCAGCCTCGCGCAGCCTGCTCCTTCCTGGGCAGGAAGCCTAGCAGCGAGGCAAGTCTGGGCAAGGCTCGCCCAGGGCAGAGCAGCCTCGCGCCAGCAACTCTGCCAGAACGGGCCTCTGAGCAGAGCTGGAGCTCTGCCGTCCTGGAGGCGCACTCGGCTCCAGCCAAGTAGGGCTTGAGCCAAACGAGGCTGGGCTGCCTCTTCTTCCCTCGAGGAGGCTCGCCTCCCCGCCAGCTGTTCACTCGGCTTCCAGGTGGGGGCGCACTGCGCCTCCTGCAGGTCTTGGCTCAGGGGCTGCTTGCCCTGAGCTGGGGCTGTTTGCGGGAGCCCAGGCACGCAGGGGCAGGCCCCAACCAGCTGCACACGTCTCTGGGGGGAGGAAGGCGCTAGGGAAGCTACGTGTGTGAGGCAGCTGCTGGGCGCCCAGGGAGTCAGCCTCCGGGTGTGCGGGGCTGCAGACCCAAGCCAGGGGCCCTGGGAGCCTGGGGCACTCCGAGCGGCGCTGAGTCTGGGCGGCCAAGCAACCGCTGGAGGAGCCCTGCACTGGCCCTTCCCTTCCCTCGCACAGAGCTCTTCCTGCTGGAGCCCTTGGCACTGTGCAAGCCACCGGCCCCTAAGCCCTCCCCAAGGACGCCTGGAGCCTAGGTGCAAAGGCAAGTCAGGAGCGGAGCTGAGTCCAGGAAGGCCCCAGTGGCGTCTCCCAGCCTCGCGCAGCCTGCTCCTTCCTGGGCAGGAAGCCTAGCAGCGAGGCAAGACTGGGCAAGGCTTGCCCAGGGCAGAGCAGCCTCGCGCCAGCAACTCTGCCAGAACGGGCCTCTGAGCAGAGCTGGGGCTCTGCCGTCCTGGAGGCGCACTCGGCTCCAGCCAAGTAGGGCTTGAGCCAAACGAGGCTGGGCTGCCTCTTCTTCCCTCGAGGAGGCTCGCCTCCCCTCCAGCTGTTCACTCGACTTCCAGGTGGGGGCGCTCTGCGCCTCCTGCAGGTCTTGACTCAGGGGCTGCTTGCCCTGAGCTGGGGCTGTGGTCGGGAGGCCAGGCACGCAGGGGCAGGCCCCAACCAGCTGCACACGTCTCTGCAGGGGAGGAGAGCGCTAGGGAAGCTACGTGTGTGAGGCAACTGCTGGGCGCCCAGGGAGTCAGCCTCCGGGTGTGCGGGGCTGCAGACCCCAGCCAGGGGCCCTGGGAGCCTGGTGCACTCCGTGCGGCGCTGAGCCTGGGCGGCCAAGCAACCGCTGGAGGAGCCCTGCACTGGCCCTTCCCTTCCCTCGCACAGAGCTCTTCCTGCTGGAGCCCTTGGCAGTGTGCAAGCCACCGGCCCCTAAGCCCTCCCCAAGGACGCCTGGGGCCTAGGTGCAAAGGCAAGGCAGGAGCGGAGCTGAGGCCAGGAAGGCGCCAGTGGCGTCTCCCAGCCTCGCGCAGCCTGCTCCTTCCTGGGCAGGAAGCCTAGCAGCGAGGCAAGTCTGGGCAAGGCTCGCCCAGGGCAGAGCAGCCTCGCGCCAGCAACTCTGCCAGAACGGGCCTCTGAGCAGAGCTGGAGCTCTGCCGTCCTGGAGGCGCACTCGGCTCCAGCCAAGTAGGGCTTGAGCCAAACGAGGCTGGGCTGCCTCTTCTTCCCTCGAGGAGGCTCGCCTCCCCGCCAGGTGTTCACTCGGCTTCCAGGTGGGGGCGCTCTGCGCCTCCTGCAGGTCTTGGCTCAGGGGCTGCTTGCCCTGAGCTGGGGCTGTGGGCGGGAGCCCAGGCACGCAGGGGCAGGCCCCAACTAGCTGCACACGTCTCTGCTGGGGAGGAGAGCGCTAGGGAAGCTACGTGTGTGAGGCAGCTGCTGGACTCCCAGGGAGTCAGCCTCCGGGTGTGCGTGGCTGCAGACCCCAGCCAGGGGCCCTGGGAGCTTGGTGCACTCCGTGCGGCGCTGAGCCTGGGCGGCCAAGCAACCCCTGGAGGAGCCCTGCACTGGCCCTTCCCTTCCCTCGCACAGAGCTCTTCCTGCTGGAGCCCTTGGCAGTGTGCAAGCCACCGGCCCCTAAGCCCTCCCCAAGGACGCCTGGGGCCTAGGTGCAAAGGCAAGGCAGGAGCGGAGCTGAGGCCAGGAAGGCGCCAGTGGCGTCTCCCAGCCTCGCGCAGCCTGCTCCTTCCTGGGCAGGAAGCCTAGCAGCGAGGCAAGTCTGGGCAAGGCTCGCCCAGGGCAGAGCAGCCTCGCGCCAGCAACTCTGCCAGAACGGGCCTCTGAGCAGAGCTGGAGCTCTGCCGTCCTGGAGGCGCACTCGGCTCCAGCCAAGTAGGGCTTGAGCCAAACGAGGCTGTGCTGCCTCTTCTTCCCTCGAGGAGGCTCGCCTCCCCTCCAGCTGTTCACTCGGCTTCCAGTTGGGGGCGCTCTTCGCCTCCTGCAGGTCTTGGCTCAGGGGCTGCTTGCCCTGAGCTGGGGCTGTGCGCAGGAGCCCAGGCACGCAGGGGCAGGCCCCAACCAGCTGCACACGTCTCTGCTGGGGAGGAGAGCGCTAGGGAAGCTACGTGTGTGAGGCAGCTGCTGGGCGCCCAGGGAGTCAGCTTCCGGGTGTGCGGGGCTGCAGACAACAGCCATGGGCCCTGGGAGCCTGGTGCACTCCGAGCGGCGCTGAGTCTGGGCGGCCAAGCAACCACTGGAGGAGCCCTGCACTGGCCCTTCCCTTCCCTCGCACAGAGCTCTTCCTGCTGGAGCCCTTGGCACTGTGCAAGCCACTGGCCCCTAAGCCCTCCCCAAGGACCCCTGGAGCCTAGGTGCAAAGGCAAGGCAGGAGCGGAGCTGAGGCCAGGAAGGCGCCAGTGGCGTCTCCCAGCCTCGCGCAGCCTGCTCCTTCCTGGGCAGGAAGCCTAGCAGCGAGGCAAGACTGGGCAAGGCTCGCCCAGGGCAGAGCAGCCTCGCGCCAGCAACTCTGCCAGAACGGGCCTCTGAGCAGAGCTGGAGCTCTGCCGTCCTGGAGGCGCACTCGGCTCCAGCCAAGTAGGGCTTGAGCCAAACGAGGCTGGGCTGCCTCTTCTTCCCTCGAGGAGGCTCGCCTCCCCTCCAGCTGTTCACTCGGCTTCCAGGTGGGGGCGCTCTGCGCCTCCTGCAGGTCTTGGCTCAGGGGCTGCTTGCCCTGAGCTGGGGCTGTGCGCAGGAGCCCAGGCACGCAGGGGCAGGCCCCAACCAGCTGCACACGTCTCTGCTGGGGAGGAGAGCGCTATGGAAGCTACGTGTGTGAGGCAGCTGCTGGGCGCCCAGGGAGTCAGCCTCCGGGTGTGCGGGGCTGCAGACCCCAGCCAGGGGCCCTGGGAGCCTGGTGCACTCCGTGCGGCGCTGAGCCTGGGCGGCCAAACAACCGCTGGAGGAGCCCTGCACTGGCCCTTCCCTTCCCTCGCACAGAGCTCTTCCTGCTGGAGCCCTTGGCAGTGTGCAAGCCACCGGCCCCTAAGCCCTCCCCAAGGACGCCTGGGGCCTAGGTGCAAAGGCAAGGCAGGAGCGGAGCTGAGGCCAGGAAGGCGCCAGTGGCGTCTCCCAGCCTCGCGCAGCCTGCTCCTTCCTGGGCAGGAAGCCTAGCAGCGAGGCATGTGTGGGCAAGGCTCGCCCAGGGCAGAGCAGCCTCGCGCCAGCAACTCTGCCAGAACGGGCCTCTGAGCAGAGCTGGAGCTCTGCCCTCCTGGAGGCGCACTCGGCTCCAGCCAAGTAGGGCTTGAGCCAAACGAGGCTGGGCTGCCTCTTCTTAGCTCGAGGAGGCTCGCCTCCCCGCCAGCTGTTCACTCGGCTTCCAGGTGGGGGCGCTCTGCGCCTCCTGCAGGTCTTGGCTCAGGGGCTGCTTGCCCTGAGCTGGGGCTGTGGGCGGGAGCCCAGGCACGCAGGGGCAGGCCCCAACTAGCTGCACACGTCTCTGCTGGGGAGGAGAGCGCTAGGGAAGCTACGTGTGTGAGGCAGCTGCTGGACTCCCAGGGAGTCAGCCTCCGGGAGTGCGGGGCTGCAGACCCCAGCCAGGGGCCCTGGGAGCCTGGTGCACTCCGTGCGGCGCTGAGCCTGGGCGGCCAAGCAACCGCTGGAGGAGCCCTGCACTGGCCCTTCCCTTCCCTCGCACAGAGCTCTTCCTGCTGGAGCCCTTGGCAGTGTGCAAGCCACCGGCCCCTAAGCCCTCCCCAAGGACGCCTGGGTCCTAGGTGCAAAGGCAAGGCAGGAGCGGAGCTGAGGCCAGGAAGGCGCCAGTGGCGTCTCCCAGCCTCGCGCAGCCTGCTCCTTCCTGGGCAGGAAGCCTAGCAGCGAGGCAAGTCTGGGCAAGGCTCGCCCAGGGCAGAGCAGCCTCGCGCCAGCCACTCTGCCAGAACGGGCCTCTGAGCAGAGCTGGAGCTCTGCCGTCCTGGAGGCGCACTCGGCTCCAGCCAAGTAGGCCTTGAGCCAAACGAGGCTGGGCTGCCTCTTCTTCCCTCGAGGAGGCTCGCCTCCCCGCCAGCTGTTCACTCGGCTTCCAGGTGGGGGCGCTCTGCGCCTCCTGCAGGTCTTGGCTTAGGGGCTGCTTGCCCTGAGCTGGGGCTGTGCGCAGGAGCCCAGGCACGCAGGGGCAGGCCCCAACCAGCTGCACACGTCTCTGCTGGGGAGGAGAGCGCTAGGGAAGCTACGTGTGTGAGGCAGCTGCTGGGCGCCCAGGGAGTCAGCCTCCGGGTGTGCGGGGCTGCAGACCCCAGCCAGGGGCCCTGGGAGCCTGGTGCACTCCGTGCGGCGCTGAGCATGGGCGGCCAAACAACCGATGGAGGAGACCTGCACTGGCCCTTCCTTCCCTTGCACAGAGCTCTTCCTGCTGGAGCCCTTGGCAGTGTGCAAGCCACCGGCCCCTAAGCCCTCCCCACGGACGCCTGGGGCCAAGTGCAAAGGCAAGGCAGGAGCGGAGCTGAGGCCAGGAAGGCGCCAGTGGCGTCTCCCAGCCTCGCGCAGCCTGCTCCTTCCTGGGCAGGAAGCCTAGCAGCGAGGCAAGTCTGGGCAAGGCTCGCCCAGGGCAGAGCAGCCTCGCGCCAGCAACTCTGCCAGAACGGGCCTCTGAGCAGAGCTGGAGCTCTGCCGTCCTGGAGGCGCACTCGGCTCCAGCCAAGTAGGGCTTGAGCCAAACGAGGCTGGGCTGCCTCTTCTTCCCTCGAGGAGGCTCGCCTCCCCGCCAGCTGTTCACTCGGCTTCCAGGTGGGGGCGCTCTGCGCCTCCTGCAGGTCTTGGCTCAGGGGCTGCTTGCCCTGAGCTGGGGCTGTGCGCGGGAGCCCAGGCACGCAGGGGCAGGCCCCAACCAGCTGCACACGTCTCTGGGGGGAGGAGAGCGCTAGGGAAGCTACGTGTGTGAGGCAGCTGCTGGGCGCCCAGGGAGTCAGCCTCCGGGTGTGCGGGGCTGCAGACCCAAGCCAGGGGCCCTGGGAGCCTGGGGCACTCCGAGCGGCGCTGAGTCTGGGCGGCCAAGCAACCGCTGGAGGAGCCCTGCACTGGCCCTTCCCTTCCCTCGCACAGAGCTCTTCCTGCTGGAGCCCTTGGCACTGTGCAAGCCACCGGCCCCTAAGCCCTCCCCAAGGACGCCTGGAGCCTAGGTGCAAAGGCAAGTCAGGAGCGGAGCTGAGGCCAGGAAGGCCCCAGTGGCGTCTCCCAGCCTCGCGCAGCCTGCTCCTTCCTGGGCAGGAAGCCTAGCAGCGAGGCAAGACTGGGCAAGGCTTGCCCAGGGCAGAGCAGCCTCGCGCCAGCAACTCTGCCAGAACGGGCCTCTGAGCAGAGCTGGGGCTCTGCCGTCCTGGAGGCGCACTCGGCTCCAGCCAAGTAGGGCTTGAGCCAAACGAGGCTGGGCTGCCTCTTCTTCCCTCGAGGAGGCTCGCCTCCCCTCCAGCTGTTCACTCGACTTCCAGGTGGGGGCGCTCTGCGCCTCCTGCAGGTCTTGACTCAGGGGCTGCTTGCCCTGAGCTGGGGCTGTGGTCGGGAGGCCAGGCACGCAGGGGCAGGCCCCAACCAGCTGCACACGTCTCTGCTGGGGAGGAGAGCGCTAGGGAAGCTACGTGTGTGAGGCAGCTGCTGGGCGCCCAGGGAGTCAGCCTCCGGGTGTGCGGGGCTGCAGACCCCAGCCAGGGGCCCTGGGAGCCTGGTGCACTCCGTGCGGCGCTGAGCCTGGGCGGCCAAGCAACCGCTGGAGGAGCCCTGCACTGGCCCTTCCCTTCCCTCGCACAGAGCTCTTCCTGCTGGAGCCCTTGGCAGTGTGCAAGCCACCGGCCCCTAAGCCCTCCCCAAGGACGCCTGGGGCCTAGGTGCAAAGGCAAGGCAGGAGCGGAGCTGAGGCCAGGAAGGCGCCAGTGGTGTCTCCCAGCCTCGCGCAGCCTGCTCCTTCCTGGGCAGGAAGCCTAGCAGCGAGGCAAGTCTGGGCAAGGCTCGCCCAGGGCAGAGCAGCCTCGCGCCAGCAACTCTGCCAGAACGGGCCTCTGAGCAGAGCTGGAGCTCTGCCGTCCTGGAGGCGCACTCGGCTCCAGCCAAGTAGGGCTTGAGCCAAACGAGGCTGTGCTGCCTCTTCTTCCCTCGAGGAGGCTCGCCTCCCCGCCAGGTGTTCACTCGGCTTCCAGGTGGGGGCGCTCTGCGCCTCCTGCAGGTCTTGGCTCAGGGGCTGCTTGCCCTGAGCTGGGGCTGTGGGCGGGAGCCCAGGCACGCAGGGGCAGGCCCCAACTAGCTGCACACGTCTCTGGTGGGGAGGAGAGCGCTAGGGAAGCTACGTGTGTGAGGCAGCTGCTGGACTCCCAGGGAGTCAGCCTCCGGGTGTGCGGGGCTGCAGACCCCAGCCAGGGGCCCTGGGAGCCTGGTGCACTCCGTGCGGCGCTGAGCCTGGGCGGCCAAGCAACCCCTGGAGGAGCCCTGCACTGGCCCTTCCCTTCCCTCGCACAGAGCTCTTCCTGCTGGAGCCCTTGGCAGTGTGCAAGCCACCGGCCCCTAAGCCCTCCCCAAGGACGCCTGGGGCCTAGGTGCAAAGGCAAGGCAGGAGCGGAGCTGAGGCCAGGAAGGCGCCAGTGGCGTCTCCCAGCCTCGCGCAGCCTGCTCCTTCCTGGGCAGGAAGCCTAGCAGCGAGGCAAGTCTGGGCAAGGCTCGCCCAGGGCAGAGCAGCCTCGCGCCAGCAACTCTGCCAGAACGGGCCTCTGAGCAGAGCTGGAGCTCTGCCGTCCTGGAGGCGCACTCGGCTCCAGCCAAGTAGGGCTTGAGCCAAACGAGGCTGTGCTGCCTCTTCTTCCCTCGAGGAGGCTCGCCTCCCCGCCAGGTGTTCACTCGGCTTCCAGTTGGGGGCGCTCTTCGCCTCCTGCAGGTCTTGGCTCAGGGGCTGCTTGCCCTGAGCTGGGGCTGTGCGCAGGAGCCCAGGCACGCAGGGGCAGGCCCCAACCAGCTGCACACGTCTCCGCTGGGGAGGAGAGCGCTAGGGAAGCTACGTGTGTGAGGCAGCTGCTGGGCGCCCAGGGAGTCAGCCTCCGGGTGTGCGGGGCTGCAGACCCCAGCCATGGGCCCTGGGAGCCTGGTGCACTCCGAGCGGCGCTGAGTCTGGGCGGCCAAGCAACCACTGGAGGAGCCCTGCACTGGCCCTTCCCTTCCCTCGCACAGAGCTCTTCCTGCTGGAGCCCTTGGCACTGTGCAAGCCACCGGCCCCTAAGCCCTCCCCAAGGACCCCTGGAGCCTAGGTGCAAAGGCAAGGCAGGAGCGGAGCTGAGGCCAGGAAGGCGCCAGTGGCGTCTCCCAGCCTCGCGCAGCCTGCTCCTTCCTGGGCAGGAAGCCTAGCAGCGAGGCAAGACTGGGCAAGGCTCGCCCAGGGCAGAGCAGCCTCGCGCCAGCAACTCTGCCAGAACGGGCCTCTGAGCAGAGCTGGAGCTCTGCCGTCCTGGAGGCGCACTCGGCTCCAGCCAAGTAGGGCTTGAGCCAAACGAGGCTGGGCTGCCTCTTCTTCCCTCGAGGAGGCTCGCCTCCCCGCCAGCTGTTCACTCGGCTTCCAGGTGGGGGCGCTCTGCGCCTCCTGCAGGTCTTGGCTCAGGGGCTGCTTGTCCTGAGCTGGGGCTGTGCGCGGGAGCCCAGGCACGCAGGGGCAGGCCCCAACCAGCTGCACACGTCTCTGGGGGGAGGAGAGCGCTAGGGACGCTACGTGTGTGAGGCAGCTGCTGGGCGCCCAGGGAGTCAGCCTCCGGGTGTGCGGGGCTGCAGACCCAAGCCAGGGGCCCTGGGAGCCTGGGGCACTCCGAGCGGCGCTGAGCCTGGGCGGCCAAGCAACCGCTGGAGGAGCCCTGCACTGGCCCTTCCCTTCCCTCGCACAGAGCTCTTCCTGCTGGAGCCCTTGGCACTGTGCAAGCCACCGGCCCCTAAGCCCTCCCCAAGGACGCCTGGAGCCTAGGTGCAAAGGCAAGTCAGGAGCGGAGCTGAGGCCAGGAAGGCCCCAGTGGCGTCTCCCAGCCTCGCGCAGCCTGCTCCTTCCTGGGCAGGAAGCCTAGCAGCGAGGCAAGACTGGGCAAGGCTTGCCCAGGGCAGAGCAGCCTCGCGCCAGCAACTCTGCCAGAACGGGCCTCTGAGCAGAGCTGGGGCTCTGCCGTCCTGGAGGCGCACTCGGCTCCAGCCAAGTAGGGCTTGAGCCAAACGAGGCTGGGCTGCCTCTTCTTCCCTCGAGGAGGCTCGCCTCCCCTCCAGCTGTTCACTCGACTTCCAGGTGGGGGCGCTCTGCGCCTCCTGCAGGTCTTGACTCAGGGGCTGCTTGCCCTGAGCTGGGGCTGTGGTCAGGAGGCCAGGCACGCAGGGGCAGGCCCCAACCAGCTGCACACGTCTCTGCTGGGGAGGAGAGCGCTAGGGAAGCTACGTGTGTTAGGCAGCTGCTGGGCGCCCAGGGAGTCAGCCTCCGGGTGTGCGGGGCTGCAGACCCCAGCCAGGGGCCCTGGGAGCCTGGTGCACTCCATGCGGCGCTGAGCCTGGGCGGCCAAGCAACCGCTGGAGGAGCCCTGCACTGGCCCTTCCCTTCCCTCGCACAGAGCTCTTCCTGCTGGAGCCCTTGGCAGTGTGCAAGCCACCGGCCCCTAAGCCCTCCCCAAGGACGCCTGGGGCCTAGGTGCAAAGGCAAGGCAGGAGCGGAGCTGAGGCCAGGAAGGCGCCAGTGGCGTCTCCCAGCCTCGCGCAGCCTGCTCCTTCCTGTGCAGGAAGCCTAGCAGCGAGGCAAGTCTGGGCAAGGCTCGCCTAGGGCAGAGCAGCCTCGCGCCAGCAACTCTGCCAGAACGGGCCTCTGAGCAGAGCTGGAGCTCTGCCGTCCTGGAGGCGCACTCGGCTCCAGCCAAGTAGGGCTTGAGCCAAACGAGGCTGGGCTGCCTCTTCTTCCCTTGAGGAGGCTCGCCTCCCCGCCAGCTGTTCACTCGGCTTCCAGGTGGGGGCGCTCTGCGCCTCCTGCAGGTCTTGGCTCAGGGGCTGCTTGCCCTGAGCTGGGGCTGTTGGCGGGAGCCCAGGCACGCAGGGGCAGGCCCCAACTAGCTGCACACGTCTCTGCTGGGGAGGAGAGAGCTAGGGAAGCTACGTGTGTGAGGCAGCTGCTGGACTCCCAGGGAGTCAGCCTCCGGGTGTGCGTGGCTGCAGACCCCAGCCAGGGGCCCTGGGAGCCTGGTGCACTCCGTGCGGCGCTGAGCCTGGGCGGCCAAGCAACCCCTGGAGGAGCCCTGCACTGGCCCTTCCCTTCCCTCGCACAGAGCTCTTCCTGATGGAGCCCTTGGCAGTGTGCAAGCCACCGGCCCCTAAGCCCTCCCCAAGGACGCCTGGGGCCTAGGTGCAAAGGCAAGGCAGGAGCGGAGCTGAGGCCAGGAAGGCGCCAGTGGCGTCTCCCAGCCTCGCGCAGCCTGCTCCTTCCTGGGCAGGAAGCCTAGCAGCGAGGCAAGTCTGGGCAAGGCTCGCCCAGGGCAGAGCAGCCTCGCGCCAGCAACTCTGCCAGAACGGGCCTCTGAGCAGAGCTGGAGCTCTGCCGTCCTGGAGGCGCACTCGGCTCCAGCCAAGTAGGGCTTGAGCCAAACGAGGCTGTGCTGCCTCTTCTTCCCTCGAGGAGGCTCGCCTCCCCGCCAGGTGTTCACTCGGCTTCCAGTTGGGGGCGCTCTTCGCCTCCTGCAGGTCTTGGCTCAGGGGCTGCTTGCCCTGAGCTGGGGCTGTGCGCAGGAGCCCAGGCACGCAGGGGCAGGCCCCAACCAGCTGCACACGTCTCTGCTGGGGAGGAGAGCGCTAGGGAAGCTACGTGTGTGAGGCAGCTGCTGGGCGCCCAGGGAGTCAGCTTCCGGGTGTGCGGGGCTGCAGACCCCAGCCATGGGCCCTGGGAGCCTGGTGCACTCCGAGCGGCGCTGAGTCTGGGCGGCCAAGCAACCACTGGAGGAGCCCTGCACTGGCCCTTCCCTTCCCTCGCACAGAGCTCTTCCTGCTGGAGCCCTTGGCACTGTGCAAGCCACCGGCCCCTAAGCCCTCCCCAAGGACCCCTGGAGCCTATGTGCAAAGGCAAGGCAGGAGCGGAGCTGAGGCCAGGAAGGCGCCAGTGGCGTCTCCCAGCCTCGCGCAGCCTGCTCCTTCCTGGGCAGGAAGCCTAGCAGCGAGGCAAGACTGGGCAAGGCTCGCCCAGGGCAGAGCAGCCTCGCGCCAGCAACTCTGCCAGAACGGGCCTCTGAGCAGAGCTGGAGCTCTGCCGTCCTGGAGGCGCACTCGGCTCCAGCCAAGTAGGGCTTGAGCCAAACGAGGCTGGGCTGCCTCTTCTTCCCTCGAGGAGGCTCGCCTCCCCTCCAGCTGTTCACTCGGCTTCCAGGTGGGGGCGCTCTGCGCCTCCTGCAGGTCTTGGCTCAGGGGCTGCTTGCCCTGAGCTGGGGCTGTGCGCAGGAGCCCAGGCACGCAGGGGCAGGCCCCAACCAGCTGCACACGTCTCTGCTGGGGAGGAGAGCGCTAGGGAAGCTACGTGTGTGAGGCAGCTGCTGGGCGCCCAGGGAGTCAGCCTCCGGGTGTGCGGGGCTGCAGACCCCAGCCAGGGGCCCTGGGAGCCTGGTGCACTCCGTGCGGCGCTGAGCCTGGGCGGCCAAACAACCGCTGGAGGACCCCTGCACTGGCCCTTCCCTTCCCTCGCACAGAGCTCTTCCTGCTGGAGCCCTTGGCAGTGTGCAAGCCACCGGCCCCTAAGCCCTCCCCAAGGACGCCTGGGGCCTAGGTGCAAAGGCAAGGCAGGAGCGGAGCTGAGGCCAGGAAGGCGCCAGTGGCGTCTCCCAGCCTCGCGCAGCCTGCTCCTTCCTGGGCAGGAAGCCTAGCAGCGAGGCAAGTCTGGGCAAGCCTCGCCCAGGGCACAGCAGCCTCGCGCCAGCAACTCTGCCAGAACGGGCCTCTGAGCAGAGTTGGAGCTCTGCACTCCTGGAGGCGCACTCGGCTCCAGCCAAGTAGGGCTTGAGCCAAACGAGGCTGGGCTGCCTCTTCTTCGCTCGAGGAGGCTCGCCTCCCCGCCAGCTGTTCACTCGGCTTCCAGGTGGGGGCGCTCTGCGCCTCCTGCAGGTCTTGGCTCAGGGGCTGCTTGCCCTGAGCTGGGGCTGTGGGCGGGAGCCCAGGCACGCAGGGGCAGGCCCCAACTAGCTGCACACGTCTCTGCTGGGGAGGAGAGCGCTAGGGAAGCTACGTGTGTGAGGCAGCTGCTGGACTCCCAGGGAGTCAGCCTCCTGGTGTGCGGGGCTGCAGACCCCAGCCAGGGGCCCTGGGAGCCTGGTGCACTCCGTGCGGCGCTGAGCCTGGGCGGCCAAGCAACCGCTGGAGGAGCCCTGCACTGGCCCTTCCCTTCCCTCGCACAGAGCTCTTCCTGCTGGAGCCCTTGGCAGTGTGCAAGCCACCGGCCCCTAAGCCCTCCCCAAGGACGCCTGGAGCCTAGGTGCAAAGGCAAGTCAGGAGCGGAGCTGAGGCCAGGAAGGCCCCAGTGGCGTCTCCCAGCCTCGCGCAGCCTGCTCCTTCCTGGGCAGGAAGCCTAGCAGCGAGGCAAGTCTGGGCAAGGCTCGCCCAGGGCAGAGCAGCCTCGCGCCAGCAACTCTGCCAGAACGGGCCTCTGAGCAGAGCTGGAGCTCTGCCGTCCTGGAGGCGCACTCGGCTCCAGCCAAGTAGGGCTTGAGCCAAACGAGGCTGTGCTGCCTCTTCTTCCCTCGAGGAGGCTCGCCTCCCCGCCAGGTGTTCACTCGGCTTCCAGTTGGGGGCGCTCTTCGCCTCCTGCAGGTCTTGGCTCAGGGGCTGCTTGCCCTGAGCTGGGGCTGTGCGCAGGAGCCCAGGCACGCAGGGGCAGGCCCCAACCAGCTGCACACGTCTCTGCTGGGGAGGAGAGCGCTAGGGAAGCTACGTGTGTGAGGCAGCTGCTGGGCGCCCAGGGAGTCAGCTTCCGGGTGTGCGGGGCTGCAGACCCCAGCCATGGGCCCTGGGAGCCTGGTGCACTCCGAGCGGCGCTGAGTCTGGGCGGCCAAGCAACCACTGGAGGAGCCCTGCACTGGCCCTTCCCTTCCCTCGCACAGAGCTCTTCCTGCTGGAGCCCTTGGCACTGTGCAAGCCACCGGCCCCTAAGCCCTCCCCAAGGACCCCTGGAGCCTATGTGCAAAGGCAAGGCAGGAGCGGAGCTGAGGCCAGGAAGGCGCCAGTGGCGTCTCCCAGCCTCGCGCAGCCTGCTCCTTCCTGGGCAGGAAGCCTAGCAGCGAGGCAAGACTGGGCAAGGCTCGCCCAGGGCAGAGCAGCCTCGCGCCAGCAACTCTGCCAGAACGGGCCTCTGAGCAGAGCTGGAGCTCTGCCGTCCTGGAGGCGCACTCGGCTCCAGCCAAGTAGGGCTTGAGCCAAACGAGGCTGGGCTGCCTCTTCTTCCCTCGAGGAGGCTCGCCTCCCCTCCAGCTGTTCACTCGGCTTCCAGGTGGGGGCGCTCTGCGCCTCCTGCAGGTCTTGGCTCAGGGGCTGCTTGCCCTGAGCTGGGGCTGTGCGCAGGAGCCCAGGCACGCAGGGGCAGGCCCCAACCAGCTGCACACGTCTCTGCTGGGGAGGAGAGCGCTAGGGAAGCTACGTGTGTGAGGCAGCTGCTGGGCGCCCAGGGAGTCAGCCTCCGGGTGTGCGGGGCTGCAGACCCCAGCCAGGGGCCCTGGGAGCCTGGTGCACTCCGTGCGGCGCTGAGCCTGGGCGGCCAAACAACCGCTGGAGGACCCCTGCACTGGCCCTTCCCTTCCCTCGCACAGAGCTCTTCCTGCTGGAGCCCTTGGCAGTGTGCAAGCCACCGGCCCCTAAGCCCTCCCCAAGGACGCCTGGGGCCTAGGTGCAAAGGCAAGGCAGGAGCGGAGCTGAGGCCAGGAAGGCGCCAGTGGCGTCTCCCAGCCTCGCGCAGCCTGCTCCTTCCTGGGCAGGAAGCCTAGCAGCGAGGCAAGTCTGGGCAAGCCTCGCCCAGGGCACAGCAGCCTCGCGCCAGCAACTCTGCCAGAACGGGCCTCTGAGCAGAGTTGGAGCTCTGCACTCCTGGAGGCGCACTCGGCTCCAGCCAAGTAGGGCTTGAGCCAAACGAGGCTGGGCTGCCTCTTCTTCGCTCGAGGAGGCTCGCCTCCCCGCCAGCTGTTCACTCGGCTTCCAGGTGGGGGCGCTCTGCGCCTCCTGCAGGTCTTGGCTCAGGGGCTGCTTGCCCTGAGCTGGGGCTGTGGGCGGGAGCCCAGGCACGCAGGGGCAGGCCCCAACTAGCTGCACACGTCTCTGCTGGGGAGGAGAGCGCTAGGGAAGCTACGTGTGTGAGGCAGCTGCTGGACTCCCAGGGAGTCAGCCTCCTGGTGTGCGGGGCTGCAGACCCCAGCCAGGGGCCCTGGGAGCCTGGTGCACTCCGTGCGGCGCTGAGCCTGGGCGGCCAAGCAACCGCTGGAGGAGCCCTGCACTGGCCCTTCCCTTCCCTCGCACAGAGCTCTTCCTGCTGGAGCCCTTGGCAGTGTGCAAGCCACCGGCCCCTAAGCCCTCCCCAAGGACGCCTGGAGCCTAGGTGCAAAGGCAAGTCAGGAGCGGAGCTGAGGCCAGGAAGGCCCCAGTGGCGTCTCCCAGCCTCGCGCAGCCTGCTCCTTCCTGGGCAGGAAGCCTAGCAGCGAGGCAAGACTGGGCAAGGCTTGCCCAGGGCAGAGCAGCCTCGCGCCAGCAACTCTGCCAGAACGGGCCTCTGAGCAGAGCTGGGGCTCTGCCGTCCTGGAGGCGCACTCGGCTCCAGCCAAGTAGGGCTTGAGCCAAACGAGGCTGGGCTGCCTCTTCTTCCCTCGAGGAGGCTCGCCTCCCCTCCAGCTGTTCACTCGACTTCCAGGTGGGGGCGCTCTGCGCCTCCTGCAGGTCTTGACTCAGGGGCTGCTTGCCCTGAGCTGGGGCTGTGGTCGGGAGGCCAGGCACGCAGGGGCAGGCCCCAACCAGCTGCACACGTCTCTGCTGGGGAGGAGAGCGCTAGGGAAGCTACGTGTGTGAGGCAGCTGCTGGGCGCCCAGGGAGTCAGCCTCCGGGTGTGCGGGGCTGCAGACCCCAGCCAGGGGCCCTGGGAGCCTGGTGCACTCCGTGCGGCGCTGAGCCTGGGCGGCCAAGCAACCGCTGGAGGAGCCCTGCACTGGCCCTTCCCTTCCCTCGCACAGAGCTCTTCCTGCTGGAGCCCTTGGCAGTGTGCAAGCCACCGGCCCCTAAGCCCTCCCCAAGGACGCCTGGGGCCTAGGTGCAAAGGCAAGGCAGGAGCGGAGCTGAGGCCAGGAAGGCGCCAGTGGTGTCTCCCAGCCTCGCGCAGCCTGCTCCTTCCTGGGCAGGAAGCCTAGCAGCGAGGCAAGTCTGGGCAAGGCTCGCCCAGGGCAGAGCAGCCTCGCGCCAGCAACTCTGCCAGAACGGGCCTCTGAGCAGAGCTGGAGCTCTGCCGTCCTGGAGGCGCACTCGGCTCCAGCCAAGTAGGGCTTGAGCCAAACGAGGCTGTGCTGCCTCTTCTTCCCTCGAGGAGGCTCGCCTCCCCGCCAGGTGTTCACTCGGCTTCCAGGTGGGGGCGCTCTGCGCCTCCTGCAGGTCTTGGCTCAGGGGCTGCTTGCCCTGAGCTGGGGCTGTGGGCGGGAGCCCAGGCACGCAGGGGCAGGCCCCAACTAGCTGCACACGTCTCTGGTGGGGAGGAGAGCGCTAGGGAAGCTACGTGTGTGAGGCAGCTGCTGGACTCCCAGGGAGTCAGCCTCCGGGTGTGCGGGGCTGCAGACCCCAGCCAGGGGCCCTGGGAGCCTGGTGCACTCCGTGCGGCGCTGAGCCTGGGCGGCCAAGCAACCCCTGGAGGAGCCCTGCACTGGCCCTTCCCTTCCCTCGCACAGAGCTCTTCCTGCTGGAGCCCTTGGCAGTGTGCAAGCCACCGGCCCCTAAGCCCTCCCCAAGGACGCCTGGGGCCTAGGTGCAAAGGCAAGGCAGGAGCGGAGCTGAGGCCAGGAAGGCGCCAGTGGCGTCTCCCAGCCTCGCGCAGCCTGCTCCTTCCTGGGCAGGAAGCCTAGCAGCGAGGCAAGTCTGGGCAAGGCTCGCCCAGGGCAGAGCAGCCTCGCGCCAGCAACTCTGCCAGAACGGGCCTCTGAGCAGAGCTGGAGCTCTGCCGTCCTGGAGGCGCACTCGGCTCCAGCCAAGTAGGGCTTGAGCCAAACGAGGCTGTGCTGCCTCTTCTTCCCTCGAGGAGGCTCGCCTCCCCGCCAGGTGTTCACTCGGCTTCCAGTTGGGGGCGCTCTTCGCCTCCTGCAGGTCTTGGCTCAGGGGCTGCTTGCCCTGAGCTGGGGCTGTGCGCAGGAGCCCAGGCACGCAGGGGCAGGCCCCAACCAGCTGCACACGTCTCTGCTGGGGAGGAGAGCGCTAGGGAAGCTACGTGTGTGAGGCAGCTGCTGGGCGCCCAGGGAGTCAGCCTCCGGGTGTGCGGGGCTGCAGACCCCAGCCATGGGCCCTGGGAGCCTGGTGCACTCCGAGCGGCGCTGAGTCTGGGCGGCCAAGCAACCACTGGAGGAGCCCTGCACTGGCCCTTCCCTTCCCTCGCACAGAGCTCTTCCTGCTGGAGCCCTTGGCACTGTGCAAGCCACCGGCCCCTAAGCCCTCCCCAAGGACCCCTGGAGCCTAGGTGCAAAGGCAAGGCAGGAGCGGAGCTGAGGCCAGGAAGGCGCCAGTGGCGTCTCCCAGCCTCGCGCAGCCTGCTCCTTCCTGGGCAGGAAGCCTAGCAGCGAGGCAAGACTGGGCAAGGCTCGCCCAGGGCAGAGCAGCCTCGCGCCAGCAACTCTGCCAGAACGGGCCTCTGAGCAGAGCTGGAGCTCTGCCGTCCTGGAGGCGCACTCGGCTCCAGCCAAGTAGGGCTTGAGCCAAACGAGGCTGGGCTGCCTCTTCTTCCCTCGAGGAGGCTCGCCTCCCCGCCAGCTGTTCACTCGGCTTCCAGGTGGGGGCGCTCTGCGCCTCCTGCAGGTCTTGGCTCAGGGGCTGCTTGTCCTGAGCTGGGGCTGTGCGCGGGAGCCCAGGCACGCAGGGGCAGGCCCCAACCAGCTGCACACGTCTCTGGGGGGAGGAGAGCGCTAGGGAAGCTACGTGTGTGAGGCAGCTGCTGGGCGCCCAGGGAGTCAGCCTCCGGGTGTGCGGGGCTGCAGACCCAAGCCAGGGGCCCTGGGAGCCTGGGGCACTCCGAGCGGCGCTGAGCCTGGGCGGCCAAGCAACCGCTGGAGGAGCCCTGCACTGGCCCTTCCCTTCCCTCGCACAGAGCTCTTCCTGCTGGAGCCCTTGGCACTGTGCAAGCCACCGGCCCCTAAGCCCTCCCCAAGGACGCCTGGAGCCTAGGTGCAAAGGCAAGTCAGGAGCGGAGCTGAGGCCAGGAAGGCCCCAGTGGCGTCTCCCAGCCTCGCGCAGCCTGCTCCTTCCTGGGCAGGAAGCCTAGCAGCGAGGCAAGACTGGGCAAGGCTTGCCCAGGGCAGAGCAGCCTCGCGCCAGCAACTCTGCCAGAACGGGCCTCTGAGCAGAGCTGGGGCTCTGCCGTCCTGGAGGCGCACTCGGCTCCAGCCAAGTAGGGCTTGAGCCAAACGAGGCTGGGCTGCCTCTTCTTCCCTCGAGGAGGCTCGCCTCCCCTCCAGCTGTTCACTCGACTTCCAGGTGGGGGCGCTCTGCGCCTCCTGCAGGTCTTGACTCAGGGGCTGCTTGCCCTGAGCTGGGGCTGTGGTCAGGAGGCCAGGCACGCAGGGGCAGGCCCCAACCAGCTGCACACGTCTCTGCTGGGGAGGAGAGCGCTAGGGAAGCTACGTGTGTTAGGCAGCTGCTGGGCGCCCAGGGAGTCAGCCTCCGGGTGTGCGGGGCTGCAGACCCCAGCCAGGGGCCCTGGGAGCCTGGTGCACTCCATGCGGCGCTGAGCCTGGGCGGCCAAGCAACCGCTGGAGGAGCCCTGCACTGGCCCTTCCCTTCCCTCGCACAGAGCTCTTCCTGCTGGAGCCCTTGGCAGTGTGCAAGCCACCGGCCCCTAAGCCCTCCCCAAGGACGCCTGGGGCCTAGGTGCAAAGGCAAGGCAGGAGCGGAGCTGAGGCCAGGAAGGCGCCAGTGGCGTCTCCCAGCCTCGCGCAGCCTGCTCCTTCCTGTGCAGGAAGCCTAGCAGCGAGGCAAGTCTGGGCAAGGCTCGCCTAGGGCAGAGCAGCCTCGCGCCAGCAACTCTGCCAGAACGGGCCTCTGAGCAGAGCTGGAGCTCTGCCGTCCTGGAGGCGCACTCGGCTCCAGCCAAGTAGGGCTTGAGCCAAACGAGGCTGGGCTGCCTCTTCTTCCCTTGAGGAGGCTCGCCTCCCCGCCAGCTGTTCACTCGGCTTCCAGGTGGGGGCGCTCTGCGCCTCCTGCAGGTCTTGGCTCAGGGGCTGCTTGCCCTGAGCTGGGGCTGTGGGCGGGAGCCCAGGCACGCAGGGGCAGGCCCCAACTAGCTGCACACGTCTCTGCTGGGGAGGAGAGAGCTAGGGAAGCTACGTGTGTGAGGCAGCTGCTGGACTCCCAGGGAGTCAGCCTCCGGGTGTGCGTGGCTGCAGACCCCAGCCAGGGGCCCTGGGAGCCTGGTGCACTCCGTGCGGCGCTGAGCCTGGGCGGCCAAGCAACCCCTGGAGGAGCCCTGCACTGGCCCTTCCCTTCCCTCGCACAGAGCTCTTCCTGATGGAGCCCTTGGCAGTGTGCAAGCCACCGGCCCCTAAGCCCTCCCCAAGGACGCCTGGGGCCTAGGTGCAAAGGCAAGGCAGGAGCGGAGCTGAGGCCAGGAAGGCGCCAGTGGCGTCTCCCAGCCTCGCGCAGCCTGCTCCTTCCTGGGCAGGAAGCCTAGCAGCGAGGCAAGTCTGGGCAAGGCTCGCCCAGGGCAGAGCAGCCTCGCGCCAGCAACTCTGCCAGAACGGGCCTCTGAGCAGAGCTGGAGCTCTGCCGTCCTGGAGGCGCACTCGGCTCCAGCCAAGTAGGGCTTGAGCCAAACGAGGCTGTGCTGCCTCTTCTTCCCTCGAGGAGGCTCGCCTCCCCGCCAGGTGTTCACTCGGCTTCCAGTTGGGGGCGCTCTTCGCCTCCTGCAGGTCTTGGCTCAGGGGCTGCTTGCCCTGAGCTGGGGCTGTGCGCAGGAGCCCAGGCACGCAGAGGCAGGCCCCAACCAGCTGCACACGTCTCTGCTGGGGAGGAGAGCGCTAGGGAAGCTACGTGTGTGAGGCAGCTGCTGGGCGCCCAGGGAGTCAGCTTCCGGGTGTGCGGGGCTGCAGACCCCAGCCATGGGCCCTGGGAGCCTGGTGCACTCCGAGCGGCGCTGAGTCTGGGCGGCCAAGCAACCACTGGAGGAGCCCTGCACTGGCCCTTCCCTTCCCTCGCACAGAGCTCTTCCTGCTGGAGCCCTTGGCACTGTGCAAGCCACCGGCCCCTAAGCCCTCCCCAAGGACCCCTGGAGCCTATGTGCAAAGGCAAGGCAGGAGCGGAGCTGAGGCCAGGAAGGCGCCAGTGGCGTCTCCCAGCCTCGCGCAGCCTGCTCCTTCCTGGGCAGGAAGCCTAGCAGCGAGGCAAGACTGGGCAAGGCTCGCCCAGGGCAGAGCAGCCTCGCGCCAGCAACTCTGCCAGAACGGGCCTCTGAGCAGAGCTGGAGCTCTGCCGTCCTGGAGGCGCACTCGGCTCCAGCCAAGTAGGGCTTGAGCCAAACGAGGCTGGGCTGCCTCTTCTTCCCTCGAGGAGGCTCGCCTCCCCTCCAGCTGTTCACTCGGCTTCCAGGTGGGGGCGCTCTGCGCCTCCTGCAGGTCTTGGCTCAGGGGCTGCTTGCCCTGAGCTGGGGCTGTGCGCAGGAGCCCAGGCACGCAGGGGCAGGCCCCAACCAGCTGCACACGTCTCTGCTGGGGAGGAGAGCGCTAGGGAAGCTACGTGTGTGAGGCAGCTGCTGGGCGCCCAGGGAGTCAGCCTCCGGGTGTGCGGGGCTGCAGACCCCAGCCAGGGGCCCTGGGAGCCTGGTGCACTCCGTGCGGCGCTGAGCCTGGGCGGCCAAACAACCGCTGGAGGACCCCTGCACTGGCCCTTCCCTTCCCTCGCACAGAGCTCTTCCTGCTGGAGCCCTTGGCAGTGTGCAAGCCACCGGCCCCTAAGCCCTCCCCAAGGACGCCTGGGGCCTAGGTGCAAAGGCAAGGCAGGAGCGGAGCTGAGGCCAGGAAGGCGCCAGTGGCGTCTCCCAGCCTCGCGCAGCCTGCTCCTTCCTGGGCAGGAAGCCTAGCAGCGAGGCAAGTCTGGGCAAGCCTCGCCCAGGGCACAGCAGCCTCGCGCCAGCAACTCTGCCAGAACGGGCCTCTGAGCAGAGTTGGAGCTCTGCACTCCTGGAGGCGCACTCGGCTCCAGCCAAGTAGGGCTTGAGCCAAACGAGGCTGGGCTGCCTCTTCTTCGCTCGAGGAGGCTCGCCTCCCCGCCAGCTGTTCACTCGGCTTCCAGGTGGGGGCGCTCTGCGCCTCCTGCAGGTCTTGGCTCAGGGGCTGCTTGCCCTGAGCTGGGGCTGTGGGCGGGAGCCCAGGCACGCAGGGGCAGGCCCCAACTAGCTGCACACGTCTCTGCTGGGGAGGAGAGCGCTAGGGAAGCTACGTGTGTGAGGCAGCTGCTGGACTCCCAGGGAGTCAGCCTCCTGGTGTGCGGGGCTGCAGACCCCAGCCAGGGGCCCTGGGAGCCTGGTGCACTCCGTGCGGCGCTGAGCCTGGGCGGCCAAGCAACCGCTGGAGGAGCCCTGCACTGGCCCTTCCCTTCCCTCGCACAGAGCTCTTCCTGCTGGAGCCCTTGGCAGTGTGCAAGCCACCGGCCCCTAAGCCCTCCCCAAGGACGCCTGGGTCCTAGGTGCAAAGGCAAGGCAGGAGCGGAGCTGAGGCCAGGAAGGCGCCAGTGGCGTCTCCCAGCCTCGCGCAGCCTGCTCCTTCCTGGGCAGGAAGCCTAGCAGCGAGGCAAGTCTGGGCAAGGCTCGCCCAGGGCAGAGCAGCCTCGCGCCAGCAACTTTGCCAGAACGGGCCTCTGAGCAGAGCTGGAGCTCTGCCGTCCTGGAGGCTCACTCGGCTCCAGCCAAGTAGGCCTTGAGCCAAACGAGGCTGGGCTGCCTCTTCTTCCCTCGAGGAGGCTCGCCTCCCCGCCAGCTGTTCACTCGGCTTCCAGGTGGGGGCGCTCTGCGCCTCCTGCAGGTCTTGGCTTAGGGGCTGCTTGCCCTGAGCTGGGGCTGTGCGCAGGAGCCCAGGCACGCAGGGGCAGGCCCCAACCAGCTGCACACGTCTCTGCTGGGGAGGAGAGCGCTAGGGAAGCTACGTGTGTGAGGCAGCTGCTGGGCGCCCAGGGAGTCAGCCTCCGGGTGTGCGGGGCTGCAGACCCCAGCCAGGGGCCCTGGGAGCCTGGTGCACTCCGTGCGGCGCTGAGCATGGGCGGCCAAGCAACCGCTGGAGGAGACCTGCACTGGCCCTTCCTTCCCTCGCACAGAGCTCTTCCTGCTGGAGCCCTTGGCAGTGTGCAAGCCACCGGCCCCTAAGCCCTCCCCACGGACGCCTGGGGCCAAGTGCAAAGGCAAGGCAGGAGCGGAGCTGAGGCCAGGAAGGCGCCAGTGGCGTCTCCCAGCCTCGCGCAGCCTGCTCCTTCCTGGGCAGGAAGCCTAGCAGCGAGGCAAGTCTGGGCAAGGCTCGCCCAGGGCAGAGCAGCCTCGCGCCAGCAACTCTGCCAGAACGGGCCTCTGAGCAGAGCGGGAGCTCTGCCGTCCTGGAGGCGCACTCGGCTCCAGCCAAGTAGGGCTTGAGCCAAACGACGCTGTGCTGCCTCTTCTTCCCTCGAGGAGGCTCGCCTCCCCTCCAGCTGTTCACTCGGCTTCCAGTTGGGGGCGCTCTTCGCCTCCTGCAGGTCTTGGCTCAGGGGCTGCTTGCCCTGAGCTGGGGCTGTGCGAGGGAGCCCAGGCACGCAGGGGCAAGCCCCAACCAGCTGCACACGTCTCTGCTGGGGAGGAGAGCGCTAGGGAAGCTACGTGTGTGAGGCAGCTGCTGGGCGCCCAGGGAGTTAGCCTCCGTGTGTGCGGGGCTGCAGACCCCAGCCAGGGGCCCTGGGAGCCTGGTGCACTCCGTGCGGCGCTGAGCCTGGGCGGCCAAGCAACCGCTGGAGGAGCCCTGCAATGGCCCTTCCCTTCCCTCGCACAGAGCTCTTCGTGCTGGAGCCCTTGGCACTGTGCAAGCCACCGGCCCCTAAGTCCTCCCCAAGGACGCCTGGGGCCTAGGTGCAAAGGCAAGGCAGGAGCGGAGCTGAGGCCAGGAAGGCGCCAGTGGCGTCTCCCAGCCTCGCGCAGCCTGCTCCTTCCTGGGCAGGAAGCCTAGCAGCGAGGTAAGTCTGGGCAAGGCTCGCCCAGGGCAGAGCAGCCTCGCGCCAGCAACTCTGCCAGAACGGGCCTCTGAGCAGAGCGGGAGCTCTGCCGTCCTGGAGGCGAACTCGGCTCCAGCCAAGTAGGGCTTGAGCCAAACGACGCTGTGCTGCCTCTTCTTCCCTCGAGGAGGCTCGCCTCCCCGCCAGCTTTTCACTCGGCTTCCAGTTGGGGGAGCTCTTCGCCTCCTGCAGGTCATGGGTCAGGGGCTGCTTGCCCTGAGCTGGGGCTGTGTGCAGGAGCCCAGGCACGCAGGGGCAGGCCCCAACCAGCTGCACACGTCTCTGCTGGGGAGGAGAGCGCTAGGGAAGCTACGTGTGTGAGGCAGCTGCTGGGCGCCCAGGGAGTCAGCCTCCGGGTGTGCGGGGCTGCAGACCCCAGCCAGGGCCCTGGGAGCCTGGGGCACTCCGTGCAGCGCTGAGTCTGGGCAGCCAAGCAACCGCTGGAGGAGCCCTGCACTGGCCCTTCCCTTCCCTCGCACAGAGCTCTTCCTGCTGGAGCCTTTGGCACTGTGCAAGCCACCGGCCCCTAAGTCCTCCCCAAGGACGCCTGGGGCCTAGGTGCAAAGGCAAGGCAGGAGCGGAGCTGAGGCCAGGAAGGCGCCAGTGGCGTCTCCCAGCCTCGCGCAGCCTGCTCCTTCCTGGGCAGGAAGCCTAGCAGCGAGGCAAGTCTGGGCAAGGCTCGCCCAGGGCAGAGCAGCCTCGCGCCAGCAACTCTGCCAGAACGGGCCTCTGAGCAGAGCTGGAGCTCTGCCGTCCTGGAGGCGCACTCGGCTCCAGCCAAGTAGGGCTTGAGCCAAACGAGGCTGGGCTGCCTCTTCTTCCCTCGAGGAGGCTCGCCTGCCCGCCAGCTGTTCACTCGGCTTCCAGGTGGGGGCGCTCTGCGCCTCCTGCAGGTCTTGGCTCAGGGGCTGCTTGCCCTGAGCTGGGGCTGTGCGCAGGAGCCCAGGCACGCAGGGGCAGGCCCCAACCAGCTGCACACGTCTCTGCTGGGGAGGAGAGCGCTAGGGAAGCTACGTGTGTGAGGCAGCTGCTGGGCGTCCAGGGAGTCAGCCTCCGGGTGTGCGGGGCTGCAGACCCCAGCCAGGGGCCCTGGGAGCCTGGTGCACTCCGTGCGGCGCTGAGCCTGGGCGGCCAAGCAACCGCTGGAGGAGCCCTGCACTGGCCCTTCCCTTCCCTCGCACAGAGCTCTTCCTGCTGGAGCCCTAGGCAGTGTGCAAGCCACCGGCCCCTAAGCCCTCCCCAAGGACGCCTGGGGCCTAGGTGCAAAGGCAAGGCAGGAGCGGAGCTGAGGCCAGGAAGGCGCCAGTGGCGTCTCCCAGCCTCGCGCAGCCTGCTCCTTCCTGGGCAGGAAGCCTAGCAGCGAGGCAAGTCTGGGCAAGGCTCGCCCAGGGCAGAGCAGCCTCGCGCCAGCAACTCTGCCAGAACGGGCCTCTGAGCAGAGCTGGAGCTCTGCCGTCCTGGAGGCGCACTCGGCTCCAGCCAAGTAGGGCTTGAGCCAAACGAGGCTGGGCTGCCTCTTCTTCCCTTGAGGAGGCTCGCCTCCCCGCCAGCTGTTCACTCGGCTTCCAGGTGGGGGCGCTCTGCGCCTCCTGCAGGTCTTGGCTCAGGGGCTGCTTGCCCTGAGCTGGGGCTGTGGGCGGGAGCCCAGGCACGCAGGGGCAGGCCCCAACTAGCTGCACACGTCTCTGCTGGGGAGGAGAGCGCTAGGGAAGCTACGTGTGTGAGGCAGCTGCTGGACTCCCAGGGAGTCAGCCTCCGGGTGTGCGTGGCTGCAGACCCCAGCCAGGGGCCCTGGGAGCCTGGTGCACTCCGTGCGGCGCTGAGCCTGGGCGGCCAAGCAACCCCTGGAGGAGCCCTGCACTGGCCCTTCCCTTCCCTCGCACAGAGCTCTTCCTGCTGGAGCCCTTGGCAGTGTGCAAGCCACCGGCCCCTAAGCCCTCCCCAAGGACGCCTGGGGCCTAGGTGCAAAGGCAAGGCAGGAGCGGAGCTGAGGCCAGGAAGGCGCCAGTGGCGTCTCCCAGCCTCGCGCAGCCTGCTCCTTCCTGGGCAGGAAGCCTAGCAGCGAGGCAAGTCTGGGCAAGGCTCGCCCAGGGCAGAGCAGCCTCGCGCCAGCAACTCTGCCAGAACGGGCCTCTGAGCAGAGCTGGAGCTCTGCCGTCCTGGAGGCGCACTCGGCTCCAGCCAAGTAGGGCTTGAGCCAAACGAGGCTGTCCTGCCTCTTCTTCCCTTGAGGAGGCTCGCCTCCCCGCCAGGTGTTCACTCGGCTTCCAGTTGGGGGCGCTCTTCGCCTCCTGCAGGTCTTGGCTCAGGGGCTGCTTGCCCTGAGCTGGGGCTGTGCGCAGGAGCCCAGGCACGCAGGGTCAGACCCCAACCAGCTGCACACGTCTCTGCTGGGGAGGAGAGCGCTAGGGAAGCTACGTGTGTGAGGCAGATGCTGGGCGCCCAGGGAGTCAGCTTCCGGGTGTGCGGGGCTGCAGACCCCAGCCATGGGCCCTGGGAGCCTGGTGCACTCCGAGCGGCGCTGAGTCTGGGCGGCCAAGCAACCACTGGAGGAGCCCTGCACTGGCCCTTCCCTTCCCTCGCACAGAGCTCTTCCTGCTGGAGCCCTTGGCACTGTGCAAGCCACCGGCCCCTAAGCCCTCCCCAAGGACCCCTGGAGCCTAGGTGCAAAGGCAAGGCAGGAGCGGAGCTGAGGCCAGGAAGGCGCCAGTGGCGTCTCCCAGCCTCGCGCAGCCTGCTCCTTCCTGGGCAGGAAGCCTAGCAGCGAGGCAAGACTGGGCAAGGCTCGCCCAGGGCAGAGCAGCCTCGCGCCAGCAACTCTGCCAGAACGGGCCTCTGAGCAGAGCTGGAGCTCTGCCGTCCTGGAGGCGCACTCGGCTCCAGCCAAGTAGGGCTTGAGCCAAACGAGGCTGGGCTGCCTCTTCTTCCCTCGAGGAGGCTCGCCTCCCCTCCAGCTGTTCACTCGGCTTCCAGGTGGGGGCGCTCTGCGCCTCCTGCAGGTCTTGGCTCAGGGGCTGCTTGCCCTGAGCTGGGGCTGTGCGCAGGAGCCCAGGCACGCAGGGGCAGGCCCCAACCAGCTGCACACGTCTCTGCTGGGGAGGAGAGCGCTAGGGAAGCTACGTGTGTGAGGCAGCTGCTGGGCGCCCAGGGAGTCAGCCTCCGGGTGTGCGGGGCTGCAGACCCCAGCCAGGGGCCCTGGGAGCCTGGTGCACTCCGTGCGGCGCTGAGCCTGGGCGGCCAAACAACCGCTGGAGGACCCCTGCACTGGCCCTTCCCTTCCCTCGCACAGAGCTCTTCCTGCTGGAGCCCTTGGCACTCTGCAAGCCCCCGGCCCCTAAGCCCTCCCCAAGGACGCCTGGGGCCTAGGTGCAAAGGCAAGGCAGGAGCGGAGCTGAGGCCAGGAAGGCGCCAGTGGCGTCTCCCAGCCTCGCGCAGCCTGCTCCTTCCTGGGCAGGAAGCCTAGCAGCGAGGCAAGTCTGGGCAAGGCTCGCCCAAGGCAGAGCAGCCTCGCGCCAGCAACTCTGCCAGAACGGGCCTCTGAGCAGAGCTGGAGCTCTGCCGTCCTGGAGGCGCACTCGGCTCCAGCCAAGTAGGGCTTGAGCCAAACGAGGCTGGGCTGCCTCTTCTTCCCTCGAGGAGGCTCGCCTCCCCGCCAGCTGTTCACTCGGCTTCCAGTTGGGGGCGCTCCTCGGCTCCTGCAGGTCTTGGCTCAGGGGCTGCTTGCCCTGAGCTGGGGCTGTGCGCGGGAGCCCAGGCACGCAGGGGCAGGCCCCAACCAGCTGCACACGTCTCTGCTGGGGAGGAGAGCGCTAGGGAAGCTACGTGTGTGAGGCAGCTGCTGGGCGCCCAGGGAGTCAGCCTCCGGGTGTGCGCGGCTGCAGAACCCAGCCAGGGCCCTGGGAGCCTGGGGCACTCCGTGCGGCGCTGAGTCTGGGAGGCCCAGCAACCGCTGGAGGAGCCCTGCACTGGCCCTTCCCTTCCCTCGCACAGAACTCTTCCTGCTGGAGCCCTTGGCACTCTGCAAGCCACCGGCCCCTAAGCCCTCCCCAAGGACGCCTGGGGCCAAGGTGCAAAGGCAAGGCAGGAGCGGAGCTGAGGCCAGGAAGGCGCCAGTGGTGTCTCCCAGCCTCGCGCAGCCTGCTCCTTCCTGGGCAGGAAGCCTAGCAGCGAGGCAAGTCTGGGCAAGGCTCGCCCAGGGCAGAGCAGCCTCGCGCCAGCAACTCTGCCAGAACGGGCCTCTGAGCAGAGCTGGAGCTCTGCCGTCCTGGAGGCGCACTCGGCTCCAGCCAAGTAGGGCTTGAGCCAAACGAGGCTGGGCTGCCTCTTCTTCCCTCGAGGAGGCTCGCCTCCCCGCCAGCTGTTCACTCGGCTTCCAGGTGGGGGCGCTCTGCGCCTCCTGCAGGTCTTGGCTCAGGGGCTGCTTGCCCTGAGCTGGGGCTGTGCGCGGGAGCCCAGGCACGCAGGGGCAGGCCCCAACGAGCTGCACACGTCTCTGCTGGGGAGGAGAGCGCTAGGGAAGCTACGTGTGTGAGGCAGCTGCTGGGCGCCCAGGGAGTCAGCCTCCGGGTGTGCGGGGCTGCAGACCCAAGCCAGGGGCCCTGGGAGCCTGGGGCACTCCGAGCGGCGCTGAGCCTGGGCGGCCAAGCAACCGCTGGAGGAGCCCTGCACTGGCCCTTCCCTTCCCTCGCACAGAGCTCTTCCTGCTGGAGCCCTTGGCAGTGTGCAAGCCACCGGACCCTAAGCCCTCCCCAAGGACGCCTGGGGCCTAGGTGCAAAGGCAAGGCAGGAGCGGAGCTGAGGCCAGGAAGGCGCCAGTGGCGTCTCCCAGCCTCGCGCAGCCTGCTCCTTCCTGGGCAGGAAGCCTAGCAGCGAGGCAAGTCTGGGCAAGGCTCGCCCAGGGCAGAGCAGCTTCGCGCCAGCAACTCTGCCAGAACGGGCCTCTGAGCAGAGCTGGAGCTCTGCCGTCCTGGAGGGGCACTCGGCTCCAGCCAAGTAGGGCTTGAGCCAAACGAGGCTGTGCTTCCTCTTCTTCCCTCGAGGAGGCTCGCCTCCCCGCCAGCTGTTCACTCGGCTTCCAGTTGGGGGCGCCCTTCGCCTCCTGCAGGTCTTGGCTCAGGGGCTGCTTGCCCTGAGCTGGGGCTGTGCGCAGGAGCCCAGGCACGCAGGGGCAGGCCCCAACCAGCTGCACACGTCTATGCTGGGGAGGAGAGCGCTATGGAAGCTACGTGTGTGAGGCAGCTGCTGGGCGCCCAGGGAGTCAGCCTCCTGGTGTGCGCGGCTGCAGAACCCAGCCAGGGGCCCTGGGAGCCTGGTGCACTCCGTGCGGCGCTGAGCCTGGGCGGCCAAGCAACCGCTGGAGGAGACCTGCACTGGCCCTTCCTTCCCTCGCCCAGAGCTCTTCCTGCTGGAGCCCTTGGCAGTGTGCAAGCCACCGGCCCCTAAGCCCTCCCCAAGGACGCCTGGGGCCTAGGTGCAAAGGCAAGGCAGGAGCGGAGCTGAGGCCAGGAAGGCGCCAGTGGCGTCTCCCAGCCTCGCGCAGCCTGCTCCTTCCAGGGCAGGAAGCCTAGCACCGAGGCAAGTCTGGGCAAGGCTCGCCCAGGGCAGAGCAGCCTCGCGCCAGCAACTCTGCCAGAACGGGCCTCTGAGCAGAGCTGGAGCTCTGCCGTCCTGGAGGCGCACTCGGCTCCAGCCAAGTAGGGCTTGAGCCAAACGAGGCTGGGCTGCCTCTTCTTCCCTCGAGGAGGCTCGCCTCCCCTCCAGCTGTTCACTCGGCTTCCAGGTGGGGGCGCTCTGCGCCTCCTGCAGGTCTTGGCTCAGGGGCTGCTTGCCCTGAGCTGGGGCTGTGCGCAGGAGCCCAGGCACGCAGGGGCAGGCCCCAACCAGCTGCACACGTCTCTGCTGGGGAGGAGAGCGCTAGGGAAGCTACGTGTGTGAGGCAGCTGCTGGGCGCCCAGGGAGTCAGCCTCCGGGTGTGCGGGGCTGCAGACCCCAGCCAGGGGCCCTGGGAGCCTGGTGCACTCCGTGCGGCGCTGAGCCTGGGCGGCCAAACAACCGCTGGAGGACCCCTGCACTGGCCCTTCCCTTCCCTCGCACAGAGCTCTTCCTGCTGGAGCCCTTGGCACTCTGCAAGCCCCCGGCCCCTAAGCCTTCCCCAAGGACGCCTGGGGCCTAGGTGCAAAGGCAAGGCAGGAGCGGAGCTGAGGCCAGGAAGGCGCCAGTGGCGTCTCCCAGCCTCGCGCAGCCTGCTCCTTCCTGGGCAGGAAGCCTAGCAGCGAGGCAAGTCTGGGCAAGGCTCGCCCAAGGCAGAGCAGCCTCGCGCCAGCAACTCTGCCAGAACGGGCCTCTGAGCAGAGCTGGAGCTCTGCCGTCCTGGAGGCGCACTCGGCTCCAGCCAAGTAGGGCTTGAGCCAAACGAGGCTGGGCTGCCTCTTCTTCCCTCGAGGAGGCTCGCCTCCCCGCCAGCTGTTCACTCGGCTTCCAGGTGGGGGCGCTCTGCGCCTCCTGCAGGTCTTGGCTCAGGGGCTGCTTGCCCTGAGCTGGGGCTGTGCGCGGGAGCCCAGGCACGCAGGGGCAGGCCCCAACCAGCTGCACACGTCTCTGCTGGGGAGGAGAGCGCTAGGGAAGCTACGTGTGTGAGGCAGCTGCTGGGCGCCCAGGGAGTCAGCCTCCGGGTGTGCGCGGCTGCAGAACCCAGCCAGGGCCCTGGGAGCCTGGGGCACTCCGTGCGGCGCTGAGTCTGGGAGGCCCAGCAACCGCTGGAGGAGCCCTGCACTGGCCCTTCCCTTCCCTCGCACAGAACTCTTCCTGCTGGAGCCCTTGGCACTCTGCAAGCCACCGGCCCCTAAGCCCTCCCCAAGGACGCCTGGGGCCAAGGTGCAAAGGCAAGGCAGGAGCGGAGCTGAGGCCAGGAAGGCGCCAGTGGTGTCTCCCAGCCTCGCGCAGCCTGCTCCTTCCTGGGCAGGAAGCCTAGCAGCGAGGCAAGTCTGGGCAAGGCTCGCCCAGGGCAGAGCAGCCTCGCGCCAGCAACTCTGCCAGAACGGGCCTCTGAGCAGAGCTGGAGCTCTGCCGTCCTGGAGGCGCACTCGGCTCCAGCCAAGTAGGGCTTGAGCCAAACGAGGCTGGGCTGCCTCTTCTTCCCTCGAGGAGGCTCGCCTCCCCGCCAGCTGTTCACTCGGCTTCCAGGTGGGGGCGCTCTGCGCCTCCTGCAGGTCTTGGCTCAGGGGCTGCTTGCCCTGAGCTGGGGCTGTGCGCGGGAGCCCAGGCACGCAGGGGCAGGCCCCAACGAGCTGCACACGTCTCTGCTGGGGAGGAGAGCGCTAGGGAAGCTACGTGTGTGAGGCAGCTGCTGGGCGCCCAGGGAGTCAGCCTCCGGGTGTGCGGGGCTGCAGACCCAAGCCAGGGGCCCTGGGAGCCTGGGGCACTCCGAGCGGCGCTGAGCCTGGGCGGCCAAGCAACCGCTGGAGGAGCCCTGCACTGGCCCTTCCCTTCCCTCGCACAGAGCTCTTCCTGCTGGAGCCCTTGGCAGTGTGCAAGCCACCGGACCCTAAGCCCTCCCCAAGGACGCCTGGGGCCTAGGTGCAAAGGCAAGGCAGGAGCGGAGCTGAGGCCAGGAAGGCGCCAGTGGCGTCTCCCAGCCTCGCGCAGCCTGCTCCTTCCTGGGCAGGAAGCCTAGCAGCGAGGCAAGTCTGGGCAAGGCTCGCCCAGGGCAGAGCAGCTTCGCGCCAGCAACTCTGCCAGAACGGGCCTCTGAGCAGAGCTGGAGCTCTGCCGTCCTGGAGGGGAACTCGGCTCCAGCCAAGTAGGGCTTGAGCCAAACGAGGCTGTGCTTCCTCTTCTTCCCTCGAGGAGGCTCGCCTCCCCGCCAGCTGTTCACTCGGCTTCCAGTTGGGGGCGCCCTTCGCCTCCTGCAGGTCTTGGCTCAGGGGCTGCTTGCCCTGAGCTGGGGCTGTGCGCAGGAGCCCAGGCACGCAGGGGCAGGCCCCAACCAGCTGCACACGTCTATGCTGGGGAGGAGAGCGCTATGGAAGCTACGTGTGTGAGGCAGCTGCTGGGCGCCCAGGGAGTCAGCCTCCTGGTGTGCGCGGCTGCAGAACCCAGCCAGGGGCCCTGGGAGCCTGGTGCACTCCGTGCGGCGCTGAGCCTGGGCGGCCAAGCAACCGCTGGAGGAGACCTGCACTGGCCCTTCCTTCCCTCGCACAGAGCTCTTCCTGCTGGAGCCCTTGGCAGTGTGCAAGCCACCGGCCCCTAAGCCCTCCCCAAGGACGCCTGGGGCCTAGGTGCAAAGGCAAGGCAGGAGCGGAGCTGAGGCCAGGAAGGCGCCAGTGGCGTCTCCCAGCCTCGCGCAGCCTGCTCCTTCCAGGGCAGGAAGCCTAGCACCGAGGCAAGTCTGGGCAAGGCTCGCCCAGGGCAGAGCAGCCTCGCGCCAGCAACTCTGCCAGAACGGGCCTCTGAGCAGAGCTGGAGCTCTACCGTCCTGAAGGCGCACTCGGCTCCAGCCAAGTAGGGCTTGAGCCAAACGAGGCTGGGCTGCCTCTTCTTCCCTCGAGGAGGCTCGCCTCCCCGCAGCTGTTCACTCGGCTTCCAGGTGGGGGCGCTCTGCGCCTCCTGCAGGTCTTGGCTCAGGGGCTGCTTGCCCTGAGCTGGGGCTGTGCGCGGGAGGCCAGGCACGCAGGGGCAGGCCCCAACCAGCTGCACACGTCTCTGCTGGGGAGGAGAGCGCTAGGGAAGCTACGTGTGTGAGGCAGCTGCTGGGCGCCCAGGGAGTCAGCCTCCGGGTGTGCGGGGCTGCAGACCCCAGCCAGGGGCCCTGGGAGCCTGGTGCACTCCGTGCGGCGCTGAGCCTGGGCGGCCAAGCAACCGCTGGAGGAGCCCTGCACTGGCCCTTCCCTTCCCTCGCACAGAGCTCTTCCTGCTGGAGCCCTTGGCAGTGTGCAAGCCACCTGCCCCTAAGCCCTCCCCAAGGACGCCTGGGGCCTAGGGGCAAAGGCAAGGCAGGAGCGGAGCTGAGGCCAGGAAGGCGCCAGTGGCGTCTCCCAGCCTCGCGCAGCCTGCTCCTTCCTGGGCAGGAAGCCTAGCAGCGAGGCAAGTCTGGGCAAGGCTCGCCCAGGGCAGAGCAGCCTCGCGCCAGCAACTCTGCCAGAACGGGCCTCTGAGCAGAGCTGGAGCTCTGCCGTCCTGGAGGCGCACTCGGCTCCAGCCAAGTAGGGCTTGAGCCAAACGAGTCTGTGCTGCCTCTTCTTCCCTCGAGGAGGCTCGCCTCCCCGCCAGGTGTTCACTCGGCTTCCAGGTGGGGGCGCACTGCGCCTCCTGCAGGTCTTGGCTCAGGGGCTGCTTGCCCTGAGCTGGGGCTGTGGGCGGGAGCCCAGGCACGCAGGGGCAGGCCCCAACTAGCTGCACACGTCTCTGCTGGGGAGGAGAGCGCTAGGGAAGCTACGTGTGTGAGGCAGCTGCTGGGCGCCCAGGGAGTCAGCCTCCGGGTGTGCGGGGCTGCAGACCCAAGCCAGGGGCCCTGGGATCCTGGGGCACTCCGAGCGGCGCTGAGTCTGGGCGGCCAAGCAACCGCTGGAGGAGCCCTGCACTGGCCCTTCCCTTCCCTCGCACAGAGCTCTTCCTGCTGGAGCCCTTGCCACTGTGCAAGCCACCGGCCCCTAAGCCCTCCCCAAGGACGCCTGGAGCCTAGGTGCAAAGGCAAGTCAGGAGCGGAGCTGAGGCCAGGAAGGCCCCAGTGGCGTCTCCCAGCCTCGCGCAGCCTGCTCCTTCCTGGGCAGGAAGCTTAGCAGCGAGGCAAGACTGGGCAAGGCTTGCCCAGGGCAGAGCAGCCTCGCGCCAGCAACTCTGCCAGAACGGGCCTCTGAGCAGAGCTGGGGCTCTGCCGTCCTGGAGGCGCACTCGGCTCCAGCCAAGTAGGGCTTGAGCCAAACGAGGCTGGGCTGCCTCTTCTTCCGTCGAGGAGGCTCGCCTCCCCGCCAGCTGTTCACTCGGCTTCCAGGTGGGGGCGCTCTGCGCCTCCTGCAGGTCTTGGCTCAGGGGCTGCTTGCCCTGAGCTGGGGCTGTGCGCGGGAGCCCAGGCACGCAGGGGCAGGCCCCAGCCAGCTGCACACGTCTCTGCTGGGGAGGAGAGCGCTAGGGAAGCTACGTGTGTGAGGCAGCTGCTGGGCGCCCAGGGAGTCAGCCTCCGGGTGTGCGGGGCTGCAGACCCCAGCCAGGGGTCCTGGGAGCCTGGGGCACTCCGTGCGGCGCTGAGCCTGGGCGGCCAAGCAACCGCTGGAGGAGCCTGGCACTGGCCCTTCCCTTCCCTCGCACAGAGCTCTTCCTGCTGGAGCCCTTGGCAGTGTGCAAGCCACCGGCCCCTAAGCCCTCCCCAAGGACGCCTGGGGCCTAGGTGCAAAGGCAAGGCAGGAGCGGAGCTGAGGCCAGGAAGGCGCCAGTGGCGTATCCCAGCCTCGCGCAGCCTGCTCCTTCCTGGGCAGGAAGCCTAGCAGCGAGGCAAGTCTGGGCAAAGCTCGCCCAGGGCAGAGCAGCCTAGCGGCAGCAACTTTGCCAGAACGGGCCTCTGAGCAGAGCTGGAGCTCTGCCGTCCTGGAGGCGCACTCGGCTCCAGCCAAGTAGGGCTTGAGCCAAACGAGGCTGGGCTACCTCTTCTTATCTCGAGGAGGCTCGCCTCCCCGCCAGCTGTTCACTCGGCTTCCAGGCGGGGGCGCTCTGCGCCTCCTGCAGGTCTTGGCTCAGGGGCTGCTTGCCCTGAGCTGGGGCTGTGGGCGGGAGCCCAGGCACGCAGGGGCAGGCCCCAACCAGCTGCACACGTCTCTGCTGGGGAGGAGAGCGCTAGGGAAGCTACGTGTGTGAGGCAGCTGCTGGGCGCCCAGGGAGTCAGCCTCCGGGTGTGCGGGGCTGCAGACCCCAGCCAGGGGCCCTGGGAGCCTGGTGCACTACGTGCGGCGCTGAGCCTGGGCGGCCAAGCAACCGCTGGAGGAGCCCTGCACTGGCCCTTCCCTTCCCTCGCACAGAGCTCTTCCTGCTGGAGCCCTTGGCAGTGTGCAAGCCTCCGGCCCCTAAGCCTTCCCCAAGGACGCCTGGGGCCTAGGTTCAAAAGCAAGGCAGGAGCGGAGCTGAGGCCAGGAAGGCGCCAGTGGCGTCTCCCAGCCTCGCACAGCCTGCTCCTTCCAGGGCAGGAAGCCTAGCAGCGAGGCAAGTCTGGGCAAGGCTCGCCCAGGGCAGAGCAGCCTCGCGACAGCAAATCTGCCAGAACGGGCCTCTGAGCAGAGCTGGAGCTCTGCCGTCCTGGAGGCGCACTCGGCTCCAGCCAAGTAGGGCTTGAGCCAAACGAGGCTGGGCTGCCTCTTCTTCCCTCGAGGAGGCTCGCCTCCCCGCCAGCTGTTCACTCGGCTTCCAGGTGGGGGCGCTCTGCGCCTCCTGCAGGTCTTGGCTCAGGGGCTGCTTGCCCTGAACTGGGGCTGTGCGCGGGATCCCAGGCACGCAGGGGCAGGCCCCAACCAGCTGCACACGTCTCTGCTGGGGAGGAGAGCGCTAGGGAAGCTACGTGTGTGAGGCAGCTGCTGGGCGCCCAGGGAGTCAGCCTCCGGTTGTGCGGGGCTGCAGACCCCAGCCAGGGGCCCTGGGAGCCTGGGGCACTCCGTGCGGCGCTGAGCCTGGGCGGCCAAGCAACCGCTGGAGGAGCCCTGCACTGGCCCTTCCCTTCCCTCGCACAGAGCTCTTCCTGCTGGAGCCCTTGGCACTGTGGAAGCCACCGGCCCCTAAGCCCTCCCCAAGGACGCCTGGGGCCTAGGTGCAAAGGCAAGGCAGGAGCGGAGCTGAGGCCAGAAAGGCGCCGGTGGCGTCTCCCAGCCTCGCGCAGCCTGCTCCTTCCTGGGCAGGAAGCCTAGCAGCGAGGCAAGTCTGGTCAAGGCTCCCCCAGGGCAGAGCAGCCTCGCGCCAGCAACTCTGCCAGAACGGGCCTCTGAGCAGAGCTGGAGCTCTGCCTTCCTGGAGGCACACTCGGCTCCAGCCAAGTAGGGCTTGAGCCAAACGAGGCTGGGCTGCCTCTTCTTCCCTCGAGGAGGCTCGCCTCCCCTCCAGCTGTTCACTCGGCTTCCAGGTGGGGGCGCTCTGCGCCTCCTGCAGGTCTTGGCTCAGGGGCTGCTTGCCCTGAGCTGGGGCTGTGCGCGGGAGCCCAGGCACGCAGGGGCAGGCCCCAACCAGCTGCACACGTCTCTGCTGGGGAGGAGAGCGCTAGGGAAGCTACGTGTGTGAGGCAACTGCTGGGCGCCCAGGGAGTCAGCCTCCGGGTGTGCGGGGCTGCAGACCCCAGCCAGGGGCCCTGGGAGCCTGGTGCACTCCATGCGGCGCTGAGCCTGGGCGGCCAAGCAACCGCTGGAGGAGCCCTGCACTGGCCCTTCCCTTCCCTCGCACAGAGCTCTTCCTGCTGGAGCCCTTGGCAGTGTGCAAGCCACCGGCCCCTAAGCCCTCCCCAAGGACGCCTGGGGCCTAGGTGCAAAGGCAAGGCAGGAGCGGAGCTGAGGCCAGGAAGGCGCCAGTGGCGTCTCCCAGCCTCGCGCAGCCTGCTCCTTCCTGGGCAGGAAGCCTAGCAGCGAGGCAAGTCTGGGCAAGGCTCGCCCAGGGCAGAGCAGCCTCGCGCCAGCAACTCTGCCAGATCGGGCCTCTGAGCAGAGCTGGAGCTCTGCCGTCCTGGAGGCGCACTCGGCTCCAGCCAAGTAGGGCTTGAGCCAAACGAGGCTGGGCTGCCTCTTCTTCCCTCGAGGAAGCTCGCCTCCCCGCCAGCTGTTCACTCGGCTTCCAGGTGGGGGCGCTCTGCGCCTCCTGCAGGTCTTGGCTCAGGGGCTGCTTGCCCTGAGCTGGGGCTGTGGGCGGGAGCCAAGGCACGCAGGGGCAGGCCCCTACCATCTGCACACGTCTCTGCTGGGGAGGAGAGCGCTAGGGAAGCTACGTGTGTGAGGCAGCTGCTGGGCGCCCAGGGATTCAGCCTCCGGGTGTGCGGGGCTGCAGACCCCAGCCAGGGGCCCTGGGAGCCTGGTGCACTCCGTGCGGCGCTGAGCCTGGGCGGCCAAGCAACCGCTGGAGAAGCCCTGCACTGGCCCTTCCCTTCCCTCGCACAGAGCTCTTCCTGCTGGAGCCCTTGGCAGTGTGCAAGCCACTGGCCCCTAAGCCCTCCCCAAGGACGCCTGGGGCCTAGGTGCAAAGGCAAGGCAGGAGCGGAGCTGAGGCCAGGAAGGCGCCAGTGGCGTATCCCAGCCTCGCGCAGCCTGCTCCTTCCTGGGCAGGAAGCCTAGCAGCGAGGCAAGTCTGGGCAAGGCTCGCCCAGGGCAGAGCAGCCTCGCGCCAGCAACTCTGCCAGAACGGGCCTCTGAGCAGAGCTGGAGCTCTGCCGTCCTGGAGGCGCACTCGGCTCCAGCCAAGTAGGGCTTGAGCCAAACGAGGCTGGGCTGCCTCTTCTTCCCTCGAGGAGGCTCGCCTCCCCGCCAGCTGTTCACTCGGCTTCCAGGTGGGGGCGCTCTGCGCCTCCTGCAGCTCTTGGCTCAGGGGCTGCTTGCCCTGAGCTGGGGCTGTGGGCGGGATCCCAGGCACGCAGGGGCAGGCCCCTACCAGCTGCACACGTCTCTGCTGGGGAGGAGAGCGCTAGGGAAGCTACGTGTGTGAGGCAGCTGCTGGGCGCCCAGGGAGTCAGCCTCCGGGTGTGCGGGGCTGCAGACTCCAGCCAGGGGCCCTGGGAGCCTGGGGCACTCCGTGCGGCGCTGAGCCTGGGCGGCCAAGCAACCGCTGAAGGAGCCTGGCACTGGCCCTTCCCTTCCCTCGCACAGAGCTCTTCCTGCTGGAGTCCTTGGCAGTGTGCAAGCCACCGGCCCCTAAGCCCTCCCCAAGGAAGCCTGGGGCCTATGTGCAAGGGCAAGGCAGGAGCGGAGCTGAGGCCAGGAAGGCGCCAGTGGCGTCTCCCAGCCTCGCGCAGCCTGCTCCTTCCTGGGCAGGAAGCCTAGCGGCGAGGCAAGTCTGGGCAACGCTCGCCCAGGGCAGAGCAGCCTCGCGCCAGCAACTCTGCCAGAACGGGCCTCTGAGCAGAGCTGGAGCTCTGCCGTCCTGGAGGCGCACTCGGCTCCAGCCAAGTAGGGCTTGAGCCAAACGAGGCTGGGCTGCCTCTTCTTCCCTCGAGGAGGCTCGCCTCCCCGCCAGCTGTTCACTCGGCTTCCAGTTGGGGGCGCTCCTCGGCTCCTGCAGGTCTTGGCTCAGGGGCTGCTTGCCATGAGCTGGGGCTGTGCGCGGGAGCCCAGGCACGCAGGGGCAGGCGCCAACCAGCTGCACACGTCTCTGCTGGGGAGGAGAGCGCTAGGGAAGCTACGTGTGTGAGGCAGCTGCTGGGCGCCCAGGGAGTCAGCCTCCGGGTGTGCGGGGCTGCAGACCCCAGCCAGGGGCCCTGGGAGCCTGGGGCACTCCGTGCGGCGCTGAGCCTGGGCGGCCAAGCAACCGCTGGAGGAGCCCTGCACTGGCCCTTCCCTTCCCTCGCACAGAGCTCTTCCTGCTGGAGCCCTTGGCCGTGTGCAAGCCACCGGCCCCTAAGCCCTCCCCAAGGACGCCTGGGGCCTAGGTGCAAAGGCAAGGCAGGAGTGGAGCTGAGGCCAGGATGGCGCCAGTGGCGTCTCCCAGCCTCGCGCAGCCTGCTCCTTCCTGGGCAGGAAGCCTAGCAGCGAGGCAAGTCTGGGCAAGGGTCGCCCAGGGCAGAGCAGCCTCGCGCCAGCAACTCGGCCAGAACGGGCCTCTGAGCAGAGCTGGAGCTCTGCCGTCCTGGAGGTGCACTCGGCTCCAGCCAAGTAGGGCTTGAGCCAAACGAGGCTGTGCTGCCTCTTCTTCCCTCGAGGAGGCTCGCCTCCCCGCCAGCTGTTCACTCGGCTTCCAGTTGGGGGCGCTCTTCGCCTCCTGCAGGTCTTGGCTCAGGGGCTGCTTGCCCTGAGCTGGGGCTGTGCGCAGGAGCCCAGGCACGCAGGGGCAGGCCCCAACCAGCTGCACACGTCTCTGCTGGGGAGGAGAGCGCTAGGGAAGCTACGTGTGTGAGGCAGCTGCTGGGCGCCCAGGGAGTCAGCCTCTGGGTGTGCGGGGCTGCAGACCCCAGCCAGGGCCCTGGGAGCCTGGGGCACTCCGTGCGGCGCTGAGTCTGGGCGGACAAGCAACCGCTGGAGGTGCCCTGCACTGGCCCTTCTCTTCCCTCGCACAGAACTCTTCCTGCTGGAGCCCTTGGCACTCTGCAAGCCACCGGCCCCTAAGCCCTCCCAAAGGACGCCTGGGGCCTAGGTGCAAAGGCAAGGCAGGAGCGGAGCTGAGGCCTGGAAGGCGACAGGGGCGTCTCCCAGCCTCGCGCAGCCTGCTCCTACCTGGGCAGGAAGCCTAGCAGCGAGGCAAGTCTGGGCAAGGCTCGCCCAGGGCAGAGCAGCCTCGCGCCAGCAACTCTGACAGAACGGGCCTCTGAGCAGAGCTGGAGCTCTGCCGTCCTGCAGGCGTACTCGGCTCCAGCCAAGTAGGGCTTGAGCCAAACGAGGCTGGGCTGCCTCTTCTTCCCTCGTGGAGGCTCGCCTCCCCGCCAGCTGTTCACTCGGCTTCCAGGTGGGGGCGCTCTGCGCCTCCTGCAGCTCTTGGCTCAGGGGCTGCTTGCCCTGAGCTGGGGCTGTGGGCGGGAGCCCAGGCACGCAGGGGCAGGCCCCAACCTGCTGCACACGTCTCTGCTGGGGAGGAGAGCGCTAGGGAAGCTACGTGTGTGAGGCAGCTGCTGGGCGCCCAGGGAGTCAGCCTCCGGGTGTGCGGGGCTGCAGACCCCAGCCAGGGGCCCTGGGAGCCTGGTGCACTCCGTGCGGCGCTGAGCCTGGGAGGCCAAGCAACCGCTGGAGGAGCCCTGCACTGGCCCTTCCTTTCCCTCGCACAGAGCTCTTCCTGCTGGAGCCCTTGGCAGTGTGCAAGCCACCGGCCCCTAAGCCGTCCCCAAGGACGCCTGGGGCCTAGGTGCAAAGGCAAGGCAGGAGCGGAGCTGAGGCCTGGAAGGCGCCAGTGGCGTCTCCCAGCCTCGCGCAGCCTGCTCCTTCCTGGGCAGGAAGCCTAGCAGCGAGGCAAGTCTGGGCAAGGCTCGCCCAGGGCAGAGCAGCCTCGCGCCAGCAACTCTGCCAGAACGGGCCTCTGAGCAGAGCTGGAGCTCTGCCGTCCTGGAGGCGTACTCGGCTCCAGCCAAGTAGGCCTTGAGCCAAACGAGGCTGGGCTGCCTCTTCTTCCCTCGAGGAGGCTCGCCTCCCCGCCAGCTGTTCACTCGGCTTCCAGGTGGGGGCGCTCTGCGCCTCCTGCAGGTCTTGGCTCAGGGGCTGCTTGCCCTGAGCTGGGGCTGTGGGCGGGATCCCAGGCACGCAGGGGCAGGCCCCTACCAGCTGCACACGTCTCTGCTGGGGAGGAGAGCGCTAGGGAAGCTACGTGTGTGAGGCAGCTGCTGGGCGCCCAGGGAGTCAGCCTCCGGGTGTGCGGGGCTGCAGACTCCAGCCAGGGGCCCTGGGAGCCTGGGGCACTCCGTGCGGCGCTGAGCCTGGGCGGCCAAGCAACCGCTGAAGGAGCCTGGCACTGGCCCTTCCCTTCCCTCGCACAGAGCTCTTCCTGCTGGAGTCCTTGGCAGTGTGCAAGCCACCGGCCCCTAAGCCCTCCCCAAGGAAGCCTGGGGCCTATGTGCAAGGGCAAGGCAGGAGCGGAGCTGAGGCCAGGAAGGCGCCAGTGGCGTCTCCCAGCCTCGCGCAGCCTGCTCCTTCCTGGGCAGGAAGCCTAGCGGCGAGGCAAGTCTGGGCAACGCTCGCCCAGGGCAGAGCAGCCTCGCGCCAGCAACTCTGCCAGAACGGGCCTCTGAGCAGAGCTGGAGCTCTGCCGTCCTGGAGGCGCACTCGGCTCCAGCCAAGTAGGGCTTGAGCCAAACGAGGCTGGGCTGCCTCTTCTTCCCTCGAGGAGGCTCGCCTCCCCGCCAGCTGTTCACTCGGCTTCCAGTTGGGGGCGCTCCTCGGCTCCTGCAGGTCTTGGCTCAGGGGCTGCTTGCCATGAGCTGGGGCTGTGCGCGGGAGCCCAGGCACGCAGGGGCAGGCGCCAACCAGCTGCACACGTCTCTGCTGGGGAGGAGAGCGCTAGGGAAGCTACGTGTGTGAGGCAGCTGCTGGGCGCCCAGGGAGTCAGCCTCCGGGTGTGCGGGGCTGCAGACCCCAGCCAGGGGCCCTGGGAGCCTGGGGCACTCCGTGCGGCGCTGAGCCTGGGCGGCCAAGCAACCGCTGGAGGAGCCCTGCACTGGCCCTTCCCTTCCCTCGCACAGAGCTCTTCCTGCTGGAGCCCTTGGCAGTGTGCAAGCCACCGGCCCATAAGCCCTCCCCAAGGACGCCTGGGGCCTAGGTGCAAAGGCAAGGCAGGAGTGGAGCTGAGGCCAGGATGGCGCCAGTGGCGTCTCCCAGCCTCGCGCAGCCTGCTCCTTCCTGGGCAGGAAGCCTAGCAGCGAGGCAAGTCTGGGCAAGGGTCGCCCAGGGCAGAGCAGCCTCGCGCCAGCAACTCGGCCAGAACGGGCCTCTGAGCAGAGCTGGAGCTCTGCCGTCCTGGAGGTGCACTCGGCTCCAGCCAAGTAGGGCTTGAGCCAAACGAGGCTGTGCTGCCTCTTCTTCCCTCGAGGAGGCTCGCCTCCCCGCCAGCTGTTCACTCGGCTTCCAGTTGGGGGCGCTCTTCGCCTCCTGCAGGTCTTGGCTCAGGGGCTGCTTGCCCTGAGCTGGGGCTGTGCGCAGGAGCCCAGGCACGCAGGGGCAGGCCCCAACCAGCTGCACACGTCTCTGCTGGGGAGGAGAGCGCTAGGGAAGCTACGTGTGTGAGGCAGCTGCTGGGCGCCCAGGGAGTCAGCCTCCGGGTGTGCGGGGCTGCAGAACCCAGCCAGGGCCCTGGGAGCCTGGGGCACTCCGTGCGGCGCTGAGTCTGGGCGGCCAAGCAACCGCTGGAGGTGCCCTGCACTGGCCCTTCTCTTCCCTCGCACAGAACTCTTCCTGCTGGAGCCCTTGGCACTCTGCAAGCCACCGGCCCCTAAGCCCTCCCAAAGGACGCCTGGGGCCTAGGTGCAAAGGCAAGGCAGGAGCGGAGCTGAGGCCTGGAAGGCGACAGGGGCGTCTCCCAGCCTCGCGCAGCCTGCTCCTACCTGGGCAGGAAGCCTAGCAGCGAGGCAAGTCTGGGCAAGGCTCGCCCAGGGCAGAGCAGCCTCGCGCCAGCAACTCTGACAGAACGGGCCTCTGAGCAGAGCTGGAGCTCTGCCGTCCTGCAGGCGTACTCGGCTCCAGCCAAGTAGGGCTTGAGCCAAACGAGGCTGGGCTGCCTCTTCTTCCCTCGTGGAGGCTCGCCTCCCCGCCAGCTGTTCACTCGGCTTCCAGGTGGGGGCGCTCTGCGCCTCCTGCAGCTCTTGGCTCAGGGGCTGCTTGCCCTGAGCTGGGGCTGTGGGCGGGAGCCCAGGCACGCAGGGGCAGGCCCCAACCTGCTGCACACGTCTCTGCTGGGGAGGAGAGCGCTAGGGAAGCTACGTGTGTGAGGCAGCTGCTGGGCGCCCAGGGAGTCAGCCTCCGGGTGTGCGGGGCTGCAGACCCCAGCCAGGGGCCCTGGGAGCCTGGTGCACTCCGTGCGGCGCTGAGCCTGGGAGGCCAAGCAACCGCTGGAGGAGCCCTGCACTGGCCCTTCCTTTCCCTCGCACAGAGCTCTTCCTGCTGGAGCCCTTGGCAGTGTGCAAGCCACCGGCCCCTAAGCCGTCCCCAAGGACGCCTGGGGCCTAGGTGCAAAGGCAAGGCAGGAGCGGAGCTGAGGCCTGGAAGGCGCCAGTGGCGTCTCCCAGCCTCGCGCAGCCTGCTCCTTCCTGGGCAGGAAGCCTAGCAGCGAGGCAAGTCTGGGCAAGGCTCGCCCAGGGCAGAGCAGCCTCGCGCCAGCAACTCTGCCAGAACGGGCCTCTGAGCAGAGCTGGAGCTCTGCCGTCCTGGAGGCGTACTCGGCTCCAGCCAAGTAGGCCTTGAGCCAAACGAGGCTGGGCTGCCTCTTCTTCCCTCGAGGAGGCTCGCCTCCCCGCCAGCTGTTCACTCGGCTTCCAGGTGGGGGCGCTCTGCGCCTCCTGCAGGTCTTGGCTCAGGGGCTGCTTGCCCTGAGCTGGGGCTGTGCGCAGGAGCCCAGGCACGCAGGGGCAGGCCCCAACCAGCTGCACACGTCTCTGCTGGGGAGGAGAGCGTTAGGGAAGCTACGTGTGTGAGGCAGCTGCTGGGCGGCCAGGGAGTCAGACTCCGGGTGTGCGGGGCTGCAGACCCCAGCCAGGGGCCCTGGGAGCCTGGTGCACTCCGTGCGGCGCTGAGCCTGGGCGGCCAAGCAACCGCTGGAGGAGACCTGCACTGGCCCTTCCTTCCCTCGCACAGAGCTCTTCCTGCTGGAGTCCTTGGCAGTGTGCAAGCCACCGGCCCCTAAGCCCTCCCCAAGGAAGCCTGGGGCCTATGTGCAAGGGCAAGGCAGGAGCGGAGCTGAGGCCAGGAAGGCGCCAGTGGCGTCTCCCAGCCTCGCGCAGCCTGCTCCTTCCTGGGCAGGAAGCCTAGCGGCGAGGCAAGTCTGGGCAACGCTCGCCCAGGGCAGAGCAGCCTCGCGCCAGCAACTCTGCCAGAACGGGCCTCTGAGCAGAGCTGGAGCTCTGCCGTCCTGGAGGCGCACTCGGCTCCAGCCAAGTAGGGCTTGAGCCAAACGAGGCTGGGCTGCCTCTTCTTCCCTCGAGGAGGCTCGCCTCCCCGCCAGCTGTTCACTCGGCTTCCAGTTGGGGGCGCTCCTCGGCTCCTGCAGGTCTTGGCTCAGGGGCTGCTTGCCCTGAGCTGGGGCTGTGCGCGGGAGCCCAGGCACGCAGGGGCAGGCCCCAACCAGCTGCACACGTCTCTGCTGGGGAGGAGAGCGCTAGGGAAGCTACGTGTGTGAGGCAGCTGCTGGGCGCCCAGGGAGTCAGCCTCCGGGTGTGCGGGGCTGCAGACCCCAGCCAGGGGCCCTGGGAGCCTGGGGCACTCCGTGCGGCGCTGAGCCTGGGCGGCCAAGCAACCGCTGGAGGAGCCCTGCACTGGCCCTTCCCTTCCCTCGCACAGAGCTCTTCCTGCTGGAGCCCTTGGCAGTGTGCAAGCCACCGGCCCCTAAGCCCTCCCCAAGGACGCCTGGGGCCTAGGTGCAAAGGCAAGGCAGGAGTGGAGCTGAGGCCAGGATGGCGCCAGTGGCGTCTCCCAGCCTCGCGCAGCCTGCTCCTTCCTGGGCAGGAAGCCTAGCAGCGAGGCAAGTCTGGGCAAGGGTCGCCCAAGGCAGAGCAGCCTCGCGCCAGCAACTCGGCCAGAACGGGCCTCTGAGCAGAGCTGGAGCTCTGCCGTCCTGGAGGTGCACTCGGCTCCAGCCAAGTAGGGCTTGAGCCAAACGAGGCTGTGCTGCCTCTTCTTCCCTCGAGGAGGCTCGCCTCCCCGCCAGCTGTTCACTCGGCTTCCAGTTGGGGGCGCTCTTCGCCTCCTGCAGGTCTTGGCTCAGGGGCTGCTTGCCCTGAGCTGGGGCTGTGCGCAGGAGCCCAGGCACGCAGGGGCAGGCCCCAACCAGCTGCACACGTCTCTGCTGGGGAGGAGAGCGCTAGGGAAGCTACGTGTGTGAGGCAGCTGCTGGGCGGCCAGGGAGTCAGCCTCCGGGTGTGCGGGGCTGCAGAACCCAGCCAGGGCCCTGGGAGCCTGGGGCACTCCGTGCGGCGCTGAGTCTGGGCGGCCAAGCAACCGCTGGAGGTGCCCTGCACTGGCCCTTCTCTTCCCTCGCACAGAACTCTTCCTGCTGGAGCCCTTAGCACTCTGCAAGCCACCGGCCCCTAAGCCCTCCCCAAGGACGCCTGGGGCCTAGGTGCAAAGGCAAGGCAGGAGCGGAGCTGAGGCCAGGAAGGCGCCAGTGGCGTCTCCCAGCCTCGCGCAGCCTGCTCCTTCCTGGGCAGGAAGCCTAGCAGCGAGGCAAGTCTGGGCAAGGCTCGCCCAGGGCAGAGCAGCCTCGCGCCAGCAACTCTGCCAGATCGGGCCTCTGAGCAGAGCTGGAGCTCTGCCGTCCTGGAGGCGCACTCGGCTCCAGCCAAGTAGGGCTTGAGCCAAACGAGGCTGGGCTGCCTCTTCTTCCCTCGAGGAGGCTCGCCTCCCCGCCAGCTGTTCACTCGGCTTCCAGGTGGGGGCGCTCTGCGCCTCCTGCAGGTCTTGGCTCAGGGGCTGCTTGCCCTGAGCTGGGGCTTTGGGCGGGGGCCCAGGCACGCAGGGGCAGGCCCCAACCAGCTGCACACGTCTCTGCTGGGGAGGAGAGCGCTAGGGAAGCTACGTGTGTGAGGCAGCTGCTGGTCGCCCAGGGAGTCAGTCTCTGGGTGTGCGGGGCTGCAGACCCAAGCCAGGGGCCCTGGGAGCCTGGGGCACTCCGAGCGGCGCTGAGCCTGGGCGGCCAAGCAACCGCTGGAGGAGCCCTGCACTGGCCCTTCCCTTCCCTCGCACAGAGCTCTTCCTGCTGGAGCCCTTGGCAGTGTGCAAGCCACCGGCCCCTAAGCCCTCCCCAAGGACGCCTGGGGCCTAGGTGCAAAGGCAAGGCAGGAGCGGAGCTGAGGCCTGGAAGGCGACAGGGGCGTCTCCCAGCCTCGCGCAGCCTGCTCCTACCTGGGCAGGAAGCCTAGCAGCGAGGCAAGTCTCGGCAAGGCTCGCCCAGGGCAGAGCAGCCTCGCGCCAGCAACTCTGACAGAACGGGCCTCTGAGCAGAGCTGGAGCTCTGCCGTCCTGCAGGCGTACTCGGCTCCAGCCAAGTAGGGCTTGAGCCAAACGAGGCTGGGCTGCCTCTTCTTCCCTCGTGGAGGCTCGCCTCCCCGCCAGCTGTTCACTCGGCTTCCAGGTGGGGGCGCTCTGCGCCTCCTGCAGCTCTTGGCTCAGGGGCTGCTTGCCCTGAGCTGGGGCTGTGGGCGGGAGCCCAGGCACGCAGGGGCAGGCCCCAACCTGCTGCACACGTCTCTGCTGGGGAGGAGAGCGCTAGGGAAGCTACGTGTGTGAGGCAGCTGCTGGGCGCCCAGGGAGTCAGCCTCCGGGTGTGCGGGGCTGCAGACCCCAGCCAGGGGCCCTGGGAGCCTGGGGCACTCCGTGCGGCGCTGAGCCTGGGCGGCCAAGCAACCGCTGGAGGAGCCCTGCACTGGCCCTTCCCTTCCCTCGCACAGAGCTCTTCCTGCTGGAGCCCTTGGCACTGTGGAAGCCACCGGCCCCTAAGCCCTCCCCAAGGACGCCTGGGGCCTAGGTGCAAAGGCAAGGCAGGAGCGGAGCTGAGGCCAGAAAGGCGCCGGTGGCGTCTCCCAGCCTCGCGCAGCCTGCTCCTTCCTGGGCAGGAAGCCTAGCAGCGAGGCAAGTCTGGTCAAGGCTCGCCCAGGGCAGAGCAGCCTCGCGCCAGCAACTCTGCCAGAACGGGCCTCTGAGCAGAGCTGGAGCTCTGCCTTCCTGGAGGCACACTCGGCTCCAGCCAAGTAGGGCTTGAGCCAAACGAGGCTGGGCTGCCTCTTCTTCCCTCGAGGAGGCTCGCCTCCCCTCCAGCTGTTCACTCGGCTTCCAGGTGGGGGCGCTCTGCGCCTCCTGCAGGTCTTGGCTCAGGGGCTGCTTGCCCTGAGCTGGGGCTGTGCGCGGGAGCCCAGGCACGCAGGGGCAGGCCCCAACCAGCTGCACACGTCTCTGCTGGGGAGGAGAGCGCTAGGGAAGCTACGTGTGTGAGGCAGCTGCTGGGCGCCCAGGGAGTCAGCCTCCGGGTGTGCGGGGCTGCAGACCCCAGCCAGGGGACCTGGGAGCCTGGTGCACTCCATGCGGCGCTGAGCCTGGGCGGCCAAGCAACCGCTGGAGGAGCCCTGCACTGGCCCTTCCCTTCCCTCGCACAGAGCTCTTCCTGCTGGAGCCCTTGGCAGTGTGCAAGCCACCGGCCCCTAAGCCCTCCCCAAGGACGCCTGGGGCCTATGTGCAAAGGCAAGGCAGGAGCGGAGCTGAGGCCAGGAAGGCGCCAGTGGCGTCTCCCAGCCTCGCGCAGCCTGCTCCTTCCTGGGCAGGAAGCCTAGCAGCGAGGCAAGTCTGGGCAAGGCTCGCCCAGGGCAGAGCAGCCTCGCGCCAGCAACTCTGCCAGAACGGGCCTCTGAGCAGAGCTGGAGCTCTGCCGTCCTGGAGGCACACTCGGCTCCAGCCAAGTAGGGCTTGAGCCAAACGAGGCTGGGCTGCCTCTTCTTCCCTCGAGGAGGCTCGCCTCCCCGCCAGCTGTTCACTCGGCTTCCAGGTGGGGGCGCTCTGCGCCTCCTGCAGCTCTTGGCTCAGGGGCTGCTTGCCCTGAGCTGGGGCTGTGGGCGGGATCCCAGGCACGCAGGGGCAGGCCCCAACCAGCTGCACACGTCTCTGCTGGGGAGGAGAGCGCTAGGGAAGCTACGTGTGTGAGGCAGCTGCTGGGCGCCCAGGGAGTCAGCCTCCGGGTGTGCGGGGCTGCAGACTCCAGCCAGGGGCCCTGGGAGCCTGGGGCACTCCGTGCGGCGCTGAGCCTGGGCGGCCAAGCAACCGCTGAAGGAGCCCTGCACTGGCCCTTCCCTTCCCTCGCACAGAGCTCTTCCTGCTGGAGTCCTTGGCAGTGTGCAAGCCACCGGCCCCTAAGCCCTCCCCAAGGAAGCCTGGGGCCTATGTGCAAGGGCAAGGCAGGAGCGGAGCTGAGGCCAGGAAGGCGCCAGTGGCGTCTCCCAGCCTCGCGCAGCCTGCTCCTTCCTGGGCAGGAAGCCTAGCGGCGAGGCAAGTCTGGGCAACGCTCGCCCAGGGCAGAGCAGCCTCGCGCCAGCAACTCTGCCAGAACGGGCCTCTGAGCAGAGCTGGAGCTCTGCCGTCCTGGAGGCGCACTCGGCTCCAGCCAAGTAGGGCTTGAGCCAAACGAGGCTGGGCTGCCTCTTCTTCCCTCGAGGATGCTCGCCTCCCCGCCAGCTGTTCACTCGGCTTCCAGTTGGGGGCGCTCCTCGGCTCCTGCAGGTCTTGGCTCAGGGGCTGCTTGCCCTGAGCTGGGGCTGTGCGCGGGAGCCCAGGCACGCAGGGGCAGGCCCCAACCAGCTGCACACGTCTCTGCTGGGGAGGAGAGCGCTAGGGAAGCTACGTGTGTGAGGCAGCTGCTGGGCGCCCAGGGAGTCAGCCTCCGGGTGTGCGGGGCTGCAGACCCCAGCCAGGGGCCCTGGGAGCCTGGGCACTCCGTGCGGCGCTGAGCCTGGGCGGCCAAGCAACCGCTGGAGGAGCCCTGCACTGGCCCTTCCCTTCCCTCGCACAGAGCTCTTCCTGCTGGAGCCCTTGGCAGTGTGCAAGCCACCGGCCCCTAAGCCCTCCCCAAGGACGCCTGGGGCCTAGGTGCAAAGGCAAGGCAGGAGTGGAGCTGAGGCCAGGATGGCGCCAGTGGCGTCTCCCAGCCTCGCGCAGCCTGCTCCTTCCTGGGCAGGAAGCCTAGCAGCGAGGCAAGTCTGGGCAAGGGTCGCCCAGGGCAGAGCAGCCTCGCGCCAGCAACTCGGCCAGAACGGGCCTCTGAGCAGAGCTGGAGCTCTGCCGTCCTGGAGGTGCACTCGGCTCCAGCCAAGTAGGGCTTGAGCCAAACGAGGCTGGGCTGCCTCTTCTTCCCTCGAGGAGGCTCGCCTCCCCGCCAGCTGTTCACTCGGCTTCCAGTTGGGGGCGCTCTTCGCCTCCTGCAGGTCTTGGCTCAGGGGCTGCTTGCCCTGAGCTGGGGCTGTGCGCAGGAGCCCAGGCACGCAGGGGCAGGCCCCAACCAGCTGCACACGTCTCTGCTGGGGAGGAGAGCGCTAGGGAAGCTACGTGTGTGAGGCAGCTGCTGGGCGCCCAGGGAGTCAGCCTCCGGGTGTGCGGGGCTGCAGAACCCAGCCAGGGCCCTGGGAGCCTGGGGCACTCCGTGCGGCGCTGAGTCTGGGCGGCCAAGCAACCGCTGGAGGTGCCCTGCACTGGCCCTTCTCTTCCCTCGCACAGAACTCTTCCTGCTGGAGCCCTTGGCACTCTGCAAGCCACCGGCCCCTAAGCCCTCCCCAAGGACGCCTGGGGCCTAGGTGCAAAGGCAAGGCAGGAGCGGAGCTGAGGCCAGGAAGGCGCCAGTGGCGTCTCCCAGCCTCGCGCAGCCTGCTCCTTCCTGGGCAGGAAGCCTAGCAGCGAGGCAAGTCTGGGCAAGGCTCGCCCAGGGCAGAGCAGCCTCGCGCCAGCAACTCTGCCAGATCGGGCCTCTGAGCAGAGCTGGAGCTCTGCCGTCCTGGAGGCGCACTCGGCTCCAGCCAAGTAGGGCTTGAGCCAAACGAGGCTGGGCTGCCTCTTCTTCCCTCGAGGAGGCTCGCCTCCCCGCCAGCTGTTCACTCGGCTTCCAGGTGGGGGCGCTCTGCGCCTCCTGCAGGTCTTGGCTCAGGGGCTGCTTGCCCTGAGCTGGGGCTTTGGGCGGGGGCCCAGGCACGCAGGGGCAGGCCCCAACCAGCTGCACACGTCTCTGCTGGGGAGGAGAGCGCTAGGGAAGCTACGTGTGTGAGGCAGCTGCTGGGCGCCCAGGGAGTCAGCCTCCGTGTGTGCGGGGCTGCAGACTCCAGCCAGGGGCCCTGGGAGCCTGGTGCACTCCGTGCGGCGCTGAGCCTGGGCGGCCAAGCAACCCCTGTAGGAGCCCTGCACTGGCCCTTCCTTCCCTCGCACAGAGCTCTTCCTGCTGGAGCCCTTGGCAGTGTGCAAGCCACCGGCCCCTAAGCCCTCCCCAAGAACGCCTGGGGCCTAGGTGCAAAGGCAAGGCAGGAGCGGAGCTGAGGCCAGGAAGGCGCCAGTGGCGTCTCCCAGCCTCGCGCAGCCTGCTCCTTCCAGGGCAGGAAGCCTAGCAGCGAGGCAAGTTTGGGCAAGGCTCGCCCAGGGCAGAGCAGCCTCGCGCCAGCAACTCTGCCAGAACGGGCCTCTGAGCAGAGCTGGAGCTCTGCCGTCCTGGAGGCGCACTCGGCTTCAGCCAAGTAGGGCTTGAGCCAAACGAGGCTGGGCTGCCTCTTCTTCCCTCGAGGAGGCTCGCCTCCCCGCCAGCTGTTCACTCGGCTTTCAGGTGGGGGCGCTCTGCGCCTCCTGCAGGTCTTGGCTCAGGGGCTGCTTGCCCTGAGCTGGGGCTGTGGGCGGGGGCCCAGGCACGCAGGGGCAGGCCCCAACCAGCTGCACACGTCTCTGCTGGGGAGGAGAGCGCTAGGGAAGCTACGAGTGTGAGGCAGCTGCTGGGCGCCCAGGGAGTCAGCCTCCGGGTGTGCGGGGCTGCAGACTCCAGCCAGGGGCCCTGGGAGCCTGGGGCACTCCGTGCGGCGCTGAGCCTGGGCGGCCAAGCAACCGCTGAAGGAGCCCTGCACTGGCCCTTCCCTTCCCTCGCACAGAGCTCTTCCTGCTGGAGTCCTTGGCAGTGTGCAAGCCACCGGCCCCTAAGCCCTCCCCAAGGAAGCCTGGGGCCTATGTGCAAGGGCAAGGCAGGAGCGGAGCTGAGGCCAGGAAGGCGCCAGTGGCGTCTCCCAGCCTCGCGCAGCCTGCTCCTTCCTGGGCAGGAAGCCTAGCGGCGAGGCAAGTCTGGGCAACGCTCGCCCAGGGCAGAGCAGCCTCGCGCCAGCAACTCTGCCAGAACGGGCCTCTGAGCAGAGCTGGAGCTCTGCCGTCCTGGAGGCGCACTCGGCTCCAGCCAAGTAGGGCTTGAGCCAAACGAGGCTGGGCTGCCTCTTCTTCCCTCGAGGAGGCTCGCCTCCCCGCCAGCTGTTCACTCGGCTTCCAGTTGGGGGCGCTCCTCGGCTCCTGCAGGTCTTGGCTCAGGGGCTGCTTGCCCTGAGCTGGGGCTGTGCGCGGGAGCCCAGGCACGCAGGGGCAGGCCCCAACCAGCTGCACACGTCTCTGCTGGGGAGGAGAGCGCTAGGGAAGCTACGTGTGTGAGGCAGCTGCTGGGCGCCCAGGGAGTCAGCCTCCGGGTGTGCGGGGCTGCAGACCCCAGCCAGGGGCCCTGGGAGCCTGGGGCACTCCGTGCGGCGCTGAGCCTGGGCGGCCAAGCAACCGCTGGAGGAGCCCTGCACTGGCCCTTCCCTTCCCTCGCACAGAGCTCTTCCTGCTGGAGCCCTTGGCAGTGTGCAAGCCACCGGCCCCTAAGCCCTCCCCAAGGACGCCTGGGGCCTAGGTGCAAAGGCAAGGCAGGAGTGGAGCTGAGGCCAGGATGGCGCCAGTGGCGTCTCCCAGCCTCGCGCAGCCTGCTCCTTCCTGGGCAGGAAGCCTAGCAGCGAGGCAAGTCTGGGCAAGGCTCGCCCAGGGCAGAGCAGCCTCGCGCCAGCAACTCGGCCAGAACGGGCCTCTGAGCAGAGCTGGAGCTCTGCCGTCCTGGAGGTGCACTCGGCTCCAGCCAAGTAGGGCTTGAGCCAAACGAGGCTGTGCTGCCTCTTCTTCCCTCGAGGAGGCTCGCCTCCCCGCCAGCTGTTCACTCGGCTTCCAGTTGGGGGCGCTCTTCGCCTCCTGCAGGTCTTGGCTCAGGGGCTGCTTGCCCTGAGCTGGGGCTGTGCGCAGGAGCCCAGGCACGCAGGGGCAGGCCCCAACCAGCTGCACACGTCTCTGCTGGGGAGGAGAGCGCTAGGGAAGCTACGTGTGTGAGGCAGCTGCTGGGCGGCCAGGGAGTCAGCCTCCGGGTGTGCGGGGCTGCAGACCCCAGCCAGGGCCCTGGGAGCCTGGGGCACTCCGTGCGGCGCTGAGTCTGGGCGGCCAAGCAACCGCTGGAGGTGCCCTGCACTGGCCCTTCTCTTCCCTCGCACAGAACTCTTCCTGCTGGAGCCCTTGGCACTCTGCAAGCCACCGGCCCCTAAGCCCTCCCCAAGGACGCCTGGGGCCTAGGTGCAAAGGCAAGGCAGGAGCGGAGCTGAGGCCAGGAAGGCGCCAGTGGCGTCTCCCAGCCTCGCGCAGCCTGCTCCTTCCTGGGCAGGAAGCCTAGCAGCGAGGCAAGTCTGGGCAAGGCTCGCCCAGGGCAGAGCAGCCTCGCGCCAGCAACTCTGCCAGATCGGGCCTCTGAGCAGAGCTGGAGCTCTGCCGTCCTGGAGGCGCACTCGGCTCCAGCCAAGTAGGGCTTGAGCCAAACGAGGCTGGGCTGCCTCTTCTTCCCTCGAGGAGGCTCGCCTCCCCGCCAGCTGTTCACTCGGCTTCCAGGTGGGGGCGCTCTGCGCCTCCTGCAGCTCTTGGCTCAGGGGCTGCTTGCCCTGAGCTGGGGCTGTGGGCGGGATCCCAGGCACGCAGGGGCAGGCCCCTACCAGCTGCACACGTCTCTGCTGGGGAGGAGAGCGCTAGGGAAGCTACGTGTGTGAGGCAGCTGCTGGGCGCCCAGGGAGTCAGCCTCCGGGTGTGCGGGGCTGCAGACTCCAGCCAGGGGCCCTGGGAGCCTGGGGCACTCCGTGCGGCGCTGAGCCTGGGCGGCCAAGCAACCGCTGAAGGAGCCTGGCACTGGCCCTTCCCTTCCCTCGCACAGAGCTCTTCCTGCTGGAGTCCTTGGCAGTGTGCAAGCCACCGGCCCCTAAGCCCTCCCCAAGGAAGCCTGGGGCCTATGTGCAAGGGCAAGGCAGGAGCGGAGCTGAGGCCAGGAAGGCGCCAGTGGCGTCTCCCAGCCTCGCGCAGCCTGCTCCTTCCTGGGCAGGAAGCCTAGCGGCGAGGCAAGTCTGGGCAACGCTCGCCCAGGGCAGAGCAGCCTCGCGCCAGCAACTCTGCCAGAACGGGCCTCTGAGCAGAGCTGGAGCTCTGCCGTCCTGGAGGCGCACTCGGCTCCAGCCAAGTAGGGCTTGAGCCAAACGAGGCTGGGCTGCCTCTTCTTCCCTCGAGGAGGCTCGCCTCCCCGCCAGCTGTTCACTCGGCTTCCAGTTGGGGGCGCTCCTCGGCTCCTGCAGGTCTTGGCTCAGGGGCTGCTTGCCATGAGCTGGGGCTGTGCGCGGGAGCCCAGGCACGCAGGGGCAGGCGCCAACCAGCTGCACACGTCTCTGCTGGGGAGGAGAGCGCTAGGGAAGCTACGTGTGTGAGGCAGCTGCTGGGCGCCCAGGGAGTCAGCCTCCGGGTGTGCGGGGCTGCAGACCCCAGCCAGGGGCCCTGGGAGCCTGGGGCACTCCGTGCGGCGCTGAGCCTGGGCGGCCAAGCAACCGCTGGAGGAGCCCTGCACTGGCCCTTCCCTTCCCTCGCACAGAGCTCTTCCTGCTGGAGCCCTTGGCAGTGTGCAAGCCACCGGCCCCTAAGCCCTCCCCAAGGACGCCTGGGGCCTAGGTGCAAAGGCAAGGCAGGAGTGGAGCTGAGGCCAGGATGGCGCCAGTGGCGTCTCCCAGCCTCGCGCAGCCTGCTCCTTCCTGGGCAGGAAGCCTAGCAGCGAGGCAAGTCTGGGCAAGGGTCGCCCAGGGCAGAGCAGCCTCGCGCCAGCAACTCGGCCAGAACGGGCCTCTGAGCAGAGCTGGAGCTCTGCCGTCCTGGAGGTGCACTCGGCTCCAGCCAAGTAGGGCTTGAGCCAAACGAGGCTGTGCTGCCTCTTCTTCCCTCGAGGAGGCTCGCCTCCCCGCCAGCTGTTCACTCGGCTTCCAGTTGGGGGCGCTCTTCGCCTCCTGCAGGTCTTGGCTCAGGGGCTGCTTGCCCTGAGCTGGGGCTGTGCGCAGGAGCCCAGGCACGCAGGGGCAGGCCCCAACCAGCTGCACACGTCTCTGCTGGGGAGGAGAGCGCTAGGGAAGCTACGTGTGTGAGGCAGCTGCTGGGCGCCCAGGGAGTCAGCCTCTGGGTGTGCGGGGCTGCAGACCCCAGCCAGGGCCCTGGGAGCCTGGGGCACTCCGTGCGGCGCTGAGTCTGGGCGGACAAGCAACCGCTGGAGGTGCCCTGCACTGGCCCTTCTCTTCCCTCGCACAGAACTCTTCCTGCTGGAGCCCTTGGCACTCTGCAAGCCACCGGCCCCTAAGCCCTCCCAAAGGACGCCTGGGGCCTAGGTGCAAAGGCAAGGCAGGAGCGGAGCTGAGGCCTGGAAGGCGACAGGGGCGTCTCCCAGCCTCGCGCAGCCTGCTCCTACCTGGGCAGGAAGCCTAGCAGCGAGGCAAGTCTGGGCAAGGCTCGCCCAGGGCAGAGCAGCCTCGCGCCAGCAACTCTGACAGAACGGGCCTCTGAGCAGAGCTGGAGCTCTGCCGTCCTGCAGGCGTACTCGGCTCCAGCCAAGTAGGGCTTGAGCCAAACGAGGCTGGGCTGCCTCTTCTTCCCTCGTGGAGGCTCGCCTCCCCGCCAGCTGTTCACTCGGCTTCCAGGTGGGGGCGCTCTGCGCCTCCTGCAGCTCTTGGCTCAGGGGCTGCTTGCCCTGAGCTGGGGCTGTGGGCGGGAGCCCAGGCACGCAGGGGCAGGCCCCAACCTGCTGCACACGTCTCTGCTGGGGAGGAGAGCGCTAGGGAAGCTACGTGTGTGAGGCAGCTGCTGGGCGCCCAGGGAGTCAGCCTCCGGGTGTGCGGGGCTGCAGACCCCAGCCAGGGGCCCTGGGAGCCTGGTGCACTCCGTGCGGCGCTGAGCCTGGGAGGCCAAGCAACCGCTGGAGGAGCCCTGCACTGGCCCTTCCTTTCCCTCGCACAGAGCTCTTCCTGCTGGAGCCCTTGGCAGTGTGCAAGCCACCGGCCCCTAAGCCGTCCCCAAGGACGCCTGGGGCCTAGGTGCAAAGGCAAGGCAGGAGCGGAGCTGAGGCCTGGAAGGCGCCAGTGGCGTCTCCCAGCCTCGCGCAGCCTGCTCCTTCCTGGGCAGGAAGCCTAGCAGCGAGGCAAGTCTGGGCAAGGCTCGCCCAGGGCAGAGCAGCCTCGCGCCAGCAACTCTGCCAGAACGGGCCTCTGAGCAGAGCTGGAGCTCTGCCGTCCTGGAGGCGTACTCGGCTCCAGCCAAGTAGGCCTTGAGCCAAACGAGGCTGGGCTGCCTCTTCTTCCCTCGAGGAGGCTCGCCTCCCCGCCAGCTGTTCACTCGGCTTCCAGGTGGGGGCGCTCTGCGCCTCCTGCAGGTCTTGGCTCAGGGGCTGCTTGCCCTGAGCTGGGGCTGTGGGCGGGATCCCAGGCACGCAGGGGCAGGCCCCTACCAGCTGCACACGTCTCTGCTGGGGAGGAGAGCGCTAGGGAAGCTACGTGTGTGAGGCAGCTGCTGGGCGCCCAGGGAGTCAGCCTCCGGGTGTGCGGGGCTGCAGACTCCAGCCAGGGGCCCTGGGAGCCTGGGGCACTCCGTGCGGCGCTGAGCCTGGGCGGCCAAGCAACCGCTGAAGGAGCCTGGCACTGGCCCTTCCCTTCCCTCGCACAGAGCTCTTCCTGCTGGAGTCCTTGGCAGTGTGCAAGCCACCGGCCCCTAAGCCCTCCCCAAGGAAGCCTGGGGCCTATGTGCAAGGGCAAGGCAGGAGCGGAGCTGAGGCCAGGAAGGCGCCAGTGGCGTCTCCCAGCCTCGCGCAGCCTGCTCCTTCCTGGGCAGGAAGCCTAGCGGCGAGGCAAGTCTGGGCAACGCTCGCCCAGGGCAGAGCAGCCTCGCGCCAGCAACTCTGCCAGAACGGGCCTCTGAGCAGAGCTGGAGCTCTGCCGTCCTGGAGGCGCACTCGGCTCCAGCCAAGTAGGGCTTGAGCCAAACGAGGCTGGGCTGCCTCTTCTTCCCTCGAGGAGGCTCGCCTCCCCGCCAGCTGTTCACTCGGCTTCCAGTTGGGGGCGCTCCTCGGCTCCTGCAGGTCTTGGCTCAGGGGCTGCTTGCCATGAGCTGGGGCTGTGCGCGGGAGCCCAGGCACGCAGGGGCAGGCGCCAACCAGCTGCACACGTCTCTGCTGGGGAGGAGAGCGCTAGGGAAGCTACGTGTGTGAGGCAGCTGCTGGGCGCCCAGGGAGTCAGCCTCCGGGTGTGCGGGGCTGCAGACCCCAGCCAGGGGCCCTGGGAGCCTGGGGCACTCCGTGCGGCGCTGAGCCTGGGCGGCCAAGCAACCGCTGGAGGAGCCCTGCACTGGCCCTTCCCTTCCCTCGCACAGAGCTCTTCCTGCTGGAGCCCTTGGCAGTGTGCAAGCCACCGGCCCATAAGCCCTCCCCAAGGACGCCTGGGGCCTAGGTGCAAAGGCAAGGCAGGAGTGGAGCTGAGGCCAGGATGGCGCCAGTGGCGTCTCCCAGCCTCGCGCAGCCTGCTCCTTCCTGGGCAGGAAGCCTAGCAGCGAGGCAAGTCTGGGCAAGGGTCGCCCAGGGCAGAGCAGCCTCGCGCCAGCAACTCGGCCAGAACGGGCCTCTGAGCAGAGCTGGAGCTCTGCCGTCCTGGAGGTGCACTCGGCTCCAGCCAAGTAGGGCTTGAGCCAAACGAGGCTGTGCTGCCTCTTCTTCCCTCGAGGAGGCTCGCCTCCCCGCCAGCTGTTCACTCGGCTTCCAGTTGGGGGCGCTCTTCGCCTCCTGCAGGTCTTGGCTCAGGGGCTGCTTGCCCTGAGCTGGGGCTGTGCGCAGGAGCCCAGGCACGCAGGGGCAGGCCCCAACCAGCTGCACACGTCTCTGCTGGGAAGGAGAGCGCTAGGGAAGCTACGTGTGTGAGGCAGCTGCTGGGCGCCCAGGGAGTCAGCCTCCGGGTGTGCGGGGCTGCAGAACCCAGCCAGGGCCCTGGGAGCCTGGGGCACTCCGTGCGGCGCTGAGTCTGGGCGGCCAAGCAACCGCTGGAGGTGCCCTGCACTGGCCCTTCTCTTCCCTCGCACAGAACTCTTCCTGCTGGAGCCCTTGGCACTCTGCAAGCCACCGGCCCCTAAGCCCTCCCAAAGGACGCCTGGGGCCTAGGTGCAAAGGCAAGGCAGGAGCGGAGCTGAGGCCTGGAAGGCGACAGGGGCGTCTCCCAGCCTCGCGCAGCCTGCTCCTACCTGGGCAGGAAGCCTAGCAGCGAGGCAAGTCTGGGCAAGGCTCGCCCAGGGCAGAGCAGCCTCGCGCCAGCAACTCTGACAGAACGGGCCTCTGAGCAGAGCTGGAGCTCTGCCGTCCTGCAGGCGTACTCGGCTCCAGCCAAGTAGGGCTTGAGCCAAACGAGGCTGGGCTGCCTCTTCTTCCCTCGTGGAGGCTCGCCTCCCCGCCAGCTGTTCACTCGGCTTCCAGGTGGGGGCGCTCTGCGCCTCCTGCAGCTCTTGGCTCAGGGGCTGCTTGCCCTGAGCTGGGGCTGTGGGCGGGAGCCCAGGCACGCAGGGGCAGGCCCCAACCTGCTGCACACGTCTCTGCTGGGGAGGAGAGCGCTAGGGAAGCTACGTGTGTGAGGCAGCTGCTGGGCGCCCAGGGAGTCAGCCTCCGGGTGTGCGGGGCTGCAGACCCCAGCCAGGGGCCCTGGGAGCCTGGTGCACTCCGTGCGGCGCTGAGCCTGGGAGGCCAAGCAACCGCTGGAGGAGCCCTGCACTGGCCCTTCCTTTCCCTCGCACAGAGCTCTTCCTGCTGGAGCCCTTGGCAGTGTGCAAGCCACCGGCCCCTAAGCCGTCCCCAAGGACGCCTGGGGCCTAGGTGCAAAGGCAAGGCAGGAGCGGAGCTGAGGCCTGGAAGGCGCCAGTGGCGTCTCCCAGCCTCGCGCAGCCTGCTCCTTCCTGGGCAGGAAGCCTAGCAGCGAGGCAAGTCTGGGCAAGGCTCGCCCAGGGCAGAGCAGCCTCGCGCCAGCAACTCTGCCAGAACGGGCCTCTGAGCAGAGCTGGAGCTCTGCCGTCCTGGAGGCGTACTCGGCTCCAGCCAAGTAGGCCTTGAGCCAAACGAGGCTGGGCTGCCTCTTCTTCCCTCGAGGAGGCTCGCCTCCCCGCCAGCTGTTCACTCGGCTTCCAGGTGGGGGCGCTCTGCGCCTCCTGCAGGTCTTGGCTCAGGGGCTGCTTGCCCTGAGCTGGGGCTGTGCGCAGGAGCCCAGGCACGCAGGGGCAGGCCCCAACCAGCTGCACACGTCTCTGCTGGGGAGGAGAGCGTTAGGGAAGCTACGTGTGTGAGGCAGCTGCTGGGCGGCCAGGGAGTCAGACTCCGGGTGTGCGGGGCTGCAGACCCCAGCCAGGGGCCCTGGGAGCCTGGTGCACTCCGTGCGGCGCTGAGCCTGGGCGGCCAAGCAACCGCTGGAGGAGACCTGCACTGGCCCTTCCTTCCCTCGCACAGAGCTCTTCCTGCTGGAGTCCTTGGCAGTGTGCAAGCCACCGGCCCCTAAGCCCTCCCCAAGGAAGCCTGGGGCCTATGTGCAAGGGCAAGGCAGGAGCGGAGCTGAGGCCAGGAAGGCGCCAGTGGCGTCTCCCAGCCTCGCGCAGCCTGCTCCTTCCTGGGCAGGAAGCCTAGCGGCGAGGCAAGTCTGGGCAACGCTCGCCCAGGGCAGAGCAGCCTCGCGCCAGCAACTCTGCCAGAACGGGCCTCTGAGCAGAGCTGGAGCTCTGCCGTCCTGGAGGCGCACTCGGCTCCAGCCAAGTAGGGCTTGAGCCAAACGAGGCTGGGCTGCCTCTTCTTCCCTCGAGGAGGCTCGCCTCCCCGCCCGCTGTTCACTCGGCTTCCAGTTGGGGGCGCTCCTCGGCTCCTGCAGGTCTTGGCTCAGGGGCTGCTTGCCCTGAGCTGGGGCTGTGCGCGGGAGCCCAGGCACGCAGGGGCAGGCCCCAACCAGCTGCACACGTCTCTGCTGGGGAGGAGAGCGCTAGGGAAGCTACGTGTGTGAGGCAGCTGCTGGGCGCCCAGGGAGTCAGCCTCCGGGTGTGCGGGGCTGCAGACCCCAGCCAGGGGCCCTGGGAGCCTGGGGCACTCCGTGCGGCGCTGAGCCTGGGCGGCCAAGCAACCGCTGGAGGAGCCCTGCACTGGCCCTTCCCTTCCCTCGCACAGAGCTCTTCCTGCTGGAGCCCTTGGCAGTGTGCAAGCCACCGGCCCCTAAGCCCTCCCCAAGGACGCCTGGGGCCTAGGTGCAAAGGCAAGGCAGGAGTGGAGCTGAGGCCAGGATGGCGCCAGTGGCGTCTCCCAGCCTCGCGCAGCCTGCTCCTTCCTGGGCAGGAAGCCTAGCAGCGAGGCAAGTCTGGGCAAGGGTCGCCCAAGGCAGAGCAGCCTCGCGCCAGCAACTCGGCCAGAACGGGCCTCTGAGCAGAGCTGGAGCTCTGCCGTCCTGGAGGTGCACTCGGCTCCAGCCAAGTAGGGCTTGAGCCAAACGAGGCTGTGCTGCCTCTTCTTCCCTCGAGGAGGCTCGCCTCCCCGCCAGCTGTTCACTCGGCTTCCAGTTGGGGGCGCTCTTCGCCTCCTGCAGGTCTTGGCTCAGGGGCTGCTTGCCCTGAGCTGGGGCTGTGCGCAGGAGCCCAAGCACGCAGGGGCAGGCCCCAACCAGCTGCACACGTCTCTGCTGGGGAGGAGAGCGCTAGGGAAGCTACGTGTGTGAGGCAGCTGCTGGGCGGCCAGGGAGTCAGCCTCCGGGTGTGCGGGGCTGCAGAACCCAGCCAGGGCCCTGGGAGCCTGGGGCACTCCGTGCGGCGCTGAGTCTGGGCGGCCAAGCAACCGCTGGAGGTGCCCTGCACTGGCCCTTCTCTTCCCTCGCACAGAACTCTTCCTGCTGGAGCCCTTAGCACTCTGCAAGCCACCGGCCCCTAAGCCCTCCCCAAGGACGCCTGGGGCCTAGGTGCAAAGGCAAGGCAGGAGCGGAGCTGAGGCCAGGAAGGCGCCAGTGGCGTCTCCCAGCCTCGCGCAGCCTGCTCCTTCCTGGGCAGGAAGCCTAGCAGCGAGGCAAGTCTGGGCAAGGCTCGCCCAGGGCAGAGCAGCCTCGCGCCAGCAACTCTGCCAGATCGGGCCTCTGAGCAGAGCTGGAGCTCTGCCGTCCTGGAGGCGCACTCGGCTCCAGCCAAGTAGGGCTTGAGCCAAACGAGGCTGGGCTGCCTCTTCTTCCCTCGAGGAGGCTCGCCTCCCCGCCAGCTGTTCACTCGGCTTCCAGGTGGGGGCGCTCTGCGCCTCCTGCAGGTCTTGGCTCAGGGGCTGCTTGCCCTGAGCTGGGGCTTTGGGCGGGGGCCCAGGCACGCAGGGGCAGGCCCCAACCAGCTGCACACGTCTCTGCTGGGGAGGAGAGCGCTAGGGAAGCTACGTGTGTGAGGCAGCTGCTGGTCGCCCAGGGAGTCAGTCTCTGGGTGTGCGGGGCTGCAGACCCAAGCCAGGGGCCCTGGGAGCCTGGGGCACTCCGAGCGGCGCTGAGCCTGGGCGGCCAAGCAACCGCTGGAGGAGCCCTGCACTGGCCCTTCCCTTCCCTCGCACAGAGCTCTTCCTGCTGGAGCCCTTGGCAGTGTGCAAGCCACCGGCCCCTAAGCCCTCCCCAAGGACGCCTGGGGCCTAGGTGCAAAGGCAAGGCAGGAGCGGAGCTGAGGCCTGGAAGGCGACAGGGGCGTCTCCCAGCCTCGCGCAGCCTGCTCCTACCTGGGCAGGAAGCCTAGCAGCGAGGCAAGTCTCGGCAAGGCTCGCCCAGGGCAGAGCAGCCTCGCGCCAGCAACTCTGACAGAACGGGCCTCTGAGCAGAGCTGGAGCTCTGCCGTCCTGCAGGCGTACTCGGCTCCAGCCAAGTAGGGCTTGAGCCAAACGAGGCTGGGCTGCCTCTTCTTCCCTCGTGGAGGCTCGCCTCCCCGCCAGCTGTTCACTCGGCTTCCAGGTGGGGGCGCTCTGCGCCTCCTGCAGCTCTTGGCTCAGGGGCTGCTTGCCCTGAGCTGGGGCTGTGGGCGGGAGCCCAGGCACGCAGGGGCAGGCCCCAACCTGCTGCACACGTCTCTGCTGGGGAGGAGAGCGCTAGGGAAGCTACGTGTGTGAGGCAGCTGCTGGGCGCCCAGGGAGTCAGCCTCCGGGTGTGCGGGGCTGCAGACCCCAGCCAGGGGCCCTGGGAGCCTGGGGCACTCCGTGCGGCGCTGAGCCTGGGCGGCCAAGCAACCGCTGGAGGAGCCCTGCACTGGCCCTTCCCTTCCCTCGCACAGAGCTCTTCCTGCTGGAGCCCTTGGCACTGTGGAAGCCACCGGCCCCTAAGCCCTCCCCAAGGACGCCTGGGGCCTAGGTGCAAAGGCAAGGCAGGAGCGGAGCTGAGGCCAGAAAGGCGCCGGTGGCGTCTCCCAGCCTCGCGCAGCCTGCTCCTTCCTGGGCAGGAAGCCTAGCAGCGAGGCAAGTCTGGTCAAGGCTCGCCCAGGGCAGAGCAGCCTCGCGCCAGCAACTCTGCCAGAACGGGCCTCTGAGCAGAGCTGGAGCTCTGCCTTCCTGGAGGCACACTCGGCTCCAGCCAAGTAGGGCTTGAGCCAAACGAGGCTGGGCTGCCTCTTCTTCCCTCGAGGAGGCTCGCCTCCCCTCCAGCTGTTCACTCGGCTTCCAGGTGGGGGCGCTCTGCGCCTCCTGCAGGTCTTGGCTCAGGGGCTGCTTGCCCTGAGCTGGGGCTGTGCGCGGGAGCCCAGGCACGCAGGGGCAGGCCCCAACCAGCTGCACACGTCTCTGCTGGGGAGGAGAGCGCTAGGGAAGCTACGTGTGTGAGGCAGCTGCTGGGCGCCCAGGGAGTCAGCCTCCGGGTGTGCGGGGCTGCAGACCCCAGCCAGGGGACCTGGGAGCCTGGTGCACTCCATGCGGCGCTGAGCCTGGGCGGCCAAGCAACCGCTGGAGGAGCCCTGCACTGGCCCTTCCCTTCCCTCGCACAGAGCTCTTCCTGCTGGAGCCCTTGGCAGTGTGCAAGCCACCGGCCCCTAAGCCCTCCCCAAGGACGCCTGGGGCCTATGTGCAAAGGCAAGGCAGGAGCGGAGCTGAGGCCAGGAAGGCGCCAGTGGCGTCTCCCAGCCTCGCGCAGCCTGCTCCTTCCTGGGCAGGAAGCCTAGCAGCGAGGCAAGTCTGGGCAAGGCTCGCCCAGGGCAGAGCAGCCTCGCGCCAGCAACTCTGCCAGAACGGGCCTCTGAGCAGAGCTGGAGCTCTGCCGTCCTGGAGGCACACTCGGCTCCAGCCAAGTAGGGCTTGAGCCAAACGAGGCTGGGCTGCCTCTTCTTCCCTCGAGGAGGCTCGCCTCCCCGCCAGCTGTTCACTCGGCTTCCAGGTGGGGGCGCTCTGCGCCTCCTGCAGCTCTTGGCTCAGGGGCTGCTTGCCCTGAGCTGGGGCTGTGGGCGGGATCCCAGGCACGCAGGGGCAGGCCCCAACCAGCTGCACACGTCTCTGCTGGGGAGGAGAGCGCTAGGGAAGCTACGTGTGTGAGGCAGCTGCTGGGCGCCCAGGGAGTCAGCCTCCGGGTGTGCGGGGCTGCAGACTCCAGCCAGGGGCCCTGGGAGCCTGGGGCACTCCGTGCGGCGCTGAGCCTGGGCGGCCAAGCAACCGCTGAAGGAGCCCTGCACTGGCCCTTCCCTTCCCTCGCACAGAGCTCTTCCTGCTGGAGTCCTTGGCAGTGTGCAAGCCACCGGCCCCTAAGCCCTCCCCAAGGAAGCCTGGGGCCTATGTGCAAGGGCAAGGCAGGAGCGGAGCTGAGGCCAGGAAGGCGCCAGTGGCGTCTCCCAGCCTCGCGCAGCCTGCTCCTTCCTGGGCAGGAAGCCTAGCGGCGAGGCAAGTCTGGGCAACGCTCGCCCAGGGCAGAGCAGCCTCGCGCCAGCAACTCTGCCAGAACGGGCCTCTGAGCAGAGCTGGAGCTCTGCCGTCCTGGAGGCGCACTCGGCTCCAGCCAAGTAGGGCTTGAGCCAAACGAGGCTGGGCTGCCTCTTCTTCCCTCGAGGATGCTCGCCTCCCCGCCAGCTGTTCACTCGGCTTCCAGTTGGGGGCGCTCCTCGGCTCCTGCAGGTCTTGGCTCAGGGGCTGCTTGCCCTGAGCTGGGGCTGTGCGCGGGAGCCCAGGCACGCAGGGGCAGGCCCCAACCAGCTGCACACGTCTCTGCTGGGGAGGAGAGCGCTAGGGAAGCTACGTGTGTGAGGCAGCTGCTGGGCGCCCAGGGAGTCAGCCTCCGGGTGTGCGGGGCTGCAGACCCCAGCCAGGGGCCCTGGGAGCCTGGGCACTCCGTGCGGCGCTGAGCCTGGGCGGCCAAGCAACCGCTGGAGGAGCCCTGCACTGGCCCTTCCCTTCCCTCGCACAGAGCTCTTCCTGCTGGAGCCCTTGGCAGTGTGCAAGCCACCGGCCCCTAAGCCCTCCCCAAGGACGCCTGGGGCCTAGGTGCAAAGGCAAGGCAGGAGTGGAGCTGAGGCCAGGATGGCGCCAGTGGCGTCTCCCAGCCTCGCGCAGCCTGCTCCTTCCTGGGCAGGAAGCCTAGCAGCGAGGCAAGTCTGGGCAAGGGTCGCCCAGGGCAGAGCAGCCTCGCGCCAGCAACTCGGCCAGAACGGGCCTCTGAGCAGAGCTGGAGCTCTGCCGTCCTGGAGGTGCACTCGGCTCCAGCCAAGTAGGGCTTGAGCCAAACGAGGCTGGGCTGCCTCTTCTTCCCTCGAGGAGGCTCGCCTCCCCGCCAGCTGTTCACTCGGCTTCCAGTTGGGGGCGCTCTTCGCCTCCTGCAGGTCTTGGCTCAGGGGCTGCTTGCCCTGAGCTGGGGCTGTGCGCAGGAGCCCAGGCACGCAGGGGCAGGCCCCAACCAGCTGCACACGTCTCTGCTGGGGAGGAGAGCGCTAGGGAAGCTACGTGTGTGAGGCAGCTGCTGGGCGCCCAGGGAGTCAGCCTCCGGGTGTGCGGGGCTGCAGAACCCAGCCAGGGCCCTGGGAGCCTGGGGCACTCCGTGCGGCGCTGAGTCTGGGCGGCCAAGCAACCGCTGGAGGTGCCCTGCACTGGCCCTTCTCTTCCCTCGCACAGAACTCTTCCTGCTGGAGCCCTTGGCACTCTGCAAGCCACCGGCCCCTAAGCCCTCCCCAAGGACGCCTGGGGCCTAGGTGCAAAGGCAAGGCAGGAGCGGAGCTGAGGCCAGGAAGGCGCCAGTGGCGTCTCCCAGCCTCGCGCAGCCTGCTCCTTCCTGGGCAGGAAGCCTAGCAGCGAGGCAAGTCTGGGCAAGGCTCGCCCAGGGCAGAGCAGCCTCGCGCCAGCAACTCTGCCAGATCGGGCCTCTGAGCAGAGCTGGAGCTCTGCCGTCCTGGAGGCGCACTCGGCTCCAGCCAAGTAGGGCTTGAGCCAAACGAGGCTGGGCTGCCTCTTCTTCCCTCGAGGAGGCTCGCCTCCCCGCCAGCTGTTCACTCGGCTTCCAGGTGGGGGCGCTCTGCGCCTCCTGCAGGTCTTGGCTCAGGGGCTGCTTGCCCTGAGCTGGGGCTTTGGGCGGGGGCCCAGGCACGCAGGGGCAGGCCCCAACCAGCTGCACACGTCTCTGCTGGGGAGGAGAGCGCTAGGGAAGCTACGTGTGTGAGGCAGCTGCTGGGCGCCCAGGGAGTCAGCCTCCGTGTGTGCGGGGCTGCAGACTCCAGCCAGGGGCCCTGGGAGCCTGGTGCACTCCGTGCGGCGCTGAGCCTGGGCGGCCAAGCAACCCCTGTAGGAGCCCTGCACTGGCCCTTCCTTCCCTCGCACAGAGCTCTTCCTGCTGGAGCCCTTGGCAGTGTGCAAGCCACCGGCCCCTAAGCCCTCCCCAAGGACGCCTGGGGCCTAGGTGCAAAGGCAAGGCAGGAGCGGAGCTGAGGCCAGGAAGGCGCCAGTGGCGTCTCCCAGCCTCGCGCAGCCTGCTCCTTCCAGGGCAGGAAGCCTAGCAGCGAGGCAAGTTTGGGCAAGGCTCGCCCAGGGCAGAGCAGCCTCGCGCCAGCAACTCTGCCAGAACGGGCCTCTGAGCAGAGCTGGAGCTCTGCCGTCCTGGAGGCGCACTCGGCTTCAGCCAAGTAGGGCTTGAGCCAAACGAGGCTGGGCTGCCTCTTCTTCCCTCGAGGAGGCTCGCCTCCCCGCCAGCTGTTCACTCGGCTTTCAGGTGGGGGCGCTCTGCGCCTCCTGCAGGTCTTGGCTCAGGGGCTGCTTACCCTGAGCTGGGGCTGTGGGCGGGGGCCCAGGCACGCAGGGGCAGGCCCCTACCAGCTGCACACGTCTCTGCTGGGGAGGAGAGCGCTAGGGAAGCTACGAGTGTGAGGCAGCTGCTGGGCGCCCAGGGAGTCAGCCTCCGGGTGTGCGGGGCTGCAGACTCCAGCCAGGGGCCCTGGGAGCCTGGGGCACTCCGTGCGGCGCTGAGCCTGGGCGGCCAAGCAACCGCTGAAGGAGCCCTGCACTGGCCCTTCCCTTCCCTCGCACAGAGCTCTTCCTGCTGGAGTCCTTGGCAGTGTGCAAGCCACCGGCCCCTAAGCCCTCCCCAAGGAAGCCTGGGGCCTATGTGCAAGGGCAAGGCAGGAGCGGAGCTGAGGCCAGGAAGGCGCCAGTGGCGTCTCCCAGCCTCGCGCAGCCTGCTCCTTCCTGGGCAGGAAGCCTAGCGGCGAGGCAAGTCTGGGCAACGCTCGCCCAGGGCAGAGCAGCCTCGCGCCAGCAACTCTGCCAGAACGGGCCTCTGAGCAGAGCTGGAGCTCTGCCGTCCTGGAGGCGCACTCGGCTCCAGCCAAGTAGGGCTTGAGCCAAACGAGGCTGGGCTGCCTCTTCTTCCCTCGAGGAGGCTCGCCTCCCCGCCAGCTGTTCACTCGGCTTCCAGTTGGGGGCGCTCCTCGGCTCCTGCAGGTCTTGGCTCAGGGGCTGCTTGCCCTGAGCTGGGGCTGTGCGCGGGAGCCCAGGCACGCAGGGGCAGGCCCCAACCAGCTGCACACGTCTCTGCTGGGGAGGAGAGCGCTAGGGAAGCTACGTGTGTGAGGCAGCTGCTGGGCGCCCAGGGAGTCAGCCTCCGGGTGTGCGGGGCTGCAGACCCCAGCCAGGGGCCCTGGGAGCCTGGGGCACTCCGTGCGGCGCTGAGCCTGGGCGGCCAAGCAACCGCTGGAGGAGCCCTGCACTGGCCCTTCCCTTCCCTCGCACAGAGCTCTTCCTGCTGGAGCCCTTGGCAGTGTGCAAGCCACCGGCCCCTAAGCCCTCCCCAAGGACGCCTGGGGCCTAGGTGCAAAGGCAAGGCAGGAGTGGAGCTGAGGCCAGGATGGCGCCAGTGGCGTCTCCCAGCCTCGCGCAGCCTGCTCCTTCCTGGGCAGGAAGCCTAGCAGCGAGGCAAGTCTGGGCAAGGCTCGCCCAGGGCAGAGCAGCCTCGCGCCAGCAACTCGGCCAGAACGGGCCTCTGAGCAGAGCTGGAGCTCTGCCGTCCTGGAGGTGCACTCGGCTCCAGCCAAGTAGGGCTTGAGCCAAACGAGGCTGTGCTGCCTCTTCTTCCCTCGAGGAGGCTCGCCTCCCCGCCAGCTGTTCACTCGGCTTCCAGTTGGGGGCGCTCTTCGCCTCCTGCAGGTCTTGGCTCAGGGGCTGCTTGCCCTGAGCTGGGGCTGTGCGCAGGAGCCCAGGCACGCAGGGGCAGGCCCCAACCAGCTGCACACGTCTCTGCTGGGGAGGAGAGCGCTAGGGAAGCTACGTGTGTGAGGCAGCTGCTGGGCGGCCAGGGAGTCAGCCTCCGGGTGTGCGGGGCTGCAGACCCCAGCCAGGGCCCTGGGAGCCTGGGGCACTCCGTGCGGCGCTGAGTCTGGGCGGCCAAGCAACCGCTGGAGGTGCCCTGCACTGGCCCTTCTCTTCCCTCGCACAGAACTCTTCCTGCTGGAGCCCTTGGCACTCTGCAAGCCACCGGCCCCTAAGCCCTCCCCAAGGACGCCTGGGGCCTAGGTGCAAAGGCAAGGCAGGAGCGGAGCTGAGGCCAGGAAGGCGCCAGTGGCGTCTCCCAGCCTCGCGCAGCCTGCTCCTTCCTGGGCAGGAAGCCTAGCAGCGAGGCAAGTCTGGGCAAGGCTCGCCCAGGGCAGAGCAGCCTCGCGCCAGCAACTCTGCCAGATCGGGCCTCTGAGCAGAGCTGGAGCTCTGCCGTCCTGGAGGCGCACTCGGCTCCAGCCAAGTAGGGCTTGAGCCAAACGAGGCTGGGCTGCCTCTTCTTCCCTCGAGGAAGCTCGCCTCCCCGCCAGCTGTTCACTCGGCTTCCAGGTGGGGGCGCTCTGCGCCTCCTGCAGGTCTTGGCTCAGGGGCTGCTTGCCCTGAGCTGGGGCTGTGGGCGGGAGCCAAGGCACGCAGGGGCAGGCCCCTACCATCTGCACACGTCTCTGCTGGGGAGGAGAGCGCTAGGGAAGCTACGTGTGTGAGGCAGCTGCTGGTCGCCCAGGGAGTCAGTCTCTGGGTGTGCGGGGCTGCAGACCCAAGCCAGGGGCCCTGGGAGCCTGGGGCACTCCGAGCGGCGCTGAGCCTGGGCGGCCAAGCAACCGCTGGAGGAGCCCTGCACTGGCCCTTCCCTTCCCTCGCACAGAGCTCTTCCTGCTGGAGCCCTTGGCAGTGTGCAAGCCACCGGCCCCTAAGCCCTCCCCAAGGACGCCTGGGGCCTAGGTGCAAAGGCAAGGCAGGAGCGGAGCTGAGGCCTGGAAGGCGCCAGTGGCGTCTCCCAGCCTCGCGCAGCCTGCTCCTTCCTGGGCAGGAAGCCTAGCAGCGAGGCAAGTCTGGGCAAGGCTCGCCCAGGGCAGAGCAGCCTCGCGCCAGCAACTCTGCCAGAACGGGCCTCTGAGCAGAGCTGGAGCTCTGCCGTCCTGGAGGCGTACTCGGCTCCAGCCAAGTAGGCCTTGAGCCAAACGAGGCTGGGCTGCCTCTTCTTCCCTCGAGGAGGCTCGCCTCCCCGCCAGCTGTTCACTCGGCTTCCAGGTGGGGGCGCTCTGCGCCTCCTGCAGGTCTTGGCTCAGGGGCTGCTTGCCCTGAGCTGGGGCTGTGGGCGGGATCCCAGGCACGCAGGGGCAGGCCCCTACCAGCTGCACACGTCTCTGCTGGGGAGGAGAGCGCTAGGGAAGCTACGTGTGTGAGGCAGCTGCTGGGCGCCCAGGGAGTCAGCCTCCGGGTGTGCGGGGCTGCAGACTCCAGCCAGGGGCCCTGGGAGCCTGGGGCACTCCGTGCGGCGCTGAGCCTGGGCGGCCAAGCAACCGCTGAAGGAGCCTGGCACTGGCCCTTCCCTTCCCTCGCACAGAGCTCTTCCTGCTGGAGTCCTTGGCAGTGTGCAAGCCACCGGCCCCTAAGCCCTCCCCAAGGAAGCCTGGGGCCTATGTGCAAGGGCAAGGCAGGAGCGGAGCTGAGGCCAGGAAGGCGCCAGTGGCGTCTCCCAGCCTCGCGCAGCCTGCTCCTTCCTGGGCAGGAAGCCTAGCGGCGAGGCAAGTCTGGGCAACGCTCGCCCAGGGCAGAGCAGCCTCGCGCCAGCAACTCTGCCAGAACGGGCCTCTGAGCAGAGCTGGAGCTCTGCCGTCCTGGAGGCGCACTCGGCTCCAGCCAAGTAGGGCTTGAGCCAAACGAGGCTGGGCTGCCTCTTCTTCCCTCGAGGAGGCTCGCCTCCCCGCCAGCTGTTCACTCGGCTTCCAGTTGGGGGCGCTCCTCGGCTCCTGCAGGTCTTGGCTCAGGGGCTGCTTGCCATGAGCTGGGGCTGTGCGCGGGAGCCCAGGCACGCAGGGGCAGGCGCCAACCAGCTGCACACGTCTCTGCTGGGGAGGAGAGCGCTAGGGAAGCTACGTGTGTGAGGCAGCTGCTGGGCGCCCAGGGAGTCAGCCTCCGGGTGTGCGGGGCTGCAGACCCCAGCCAGGGGCCCTGGGAGCCTGGGGCACTCCGTGCGGCGCTGAGCCTGGGCGGCCAAGCAACCGCTGGAGGAGCCCTGCACTGGCCCTTCCCTTCCCTCGCACAGAGCTCTTCCTGCTGGAGCCCTTGGCAGTGTGCAAGCCACCGGCCCATAAGCCCTCCCCAAGGACGCCTGGGGCCTAGGTGCAAAGGCAAGGCAGGAGTGGAGCTGAGGCCAGGATGGCGCCAGTGGCGTCTCCCAGCCTCGCGCAGCCTGCTCCTTCCTGGGCAGGAAGCCTAGCAGCGAGGCAAGTCTGGGCAAGGGTCGCCCAGGGCAGAGCAGCCTCGCGCCAGCAACTCGGCCAGAACGGGCCTCTGAGCAGAGCTGGAGCTCTGCCGTCCTGGAGGTGCACTCGGCTCCAGCCAAGTAGGGCTTGAGCCAAACGAGGCTGTGCTGCCTCTTCTTCCCTCGAGGAGGCTCGCCTCCCCGCCAGCTGTTCACTCGGCTTCCAGTTGGGGGCGCTCTTCGCCTCCTGCAGGTCTTGGCTCAGGGGCTGCTTGCCCTGAGCTGGGGCTGTGCGCAGGAGCCCAGGCACGCAGGGGCAGGCCCCAACCAGCTGCACACGTCTCTGCTGGGGAGGAGAGCGCTAGGGAAGCTACGTGTGTGAGGCAGCTGCTGGGCGCCCAGGGAGTCAGCCTCCGGGTGTGCGGGGCTGCAGAACCCAGCCAGGGCCCTGGGAGCCTGGGGCACTCCGTGCGGCGCTGAGTCTGGGCGGCCAAGCAACCGCTGGAGGTGCCCTGCACTGGCCCTTCTCTTCCCTCGCACAGAACTATTCCTGCTGGAGCCCTTGGCACTCTGCAAGCCACCGGCCCCTAAGCCCTCCCAAAGGACGCCTGGGGCCTAGGTGCAAAGGCAAGGCAGGAGCGGAGCTGAGGCCTGGAAGGCGACAGGGGCGTCTCCCAGCCTCGCGCAGCCTGCTCCTACCTGGGCAGGAAGCCTAGCAGCGAGGCAAGTCTGGGCAAGGCTCGCCCAGGGCAGAGCAGCCTCGCGCCAGCAACTCTGCCAGAACGGGCCTCTGAGCAGAGCTGGAGCTCTGCCGTCCTGGAGGCGCACTCGGCTCCAGCCAAGTAGGGCTTGAGCCAAACGAGGCTGGGCTGCCTCTTCTTCCCTCGTGGAGGCTCGCCTCCCCGCCAGCTGTTCACTCGGCTTCCAGGTGGGGGCGCTCTGCGCCTCCTGCAGCTCTTGGCTCAGGGGCTGCTTGCCCTGAGCTGGGGCTGTGGGCGGGAGCCCAGGCACGCAGGGGCAGGCCCCAACCTGCTGCACACGTCTCTGCTGGGGAGGAGAGCGCTAGGGAAGCTACGTGTGTGAGGCAGCTGCTGGGCGCCCAGGGAGTCAGCCTCCGGGTGTGCGGGGCTGCAGACCCCAGCCAGGGGCCCTGGGAGCCTGGTGCACTCCGTGCGGCGCTGAGCCTGGGAGGCCAAGCAACCGCTGGAGGAGCCCTGCACTGGCCCTTCCTTTCCCTCGCACAGAGCTCTTCCTGCTGGAGCCCTTGGCAGTGTGCAAGCCACCGGCCCCTAAGCCGTCCCCAAGGACGCCTGGGGCCTAGGTGCAAAGGCAAGGCAGGAGCGGAGCTGAGGCCTGGAAGGCGCCAGTGGCGTCTCCCAGCCTCGCGCAGCCTGCTCCTTCCTGGGCAGGAAGCCTAGCAGCGAGGCAAGTCTGGGCAAGGCTCGCCCAGGGCAGAGCAGCCTCGCGCCAGCAACTCTGCCAGAACGGGCCTCTGAGCAGAGCTGGAGCTCTGCCGTCCTGGAGGCGTACTCGGCTCCAGCCAAGTAGGCCTTGAGCCAAACGAGGCTGGGCTGCCTCTTCTTCCCTCGAGGAGGCTCGCCTCCCCGCCAGCTGTTCACTCGGCTTCCAGGTGGGGGCGCTCTGCGCCTCCTGCAGGTCTTGGCTCAGGGGCTGCTTGCCCTGAGCTGGGGCTGTGCGCAGGAGCCCAGGCACGCAGGGGCAGGCCCCAACCAGCTGCACACGTCTCTGCTGGGGAGGAGAGCGTTAGGGAAGCTACGTGTGTGAGGCAGCTGCTGGGCGGCCAGGGAGTCAGACTCCGGGTGTGCGGGGCTGCAGACCCCAGCCAGGGGCCCTGGGAGCCTGGTGCATTCCGTGCGGCGCTGAGCCTGGGCGGCCAAGCAACCGCTGGAGGAGACCTGCACTGGCCCTTCCTTCCCTCGCACAGAGCTCTTCCTGCTGGAGTCCTTGGCAGTGTGCAAGCCACCGGCCCCTAAGCCCTCCCCAAGGAAGCCTGGGGCCTATGTGCAAGGGCAAGGCAGGAGCGGAGCTGAGGCCAGGAAGGCGCCAGTGGCGTCTCCCAGCCTCGCGCAGCCTGCTCCTTCCTGGGCAGGAAGCCTAGCGGCGAGGCAAGTCTGGGCAACGCTCGCCCAGGGCAGAGCAGCCTCGCGCCAGCAACTCTGCCAGAACGGGCCTCTGAGCAGAGCTGGAGCTCTGCCGTCCTGGAGGCGCACTCGGCTCCAGCCAAGTAGGGCTTGAGCCAAACGAGGCTGGGCTGCCTCTTCTTCCCTCGAGGAGGCTCGCCTCCCCGCCAGCTGTTCACTCGGCTTCCAGTTGGGGGCGCTCCTCGGCTCCTGCAGGTCTTGGCTCAGGGGCTGCTTGCCCTGAGCTGGGGCTGTGCGCGGGAGCCCAGGCACGCAGGGGCAGGCCCCAACCAGCTGCACACGTCTCTGCTGGGGAGGAGAGCGCTAGGGAAGCTACGTGTGTGAGGCAGCTGCTGGGCGCCCAGGGAGTCAGCCTCCGGGTGTGCGGGGCTGCAGACCCCAGCCAGGGGCCCTGGGAGCCTGGGGCACTCCGTGCGGCGCTGAGCCTGGGCGGCCAAGCAACCGCTGGAGGAGCCCTGCACTGGCCCTTCCCTTCCCTCGCACAGAGCTCTTCCTGCTGGAGCCCTTGGCAGTGTGCAAGCCACCGGCCCCTAAGCCCTCCCCAAGGACGCCTGGGGCCTAGGTGCAAAGGCAAGGCAGGAGTGGAGCTGAGGCCAGGATGGCGCCAGTGGCGTCTCCCAGCCTCGCGCAGCCTGCTCCTTCCTGGGCAGGAAGCCTAGCAGCGAGGCAAGTCTGGGCAAGGGTCGCCCAAGGCAGAGCAGCCTCGCGCCAGCAACTCGGCCAGAACGGGCCTCTGAGCAGAGCTGGAGCTCTGCCGTCCTGGAGGTGCACTCGGCTCCAGCCAAGTAGGGCTTGAGCCAAACGAGGCTGTGCTGCCTCTTCTTCCCTCGAGGAGGCTCGCCTCCCCGCCAGCTGTTCACTCGGCTTCCAGTTGGGGGCGCTCTTCGCCTCCTGCAGGTCTTGGCTCAGGGGCTGCTTGCCCTGAGCTGGGGCTGTGCGCAGGAGCCCAGGCACGCAGGGGCAGGCCCCAACCAGCTGCACACGTCTCTGCTGGGGAGGAGAGCGCTAGGGAAGCTACGTGTGTGAGGCAGCTGCTGGGCGGCCAGGGAGTCAGCCTCCGGGTGTGCGGGGCTGCAGAACCCAGCCAGGGCCCTGGGAGCCTGGGGCACTCCGTGCGGCGCTGAGTCTGGGCGGCCAAGCAACCGCTGGAGGTGCCCTGCACTGGCCCTTCTCTTCCCTCGCACAGAACTCTTCCTGCTGGAGCCCTTAGCACTCTGCAAGCCACCGGCCCCTAAGCCCTCCCCAAGGACGCCTGGGGCCTAGGTGCAAAGGCAAGGCAGGAGCGGAGCTGAGGCCAGGAAGGCGCCAGTGGCGTCTCCCAGCCTCGCGCAGCCTGCTCCTTCCTGGGCAGGAAGCCTAGCAGCGAGGCAAGTCTGGGCAAGGCTCGCCCAGGGCAGAGCAGCCTCGCGCCAGCAACTCTGCCAGATCGGGCCTCTGAGCAGAGCTGGAGCTCTGCCGTCCTGGAGGCGCACTCGGCTCCAGCCAAGTAGGGCTTGAGCCAAACGAGGCTGGGCTGCCTCTTCTTCCCTCGAGGAGGCTCGCCTCCCCGCCAGCTGTTCACTCGGCTTCCAGGTGGGGGCGCTCTGCGCCTCCTGCAGGTCTTGGCTCAGGGGCTGCTTGCCCTGAGCTGGGGCTTTGGGCGGGGGCCCAGGCACGCAGGGGCAGGCCCCAACCAGCTGCACACGTCTCTGCTGGGGAGGAGAGCGCTAGGGAAGCTACGTGTGTGAGGCAGCTGCTGGTCGCCCAGGGAGTCAGTCTCTGGGTGTGCGGGGCTGCAGACCCAAGCCAGGGGCCCTGGGAGCCTGGGGCACTCCGAGCGGCGCTGAGCCTGGGCGGCCAAGCAACCGCTGGAGGAGCCCTGCACTGGCGCTTCCCTTCCCTCGCACAGAGCTCTTCCTGCTGGAGCCCTTGGCAGTGTGCAAGCCACCGGCCCCTAAGCCCTCCCCAAGGACGCCTGGGGCCTAGGTGCAAAGGCAAGGCAGGAGCGGAGCTGAGGCCTGGAAGGCGACAGGGGCGTCTCCCAGCCTCGCGCAGCCTGCTCCTACCTGGGCAGGAAGCCTAGCAGCGAGGCAAGTCTCGGCAAGGCTCGCCCAGGGCAGAGCAGCCTCGCGCCAGCAACTCTGACAGAACGGGCCTCTGAGCAGAGCTGGAGCTCTGCCGTCCTGCAGGCGTACTCGGCTCCAGCCAAGTAGGGCTTGAGCCAAACGAGGCTGGGCTGCCTCTTCTTCCCTCGTGGAGGCTCGCCTCCCCGCCAGCTGTTCACTCGGCTTCCAGGTGGGGGCGCTCTGCGCCTCCTGCAGCTCTTGGCTCAGGGGCTGCTTGCCCTGAGCTGGGGCTGTGGGCGGGAGCCCAGGCACGCAGGGGCAGGCCCCAACCTGCTGCACACGTCTCTGCTGGGGAGGAGAGCGCTAGGGAAGCTACGTGTGTGAGGCAGCTGCTGGGCGCCCAGGGAGTCAGCCTCCGGGTGTGCGGGGCTGCAGACCCCAGCCAGGGGCCCTGGGAGCCTGGGGCACTCCGTGCGGCGCTGAGCCTGGGCGGCCAAGCAACCGCTGGAGGAGCCCTGCACTGGCCCTTCCCTTCCCTCGCACAGAGCTCTTCCTGCTGGAGCCCTTGGCACTGTGGAAGCCACCGGCCCCTAAGCCCTCCCCAAGGACGCCTGGGGCCTAGGTGCAAAGGCAAGGCAGGAGCGGAGCTGAGGCCAGAAAGGCGCCGGTGGCGTCTCCCAGCCTCGCGCAGCCTGCTCCTTCCTGGGCCGGAAGCCTAGCAGCGAGGCAAGTCTGGTCAAGGCTCGCCCAGGGCAGAGCAGCCTCGCGCCAGCAACTCTGCCAGAACGGGCCTCTGAGCAGAGCTGGAGCTCTGCCTTCCTGGAGGCACACTCGGCTCCAGCCAAGTAGGGCTTGAGCCAAACGAGGCTGGGCTGCCTCTTCTTCCCTCGAGGAGGCTCGCCTCCCCTCCAGCTGTTCACTCGGCTTCCAGGTGGGGGCGCTCTGCGCCTCCTGCAGGTCTTGGCTCAGGGGCTGCTTGCCCTGAGCTGGGGCTGTGCGCGGGAGCCCAGGCACGCAGGGGCAGGCCCCAACCAGCTGCACACGTCTCTGCTGGGGAGGAGAGCGCTAGGGAAGCTACGTGTGTGAGGCAGCTGCTGGGCGCCCAGGGAGTCAGCCTCCGGGTGTGCGGGGCTGCAGACCCCAGCCAGGGGACCTGGGAGCCTGGTGCACTCCATGCGGCGCTGAGCCTGGGCGGCCAAGCAACCGCTGGAGGAGCCCTGCACTGGCCCTTCCCTTCCCTCGCACAGAGCTCTTCCTGCTGGAGCCCTTGGCAGTGTGCAAGCCACCGGCCCCTAAGCCCTCCCCAAGGACGCCTGGGGCCTATGTGCAAAGGCAAGGCAGGAGCGGAGCTGAGGCCAGGAAGGCGCCAGTGGCGTCTCCCAGCCTCGCGCAGCCTGCTCCTTCCTGGGCAGGAAGCCTAGCAGCGAGGCAAGTCTGGGCAAGGCTCGCCCAGGGCAGAGCAGCCTCGCGCCAGCAACTCTGCCAGAACGGGCCTCTGAGCAGAGCTGGAGCTCTGCCGTCCTGGAGGCACACTCGGCTCCAGCCAAGTAGGGCTTGAGCCAAACGAGGCTGGGCTGCCTCTTCTTCCCTCGAGGAGGCTCGCCTCCCCGCCAGCTGTTCACTCGGCTTCCAGGTGGGGGCGCTCTGCGCCTCCTGCAGCTCTTGGCTCAGGGGCTGCTTGCCCTGAGCTGGGGCTGTGGGCGGGATCCCAGGCACGCAGGGGCAGGCCCCAACCAGCTGCACACGTCTCTGCTGGGGAGGAGAGCGCTAGGGAAGCTACGTGTGTGAGGCAGCTGCTGGGCGCCCAGGGAGTCAGCCTCCGGGTGTGCGGGGCTGCAGACTCCAGCCAGGGGCCCTGGGAGCCTGGGGCACTCCGTGCGGCGCTGAGCCTGGGCGGCCAAGCAACCGCTGAAGGAGCCCTGCACTGGCCCTTCCCTTCCCTCGCACAGAGCTCTTCCTGCTGGAGTCCTTGGCAGTGTGCAAGCCACCGGCCCCTAAGCCCTCCCCAAGGAAGCCTGGGGCCTATGTGCAAGGGCAAGGCAGGAGCGGAGCTGAGGCCAGGAAGGCGCCAGTGGCGTCTCCCAGCCTCGCGCAGCCTGCTCCTTCCTGGGCAGGAAGCCTAGCGGCGAGGCAAGTCTGGGCAACGCTCGCCCAGGGCAGAGCAGCCTCGCGCCAGCAACTCTGCCAGAACGGGCCTCTGAGCAGAGCTGGAGCTCTGCCGTCCTGGAGGCGCACTCGGCTCCAGCCAAGTAGGGCTTGAGCCAAACGAGGCTGGGCTGCCTCTTCTTCCCTCGAGGATGCTCGCCTCCCCGCCAGCTGTTCACTCGGCTTCCAGTTGGGGGCGCTCCTCGGCTCCTGCAGGTCTTGGCTCAGGGGCTGCTTGCCCTGAGCTGGGGCTGTGCGCGGGAGCCCAGGCACGCAGGGGCAGGCCCCAACCAGCTGCACACGTCTCTGCTGGGGAGGAGAGCGCTAGGGAAGCTACGTGTGTGAGGCAGCTGCTGGGCGCCCAGGGAGTCAGCCTCCGGGTGTGCGGGGCTGCAGACCCCAGCCAGGGGCCCTGGGAGCCTGGGCACTCCGTGCGGCGCTGAGCCTGGGCGGCCAAGCAACCGCTGGAGGAGCCCTGCACTGGCCCTTCCCTTCCCTCGCACAGAGCTCTTCCTGCTGGAGCCCTTGGCAGTGTGCAAGCCACCGGCCCCTAAGCCCTCCCCAAGGACGCCTGGGGCCTAGGTGCAAAGGCAAGGCAGGAGTGGAGCTGAGGCCAGGATGGCGCCAGTGGCGTCTCCCAGCCTCGCGCAGCCTGCTCCTTCCTGGGCAGGAAGCCTAGCAGCGAGGCAAGTCTGGGCAAGGGTCGCCCAGGGCAGAGCAGCCTCGCGCCAGCAACTCGGCCAGAACGGGCCTCTGAGCAGAGCTGGAGCTCTGCCGTCCTGGAGGTGCACTCGGCTCCAGCCAAGTAGGGCTTGAGCCAAACGAGGCTGGGCTGCCTCTTCTTCCCTCGAGGAGGCTCGCCTCCCCGCCAGCTGTTCACTCGGCTTCCAGTTGGGGGCGCTCTTCGCCTCCTGCAGGTCTTGGCTCAGGGGCTGCTTGCCCTGAGCTGGGGCTGTGCGCAGGAGCCCAGGCACGCAGGGGCAGGCCCCAACCAGCTGCACACGTCTCTGCTGGGGAGGAGAGCGCTAGGGAAGCTACGTGTGTGAGGCAGCTGCTGGGCGCCCAGGGAGTCAGCCTCCGGGTGTGCGGGGCTGCAGAACCCAGCCAGGGCCCTGGGAGCCTGGGGCACTCCGTGCGGCGCTGAGTCTGGGCGGCCAAGCAACCGCTGGAGGTGCCCTGCACTGGCCCTTCTCTTCCCTCGCACAGAACTCTTCCTGCTGGAGCCCTTGGCACTCTGCAAGCCACCGGCCCCTAAGCCCTCCCCAAGGACGCCTGGGGCCTAGGTGCAAAGGCAAGGCAGGAGCGGAGCTGAGGCCAGGAAGGCGCCAGTGGCGTCTCCCAGCCTCGCGCAGCCTGCTCCTTCCTGGGCAGGAAGCCTAGCAGCGAGGCAAGTCTGGGCAAGGCTCGCCCAGGGCAGAGCAGCCTCGCGCCAGCAACTCTGCCAGATCGGGCCTCTGAGCAGAGCTGGAGCTCTGCCGTCCTGGAGGCGCACTCGGCTCCAGCCAAGTAGGGCTTGAGCCAAACGAGGCTGGGCTGCCTCTTCTTCCCTCGAGGAGGCTCGCCTCCCCGCCAGCTGTTCACTCGGCTTCCAGGTGGGGGCGCTCTGCGCCTCCTGCAGGTCTTGGCTCAGGGGCTGCTTGCCCTGAGCTGGGGCTTTGGGCGGGGGCCCAGGCACGCAGGGGCAGGCCCCAACCAGCTGCACACGTCTCTGCTGGGGAGGAGAGCGCTAGGGAAGCTACGTGTGTGAGGCAGCTGCTGGGCGCCCAGGGAGTCAGCCTCCGTGTGTGCGGGGCTGCAGACTCCAGCCAGGGGCCCTGGGAGCCTGGTGCACTCCGTGCGGCGCTGAGCCTGGGCGGCCAAGCAACCCCTGTAGGAGCCCTGCACTGGCCCTTCCTTCCCTCGCACAGAGCTCTTCCTGCTGGAGCCCTTGGCAGTGTGCAAGCCACCGGCCCCTAAGCCCTCCCCAAGGACGCCTGGGGCCTAGGTGCAAAGGCAAGGCAGGAGCGGAGCTGAGGCCAGGAAGGCGCCAGTGGCGTCTCCCAGCCTCGCGCAGCCTGCTCCTTCCAGGGCAGGAAGCCTAGCAGCGAGGCAAGTTTGGGCAAGGCTCGCCCAGGGCAGAGCAGCCTCGCGCCAGCAACTCTGCCAGAACGGGCCTCTGAGCAGAGCTGGAGCTCTGCCGTCCTGGAGGCGCACTCGGCTTCAGCCAAGTAGGGCTTGAGCCAAACGAGGCTGGGCTGCCTCTTCTTCCCTCGAGGAGGCTCGCCTCCCCGCCAGCTGTTCACTCGGCTTTCAGGTGGGGGCGCTCTGCGCCTCCTGCAGGTCTTGGCTCAGGGGCTGCTTGCCCTGAGCTGGGGCTGTGGGCGGGGGCCCAGGCACGCAGGGGCAGGCCCCAACCAGCTGCACACGTCTCTGCTGGGGAGGAGAGCGCTAGGGAAGCTACGAGTGTGAGGCAGCTGCTGGGCGCCCAGGGAGTCAGCCTCCGGGTGTGCGGGGCTGCAGACTCCAGCCAGGGGCCCTGGGAGCCTGGGGCACTCCGTGCGGCGCTGAGCCTGGGCGGCCAAGCAACCGCTGAAGGAGCCCTGCACTGGCCCTTCCCTTCCCTCGCACAGAGCTCTTCCTGCTGGAGTCCTTGGCAGTGTGCAAGCCACCGGCCCCTAAGCCCTCCCCAAGGAAGCCTGGGGCCTATGTGCAAGGGCAAGGCAGGAGCGGAGCTGAGGCCAGGAAGGCGCCAGTGGCGTCTCCCAGCCTCGCGCAGCCTGCTCCTTCCTGGGCAGGAAGCCTAGCGGCGAGGCAAGTCTGGGCAACGCTCGCCCAGGGCAGAGCAGCCTCGCGCCAGCAACTCTGCCAGAACGGGCCTCTGAGCAGAGCTGGAGCTCTGCCGTCCTGGAGGCGCACTCGGCTCCAGCCAAGTAGGGCTTGAGCCAAACGAGGCTGGGCTGCCTCTTCTTCCCTCGAGGAGGCTCGCCTCCCCGCCAGCTGTTCACTCGGCTTCCAGTTGGGGGCGCTCCTCGGCTCCTGCAGGTCTTGGCTCAGGGGCTGCTTGCCCTGAGCTGGGGCTGTGCGCGGGAGCCCAGGCACGCAGGGGCAGGCCCCAACCAGCTGCACACGTCTCTGCTGGGGAGGAGAGCGCTAGGGAAGCTACGTGTGTGAGGCAGCTGCTGGGCGCCCAGGGAGTCAGCCTCCGGGTGTGCGGGGCTGCAGACCCCAGCCAGGGGCCCTGGGAGCCTGGGGCACTCCGTGCGGCGCTGAGCCTGGGCGGCCAAGCAACCGCTGGAGGAGCCCTGCACTGGCCCTTCCCTTCCCTCGCACAGAGCTCTTCCTGCTGGAGCCCTTGGCAGTGTGCAAGCCACCGGCCCCTAAGCCCTCCCCAAGGACGCCTGGGGCCTAGGTGCAAAGGCAAGGCAGGAGTGGAGCTGAGGCCAGGATGGCGCCAGTGGCGTCTCCCAGCCTCGCGCAGCCTGCTCCTTCCTGGGCAGGAAGCCTAGCAGCGAGGCAAGTCTGGGCAAGGCTCGCCCAGGGCAGAGCAGCCTCGCGCCAGCAACTCGGCCAGAACGGGCCTCTGAGCAGAGCTGGAGCTCTGCCGTCCTGGAGGTGCACTCGGCTCCAGCCAAGTAGGGCTTGAGCCAAACGAGGCTGTGCTGCCTCTTCTTCCCTCGAGGAGGCTCGCCTCCCCGCCAGCTGTTCACTCGGCTTCCAGTTGGGGGCGCTCTTCGCCTCCTGCAGGTCTTGGCTCAGGGGCTGCTTGCCCTGAGCTGGGGCTGTGCGCAGGAGCCCAGGCACGCAGGGGCAGGCCCCAACCAGCTGCACACGTCTCTGCTGGGGAGGAGAGCGCTAGGGAAGCTACGTGTGTGAGGCAGCTGCTGGGCGGCCAGGGAGTCAGCCTCCGGGTGTGCGGGGCTGCAGACCCCAGCCAGGGCCCTGGGAGCCTGGGGCACTCCGTGCGGCGCTGAGTCTGGGCGGCCAAGCAACCGCTGGAGGTGCCCTGCACTGGCCCTTCTCTTCCCTCGCACAGAACTCTTCCTGCTGGAGCCCTTGGCACTCTGCAAGCCACCGGCCCCTAAGCCCTCCCCAAGGACGCCTGGGGCCTAGGTGCAAAGGCAAGGCAGGAGCGGAGCTGAGGCCAGGAAGGCGCCAGTGGCGTCTCCCAGCCTCGCGCAGCCTGCTCCTTCCTGGGCAGGAAGCCTAGCAGCGAGGCAAGTCTGGGCAAGGCTCGCCCAGGGCAGAGCAGCCTCGCGCCAGCAACTCTGCCAGATCGGGCCTCTGAGCAGAGCTGGAGCTCTGCCGTCCTGGAGGCGCACTCGGCTCCAGCCAAGTAGGGCTTGAGCCAAACGAGGCTGGGCTGCCTCTTCTTCCCTCGAGGAAGCTCGCCTCCCCGCCAGCTGTTCACTCGGCTTCCAGGTGGGGGCGCTCTGCGCCTCCTGCAGGTCTTGGCTCAGGGGCTGCTTGCCCTGAGCTGGGGCTGTGGGCGGGAGCCAAGGCACGCAGGGGCAGGCCCCTACCATCTGCACACGTCTCTGCTGGGGAGGAGAGCGCTAGGGAAGCTACGTGTGTGAGGCAGCTGCTGGGCGCCCAGGGAGTCAGCCTCCGGGTGTGCGGGGCTGCAGACCCCAGCCAGGGGCCCTGGGAGCCTGGTGCACTCCGTGCGGCGCTGAGCCTGGGCGGCCAAGCAACCGCTGGAGAAGCCCTGCACTGGCCCTTCCCTTCCCTCGCACAGAGCTCTTCCTGCTGGAGCCCTTGGCAGTGTGCAAGCCACCGGCCCCTAAGCCCTCCCCAAGGACGCCTGGGGCCTAGGTGCAAAGGCAAGGCAGGAGCGGAGCTGAGGCCAGGAAGGCGCCAGTGGCGTATCCCAGCCTCGCGCAGCCTGCTCCTTCCTGGGCAGGAAGCCTAGCAGCGAGGCAAGTCTGGGCAAGGCTCGCCCAGGGCAGAGCAGCCTCGCGCCAGCAACTCTGCCAGAACGGGCCTCTGAGCAGAGCTGGAGCTCTGCCGTCCTGGAGGCGCACTCGGCTCCAGCCAAGTAGGGCTTGAGCCAAACGAGGCTGGGCTGCCTCTTCTTCCCTCGAGGAGGCTCGCCTCCCCGCCAGCTGTTCACTCGGCTTCCAGGTGGGGGCGCTCTGCGCCTCCTGCAGGTCTTGGCTCAGGGGCTGCTTGCCCTGAGCTGGGGCTGTGGGCGGGATCCCAGGCACGCAGGGGCAGGCCCCAACCAGCTGCACACGTCTCTGCTGGGGAGGAGAGCGCTAGGGAAGCTACGTGTGTGAGGCAGCTGCTGGGCGCCCAGGGAGTCAGCCTCCGGGTGTGCGGGGCTGCAGACTCCAGCCAGGGGCCCTGGGAGCCTGGGGCACTCCGTGCGGCGCTGAGCCTGGGCGGCCAAGCAACCGCTGAAGGAGCCCTGCACTGGCCCTTCCCTTCCCTCGCACAGAGCTCTTCCTGCTGGAGTCCTTGGCAGTGTGCAAGCCACCGGCCCCTAAGCCCTCCCCAAGGAAGCCTGGGGCCTATGTGCAAGGGCAAGGCAGGAGCGGAGCTGAGGCCAGGAAGGCGCCAGTGGCGTCTCCCAGCCTCGCGCAGCCTGCTCCTTCCTGGGCAGGAAGCCTAGCGGCGAGGCAAGTCTGGGCAACGCTCGCCCAGGGCAGAGCAGCCTCGCGCCAGCAACTCTGCCAGAACGGGCCTCTGAGCAGAGCTGGAGCTCTGCCGTCCTGGAGGCGCACTCGGCTCCAGCCAAGTAGGGCTTGAGCCAAACGAGGCTGGGCTGCCTCTTCTTCCCTCGAGGAGGCTCGCCTCCCCGCCAGCTGTTCACTCGGCTTCCAGTTGGGGGCGCTCCTCGGCTCCTGCAGGTCTTGGCTCAGGGGCTGCTTGCCCTGAGCTGGGGTTGTGCGCGGGAGCCCAGGCACGCAGGGGCAGGCCCCAACCAGCTGCACACGTCTCTGCTGGGGAGGAGAGCGCTAGGGAAGCTACGTGTGTGAGGCAGCTGCTGGGCGCCCAGGGAGTCAGCCTCCGGGTGTGCGGGGCTGCAGACCCCAGCCAGGGGCCCTGGGAGCCTGGGGCACTCCGTGCGGCGCTGAGCCTGGGCGGCCAAGCAACCGCTGGAGGAGCCCTGCACTGGCCCTTCCCTTCCCTCGCACAGAGCTCTTCCTGCTGGAGCCCTTGGCAGTGTGCAAGCCACCGGCCCCTAAGCCCTCCCCAAGGACGCCTGGGGCCTAGGTGCAAAGGCAAGGCAGGAGTGGAGCTGAGGCCAGGATGGCGCCAGTGGCGTCTCCCAGCCTCGCGCAGCCTGCTCCTTCCTGGGCAGGAAGCCTAGCAGCGAGGCAAGTCTGGGCAAGGGTCGCCCAGGGCAGAGCAGCCTCGCGCCAGCAACTCTGCCAGAACGGGCCTCTGAGCAGAGCTGGAGCTCTGCCGTCCTGGAGGTGCACTCGGCTCCAGCCAAGTAGGGCTTGAGCCAAACGAGGCTGTGCTGCCTCTTCTTCCCTCGAGGAGGCTCGCCTCCCCGCCAGCTGTTCACTCGGCTTCCAGTTGGGGGCGCTCTTCGCCTCCTGCAGGTCTTGGCTCAGGGGCTGCTTGCCCTGAGCTGGGGCTGTGCGCAGGAGCCCAGGCACGCAGGGGCAGGCCCCAACCAGCTGCACACGTCTCTGCTGGGGAGAAGAGCGCTAGGGAAGCTACGTGTGTGAGGCAGCTGCTGGGCGCCCAGGGAGTCAGCCTCCGGGTGTGCGGGGCTGCAGACCCCAGCCAGGGCCCTGGGAGCCTGGGGCACTCCGTGCGGCGCTGAGTCTGGGCGGCCAAGCAACCGCTGGAGGAGCCCTTCACTGGCCCTTCCCATCCCTCGCACAGAGCTCTTCCTGCTTGAGCCCTTGGCAGTGTGCAAGCCACCGGCCCCTAAGCCCTCCCCAAGGACGCCTGGGGCCCAGGTGCAAAGGCAATGCAGGAGTGGAGCTGAGGCCAGGAAGGCGCCAGTGGCGTCTCCCAGCCTCGCGCAGCCTGCTCCTTCCTGGGCAGGAAGCCTAGCAGCGAGGCAAGTCTGGGCAAGGCTCGCCCAGGGCAGAGCAGCCTCGCGCCAGCAACTCTGCCAGAACGGGCCTCTGAGCAGAGCTGGAGCTCTGCCGTCCTGGAGGCGCACTCGGCTTCAGCCAAGTAGGGCTTGAGCCAAACGAGGCTGGGCTGCCTCTTCTTCCCTCGAGGAGGCTCGCCTCCCCGCCAGCTGTTCACTCGGCTTCCAGGTGGGGGCGCTCTGCGCCTCCTGCAGGTCTTGGCTCAGGGGCTTCTTGCCCTGAGCTGGGGCTGTGGGCGGGAGCCCTGGCACGCAGGGGCAGGCCCCAACCAGCTGCACACGTCTCTGCTGGGGAGGAGAGCGCTATGGAAGCTACGTGTGTGAGGCAGCTGCTGGGCGCCCAGGGAGTCAGCCTCCGTGTGTGCGGGGCTGCAGACTCCAGCCAGGGTCCCTGGGAGCCTGGTGCACTACGTGCGGCGCTGAGCCTGGGCGGCCAAGCAACCGCTGTAGGAGCCCTGCACTGGCCCTTCCTTCCCTCGCACAGAGCTCTTCCTGCTGGAGCCCTTGGCAGTGTGCAAGCCACGGGCCCCTAAGCCCTCCCCAAGGACGCCTGGGGCCTAGGTGCAAAGGCAAGGCAGGAGCGGAGCTGAGGCCAGGAAGGCGCCAGTGGCGTCTCCCAGCCTCGCGCAGCCTGCTCCTTCCAGGGCAGGAAGCCTAGCAGCGAGGCAAGTTTGGGCAAGGCTCTCCCAGGGCAGAGCAGCCTCGCTCCAGCAACTCTGCCAGAACGGGCCTCTGAGCAGAGCTGGAGCTCTGCCGTCCTGGAGGCGCACTCGGCTTCAGCCAAGTAGGGCTTGAGCCAAACGAGGCTGGGCTGCCTCTTCTTCCCTCGAGGAGGCTCGCCTCCCCGCCAGCTGTTCACTCGGCTTCCAGGTGGGGGCGCTCTGCGCCTCCTGCAGGTCTTGGCTCAGGGGCTGCTTGCCCTGAGCTGGGGCTGTGGGCGGGGGCCCAGGCACGCAGGGGCAGGCCCCAACCAGCTGCACACGTCTCTGCTGGGGAGGAGAGCGCTAGGGAAGCTACGTGTGTGAGGCAGCTGCTGGGCGCCCAGGGAGTCAGCCTCCGGGTGTGCGGGGCTGCAGACCCAAGCCAGGGGCCCTGGGAGCCTGGGGCACTCCGAGCGGCGCTGAGCCTGGGCGGCCAAGCAACCGCTGGAGGAGCCCTGCACTGGCCCTTCCCTTCCCTCGCACAGAACTCTTCCTGCTGGAGCCCTTGGCAGTGTGCAAGCCACCGGCCCCTAAGCCGTCCCCAAGGACGCCTGGGGCCTAGGTGCAAAGGCAAGGCAGGAGCGGAGCTGAGGCCTGGAAGGCGCCAGTGGCGTCTCCCAGCCTCGCGCAGCCTGCTCCTTCCTGGGCAGGAAGCCTAGCAGCGAGGCAAGTCTGGGCAAGGCTCGCCCAGGGCAGAGCAGCCTCGCGCCAGCAACTCTGCCAGAACGGGCCTCTGAGCAGAGCTGGAGCTCTGCCGTCCTGGAGGCGTACTCGGCTCCAGCCAAGTAGGCCTTGAGCCAAACGAGGCTGGGCTGCCTCTTCTTCCCTCGAGGAGGCTCGCCTCCCCGCCAGCTGTTCACTCGGCTTCCAGGTGGGGGCGCTCTGCGCCTCCTGCAGGTCTTGGCTCAGGGGCTGCTTGCCCTGAGCTGGGGCTGTGCGCAGGAGCCCAGGCACGCAGGGGCAGGCCCCAACCAGCTGCACACGTCTCTGCTGGGGAGGAGAGCGCTAGGGAAGCTACGTGTGTGAGGCAGCTGCTGGGCGGCCAGGGAGTCAGAATCCGGGTGTGCGGGGCTGCAGACCCCAGCCAGGGCCCTGGGAGCCTTGGGCATTCCGTGCAGCGCTGAGCCTGGGCGCCCACGCAACCGCTGGAGGAGCCCTGCACTGGACCTTCCCTTCCCTCGCACAGAGCTCTTCCTGCTGGAGCCCTTGGCACTCTGCAAGCCACCGGCCCCTAAGCCCTCCCCAAGGACGCCTGGGGCCTAGGTGCAAAGGCAAGGCAGGAGCGGAGCTGAGGCCAGGAAGGCGCCAGTGGCGTCTCCCAGCCTCGCGCAGCCTGCTCCTTCCTGGGCAGGAAGCCTAGCAGCGAGGCAAGTCTGGGCAAGGCTCGCCCAGGGCAGAGCAGCCTCGCGCCAGCAACTCTGCCAGAACGGGCCTCTGAGCAGAGCTGGAGCTCTGCCGTCCTGGAGGCGCACTCGGCTCCAGCCAAGTAGGGCTTGAGCCAAACGAGGCTGGGCTGCCTCTTCTTCCCTCGAGGAGGCTCGCCTCCCCGCCAGCTGTTCACTCGGCTTCCAGGTGGGGGCGCTCTGCGCCTCCTGCAGGTCTTGGCTCAGGGGCTGCTTGCCCTGAGCTGGGGCTGTGGGCGGGAGCCCAGGCACGCAGGGGCAGGCCCCAACCAGCTGCACACGTCTCTGCTGGGGAGGAGAGCGCTAGGGAAACTACGTGTGTGAGGCAGCTGCTGGGCGCCCAGGGAGTCAGCCTCCGGGTGTGCGGGGCTGCAGACTCCAGCCAGGGGCCCTGGGAGCCTGGTGCACTCCGTGCGGCGCTGAGCCTGGGCGGCCAAGCAACCGCTGGAGGAGCCCTGCACTGGCCCTTCCTTCCCTCGCACAGAGCTCTTCCTGCTGGAGTCCTTGGCAGTGTGCATGCCACCGGCCCCTAAGCCCTCCCCAAGGACGCCTGGGGCCTAGGTGCAAAGGCAGGCAGGAGCGGAGCTGAGGCCAGGAAGGCGCCAGTGGCGTCTCCCAGCCTCGCGCAGCCTGCTCCTTCCAGGGCAGGAAGCCTAGCAGCGAGGCAAGTCTGGGCAAGGCTCGCCCAGGGCAGAGCAGCCTCGCGCCAGCAAGTCTGCCAGAACGGGCCTCTGAGCAGAGCTGGAGCTCTGCCGTCCTGGAGGCGCACTCGGCTCCAGCCAAGTAGGGCTTGAGCCAAACGAGGCTGGGCTGCCTCTTCTTCCCTCGAGGAGGCTCGCCTCCCCGCCAGCTGTTCACTCGGCTTCCAGGTGGGGGCGCTCTGCGCCTCCTGCAGGTCTTGGCTCAGGGGCTGCTTGCCCTGAGCTGGGGCTGTGCGCGGGAGCCCAGGCACGCAGGGGCAGGCCCCAACGAGCTGCACACGTCTCTGCTGGGGAGGAGAGCGCTAGGGAAGCTACGTGTGTGAGGCAGCTGCTGGGCGCCCAGGGAGTCAGCCTCCGGGTGTGCGGGGCTGCAGTCCCAAGCCAGGGGCCCTGGGAGCCTGGGGCACTCCGAGCGGCGCTGAGCCTGGGCGGCCAAGCAACCGCTGGAGGAGCCCTGCACTGGCCCTTCCCTTCCCTCGCACAGAGCTCTTCCTGCTGGAGCCCTTGGCAGTGTGCAAGCCACCGGCCCCTAAGCCCTCCCCAAGGACGCCTGGGGCCTAGGTGCAAAGGCAAGGCAGGAGCGGAGCTGAGGCCAGGAAGGCGCCAGTGGCGTCTCCCAGCCTCGCGCAGCCTGCTCCTTCCTGGGCAGGAAGCCTAGCAGCGAGGCAAGTCTGGGCAAGGCTCGCCCAGGGCAGAGCAGCTTCGCGCCAGCAACTCTGCCAGAACGGGCCTCTGAGCAGAGCTGGAGCTCTGCCGTCCTGGAGGGGCACTCGGCTCCAGCCAAGTAGGGCTTGAGCCAAACGAGGCTGTGCTGCCTCTTCTTCCCTCGAGGAGGCTCGCCTCCCCGCCAGCTGTTCACTCGGCTTCCAGGTGGGGGCGCTCTGCGCCTCCTGCAGGTCTTGGCTCAGGGGCTGCTTGCCCTGAGCTGGGGCTGTGCGCAGGAGCCCAGGCACGCAGGGGCAGGCCCCAACCAGCTGCACACGTCTATGCTGGGGAGGAGAGCGCTAGGGAAGCTACGTGTGTGAGGCAGCTGCTGGGCGCCCAGGGAGTCAGCCTCCGGTTGTGCGCGGCTGCAGAACCCAGCCAGGGCCCTGGGAGCCTGGGGCACTCCGTGCGGCGCTGAGTCTGGGAGGCCAAGCAACCGCTGGAGGAGCCCTGCACTGGCCCTTCCCTTCCCTCGCACAGAACTCTTCCTGCTGGAGCCCTTGGCACTCTGCAAACCACCGGCCCCTAAGCCCTCCCCAAGGACGCCTGGGGCCTAGGTGCAAAGGCAAGGCAGGAGCGGAGCTGAGGCCAGGAAGGCGCCAGTGGCGTCTCCCAGCCTAGCGCAGCCTGCTCCTTCCTGGGCAGGAAGCCTAGCAGCGAGGCAAGTCTGGGCAAGGCTCGCCCAGAGCAGAGCAGCCTCGCGCCAGCAACTCTGCCAGAACGGACCTCTGAGCAGAGCTGGAGCTCTGCCGTCCTGGAGGCGCACTCGGCTCCAGCCAAGTAGGGCTTGAGCCAAACGAGGCTGGGCTGCCTCTTCTTCCCTCGATGAGGCTCGCCTCCCCGCCAGCTGTTCACTCGGCTTCCAGGTGGGGGCGCTCTGCGCCTCCTGCAGGTCTTGGCTCAGGGGCTGCTTGCCCTGAGCTGGGGCTGTGGGCGGGAGCCCAGGCACGCAGGGGCAGGCCCCAACCAGCTGCACACGTCTCTGCTGGGGAGGAGAGCGCTATGGAAGCTACGTGTGTGAGGCAGCTGCTGGGCGCCCAGGGAGTCAGCCTCCTGGTGTGCGGGGCTGCAGACTCCAGCCAGGGGCCCTGGGAGCCTGGTGCACTCCGTGCGGCGCTGAGCCTGGGCGGCCAAGCAACCGCTGGAGGAGACCTGCACTGGCCCTTCCTTCCCTCGCACAGAGCTCTTCCTGCTGGAGCCCTTGGCAGTGTGCAAGCCACCGGCCCCTAAGCCCTCCCCAAGGACGCCTGGGGCCTAGGTGCAAAGGCAAGGCAGGAGCGGAGCTGAGGCCAGGAAGGCGCCAGTGGCGTCTCCCAGCCTCGCGCAGCCTGCTCCTTCCAGGGCAGGAAGCCTAGCAGCGAGGCAAGTCTGGGCAAGGCTCGCCCAGGGCAGAGCAGCCTCGCGCCAGCAACTCTGCCAGAACGGGCCTCTGAGCAGAGCTGGAGCTCTACCGTCCTGAAGGCGCACTCGGCTCCAGCCAAGTAGGGCTTGAGCCAAACGAGGCTGGGCTGCCTCTTCTTCCCTCGAGGAGGCTCGCCTCCCCGCAGCTGTTCACTCGGCTTCCAGGTGGGGGCGCTCTGCGCCTCCTGCAGGTCTTGGCTCAGGGGCTGCTTGCCCTGAGCTGGGGCTGTGCGCGGGAGCCCAGGCACGCAGGGGCAGGCCCCAACCAGCTGCACACGTCTCTGCTGGGGAGGAGAGCGCTAGGGAAGCTACGTGTGTGAGGCAGCTGCTGGGCGCCCAGGGAGTCAGCCTCCGGCTGTTCGGTGCTGCAGACCCCAGCCAGGGGCCCTGGGAGCCTGGTGCACTCCGTGCGGCGCTGAGCCTGGGCGGCCAAGCAACCGCTGGAGGAGCCCTGCACTGGGCCTTCCCTTCCCTCGCACAGAGCTCTTCCTGCTGGAGCCCTTGGCAGTGTGCAAGCCACCGGCCCCTAAGCCCTCCCCAAGCACGCCTGGGGCCTAGGTGCAAAGGCAAGGCAGGAGCGGAGCTGAGGCCAGGAAGGCGCCAGTGGCGTCTCCCAGCCTCGCGCAGCCTGCTCCTTCCTGGGCAGGAAGCCTAGCAGCGAGGCAAGTCTGGGCAAGGCTCGCCCAGGGCAGAGCAGCCTCGCGCCAGCAACTCTGCCAGAACGGGCCTCTGAGCAGAGCGGGAGCTCTGCCGTCCTGGAGGCGCACTCGGCTCCAGCCAAGTAGGGCTTGAGCCAAACGACGCTGTGCTGCCTCTTCTTCCCTCGAGGAGGCTCGCCTCCCCTCCAGCTGTTCACTCGGCTTCCAGTTGGGGGCGCTCCTCGCCTCCTGCAGGTCTTGGCTCAGGGGCTGCTTGCCCTGAGCTGGGGCTGTGCGCGGGAGCCCAGGCACGCAGGGGCAGGCCCCAACCAGCTGCACACGTCTCTGCTGGGGAGGAGAGCGCTAGGGAAGCTACGTGTGTGAGGCAGCTGCTGGGCGCCCAGGGAGTCAGCCTCCGGGTGTGCGCGGCTGCAGAACCCAGCCAGGGCCCTGGGAGCCTGGGGCACTCCGTGCGGCGCTGAGTCTGGGAGGCCAAGCAACCGCTGGAGGAGCCCTGCACTGGCCCTTCCCTTCCCTCGCACAGAACTCTTCCTGCTGGAGCCCTTGGCACTCTGCAAACCACCGGCCCCTAAGCCCTCCCCAAGGACGCCTGGGGCCTAGGTGCAAAGGCAAGGCAGGAGCGGAGCTGAGGCCAGGAAGGCGCCAGTGGCGTCTCCCAGCCTCGCGCAGCCTGCTCCTTCCTGGGCAGGAAGCCTAGCAGCGAGGCAAGTCTGGGCAAGGCTCGCCCAGAGCAGAGCAGCCTCGCGCCAGTAACTCTACCAGAACGGACCTCTGAGCAGAGCAGGAGCTCTGCCGTCCTGGAGGCGCACTCGGCTCCAGCCAAGTAGGGCTTGAGCCAAACGAGGCTGGGCTGCCTCTTCTTCCCTCGAGGAGGCTCGCCTCCCCGCCAGCTGTTCACTCGGCTTCCAGGTGGGGGCGCTCTGCGCCTCCTGCAGGTCTTGGCTCAGGGGCTTCTTGCCCTGAGCTGGGGCTGTGGGCGGGAGCCCAGGCACGCAGGGGCAGGCCCCAACCAGCTGCACACGTCTCTGCTGGGGAGGAGAGCGCTATGGAAGCTACGTGTGTGAGGCAGCTGCTGGGCGCCCAGGGAGTCAGCCTCCTGGTGTGCGGGGCTGCAGACTTCAGCCAGGGGCCCTGGGAGCCTGGTGCACTCCGTGCGGCGCTGAGCCTGGGCGGCCAAGCAACCGCTGGAGGAGACCTGCACTGGCCCTTCCTTCCCTCGCACAGAGCTCTTCCTGCTGGAGCCCTTGGCAGTGTGCAAGCCACCGGCCCCTAAGCCCTCCCCAAGGACGCCTGGCGCCTAGGTGCAAAGGCAAGGCAGGAGCGGAGCTGAGGCCAGGAAGGCGCCAGTGGCGTCTCCCAGCCTCGCGCAGCCTGCTGCTTCCAGGGCAGGAAGCCTAGCAGCGAGGCAAGTCTGGGCAAGGCTCGCCCAGGGCAGAGCAGCCTCGCGCCAGCAACTCTGCCAGAACGGGCCTCTGAGCAGAGCTGGAGCTCTACCGTCCTGAAGGCGCACTCGGCTCCAGCCAAGTAGGGCTTGAGCCAAACGAGGCTGGGCTGCCTCTTCTTCCCTCGAGGAGGCTCGCCTCCCCGCAGCTGTTCACTCGGCTTCCAGGTGGGGGCGCTCTGCGCCTCCTGCAGGTCTTGGCTCAGGGGCTGCTTGCCCTGAGCTGGGGCTGTGCGCGGGAGCCCAGGCACGCAGGGGCAGGCCCCAACCAGCTGCACACGTCTCTGCTGGGGAGGAGAGCGCTAGGGAAGCTACGTGTGTGAGGCAGCTGCTGGACTCCCAGGGAGTCAGCCTCCGGGTGTGCGGGGCTGCAGACCCCAGCCAGGGGCCCTGGGAGCCTGGTGCACTCCGTGCGGCGCTGAGCCTGGGCGGCCAAGCAACCCCTGGAGGAGCCCTGCACTGGCCCTTCCCTTCCCTCGCACAGAGCTCTTCCTGCTGGAGCCCTTGGCAGTGTGCAAGCCACCGGCCCCTAAGCCCTCCCCAAGGACGCTTGGGGCCTAGGTGCAAAGGCAAGGCATGAGTGGAGCTGAGGCCAGGAAGGCGCCAGTGGCGTCTCCCAGCCTCGCGCAGCCTGCTCCTTCCTGGGCAGGAAGCCTAGCAGCGAGGCAAGTCTGGGCAAGGCTCGCCCAGGGCAGAGCAGCCTCGCGCCAGCAACTCTGCCAGAACGGGCCTCTGAGCAGAGCTGGAGCTCTGCCGTCCTGGAGGCGCACTCGGCTCCAGCCAAGTAGGGCTTGAGCCAAACGAGGCTGGGCTGCCTCTTCTTCCCTCGAGGAGGCTCGCCTCCCCGCCAGCTGTTCACTCGGCTTCCAGGTGGGGGCGCTCTGCGCCTCCTGCAGGTCTTGGCTCAGGGGCTGCTTGCCCTGAGCTGGGGCTGTTTGCGGGAGCCCAGGCACGCAGGGGCAGGCCCCAACCAGCTGCACACGTCTCTGGGGGGAGGAGAGCGCTAGGGAAGCTACGTGTGTGAGGCAGCTGCTGTGTGCCCAGGGAGTCATCCTCCGGGTGTGCGGGGCTGCAGACCCAAGCCAGGGGCCCTGGGAGCCTGGGGCACTCCGAGCGGCGCTGAGTCTGGGCGGCCAAGCAACCGCTGGAGGAGCCCTGCACTGGCCCTTCCCTTCCCTCGCACAGAGCTCTTCCTGCTGGAGCCCTTGGCACTGTGCAAGCCACCGGCCCCTAAGCCCTCCCCAAGGACGCCTGGAGCCTAGGTGCAAAGGCAAGTCAGGAGCGGAGCTGAGTCCAGGAAGGCCCCAGTGGCGTCTCCCAGACTCGCGCAGCCTGCTCCTTCCTGGGCAGGAAGCCTAGCAGCGAGGCAAGACTGGGCAAGGCTTGCCCAGGGCAGAGCAGCCTCGCGCCAGCAACTCTGCCAGAACGGGCCTCTGAGCAGAGCTGGGGCTCTGCCGTCCTGGAGGCGCACTCGGCTCCAGCCAAATAGGGCTTGAGCCAAACGAGGCTGGGCTGCCTCTTCTTCCCTCGAGGAGGCTCGCCTCCCCTCCAGCTGTTCACTCGACTTCCAGGTGGGGGCGCTCTGCGCCTCCTGCAGGTCTTGACTCAGGGGCTGCTTGCCCTGAGCTTGGGCTGTGGTCGGGAGGCCAGGCACGCAGGGGCAGGCCCCAACCAGCTGCACACGTCTCTGCTGGGGAGGAGAGCGCTAGGGAAGCTACGTGTGTGAGGCAGCTGCTGGGCGCCCAGGGAGTCAGCCTCCGGGTGTGCGGGGCTGCAGACCCCAGCCAGGGGCCCTGGGAGCCTGGTGCACTCCGTGCGGCGCTAGCCTGGGCGGCCAAGCAACCGCTGGAGGAGCCCTGCACTGGCCCTTCCCTTCCCTCGCACAGAGCTCTTCCTGCTGGAGCCCTTGGCAGTGTGCAAGCCACCGGCCCCTAAGCCCTCCCCAAGGACGCCTGGGGCCTAGGTGCAAAGGCAAGGCAGGAGCGGAGCTGAGGCCAGGAAGGCGCCAGTGGCGTCTCCCAGCCTCGCGCAGCCTGCTCCTTCCTGGGCAGGAAGCCTAGCAGCGAGGCAAGTCTGGGCAAGGCTCGCCCAGGGCAGAGCAGCTTCGCGCCAGCAACTCTGCCAGAACGGGCCTCTGAGCAGAGCTGGAGCTCTGCCGTCCTGGAGGGGCACTCGGCTCCAGCCAAGTAGGGCTTGAGCCAAACGAGGCTGTGCTGCCTCTTCTTCCCTCGAGGAGGCTCGCCTCCCCGCCAGCTGTTCACTCGGCTTCCAGGTGGGGGCGCTCTGCGCCTCCTGCAGGTCTTGGCTCAGGGGCTGCTTGCCCTGAGCTGGGGCTGTGCGCAGGAGCCCAGGCACGCAGGGGCAGGCCCCAACCAGCTGCACACGTCTATGCTGGGGAGGAGAGCGCTAGGGAAGCTACGTGTGTGAGGCAGCTGCTGGGCGCCCAGGGAGTCAGCCTCCGGTTGTGCGCGGCTGCAGAACCCAGCCAGGGCCCTGGGAGCCTGGGGCACTCCGTGCGGCGCTGAGTCTGGGAGGCCAAGCAACCGCTGGAGGAGCCCTGCACTGGCCCTTCCCTTCCCTCGCACAGAACTCTTCCTGCTGGAGCCCTTGGCACTCTGCAAACCACCGGCCCCTAAGCCCTCCCCAAGGACGCCTGGGGCCTAGGTGCAAAGGCAAGGCAGGAGCGGAGCTGAGGCCAGGAAGGCGCCAGTGGCGTCTCCCAGCCTAGCGCAGCCTGCTCCTTCCTGGGCAGGAAGCCTAGCAGCGAGGCAAGTCTGGGCAAGGGTCGCCCAGAGCAGAGCAGCCTCGCGCCAGCAACTCTGCCAGAACGGACCTCTGAGCAGAGCTGGAGCTCTGCCGTCCTGGAGGCGCACTCGGCTCCAGCCAAGTAGGGCTTGAGCCAAACGAGGCTGGGCTGCCTCTTCTTCCCTCGAGGAGGCTCGCCTCCCCGCCAGCTGTTCACTCGGCTTCCAGGTGGGGCGCTCTGCGCCTCCTGCAGGTCTTGGCTCAGGGGCTTCTTGCCCTGAGCTGGGGCTGTGGGCGGGAGCCCAGGCACGCAGGGGCAGGCCCCAACCAGCTGCACACGTCTCTGCTGGGGAGGAGAGCGCTATGGAAGCTACGTGTGTGAGGCAGCTGCTGGGCGCCCAGGGAGTCAGCCACCTGGTGTGCGGGGCTGCAGACTCCAGCCAGGGGCCCTGGGAGCCTGGTGCACTCCGTGCGGCGCTGAGCCTGGGCGGCCAAGCAACCGCTGGAGGAGCCCTGCACTGGCCCTTCCCTTCCCTCGCACAGAGCTCTTCCTGCTGGAGCCCTTGGCAGTGTGCAAGCCACCGGCCCCTAAGCCCTCCCCAAGGACGCTTGGGGCCTAGGTGCAAAGGCAAGGCATGAGTGGAGCTGAGGCCAGGAAGGCGCCAGTGGCGTCTCCCAGCCTCGCGCAGCCTGCTCCTTCCTGGGCAGGAAGCCTAGCAGCGAGGCAAGTCTGGGCAAGGCTCGCCCAGGGCAGAGCAGCCTCGCACCAGCAACTCTGCCAGAACGGGCCTCTGAGCAGAGCTGGAGCTCTGCCGTCCTGGAGGCGCACTCGGCTCCAGCCAAGTAGGGCTTGAGCCAAACGAGGCTGGGCTGCCTCTTCTTCCCTCGAGGAGGCTCGCCTCCCCGCCAGCTGTTCACTCGGCTTCCAGGTGGGGGCGCACTGCGCCTCCTGCAGGTCTTGGCTCAGGGGCTGCTTGCCCTGAGCTGGGGCTGTTTGCGGGAGCCCAGGCACGCAGGGGCAGGCCCCAACCAGCTGCACACGTCTCTGCTGGGGAGGAGAGCGCTAGGGAAACTACGTGTGTGAGGCAGCTGCTGGGCGCCCAGGGAGTCAGCCTCCGGGTGTGCGGGGCTGCAGACTCCAGCCAGGGGCCCTGGGAGCCTGGTGCACTCCGTGCGGCGCTGAGCCAGGGCGGCCAAGCAACCGCTGGAGGAGCCCTGCACTGGCCCTTCCTTCCCTCGCACAGAGCTCTTCCTGCTGGAGTCCTTGGCAGTGTGCATGCCACCGGCCCCTAAGCCCTCCCCAAGGACGCCTGGGGCCTAGGTGCAAAGGCAGGCAGGAGCGGAGCTGAGGCCAGGAAGGCGCCAGTGGCGTCTCCCAGCCTCGCGCAGCCTGCTCCTTCCAGGGCAGGAAGCCTAGCAGCGAGGCAAGTCTGGGCAAGGCTCGCCCAGGGCAGAGCAGCCTCGCGCCAGCAAGTCTGCCAGAACGGGCCTCTGAGCAGAGCTGGAGCTCTGCCGTCCTGGAGGCGCACTGGGCTCCAGCCAAGTAGGGCTTGAGCCAAACGAGGCTGGGCTGCCTCTTCTTCCCTCGAGGAGGCTCGCCTCCCCGCCAGCTGTTCACTCGGCTTCCAGGTGGGGGCGCTCTGCGCCTCCTGCAGGTCTTGGCTCAGGGGCTGCTTGCCCTGAGCTGGGGCTGTGCGCGGGAGCCCAGGCACGCAGTGGCAGGCCCCAACCAGCTGCACACGTCTCTGCTGGGGAGGAGAGCGCTAGGGAAGCTACGTGTGTGAGGCAGCTGCTGGGCGCCCAGGGAGTCAGCCTCCGGGTGTGCGGGGCTGCAGACCCAAGCCAGGGGCCCTGGGAGCCTGGGGCACTCCGAGCGGCGCTGAGCCTGGGCGGCCAAGCAACCGCTGGAGGAGCCCTGCACTGGCCCTTCCCTTCCCTCGCACAGAGCTCTTCCTGCTGGAGCCCTTGGCAGTGTGCAAGCCACCGGCCCCTAAGCCCTCCCCAAGGACGCCTGGGGCCTAGGTGCAAAGGCAAGGCAGGAGCGGAGCTGAGGCCAGGAAGGCGCCAGTGGCGTCTCCCAGCCTCGCGCAGCCTGCTCCTTCCTGGGCAGGAAGCCTAGCAGCGAGGCAAGTCTGGGCAAGGCTCGCCCAGGGCAGAGCAGCTTCGCGCCAGCAACTCTGCCAGAACGGGCCTCTGAGCAGAGCTGGAGCTCTGCCGTCCTGGAGGGGCACTCGGCTCCAGCCAAGTAGGGCTTGAGCCAAACGAGGCTGTGCTGCCTCTTCTTCCCTCGAGGAGGCTCGCCTCCCCGCCAGCTGTTCACTCGGCTTCCAGGTGGGGGCGCTCTGCGCCTCCTGCAGGTCTTGGCTCAGGGGCTGCTTGCCCTGAGCTGGGGCTGTGCGCAGGAGCCCAGGCACGCAGGGGCAGGCCCCAACCAGCTGCACACGTCTATGCTGGGGAGGAGAGCGCTAGGGAAGCTACGTGTGTGAGGCAGCTGCTGGGCGCCCAGGGAGTCAGCCTCCGGTTGTGCGCGGCTGCAGAACCCAGCCAGGGCCCTGGGAGCCTGGGGCACTCCGTGCGGCGCTGAGTCTGGGAGGCCAAGCAACCGCTGGAGGAGCCCTGCACTGGCCCTTCCCTTCCCTCGCACAGAACTCTTCCTGCTGGAGCCCTTGGCACTCTGCAAACCACCGGCCCCTAAGCCCTCCCCAAGGACGCCTGGGGCCTAGGTGCAAAGGCAAGGCAGGAGCGGAGCTGAGGCCAGGAAGGCGCCAGTGGCGTCTCCCAGCCTAGCGCAGCCTGCTCCTTCCTGGGCAGGAAGCCTAGCAGCGAGGCAAGTCTGGGCAAGGCTCGCCCAGAGCAGAGCAGCCTCGCGCCAGCAACTCTGCCAGAACGGACCTCTGAGCAGAGCTGGAGCTCTGCCGTCCTGGAGGCGCACTCGGCTCCAGCCAAGTAGGGCTTGAGCCAAACGAGGCTGGGCTGCCTCTTCTTCCCTCGATGAGGCTCGCCTCCCCGCCAGCTGTTCACTCGGCTTCCAGGTGGGGGCGCTCTGCGCCTCCTGCAGGTCTTGGCTCAGGGGCTTCTTGCCCTGAGCTGGGGCTGTGGGCGGGAGCCCAGGCACGCAGGGGCAGGCCCCAACCAGCTGCACACGTCTCTGCTGGGGAGGAGAGCGCTATGGAAGCTACGTGTGTGAGGCAGCTGCTGGGCGCCCAGGGAGTCAGCCTCCGGGTGTGCGGGGCTGCAGACTCCAGCCAGGGGCCCTGGGAGCCTGGTGCACTCCGTGCGGCGCTGAGCCTGGGCGGCCAAGCAACCGCTGGAGGAGACCTGCACTGGCCCTTCCTTCCCTCGCACAGAGCTCTTCCTGCTGGAGCCCTTGGCAGTGTGCAAGCCACCGGCCCCTAAGCCCTCCCCAAGGACGCCTGGGGCCTAGGTGCAAAGGCAAGGCAGGAGCGGAGCTGAGGCCAGGAAGGCGCCAGTGGCGTCTCCCAGCCTCGCGCAGCCTGCTCCTTCCAGGCAGGAAGCCTAGCAGCGAGGCAAGTCTGGGCAAGGCTCGCCCAGGGCAGAGCAGCTTCGCGCCAGCAACTCTGCCAGAACGGGCCTCTGAGCAGAGCTGGAGCTCTACCGTCCTGAAGGCGCACTCGGCTCCAGCCAAGTAGGGCTTGAGCCAAACGAGGCTGGGCTGCCTCTTCTTCCCTCGAGGAGGCTCGCCTCCCCGCAGCTGTTCACTCGGCTTCCAGGTGGGGGCGCTCTGCGCCTCCTGCAGGTCTTGGCTCAGGGGCTGCTTGCCCTGAGCTGGGGCTGTGCGCGGGAGCCCAGGCACGCAGGGGCAGGCCCCAACCAGCTGCACACGTCTCTGCTGGGGAGGAGAGCGCTAGGGAAGCTACGTGTGTGAGGCAGCTGCTGGGCGCCCAGGGAGTCAGCCTCCGGCTGTTCGGTGCTGCAGACCCCAGCCAGGGGCCCTGGGAGCCTGGTGCACTCCGTGCGGCGCTGAGCCTGGGCGGCCAAGCAACCGCTGGAGGAGCCCTGCACTGGGCCTTCCCTTCCCTCGCACAGAGCTCTTCCTGCTGGAGCCCTTGGCAGTGTGCAAGCCACCGGCCCCTAAGCCCTCCCCAAGCACGCCTGGGGCCTAGGTGCAAAGGCAAGGCAGGAGCGGAGCTGAGGCCAGGAAGGCGCCAGTGGCGTCTCCCAGCCTCGCGCAGCCTGCTCCTTCCTGGGCAGGAAGCCTAGCAGCGAGGCAAGTCTGGGCAAGGCTCGCCCAGGGCAGAGCAGCCTCGCGCCAGCAACACTGCCAGAACGGGCCTCTGAGCAGAGCGGGAGCTCTGCCGTCCTGGAGGCGCACTCGGCTCCAGCCAAGTAGGGCTTGAGCCAAACGACGCTGTGCTGCCTCTTCTTCCCTCGAGGAGGCTCGCCTCCCCTCCAGCTGTTCACTCGGCTTCCAGTTGGGGGCGCTCCTCGCCTCCTGCAGGTCTTGGCTCAGGGGCTGCTTGCCCTGAGCTGGGGCTGTGCGCGGGAGCCCAGGCACGCAGGGGCAGGCCCCAACCAGCTGCACACGTCTCTGCTGGGGAGGAGAGCGCTAGGGAAGCTACGTGTGTGAGGCAGCTGCTGGGCGCCCAGGGAGTCAGCCTCCGGGTGTGCGCGGCTGCAGAACCCAGCCAGGGCCCTGGGAGCCTGGGGCACTCCGTGCGGCGCTGAGTCTGGGAGGCCAAGCAACCGCTGGAGGAGCCCTGCACTGGCCCTTCCCTTCCCTCGCACAGAACTCTTCCTGCTGGAGCCCTTGGCACTCTGCAAACCACCGGCCCCTAAGCCCTCCCCAAGGACGCCTGGGGCCTAGGTGCAAAGGCAAGGCAGGAGCGGAGCTGAGGCCAGGAAGGCGCCAGTGGCGTCTCCCAGCCTCGCGCAGCCTGCTCCTTCCTGGGCAGGAAGCCTAGCAGCGAGGCAAGTCTGGGCAAGGCTCGCCCAGAGCAGAGCAGCCTCGCGCCAGTAACTCTACCAGAACGGACCTCTGAGCAGAGCAGGAGCTCTGCCGTCCTGGAGGCGCACTCGGCTCCAGCCAAGTAGGGCTTGAGCCAAACGAGGCTGGGCTGCCTCTTCTTCCCTCGAGGAGGCTCGCCTCCCCGCCAGCTGTTCACTCGGCTTCCAGGTGGGGGCGCTCTGCGCCTCCTGCAGGTCTTGGCTCAGGGGCTTCTTGCCCTGAGCTGGGGCTGTGGGCGGGAGCCCAGGCACGCAGGGGCAGGCCCCAACCAGCTGCACACGTCTCTGCTGGGGAGGAGAGCGCTATGGAAGCTACGTGTGTGAGGCAGCTGCTGGGCGCCCAGGGAGTCAGCCTCCTGGTGTGCGGGGCTGCAGACTTCAGCCAGGGGCCCTGGGAGCCTGGTGCACTCCGTGCGGCGCTGAGCCTGGGCGGCCAAGCAACCGCTGGAGGAGACCTGCACTGGCCCTTCCTTCCCTCGCACAGAGCTCTTCCTGCTGGAGCCCTTGGCAGTGTGCAAGCCACCGGCCCCTAAGCCCTCCCCAAGGATGCCTGGCGCCTAGGTGCAAAGGCAAGGCAGGAGCGGAGCTGAGGCCAGGAAGGCGCCAGTGGCGTCTCCCAGCCTCGCGCAGCCTGCTGCTTCCAGGGCAGGAAGCCTAGCAGCGAGGCAAGTCTGGGCAAGGCTCGCCCAGGGCAGAGCAGCCTCGCGCCAGCAACTCTGCCAGAACGGGCCTCTGAGCAGAGCTGGAGCTCTACCGTCCTGAAGGCGCACTCGGCTCCAGCCAAGTAGGGCTTGAGCCAAACGAGGCTGGGCTGCCTCTTCTTCCCTCGAGGAGGCTCGCCTCCCCGCAGCTGTTCACTCGGCTTCCAGGTGGGGGCGCTCTGCGCCTCCTGCAGGTCTTGGCTCAGGGGCTGCTTGCCCTGAGCTGGGGCTGTGCGCGGGAGCCCAGGCACGCAGGGGCAGGCCGCAACCAGCTGCACACGTCTCTGCTGGGGAGGAGAGCGCTAGGGAAGCTACGTGTGTGAGGCAGCTGCTGGACTCCCAGGGAGTCAGCCTCCGGGTGTGCGGGGCTGCAGACCCCAGCCAGGGGCCCTGGGAGCCTGGTGCACTCCGTGCGGCGCTGAGCCTGGGCGGCCAAGCAACCGCTGGAGGAGCCCTGCACTGGCCCTTCCCTTCCCTCGCACAGAGCTCTTCCTGCTGGAGCCCTTGGCAGTGTGCAAGCCACCGGCCCCTAAGCCCTCCCCAAGGACGCTTGGGGCCTAGGTGCAAAGGCAAGGCATGAGTGGAGCTGAGGCCAGGAAGGCGCCAGTGGCGTCTCCCAGCCTCGCGCAGCCTGCTCCTTCCTGGGCAGGAAGCCTAGCAGCGAGGCAAGTCTGGGCAAGGCTCGCCCAGGGCAGAGCAGCCTCGCGCCAGCAACTCTGCCAGAACGGGCCTCTGAGCAGAGCTGGAGCTCTGCCGTCCTGGAGGCGCACTCGGCTCCAGCCAAGTAGGGCTTGAGCCAAACGAGGCTGGGCTGCCTCTTCTTCCCTCGAGGAGGCTCGCCTCCCCGCCAGCTGTTCACTCGGCTTCCAGGTGGGGGCGCTCTGCGCCTCCTGCAGGTCTTGGCTCAGGGGCTGCTTGCCCTGAGCTGGGGCTGTTTGCGGGAGCCCAGGCACGCAGGGGCAGGCCCCAACCAGCTGCACACGTCTCTGGGGGGAGGAGAGCGCTAGGGAAGCTACGTGTGTGAGGCAGCTGCTGGGCGCCCAGGGAGTCAGCCTCCGGGTGTGCGGGGCTGCAGACCCAAGCCAGGGGCCCTGGGAGCCTGGGGCACTCCGAGCGGCGCTGAGTCTGGGCGGCCAAGCAACCGCTGGAGGAGCCCTGCACTGGCCCTTCCCTTCCCTCGCACAGAGCTCTTCCTGCTGGAGCCCTTGGCACTGTGCAAGCCACCGGCCCCTAAGCCCTCCCCAAGGACGCCTGGAGCCTAGGTGCAAAGGCAAGTCAGGAGCGGAGCTGAGTCCAGGAAGGCCCCAGTGGCGTCTCCCAGACTCGCGCAGCCTGCTCCTTCCTGGGCAGGAAGCCTAGCAGCGAGGCAAGACTGGGCAAGGCTTGCCCAGGGCAGAGCAGCCTCGCGCCAGCAACTCTGCCAGAACGGGCCTCTGAGCAGAGCTGGGGCTCTGCCGTCCTGGAGGCGCACTCGGCTCCAGCCAAATAGGGCTTGAGCCAAACGAGGCTGGGCTGCCTCTTCTTCCCTCGAGGAGGCTCGCCTCCCCTCCAGCTGTTCACTCGACTTCCAGGTGGGGGCGCTCTGCGCCTCCTGCAGGTCTTGACTCAGGGGCTGCTTGCCCTGAGCTTGGGCTGTGGTCGGGAGGCCAGGCACGCAGGGGCAGGCCCCAACCAGCTGCACACGTCTCTGCTGGGGAGGAGAGCGCTAGGGAAGCTACGTGTGTGAGGCAGCTGCTGGGCGCCCAGGGAGTCAGCCTCCGGGTGTGCGGGGCTGCAGACCCCAGCCAGGGGCCCTGGGAGCCTGGTGCACTCCGTGCGGCGCTAGCCTGGGCGGCCAAGCAACCGCTGGAGGAGCCCTGCACTGGCCCTTCCCTTCCCTCGCACAGAGCTCTTCCTGCTGGAGCCCTTGGCAGTGTGCAAGCCACCGGCCCCTAAGCCCTCCCCAAGGACGCCTGGGGCCTAGGTGCAAAGGCAAGGCAGGAGCGGAGCTGAGGCCAGGAAGGCGCCAGTGGCGTCTCCCAGCCTCGCGCAGCCTGCTCCTTCCTGGGCAGGAAGCCTAGCAGCGAGGCAAGTCTGGGCAAGGCTCGCCCAGGGCAGAGCAGCTTCGCGCCAGCAACTCTGCCAGAACGGGCCTCTGAGCAGAGCTGGAGCTCTGCCGTCCTGGAGGGGCACTCGGCTCCAGCCAAGTAGGGCTTGAGCCAAACGAGGCTGTGCTGCCTCTTCTTCCCTCGAGGAGGCTCGCCTCCCCGCCAGCTGTTCACTCGGCTTCCAGGTGGGGGCGCTCTGCGCCTCCTGCAGGTCTTGGCTCAGGGGCTGCTTGCCCTGAGCTGGGGCTGTGCGCAGGAGCCCAGGCACGCAGGGGCAGGCCCCAACCAGCTGCACACGTCTATGCTGGGGAGGAGAGCGCTAGGGAAGCTACGTGTGTGAGGCAGCTGCTGGGCGCCCAGGGAGTCAGCCTCCGGTTGTGCGCGGCTGCAGAACCCAGCCAGGGCCCTGGGAGCCTGGGGCACTCCGTGCGGCGCTGAGTCTGGGAGGCCAAGCAACCGCTGGAGGAGCCCTGCACTGGCCCTTCCCTTCCCTCGCACAGAACTCTTCCTGCTGGAGCCCTTGGCACTCTGCAAACCACCGGCCCCTAAGCCCTCCCCAAGGACGCCTGGGGCCTAGGTGCAAAGGCAAGGCAGGAGCGGAGCTGAGGCCAGGAAGGCGCCAGTGGCGTCTCCCAGCCTAGCGCAGCCTGCTCCTTCCTGGGCAGGAAGCCTAGCAGCGAGGCAAGTCTGGGCAAGGGTCGCCCAGAGCAGAGCAGCCTCGCGCCAGCAACTCTGCCAGAACGGACCTCTGAGCAGAGCTGGAGCTCTGCCGTCCTGGAGGCGCACTCGGCTCCAGCCAAGTAGGGCTTGAGCCAAACGAGGCTGGGCTGCCTCTTCTTCCCTCGAGGAGGCTCGCCTCCCCGCCAGCTGTTCACTCGGCTTCCAGGTGGGGCGCTCTGCGCCTCCTGCAGGTCTTGGCTCAGGGGCTTCTTGCCCTGAGCTGGGGCTGTGGGCGGGAGCCCAGGCACGCAGGGGCAGGCCCCAACCAGCTGCACACGTCTCTGCTGGGGAGGAGAGCGCTATGGAAGCTACGTGTGTGAGGCAGCTGCTGGGCGCCCAGGGAGTCAGCCACCTGGTGTGCGGGGCTGCAGACTCCAGCCAGGGGCCCTGGGAGCCTGGTGCACTCCGTGCGGCGCTGAGCCTGGGCGGCCAAGCAACCGCTGGAGGAGCCCTGCACTGGCCCTTCCCTTCCCTCGCACAGAGCTCTTCCTGCTGGAGCCCTTGGCAGTGTGCAAGCCACCGGCCCCTAAGCCCTCCCCAAGGACGCTTGGGGCCTAGGTGCAAAGGCAAGGCATGAGTGGAGCTGAGGCCAGGAAGGCGCCAGTGGCGTCTCCCAGCCTCGCGCAGCCTGCTCCTTCCTGGGCAGGAAGCCTAGCAGCGAGGCAAGTCTGGGCAAGGCTCGCCCAGGGCAGAGCAGCCTCGCGCCAGCAACTCTGCCAGAACGGGCCTCTGAGCAGAGCTGGAGCTCTGCCGTCCTGGAGGCGCACTCGGCTCCAGCCAAGTAGGGCTTGAGCCAAACGAGGCTGGGCTGCCTCTTCTTCCCTCGAGGAGGCTCGCCTCCCCGCCAGCTGTTCACTCGGCTTCCAGGTGGGGGCGCACTGCGCCTCCTGCAGGTCTTGGCTCAGGGGCTGCTTGCCCTGAGCTGGGGCTGTTTGCGGGAGCCCAGGCACGCAGGGGCAGGCCCCAACCAGCTGCACACGTCTCTGGGGGGAGGAAGGCGCTAGGGAAGCTACGTGTGTGAGGCAGCTGCTGGGCGCCCAGGGAGTCAGCCTCCGGGTGTGCGGGGCTGCAGACCCAAGCCAGGGGCCCTGGGAGCCTGGGGCACTCCGAGCGGCGCTGAGTCTGGGCGGCCAAGCAACCGCTGGAGGAGCCCTGCACTGGCCCTTCCCTTCCCTCGCACAGAGCTCTTCCTGCTGGAGCCCTTGGCACTGTGCAAGCCACCGGCCCCTAAGCCCTCCCCAAGGACGCCTGGAGCCTAGGTGCAAAGGCAAGTCAGGAGCGGAGCTGAGTCCAGGAAGGCCCCAGTGGCGTCTCCCAGCCTCGCGCAGCCTGCTCCTTCCTGGGCAGGAAGCCTAGCAGCGAGGCAAGACTGGGCAAGGCTTGCCCAGGGCAGAGCAGCCTCGCGCCAGCAACTCTGCCAGAACGGGCCTCTGAGCAGAGCTGGGGCTCTGCCGTCCTGGAGGCGCACTCGGCTCCAGCCAAGTAGGGCTTGAGCCAAACGAGGCTGGGCTGCCTCTTCTTCCCTCGAGGAGGCTCGCCTCCCCTCCAGCTGTTCACTCGACTTCCAGGTGGGGGCGCTCTGCGCCTCCTGCAGGTCTTGACTCAGGGGCTGCTTGCCCTGAGCTGGGGCTGTGGTCGGGAGGCCAGGCACGCAGGGGCAGGCCCCAACCAGCTGCACACGTCTCTGCAGGGGAGGAGAGCGCTAGGGAAGCTACGTGTGTGAGGCAACTGCTGGGCGCCCAGGGAGTCAGCCTCCGGGTGTGCGGGGCTGCAGACCCCAGCCAGGGGCCCTGGGAGCCTGGTGCACTCCGTGCGGCGCTGAGCCTGGGTGGCCAAGCAACCGCTGGAGGAGCCCTGCACTGGCCCTTCCCTTCCCTCGCACAGAGCTCTTCCTGCTGGAGCCCTTGGCAGTGTGCAAGCCACCGGCCCCTAAGCCCTCCCCAAGGACGCCTGGGGCCTAGGTGCAAAGGCAAGGCAGGAGCGGAGCTGAGGCCAGGAAGGCGCCAGTGGCGTCTCCCAGCCTCGCGCAGCCTGCTCCTTCCTGGGCAGGAAGCCTAGCAGCGAGGCAAGTCTGGGCAAGGCTCGCCCAGGGCAGAGCAGCCTCGCGCCAGCAACTCTGCCAGAACGGGCCTCTGAGCAGAGCTGGAGGTCTGCCGTCCTGGAGGCGCACTCGGCTCCAGCCAAGTAGGGCTTGAGCCAAACGAGGCTGGGCTGCCTCTTCTTCCCTCGAGGAGGCTCGCCTCCCCGCCAGGTGTTCACTCGGCTTCCAGGTGGGGGCGCTCTGCGCCTCCTGCAGGTCTTGGCTCAGGGGCTGCTTGCCCTGAGCTGGGGCTGAGGGCGGGAGCCCAGGCACGCAGGGGCAGGCCCCAACTAGCTGCACACGTCTCTGCTGGGGAGGAGAGCGCTAGGGAAGCTACGTGTGTGAGGCAGCTGCTGGACTCCCAGGGAGTCAGCCTCCGGGTGTGCGTGGCTGCAGACCCCAGCCAGGGGCCCTGGGAGCCTGGTGCACTCCGTGCGGCGCTGAGCCTGGGCGGCCAAGCAACCCCTGGAGGAGCCCTGCACTGGCCCTTCCCTTCCCTCGCACAGAGCTCTTCCTGCTGGAGCCCTTGGCAGTGTGCAAGCCACCGGCCCCTAAGCCCTCCCCAAGGACGCCTGGGGCCTAGGTGCAAAGGCAAGGCAGGAGCGGAGCTGAGGCCAGGAAGGCGCCAGTGGCGTCTCCCAGCCTCGCGCAGCCTGCTCCTTCCTGGGCAGGAAGCCTAGCAGCGAGGCAAGTCTGGGCAAGGCTCGCCCAGGGCAGAGCAGCCTCGCGCCAGCAACTCTGCCAGAACGGGCCTCTGAGCAGAGCTGGAGCTCTGCCGTCCTGGAGGCGCACTCGGCTCCAGCCAAGTAGGGCTTGAGCCAAACGAGGCTGTGCTGCCTCTTCTTCCCTCGAGGAGGCTCGCCTCCCCGCCAGGTGTTCACTCGGCTTCCAGTTGGGGGCGCTCTTCGCCTCCTGCAGGTCTTGGCTCAGGGGCTGCTTGCCCTGAGCTGGGGCTGTGCGCAGGAGCCCAGGCACGCAGGGGCAGGCCCCAACCAGCTGCACACGTCTCTGCTGGGGAGGAGAGCGCTAGGGAAGCTACGTGTGTGAGGCAGCTGCTGGGCGCCCAGGGAGTCAGCTTCCGGGTGTGCGGGGCTGCAGACAACAGCCATGGGCCCTGGGAGCCTGGTGCACTCCGAGCGGCGCTGAGTCTGGGCGGCCAAGCAACCACTGGAGGAGCCCTGCACTGGCCCTTCCCTTCCCTCGCACAGAGCTCTTCCTGCTGGAGCCCTTGGCACTGTGCAAGCCACTGGCCCCTAAGCCCTCCCCAAGGACCCCTGGAGCCTAGGTGCAAAGGCAAGGCAGGAGCGGAGCTGAGGCCAGGAAGGCGCCAGTGGCGTCTCCCAGCCTCGCGCAGCCTGCTCCTTCCTGGGCAGGAAGCCTAGCAGCGAGGCAAGACTGGGCAAGGCTCGCCCAGGGCAGAGCAGCCTCGCGCCAGCAACTCTGCCAGAACGGGCCTCTGAGCAGAGCTGGAGCTCTGCCGTCCTGGAGGCGCACTCGGCTCCAGCCAAGTAGGGCTTGAGCCAAACGAGGCTGGGCTGCCTCTTCTTCCCTCGAGGAGGCTCGCCTCCCCTCCAGCTGTTCACTCGGCTTCCAGGTGGGGGCGCTCTGCGCCTCCTGCAGGTCTTGGCTCAGGGGCTGCTTGCCCTGAGCTGGGGCTGTGCGCAGGAGCCCAGGCACGCAGGGGCAGGCCCCAACCAGCTGCACACGTCTCTGCTGGGGAGGAGAGCGCTATGGAAGCTACGTGTGTGAGGCAGCTGCTGGGCGCCCAGGGAGTCAGCCTCCGGGTGTGCGGGGCTGCAGACCCCAGCCAGGGGCCCTGGGAGCCTGGTGCACTCCGTGCGGCGCTGAGCCTGGGCGGCCAAACAACCGCTGGAGGAGCCCTGCACTGGCCCTTCCCTTCCCTCGCACAGAGCTCTTCCTGCTGGAGCCCTTGGCAGTGTGCAAGCCACCGGCCCCTAAGCCCTCCCCAAGGACGCCTGGGGCCTAGGTGCAAAGGCAAGGCAGGAGCGGAGCTGAGGCCAGGAAGGCGCCAGTGGCGTCTCCCAGCCTCGCGCAGCCTGCTCCTTCCTGGGCAGGAAGCCTAGCAGCGAGGCATGTGTGGGCAAGGCTCGCCCAGGGCAGAGCAGCCTCGCGCCAGCAACTCTGCCAGAACGGGCCTCTGAGCAGAGCTGGAGCTCTGCCCTCCTGGAGGCGCACTCGGCTCCAGCCAAGTAGGGCTTGAGCCAAACGAGGCTGGGCTGCCTCTTCTTAGCTCGAGGAGGCTCGCCTCCCCGCCAGCTGTTCACTCGGCTTCCAGGTGGGGGCGCTCTGCGCCTCCTGCAGGTCTTGGCTCAGGGGCTGCTTGCCCTGAGCTGGGGCTGTGGGCGGGAGCCCAGGCACGCAGGGGCAGGCCCCAACTAGCTGCACACGTCTCTGCTGGGGAGGAGAGCGCTAGGGAAGCTACGTGTGTGAGGCAGCTGCTGGACTCCCAGGGAGTCAGCCTCCGGGAGTGCGGGGCTGCAGACCCCAGCCAGGGGCCCTGGGAGCCTGGTGCACTCCGTGCGGCGCTGAGCCTGGGCGGCCAAGCAACCGCTGGAGGAGCCCTGCACTGGCCCTTCCCTTCCCTCGCACAGAGCTCTTCCTGCTGGAGCCCTTGGCAGTGTGCAAGCCACCGGCCCCTAAGCCCTCCCCAAGGACGCCTGGGTCCTAGGTGCAAAGGCAAGGCAGGAGCGGAGCTGAGGCCAGGAAGGCGCCAGTGGCGTCTCCCAGCCTCGCGCAGCCTGCTCCTTCCTGGGCAGGAAGCCTAGCAGCGAGGCAAGTCTGGGCAAGGCTCGCCCAGGGCAGAGCAGCCTCGCGCCAGCAACTCTGCCAGAACGGGCCTCTGAGCAGAGCTGGAGCTCTGCCGTCCTGGAGGCGCACTCGGCTCCAGCCAAGTAGGCCTTGAGCCAAACGAGGCTGGGCTGCCTCTTCTTCCCTCGAGGAGGCTCGCCTCCCCGCCAGCTGTTCACTCGGCTTCCAGGTGGGGGCGCTCTGCGCCTCCTGCAGGTCTTGGCTTAGGGGCTGCTTGCCCTGAGCTGGGGCTGTGCGCAGGAGCCCAGGCACGCAGGGGCAGGCCCCAACCAGCTGCACACGTCTCTGCTGGGGAGGAGAGCGCTAGGGAAGCTACGTGTGTGAGGCAGCTGCTGGGCGCCCAGGGAGTCAGCCTCCGGGTGTGCGGGGCTGCAGACCCCAGCCAGGGGCCCTGGGAGCCTGGTGCACTCCGTGCGGCGCTGAGCATGGGCGGCCAAACAACCGATGGAGGAGACCTGCACTGGCCCTTCCTTCCCTTGCACAGAGCTCTTCCTGCTGGAGCCCTTGGCAGTGTGCAAGCCACCGGCCCCTAAGCCCTCCCCACGGACGCCTGGGGCCAAGTGCAAAGGCAAGGCAGGAGCGGAGCTGAGGCCAGGAAGGCGCCAGTGGCGTCTCCCAGCCTCGCGCAGCCTGCTCCTTCCTGGGCAGGAAGCCTAGCAGCGAGGCAAGTCTGGGCAAGGCTCGCCCAGGGCAGAGCAGCCTCGCGCCAGCAACTCTGCCAGAACGGGCCTCTGAGCAGAGCTGGAGCTCTGCCGTCCTGGAGGCGCACTCGGCTCCAGCCAAGTAGGGCTTGAGCCAAACGAGGCTGGGCTGCCTCTTCTTCCCTCGAGGAGGCTCGCCTCCCCGCCAGCTGTTCACTCGGCTTCCAGGTGGGGGCGCTCTGCGCCTCCTGCAGGTCTTGGCTCAGGGGCTGCTTGCCCTGAGCTGGGGCTGTGCGCGGGAGCCCAGGCACGCAGGGGCAGGCCCCAACCAGCTGCACACGTCTCTGGGGGGAGGAGAGCGCTAGGGAAGCTACGTGTGTGAGGCAGCTGCTGGGCGCCCAGGGAGTCAGCCTCCGGGTGTGCGGGGCTGCAGACCCAAGCCAGGGGCCCTGGGAGCCTGGGGCACTCCGAGCGGCGCTGAGTCTGGGCGGCCAAGCAACCGCTGGAGGAGCCCTGCACTGGCCCTTCCCTTCCCTCGCACAGAGCTCTTCCTGCTGGAGCCCTTGGCACTGTGCAAGCCACCGGCCCCTAAGCCCTCCCCAAGGACGCCTGGAGCCTAGGTGCAAAGGCAAGTCAGGAGCGGAGCTGAGGCCAGGAAGGCCCCAGTGGCGTCTCCCAGCCTCGCGCAGCCTGCTCCTTCCTGGGCAGGAAGCCTAGCAGCGAGGCAAGACTGGGCAAGGCTTGCCCAGGGCAGAGCAGCCTCGCACCAGCAACTCTGCCAGAACGGGCCTCTGAGCAGAGCTGGGGCTCTGCCGTCCTGGAGGCGCACTCGGCTCCAGCCAAGTAGGGCTTGAGCCAAACGAGGCTGGGCTGCCTCTTCTTCCCTCGAGGAGGCTCGCCTCCCCTCCAGCTGTTCACTCGACTTCCAGGTGGGGGCGCTCTGCGCCTCCTGCAGGTCTTGACTCAGGGGCTGCTTGCCCTGAGCTGGGGCTGTGGTCGGGAGGCCAGGCACGCAGGGGCAGGCCCCAACCAGCTGCACACGTCTCTGCTGGGGAGGAGAGCGCTAGGGAAGCTACGTGTGTGAGGCAGCTGCTGGGCGCCCAGGGAGTCAGCCTCCGGGTGTGCGGGGCTGCAGACCCCAGCCAGGGGCCCTGGGAGCCTGGTGCACTCCGTGCGGCGCTGAGCCTGGGCGGCCAAGCAACCGCTGGAGGAGCCCTGCACTGGCCCTTCCCTTCCCTCGCACAGAGCTCTTCCTGCTGGAGCCCTTGGCAGTGTGCAAGCCACCGGCCCCTAAGCCCTCCCCAAGGACGCCTGGGGCCTAGGTGCAAAGGCAAGGCAGGAGCGGAGCTGAGGCCAGGAAGGCGCCAGTGGTGTCTCCCAGCCTCGCGCAGCCTGCTCCTTCCTGGGCAGGAAGCCTAGCAGCGAGGCAAGTCTGGGCAAGGCTCGCCCAGGGCAGAGCAGCCTCGCGCCAGCAACTCTGCCAGAACGGGCCTCTGAGCAGAGCTGGAGCTCTGCCGTCCTGGAGGCGCACTCGGCTCCAGCCAAGTAGGGCTTGAGCCAAACGAGGCTGTGCTGCCTCTTCTTCCCTCGAGGAGGCTCGCCTCCCCGCCAGGTGTTCACTCGGCTTCCAGGTGGGGGCGCTCTGCGCCTCCTGCAGGTCTTGGCTCAGGGGCTGCTTGCCCTGAGCTGGGGCTGTGGGCGGGAGCCCAGGCACGCAGGGGCAGGCCCCAACTAGCTGCACACGTCTCTGGTGGGGAGGAGAGCGCTAGGGAAGCTACGTGTGTGAGGCAGCTGCTGGACTCCCAGGGAGTCAGCCTCCGGGTGTGCGGGGCTGCAGACCCCAGCCAGGGGCCCTGGGAGCCTGGTGCACTCCGTGCGGCGCTGAGCCTGGGCGGCCAAGCAACCCCTGGAGGAGCCCTGCACTGGCCCTTCCCTTCCCTCGCACAGAGCTCTTCCTGCTGGAGCCCTTGGCAGTGTGCAAGCCACCGGCCCCTAAGCCCTCCCCAAGGACGCCTGGGGCCTAGGTGCAAAGGCAAGGCAGGAGCGGAGCTGAGGCCAGGAAGGCGCCAGTGGCGTCTCCCAGCCTCGCGCAGCCTGCTCCTTCCTGGGCAGGAAGCCTAGCAGCGAGGCAAGTCTGGGCAAGGCTCGCCCAGGGCAGAGCAGCCTCGCGCCAGCAACTCTGCCAGAACGGGCCTCTGAGCAGAGCTGGAGCTCTGCCGTCCTGGAGGCGCACTCGGCTCCAGCCAAGTAGGGCTTGAGCCAAACGAGGCTGTGCTGCCTCTTCTTCCCTCGAGGAGGCTCGCCTCCCCGCCAGGTGTTCACTCGGCTTCCAGGTGGGGGCGCTCTTCGCCTCCTGCAGGTCTTGGCTCAGGGGCTGCTTGCCCTGAGCTGGGGCTGTGCGCAGGAGCCCAGGCACGCAGGGGCAGGCCCCAACCAGCTGCACACGTCTCTGCTGGGGAGGAGAGCGCTAGGGAAGCTACGTGTGTGAGGCAGCTGCTGGGCGCCCAGGGAGTCAGCCTCCGGGTGTGCGGGGCTGCAGACCCCAGCCATGGGGCCTGGGAGCCTGGTGCACTCCGAGCGGCGCTGAGTCTGGGCGGCCAAGCAACCACTGGAGGAGCCCTGCACTGGCCCTTCCCTTCCCTCGCACAGAGCTCTTCCTGCTGGAGCCCTTGGCACTGCGCAAGCCACCGGCCCCTAAGCCCTCCCCAAGGACCCCTGGAGCCTAGGTGCAAAGGCAAGGCAGGAGCGGAGCTGAGGCCAGGAAGGCGCCAGTGGCGTCTCCCAGCCTCGCGCAGCCTGCTCCTTCCTGGGCAGGAAGCCTAGCAGCGAGGCAAGACTGGGCAAGGCTCGCCCAGGGCAGAGCAGCCTCGCGCCAGCAACTCTGCCAGAACGGGCCTCTGAGCAGAGCTGGAGCTCTGCCGTCCTGGAGGCGCACTCGGCTCCAGCCAAGTAGGGCTTGAGCCAAACGAGGCTGGGCTGCCTCTTCTTCCCTCGAGGAGGCTCGCCTCCCCGCCAGCTGTTCACTCGGCTTCCAGGTGGGGGCGCTCTGCGCCTCCTGCAGGTCTTGGCTCAGGGGCTGCTTGTCCTGAGCTGGGGCTGTGCGCGGGAGCCCAGGCACGCAGGGGCAGGCCCCAACCAGCTGCACACGTCTCTGGGGGGAGGAGAGCGCTAGGGAAGCTACGTGTGTGAGGCAGCTGCTGGGCGCCCAGGGAGTCAGCCTCCGGGTGTGCGGGGCTGCAGACCCAAGCCAGGGGCCCTGGGAGCCTGGGGCACTCCGAGCGGCGCTGAGTCTGGGCGGCCAAGCAACCGCTGGAGGAGCCCTGCACTGGCCCTTCCCTTCCCTCGCACAGAGCTCTTCCTGCTGGAGCCCTTGGCACTGTGCAAGCCACCGGCCCCTAAGCCCTCCCCAAGGACGCCTGGAGCCTAGGTGCAAAGGCAAGTCAGGAGCGGAGCTGAGGCCAGGAAGGCCCCAGTGGCGTCTCCCAGCCTCGCGCAGCCTGCTCCTTCCTGGGCAGGAAGCCTAGCAGCGAGGCAAGACTGGGCAAGGCTTGCCCAGGGCAGAGCAGCCTCGCGCCAGCAACTCTGCCAGAACGGGCCTCTGAGCAGAGCTGGGGCTCTGCCGTCCTGGAGGCGCACTCGGCTCCAGCCAAGTAGGGCTTGAGCCAAACGAGGCTGGGCTGCCTCTTCTTCCCTCGAGGAGGCTCGCCTCCCCTCCAGCTGTTCACTCGACTTCCAGGTGGGGGCGCTCTGCGCCTCCTGCAGGTCTTGACTCAGGGGCTGCTTGCCCTGAGCTGGGGCTGTGGTCAGGAGGCCAGGCACGCAGGGGCAGGCCCCAACCAGCTGCACACGTCTCTGCTGGGGAGGAGAGCGCTAGGGAAGCTACGTGTGTTAGGCAGCTGCTGGGCGCCCAGGGAGTCAGCCTCCGGGTGTGCGGGGCTGCAGACCCCAGCCAGGGGCCCTGGGAGCCTGGTGCACTCCGTGCGGCGCTGAGCCTGGGCGGCCAAGCAACCGCTGGAGGAGCCCTGCACTGGCCCTTCCCTTCCCTCGCACAGAGCTCTTCCTGCTGGAGCCCTTGGCAGTGTGCAAGCCACCGGCCCCTAAGCCCTCCCCAAGGACGCCTGGGGCCTAGGTGCAAAGGCAAGGCAGGAGCGGAGCTGAGGCCAGGAAGGCGCCAGTGGCGTCTCCCAGCCTCGCGCAGCCTGCTCCTTCCTGTGCAGGAAGCCTAGCAGCGAGGCAAGTCTGGGCAAGGCTCGCCTAGGGCAGAGCAGCCTCGCGCCAGCAACTCTGCCAGAACGGGCCTCTGAGCAGAGCTGGAGCTCTGCCGTCCTGGAGGCGCACTCGGCTCCAGCCAAGTAGGGCTTGAGCCAAACGAGGCTGGGCTGCCTCTTCTTCCCTTGAGGAGGCTCGCCTCCCCGCCAGCTGTTCACTCGGCTTCCAGGTGGGGGCGCTCTGCGCCTCCTGCAGGTCTTGGCTCAGGGGCTGCTTGCCCTGAGCTGGGGCTGTGGGCGGGAGCCCAGGCACGCAGGGGCAGGCCCCAACTAGCTGCACACGTCTCTGCTGGGGAGGAGAGAGCTAGGGAAGCTACGTGTGTGAGGCAGCTGCTGGACTCCCAGGGAGTCAGCCTCCGGGTGTGCGTGGCTGCAGACCCCAGCCAGGGGCCCTGGGAGCCTGGTGCACTCCGTGCGGCGCTGAGCCTGGGCGGCCAAGCAACCCCTGGAGGAGCCCTGCACTGGCCCTTCCCTTCCCTCGCACAGAGCTCTTCCTGCTGGAGCCCTTGGCAGTGTGCAAGCCACCGGCCCCTAAGCCCTCCCCAAGGACGCCTGGGGCCTAGGTGCAAAGGCAAGGCAGGAGCGGAGCTGAGGCCAGGAAGGCGCCAGTGGCGTCTCCCAGCCTCGCGCAGCCTGCTCCTTCCTGGGCAGGAAGCCTAGCAGCGAGGCAAGTCTGGGCAAGGCTCGCCCAGGGCAGAGCAGCCTCGCGCCAGCAACTCTGCCAGAACGGGCCTCTTAGCAGAGCTGGAGCTCTGCCGTCCTGGAGGCGCACTCGGCTCCAGCCAAGTAGGGCTTGAGCCAAACGAGGCTGTGCTGCCTCTTCTTCCCTCGAGGAGGCTCGCCTCCCCGCCAGGTGTTCACTCGGCTTCCAGTTGGGGGCGCTCTTCGCCTCCTGCAGGTCTTGGCTCAGGGGCTGCTTGCCCTGAGCTGGGGCTGTGCGCAGGAGCCCAGGCACGCAGGGGCAGGCCCCAACCAGCTGCACACGTCTCTGCTGGGGAGGAGAGCGCTAGGGAAGCTACGTGTGTGAGGCAGCTGCTGGGCGCCCAGGGAGTCAGCTTCCGGGTGTGCGGGGCTGCAGACCCCAGCCATGGGCCCTGGGAGCCTGGTGCACTCCGAGCGGCGCTGAGTCTGGGCGGCCAAGCAACCACTGGAGGAGCCCTGCACTGGCCCTTCCCTTCCCTCGCACAGAGCTCTTCCTGCTGGAGCCCTTGGCACTGTGCAAGCCACCGGCCCCTAAGCCCTCCCCAAGGACCCCTGGAGCCTAGGTGCAAAGGCAAGGCAGGAGCGGAGCTGAGGCCAGGAAGGCGCCAGTGGCGTCTCCCAGCCTCGCGCAGCCTGCTCCTTCCTGGGCAGGAAGCCTAGCAGCGAGGCAAGACTGGGCAAGGCTCGCCCAGGGCAGAGCAGCCTCGCGCCAGCAACTCTGCCAGAACGGGCCTCTGAGCAGAGCTGGAGCTCTGCCGTCCTGGAGGCGCACTCGGCTCCAGCCAAGTAGGGCTTGAGCCAAACGAGGCTGGGCTGCCTCTTCTTCCCTCGAGGAGGCTCGCCTCCCCTCCAGCTGTTCACTCGGCTTCCAGGTGGGGGCGCTCTGCGCCTCCTGCAGGTCTTGGCTCAGGGGCTGCTTGCCCTGAGCTGGGGCTGTGCGCAGGAGCCCAGGCACGCAGGGGCAGGCCCCAACCAGCTGCACACGTCTCTGCTGGGGAGGAGAGCGCTAGGGAAGCTACGTGTGTGAGGCAGCTGCTGGGCGCCCAGGGAGTCAGCCTCCGGGTGTGCGGGGCTGCAGACCCCAGCCAGGGGCCCTGGGAGCCTGGTGCACTCCGTGCGGCGCTGAGCCTGGGCGGCCAAACAACCGCTGGAGGACCCCTGCACTGGCCCTTCCCTTCCCTCGCACAGAGCTCTTCCTGCTGGAGCCCTTGGCAGTGTGCAAGCCACCGGCCCCTAAGCCCTCCCCAAGGACGCCTGGGGCCTAGGTGCAAAGGCAAGGCAGGAGCGGAGCTGAGGCCAGGAAGGCGCCAGTGGCGTCTCCCAGCCTCGCGCAGCCTGCTCCTTCCTGGGCAGGAAGCCTAGCAGCGAGGCAAGTCTGGGCAAGCCTCGCCCAGGGCACAGCAGCCTCGCGCCAGCAACTCTGCCAGAACGGGCCTCTGAGCAGAGTTGGAGCTCTGCACTCCTGGAGGCGCACTCGGCTCCAGCCAAGTAGGGCTTGAGCCAAACGAGGCTGGGCTGCCTCTTCTTCGCTCGAGGAGGCTCGCCTCCCCGCCAGCTGTTCACTCGGCTTCCAGGTGGGGGCGCTCTGCGCCTCCTGCAGGTCTTGGCTCAGGGGCTGCTTGCCCTGAGCTGGGGCTGTGGGCGGGAGCCCAGGCACGCAGGGGCAGGCCCCAACTAGCTGCACACGTCTCTGCTGGGGAGGAGAGCGCTAGGGAAGCTACGTGTGTGAGGCAGCTGCTGGACTCCCAGGGAGTCAGCCTCCGGGTGTGCGGGGCTGCAGACCCCAGCCAGGGGCCCTGGGAGCCTGGTGCACTCCGTGCGGCGCTGAGCCTGGGCGGCCAAGCAACCGCTGGAGGAGCCCTGCACTGGCCCTTCCCTTCCCTCGCACAGAGCTCTTCCTGCTGGAGCCCTTGGCAGTGTGCAAGCCACCGGCCCCTAAGCCCTCCCCAAGGACGCCTGGGTCCTAGGTGCAAAGGCAAGGCAGGAGCGGAGCTGAGGCCAGGAAGGCGCCAGTGGCGTCTCCCAGCCTCGCGCAGCCTGCTCCTTCCTGGGCAGGAAGCCTAGCAGCGAGGCAAGTCTGGGCAAGGCTCGCCCAGGGCAGAGCAGCCTCGCGCCAGCAACTTTGCCAGAACGGGCCTCTGAGCAGAGCTGGAGCTCTGCCGTCCTGGAGGCTCACTCGGCTCCAGCCAAGTAGGCCTTGAGCCAAACGAGGCTGGGCTGCCTCTTCTTCCCTCGAGGAGGCTCGCCTCCCCGCCAGCTGTTCACTCGGCTTCCAGGTGGGGGCGCTCTGCGCCTCCTGCAGGTCTTGGCTTAGGGGCTGCTTGCCCTGAGCTGGGGCTGTGCGCAGGAGCCCAGGCACGCAGGGGCAGGCCCCAACCAGCTGCACACGTCTCTGCTGGGGAGGAGAGCGCTAGGGAAGCTACGTGTGTGAGGCAGCTGCTGGGCGCCCAGGGAGTCAGCCTCCGGGTGTGCGGGGCTGCAGACCCCAGCCAGGGGCCCTGGGAGCCTGGTGCACTCCGTGCGGCGCTGAGCATGGGCGGCCAAGCAACCGCTGGAGGAGACCTGCACTGGCCCTTCCTTCCCTCGCACAGAGCTCTTCCTGCTGGAGCCCTTGGCAGTGTGCAAGCCACCGGCCCCTAAGCCCTCCCCACGGACGCCTGGGGCCAAGTGCAAAGGCAAGGCAGGAGCGGAGCTGAGGCCAGGAAGGCGCCAGTGGCGTCTCCCAGCCTCGCGCAGCCTGCTCCTTCCTGGGCAGGAAGCCTAGCAGCGAGGCAAGTCTGGGCAAGGCTCGCCCAGGGCAGAGCAGCCTCGCGCCAGCAACTCTGCCAGACCGGGCCTCTGAGCAGAGCGGGAGCTCTGCCGTCCTGGAGGCGCACTCGGCTCCAGCCAAGTAGGGCTTGAGCCAAACGACGCTGTGCTGCCTCTTCTTCCCTCGAGGAGGCTCGCCTCCCCTCCAGCTGTTCACTCGGCTTCCAGTTGGGGGCGCTCTTCGCCTCCTGCAGGTCTTGGCTCAGGGGCTGCTTGCCCTGAGCTGGGGCTGTGCGAGGGAGCCCAGGCACGCAGGGGCAAGCCCCAACCAGCTGCACACGTCTCTGCTGGGGAGGAGAGCGCTAGGGAAGCTACGTGTGTGAGGCAGCTGCTGGGCGCCCAGGGAGTTAGCCTCCGTGTGTGCGGGGCTGCAGACCCCAGCCAGGGGCCCTGGGAGCCTGGTGCACTCCGTGCGGCGCTGAGCCTGGGCGGCCAAGCAACCGCTGGAGGAGCCCTGCAATGGCCCTTCCCTTCCCTCGCACAGAGCTCTTCGTGCTGGAGCCCTTGGCACTGTGCAAGCCACCGGCCCCTAAGTCCTCCCCAAGGACGCCTGGGGCCTAGGTGCAAAGGCAAGGCAGGAGCGGAGCTGAGGCCAGGAAGGCGCCAGTGGCGTCTCCCAGCCTCGCGCAGCCTGCTCCTTCCTGGGCAGGAAGCCTAGCAGCGAGGTAAGTCTGGGCAAGGCTCGCCCAGGGCAGAGCAGCCTCGCGCCAGCAACTCTGCCAGAACGGGCCTCTGAGCAGAGCGGGAGCTCTGCCGTCCTGGAGGCGAACTCGGCTCCAGCCAAGTAGGGCTTGAGCCAAACGACGCTGTGCTGCCTCTTCTTCCCTCGAGGAGGCTCGCCTCCCCGCCAGCTTTTCACTCGGCTTCCAGTTGGGGGAGCTCTTCGCCTCCTGCAGGTCATGGGTCAGGGGCTGCTTGCCCTGAGCTGGGGCTGTGTGCAGGAGCCCAGGCACGCAGGGGCAGGCCCCAACCAGCTGCACACGTCTCTGCTGGGGAGGAGAGCGCTAGGGAAGCTACGTGTGTGAGGCAGCTGCTGGGCGCCCAGGGAGTCAGCCTCCGGGTGTGCGGGGCTGCAGACCCCAGCCAGGGCCCTGGGAGCCTGGGGCACTCCGTGCAGCGCTGAGTCTGGGCAGCCAAGCAACAGCTGGAGGAGCCCTGCACTGGCCCTTCCCTTCCCTCGCACAGAGCTCTTCCTGCTGGAGCCTTTGGCACTGTGCAAGCCACCGGCCCCTAAGTCCTCCCCAAGGACGCCTGGGGCCTAGGTGCAAAGGCAAGGCAGGAGCGGAGCTGAGGCCAGGAAGGCGCCAGTGGCGTCTCCCAGCCTCGCGCAGCCTGCTCCTTCCTGGGCAGGAAGCCTAGCAGCGAGGCAAGTCTGGGCAAGGCTCGCCCAGGGCAGAGCAGCCTCGCGCCAGCAACTCTGCCAGAACGGGCCTCTGAGCAGAGCTGGAGCTCTGCCGTCCTGGAGGCGCACTCGGCTCCAGCCAAGTAGGGCTTGAGCCAAACGAGGCTGGGCTGCCTCTTCTTCCCTCGAGGAGGCTCGCCTGCCCGCCAGCTGTTCACTCGGCTTCCAGGTGGGGGCGCTCTGCGCCTCCTGCAGGTCTTGGCTCAGGGGCTGCTTGCCCTGAGCTGGGGCTGTGCGCAGGAGCCCAGGCACGCAGGGGCAGGCCCCAACCAGCTGCACACGTCTCTGCTGGGGAGGAGAGCGCTAGGGAAGCTACGTGTGTGAGGCAGCTGCTGGGCGTCCAGGGAGTCAGCCTCCGGGTGTGCGGGGCTGCAGACCCCAGCCAGGGGCCCTGGGAGCCTGGTGCACTCCGTGCGGCGCTGAGCCTGGGCGGCCAAGCAACCGCTGGAGGAGCCCTGCACTGGCCCTTCCCTTCCCTCGCACAGAGCTCTTCCTGCTGGAGCCCTAGGCAGTGTGCAAGCCACCGGCCCCTAAGCCCTCCCCAAGGACGCCTGGGGCCTAGGTGCAAAGGCAAGGCAGGAGCGGAGCTGAGGCCAGGAAGGCGCCAGTGGCGTCTCCCAGCCTCGCGCAGCCTGCTCCTTCCTGGGCAGGAAGCCTAGCAGCGAGGCAAGTCTGGGCAAGGCTCGCCCAGGGCAGAGCAGCCTCGCGCCAGCAACTCTGCCAGAACGGGCCTCTGAGCAGAGCTGGAGCTCTGCCGTCCTGGAGGCGCACTCGGCTCCAGCCAAGTAGGGCTTGAGCCAAACGAGGCTGGGCTGCCTCTTCTTCCCTTGAGGAGGCTCGCCTCCCCGCCAGCTGTTCACTCGGCTTCCAGGTGGGGGCGCTCTGCGCCTCCTGCAGGTCTTGGCTCAGGGGCTGCTTGCCCTGAGCTGGGGCTGTGGGCGGGAGCCCAGGCACGCAGGGGCAGGCCCCAACTAGCTGCACACGTCTCTGCTGGGGAGGAGAGCGCTAGGGAAGCTACGTGTGTGAGGCAGCTGCTGGACTCCCAGGGAGTCAGCCTCCGGGTGTGCGTGGCTGCAGACCCCAGCCAGGGGCCCTGGGAGCCTGGTGCACTCCGTGCGGCGCTGAGCCTGGGCGGCCAAGCAACCCCTGGAGGAGCCCTGCACTGGCCCTTCCCTTCCCTCGCACAGAGCTCTTCCTGCTGGAGCCCTTGGCAGTGTGCAAGCCACCGGCCCCTAAGCCCTCCCCAAGGACGCCTGGGGCCTAGGTGCAAAGGCAAGGCAGGAGCGGAGCTGAGGCCAGGAAGGCGCCAGTGGCGTCTCCCAGCCTCGCGCAGCCTGCTCCTTCCTGGGCAGGAAGCCTAGCAGCGAGGCAAGTCTGGGCAAGGCTCGCCCAGGGCAGAGCAGCCTCGCGCCAGCAACTCTGCCAGAACGGGCCTCTGAGCAGAGCTGGAGCTCTGCCGTCCTGGAGGCGCACTCGGCTCCAGCCAAGTAGGGCTTGAGCCAAACGAGGCTGTCCTGCCTCTTCTTCCCTTGAGGAGGCTCGCCTCCCCGCCAGGTGTTCACTCGGCTTCCAGTTGGGGGCGCTCTTCGCCTCCTGCAGGTCTTGGCTCAGGGGCTGCTTGCCCTGAGCTGGGGCTGTGCGCAGGAGCCCAGGCACGCAGGGTCAGACCCCAACCAGCTGCACACGTCTCTGCTGGGGAGGAGAGCGCTAGGGAAGCTACGTGTGTGAGGCAGCTGCTGGGCGCCCAGGGAGTCAGCTTCCGGGTGTGCGGGGCTGCAGACCCCAGCCATGGGCCCTGGGAGCCTGGTGCACTCCGAGCGGCGCTGAGTCTGGGCGGCCAAGCAACCACTGGAGGAGCCCTGCACTGGCCCTTCCCTTCCCTCGCACAGAGCTCTTCCTGCTGGAGCCCTTGGCACTGTGCAAGCCACCGGCCCCTAAGCCCTCCCCAAGGACCCCTGGAGCCTAGGTGCAAAGGCAAGGCAGGAGCGGAGCTGAGGCCAGGAAGGCGCCAGTGGCGTCTCCCAGCCTCGCGCAGCCTGCTCCTTCCTGGGCAGGAAGCCTAGCAGCGAGGCAAGACTGGGCAAGGCTCGCCCAGGGCAGAGCAGCCTCGCGCCAGCAACTCTGCCAGAACGGGCCTCTGAGCAGAGCTGGAGCTCTGCCGTCCTGGAGGCGCACTCGGCTCCAGCCAAGTAGGGCTTGAGCCAAACGAGGCTGGGCTGCCTCTTCTTCCCTCGAGGAGGCTCGCCTCCCCTCCAGCTGTTCACTCGGCTTCCAGGTGGGGGCGCTCTGCGCCTCCTGCAGGTCTTGGCTCAGGGGCTGCTTGCCCTGAGCTGGGGCTGTGCGCAGGAGCCCAGGCACGCAGGGGCAGGCCCCAACCAGCTGCACACGTCTCTGCTGGGGAGGAGAGCGCTAGGGAAGCTACGTGTGTGAGGCAGCTGCTGGGCGCCCAGGGAGTCAGCCTCCGGGTGTGCGGGGCTGCAGACCCCAGCCAGGGGCCCTGGGAGCCTGGTGCACTCCGTGCGGCGCTGAGCCTGGGCGGCCAAACAACCGCTGGAGGACCCCTGCACTGGCCCTTCCCTTCCCTCGCACAGAGCTCTTCCTGCTGGAGCCCTTGGCACTCTGCAAGCCCCCGGCCCCTAAGCCCTCCCCAAGGACGCCTGGGGCCTAGGTGCAAAGGCAAGGCAGGAGCGGAGCTGAGGCCAGGAAGGCGCCAGTGGCGTCTCCCAGCCTCGCGCAGCCTGCTCCTTCCTGGGCAGGAAGCCTAGCAGCGAGGCAAGTCTGGGCAAGGCTCGCCCAAGGCAGAGCAGCCTCGCGCCAGCAACTCTGCCAGAACGGGCCTCTGAGCAGAGCTGGAGCTCTGCCGTCCTGGAGGCGCACTCGGCTCCAGCCAAGTAGGGCTTGAGCCAAACGAGGCTGGGCTGCCTCTTCTTCCCTCGAGGAGGCTCGCCTCCCCGCCAGCTGTTCACTCGGCTTCCAGTTGGGGGCGCTCCTCGGCTCCTGCAGGTCTTGGCTCAGGGGCTGCTTGCCCTGAGCTGGGGCTGTGCGCGGGAGCCCAGGCACGCAGGGGCAGGCCCCAACCAGCTGCACACGTCTCTGCTGGGGAGGAGAGCGCTAGGGAAGCTACGTGTGTGAGGCAGCTGCTGGGCGCCCAGGGAGTCAGCCTCCGGGTGTGCGCGGCTGCAGAACCCAGCCAGGGCCCTGGGAGCCTGGGGCACTCCGTGCGGCGCTGAGTCTGGGAGGCCCAGCAACCGCTGGAGGAGCCCTGCACTGGCCCTTCCCTTCCCTCGCACAGAACTCTTCCTGCTGGAGCCCTTGGCACTCTGCAAGCCACCGGCCCCTAAGCCCTCCCCAAGGACGCCTGGGGCCAAGGTGCAAAGGCAAGGCAGGAGCGGAGCTGAGGCCAGGAAGGCGCCAGTGGTGTCTCCCAGCCTCGCGCAGCCTGCTCCTTCCTGGGCAGGAAGCCTAGCAGCGAGGCAAGTCTGGGCAAGGCTCGCCCAGGGCAGAGCAGCCTCGCGCCAGCAACTCTGCCAGAACGGGCCTCTGAGCAGAGCTGGAGCTCTGCCGTCCTGGAGGCGCACTCGGCTCCAGCCAAGTAGGGCTTGAGCCAAACGAGGCTGGGCTGCCTCTTCTTCCCTCGAGGAGGCTCGCCTCCCCGCCAGCTGTTCACTCGGCTTCCAGGTGGGGGCGCTCTGCGCCTCCTGCAGGTCTTGGCTCAGGGGCTGCTTGCCCTGAGCTGGGGCTGTGCGCGGGAGCCCAGGCACGCAGGGGCAGGCCCCAACGAGCTGCACACGTCTCTGCTGGGGAGGAGAGCGCTAGGGAAGCTACGTGTGTGAGGCAGCTGCTGGGCGCCCAGGGAGTCAGCCTCCGGGTGTGCGGGGCTGCAGACCCAAGCCAGGGGCCCTGGGAGCCTGGGGCACTCCGAGCGGCGCTGAGCCTGGGCGGCCAAGCAACCGCTGGAGGAGCCCTGCACTGGCCCTTCCCTTCCCTCGCACAGAGCTCTTCCTGCTGGAGCCCTTGGCAGTGTGCAAGCCACCGGACCCTAAGCCCTCCCCAAGGACGCCTGGGGCCTAGGTGCAAAGGCAAGGCAGGAGCGGAGCTGAGGCCAGGAAGGCGCCAGTGGCGTCTCCCAGCCTCGCGCAGCCTGCTCCTTCCTGGGCAGGAAGCCTAGCAGCGAGGCAAGTCTGGGCAAGGCTCGCCCAGGGCAGAGCAGCTTCGCGCCAGCAACTCTGCCAGAACGGGCCTCTGAGCAGAGCTGGAGCTCTGCCGTCCTGGAGGGGCACTCGGCTCCAGCCAAGTAGGGCTTGAGCCAAACGAGGCTGTGCTTCCTCTTCTTCCCTCGAGGAGGCTCGCCTCCCCGCCAGCTGTTCACTCGGCTTCCAGTTGGGGGCGCCCTTCGCCTCCTGCAGGTCTTGGCTCAGGGGCTGCTTGCCCTGAGCTGGGGCTGTGCGCAGGAGCCCAGGCACGCAGGGGCAGGCCCCAACCAGCTGCACACGTCTATGCTGGGGAGGAGAGCGCTATGGAAGCTACGTGTGTGAGGCAGCTGCTGGGCGCCCAGGGAGTCAGCCTCCTGGTGTGCGCGGCTGCAGAACCCAGCCAGGGGCCCTGGGAGCCTGGTGCACTCCGTGCGGCGCTGAGCCTGGGCGGCCAAGCAACCGCTGGAGGAGACCTGCACTGGCCCTTCCTTCCCTCGCACAGAGCTCTTCCTGCTGGAGCCCTTGGCAGTGTGCAAGCCACCGGCCCCTAAGCCCTCCCCAAGGACGCCTGGGGCCTAGGTGCAAAGGCAAGGCAGGAGCGGAGCTGAGGCCAGGAAGGCGCCAGTGGCGTCTCCCAGCCTCGCGCAGCCTGCTCCTTCCAGGGCAGGAAGCCTAGCACCGAGGCAAGTCTGGGCAAGGCTCGCCCAGGGCAGAGCAGCCTCGCGCCAGCAACTCTGCCAGAACGGGCCTCTGAGCAGAGCTGGAGCTCTGCCGTCCTGGAGGCGCACTCGGCTCCAGCCAAGTAGGGCTTGAGCCAAACGAGGCTGGGCTGCCTCTTCTTCCCTCGAGGAGGCTCGCCTCCCCTCCAGCTGTTCACTCGGCTTCCAGGTGGGGGCGCTCTGCGCCTCCTGCAGGTCTTGGCTCAGGGGCTGCTTGCCCTGAGCTGGGGCTGTGCGCAGGAGCCCAGGCACGCAGGGGCAGGCCCCAACCAGCTGCACACGTCTCTGCTGGGGAGGAGAGCGCTAGGGAAGCTACGTGTGTGAGGCAGCTGCTGGGCGCCCAGGGAGTCAGCCTCCGGGTGTGCGGGGCTGCAGACCCCAGCCAGGGGCCCTGGGAGCCTGGTGCACTCCGTGCGGCGCTGAGCCTGGGCGGCCAAACAACCGCTGGAGGACCCCTGCACTGGCCCTTCCCTTCCCTCGCACAGAGCTCTTCCTGCTGGAGCCCTTGGCACTCTGCAAGCCCCCGGCCCCTAAGCCCTCCCCAAGGACGCCTGGGGCCTAGGTGCAAAGGCAAGGCAGGAGCGGAGCTGAGGCCAGGAAGGCGCCAGTGGCGTCTCCCAGCCTCGCGCAGCCTGCTCCTTCCTGGGCAGGAAGCCTAGCAGCGAGGCAAGTCTGGGCAAGGCTCGCCCAAGGCAGAGCAGCCTCGCGCCAGCAACTCTGCCAGAACGGGCCTCTGAGCAGAGCTGGAGCTCTGCCGTCCTGGAGGCGCACTCGGCTCCAGCCAAGTAGGGCTTGAGCCAAACGAGGCTGGGCTGCCTCTTCTTCCCTCGAGGAGGCTCGCCTCCCCGCCAGCTGTTCACTCGGCTTCCAGGTGGGGGCGCTCTGCGCCTCCTGCAGGTCTTGGCTCAGGGGCTGCTTGCCCTGAGCTGGGGCTGTGCGCGGGAGCCCAGGCACGCAGGGGCAGGCCCCAACCAGCTGCACACGTCTCTGCTGGGGAGGAGAGCGCTAGGGAAGCTACGTGTGTGAGGCAGCTGCTGGGCGCCCAGGGAGTCAGCCTCCGGGTGTGCGCGGCTGCAGAACCCAGCCAGGGCCCTGGGAGCCTGGGGCACTCCGTGCGGCGCTGAGTCTGGGAGGCCCAGCAACCGCTGGAGGAGCCCTGCACTGGCCCTTCCCTTCCCTCGCACAGAACTCTTCCTGCTGGAGCCCTTGGCACTCTGCAAGCCACCGGCCCCTAAGCCCTCCCCAAGGACGCCTGGGGCCAAGGTGCAAAGGCAAGGCAGGAGCGGAGCTGAGGCCAGGAAGGCGCCAGTGGTGTCTCCCAGCCTCGCGCAGCCTGCTCCTTCCTGGGCAGGAAGCCTAGCAGCGAGGCAAGTCTGGGCAAGGCTCGCCCAGGGCAGAGCAGCCTCGCGCCAGCAACTCTGCCAGAACGGGCCTCTGAGCAGAGCTGGAGCTCTGCCGTCCTGGAGGCGCACTCGGCTCCAGCCAAGTAGGGCTTGAGCCAAACGAGGCTGGGCTGCCTCTTCTTCCCTCGAGGAGGCTCGCCTCCCCGCCAGCTGTTCACTCGGCTTCCAGGTGGGGGCGCTCTGCGCCTCCTGCAGGTCTTGGCTCAGGGGCTGCTTGCCCTGAGCTGGGGCTGTGCGCGGGAGCCCAGGCACGCAGGGGCAGGCCCCAACGAGCTGCACACGTCTCTGCTGGGGAGGAGAGCGCTAGGGAAGCTACGTGTGTGAGGCAGCTGCTGGGCGCCCAGGGAGTCAGCCTCCGGGTGTGCGGGGCTGCAGACCCAAGCCAGGGGCCCTGGGAGCCTGGGGCACTCCGAGCGGCGCTGAGCCTGGGCGGCCAAGCAACCGCTGGAGGAGCCCTGCACTGGCCCTTCCCTTCCCTCGCACAGAGCTCTTCCTGCTGGAGCCCTTGGCAGTGTGCAAGCCACCGGACCCTAAGCCCTCCCCAAGGACGCCTGGGGCCTAGGTGCAAAGGCAAGGCAGGAGCGGAGCTGAGGCCAGGAAGGCGCCAGTGGCGTCTCCCAGCCTCGCGCAGCCTGCTCCTTCCTGGGCAGGAAGCCTAGCAGCGAGGCAAGTCTGGGCAAGGCTCGCCCAGGGCAGAGCAGCTTCGCGCCAGCAACTCTGCCAGAACGGGCCTCTGAGCAGAGCTGGAGCTCTGCCGTCCTGGAGGGGCACTCGGCTCCAGCCAAGTAGGGCTTGAGCCAAACGAGGCTGTGCTTCCTCTTCTTCCCTCGAGGAGGCTCGCCTCCCCGCCAGCTGTTCACTCGGCTTCCAGTTGGGGGCGCCCTTCGCCTCCTGCAGGTCTTGGCTCAGGGGCTGCTTGCCCTGAGCTGGGGCTGTGCGCAGGAGCCCAGGCACGCAGGGGCAGGCCCCAACCAGCTGCACACGTCTATGCTGGGGAGGAGAGCGCTATGGAAGCTACGTGTGTGAGGCAGCTGCTGGGCGCCCAGGGAGTCAGCCTCCTGGTGTGCGCGGCTGCAGAACCCAGCCAGGGGCCCTGGGAGCCTGGTGCACTCCGTGCGGCGCTGAGCCTGGGCGGCCAAGCAACCGCTGGAGGAGACCTGCACTGGCCCTTCCTTCCCTCGCACAGAGCTCTTCCTGCTGGAGCCCTTGGCAGTGTGCAAGCCACCGGCCCCTAAGCCCTCCCCAAGGACGCCTGGGGCCTAGGTGCAAAGGCAAGGCAGGAGCGGAGCTGAGGCCAGGAAGGCGCCAGTGGCGTCTCCCAGCCTCGCGCAGCCTGCTCCTTCCAGGGCAGGAAGCCTAGCACCGAGGCAAGTCTGGGCAAGGCTCGCCCAGGGCAGAGCAGCCTCGCGCCAGCAACTCTGCCAGAACGGGCCTCTGAGCAGAGCTGGAGCTCTACCGTCCTGAAGGCGCACTCGGCTCCAGCCAAGTAGGGCTTGAGCCAAACGAGGCTGGGCTGCCTCTTCTTCCCTCGAGGAGGCTCGCCTCCCCGCAGCTGTTCACTCGGCTTCCAGGTGGGGGCGCTCTGCGCCTCCTGCAGGTCTTGGCTCAGGGGCTGCTTGCCCTGAGCTGGGGCTGTGCGCGGGAGGCCAGGCACGCAGGGGCAGGCCCCAACCAGCTGCACACGTCTCTGCTGGGGAGGAGAGCGCTAGGGAAGCTACGTGTGTGAGGCAGCTGCTGGGCGCCCAGGGAGTCAGCCTCCGGGTGTGCGGGGCTGCAGACCCCAGCCAGGGGCCCTGGGAGCCTGGTGCACTCCGTGCGGCGCTGAGCCTGGGCGGCCAAGCAACCGCTGGAGGAGCCCTGCACTGGCCCTTCCCTTCCCTCGCACAGAGCTCTTCCTGCTGGAGCCCTTGGCAGTGTGCAAGCCACCTGCCCCTAAGCCCTCCCCAAGGACGCCTGGGGCCTAGGGGCAAAGGCAAGGCAGGAGCGGAGCTGAGGCCAGGAAGGCGCCAGTGGCGTCTCCCAGCCTCGCGCAGCCTGCTCCTTCCTGGGCAGGAAGCCTAGCAGCGAGGCAAGTCTGGGCAAGGCTCGCCCAGGGCAGAGCAGCCTCGCGCCAGCAACTCTGCCAGAACGGGCCTCTGAGCAGAGCTGGAGCTCTGCCGTCCTGGAGGCGCACTCGGCTCCAGCCAAGTAGGGCTTGAGCCAAACGAGTCTGTGCTGCCTCTTCTTCCCTCGAGGAGGCTCGCCTCCCCGCCAGGTGTTCACTCGGCTTCCAGGTGGGGGCGCACTGCGCCTCCTGCAGGTCTTGGCTCAGGGGCTGCTTGCCCTGAGCTGGGGCTGTGGGCGGGAGCCCAGGCACGCAGGGGCAGGCCCCAACTAGCTGCACACGTCTCTGCTGGGGAGGAGAGCGCTAGGGAAGCTACGTGTGTGAGGCAGCTGCTGGGCGCCCAGGGAGTCAGCCTCCGGGTGTGCGGGGCTGCAGACCCAAGCCAGGGGCCCTGGGATCCTGGGGCACTCCGAGCGGCGCTGAGTCTGGGCGGCCAAGCAACCGCTGGAGGAGCCCTGCACTGGCCCTTCCCTTCCCTCGCACAGAGCTCTTCCTGCTGGAGCCCTTGCCACTGTGCAAGCCACCGGCCCCTAAGCCCTCCCCAAGGACGCCTGGAGCCTAGGTGCAAAGGCAAGTCAGGAGCGGAGCTGAGGCCAGGAAGGCCCCAGTGGCGTCTCCCAGCCTCGCGCAGCCTGCTCCTTCCTGGGCAGGAAGCTTAGCAGCGAGGCAAGACTGGGCAAGGCTTGCCCAGGGCAGAGCAGCCTCGCGCCAGCAACTCTGCCAGAACGGGCCTCTGAGCAGAGCTGGGGCTCTGCCGTCCTGGAGGCGCACTGGGCTCCAGCCAAGTAGGGCTTGAGCCAAAAGAGGCTGGGCTGCCTCTTCTTCCCTCGAGGAGGCTCGCCTCCCCTCCAGCTGTTCACTCGACTTCCAGGTGGGGGCGCTCTGCGCCTCCTGCAGGTCTTGGCTCAGGGGCTGCTTGCCCTGAGCTGGGGCTGTGGTCGGGAGGCCAGGCACGCAGGGGCAGGCCCCAACCAGCTGCACACGTCTCTGCTGGGGAGGAGAGCGCTAGGGAAGCTACGTGTGTGAGGCAGCTGCTGGGCGCCCAGGGAGTCAGCCTCCGGGTGTGCGGGGCTGCAGACCCCAGCCAGGGGCCCTGGGAGCCTGGTGCACTCCGTGCGGCGCTGAGCCTGGGCGGCCAAGCAACCGCTGGAGGAGCCCTGCACTGGCCCTTCCCTTCCCTCGCACAGAGCTCTTCCTGCTGGAGCCCTTGGCAGTGTGCAAGCCACCTGCCCCTAAGCCCTCCCCAAGGACGCCTGGGGCCTAGGGGCAAAGGCAAGGCAGGAGCGGAGCTGAGGCCAGGAAGGCGCCAGTGGCGTCTCCCAGCCTCGCGCAGCCTGCTCCTTCCTGGGCAGGAAGCCTAGCAGCGAGGCAAGTCTGGGCAAGGCTCGCCCAGGGCAGAGCAGCCTCGCGCCAGCAACTCTGCCAGAACGGGCCTCTGAGCAGAGCTGGAGCTCTGCCGTCCTGGAGGCGCACTCGGCTCCAGCCAAGTAGGGCTTGAGCCAAACGAGTCTGTGCTGCCTCTTCTTCCCTCGAGGAGGCTCGCCTCCCCGTCAGGTGTTCACTCGGCTTCCAGGTGGGGGCGCACTGCGCCTCCTGCAGGTCTTGGCTCAGGGGCTGCTTGCCCTGAGCTGGGGCTGTGGGCGGGAGCCCAGGCACGCAGGGGCAGGCCCCAACTAGCTGCACACGTCTCTGCTGGGGAGGAGAGCGCTAGGGAAGCTACGTGTGTGAGGCAGCTGCTGGACTCCCAGGGAGTCAGCCTCCGGGTGTGCGGGGCTGCAGACCCCAGCCAGGGGCCCTGGGAGCCTGGTGCACTCCGTGCGGCGCTGAGCCTGGGCGGCCAAGCAACCCCTGGAGGAGCCCTGCACTGGCCCTTCCCTTCCCTCGCACAGAGCTCTTCCTGCTGGAGCCCTTGGCAGTGTGCAAGCCACCGGCCCCTAAGCCCTCCCCAAGGACGCCTGGGGCCTAGGTGCAAAGGCAAGGCAGGAGCGGAGCTGAGGCCAGGAAGGCGCCAGTGGCGTCTCCCAGCCTCGCGCAGCCTGCTCCTTCCTGGGCAGGAAGCCTAGCAGCGAGGCAAGTCTGGGCAAGGCTCGCCCAGGGCAGAGCAGCCTCGCGCCAGCAACTCTGCCAGAACGGGCCTCTGAGCAGAGCTGGAGCTCTGCCGTCCTGGAGGCGCACTCGGCTCCAGCCAAGTAGGGCTTGAGCCAAACGAGGCTGTGCTGCCTCTTCTTCCCTCGAGGAGGCTCGCCTCCCCGCCAGGTGTTCACTCGGCTTCCAGTTGGGGGCGCTTTTCGCCTCCTGCAGGTCTTGGCTCAGGGGCTGCTTGCCCTGAGCTGGGGCTGTGCGCAGGAGCCCAGGCACGCAGGGGCAGGCCCCAACCAGCTGCACACGTCTCTGCTGGGGAGGAGAGCGCTAGGGAAGCTACGTGTGTGAGGCAGCTGCTGGGCGCCCAGGGAGTCAGCTTCCGGGTGTGCGGGGCTGCAGACCCCAGCCATGGGCCCTGGGAGCCTGGTGCACTCCGAGCGGCGCTGAGTCTGGGCGGCCAAGCAACCACTGGAGGAGCCCTGCACTGGCCCTTCCCTTCCCTCGCACAGAGCTCTTCCTGCTGGAGCCCTTGGCACTGTGCAAGCCACCGGCCCCTAAGCCCTCCCCAAGGACCCCTGGAGCCTAGGTGCAAAGGAAAGGCAGGAGCGGAGCTGAGGCCAGGAAGGCGCCAGTGGCGTCTCCCAGCCTCGCGCAGCCTGCTCCTTCCTGGGCAGGAAGCCTAGCAGCGAGGCAAGACTGGGCAAGGCTCGCCCAGGGCAGAGCAGCCTCGCGCCAGCAACTCTGCCAGAACGGGCCTCTGAGCAGAGCTGGAGCTCTGCCGTCCTGGAGGCGCACTCGGCTCCAGCCAAGTAGGGCTTGAGCCAAACGAGGCTGGGCTGCCTCTTCTTCCCTCGAGGAGGCTCGCCTCCCCTCCAGCTGTTCACTCGGCTTCCAGGTGGGGGCGCTCTGCGCCTCCTGCAGGTCTTGGCTCAGGGGCTGCTTGCCCTGAGCTGGGGCTGTGCGCAGGAGCCCAGGCACGCAGGGGCAGGCCCCAACCAGCTGCACACGTCTCTGCTGGGGAGGAGAGCGCTAGGGAAGCTACGTGTGTGAGGCAGCTGCTGGGCGCCCAGGGAGTCAGCCTCCGGGTGTGCGGGGCTGCAGACCCCAGCCAGGGGCCCTGGGAGCCTGGTGCACTCCGTGCGGCGCTGAGCCTGGGCGGCCAAACAACCGCTGGAGGAGCCCTGCACTGGCCCTTCCCTTCCCTCGCACAGAGCTCTTCCTGCTGGAGCCCTTGGCAGTGTGCAAGCCACCGGCCCCTAAGCCCTCCCCAAGGACGCCTGGGGCCTAGGTGCAAAGGCAAGGCAGGAGCGGAGCTGAGGCCAGGAAGGCGCCAGTGGCGTCTCCCAGCCTCGCGCAGCCTGCTCCTTCCTGGGCAGGAAGCCTAGCAGCGAGGCAAGTCTGGGCAAGGCTCGCCCAGGGCAGAGCAGCCTCGCGCCAGCAACTCTGCCAGAACGGGCCTCTGAGCAGAGCTGGAGCTCTGCCCTCCTGGAGGCGCACTCGGCTCCAGCCAAGTAGGGCTTGAGCCAAACGAGGCTGGGCTGCCTCTTCTTAGCTCGAGGAGGCTCGCCTCCCCGCAAGCTGTTCACTCGGCTTCCAGGTGGGGGCGCTCTGCGCCTCCTGCAGGTCTTGGCTCAGGGGCTGCTTGCCCTGAGCTGGGGCTGTGGGCGGGAGCCCAGGCACGCAGGGGCAGGCCCCAACTAGCTGCACACGTCTCTGCTGGGGAGGAGAACGCTAGGGAAGCTACGTGTGTGAGGCAGCTGCTGGACTCCCAGGGAGTCAGCCTCCGGGTGTGCGGGGCTGCAGACCCCAGCCAGGGGCCCTGGGAGCCTGGTGCACTCCGTGCGGCGCTGAGCCTGGGCGGCCAAGCAACCGCTGGAGGAGCCCTGCACTGGCCCTTCCCTTCCCTCGCACAGAGCTCTTCCTGCTGGAGCCCTTGGCAGTGTGCAAGCCACCGGCCCCTAAGCCCTCCCCAAGGACGCCTGGGTCCTAGGTGCAAAGGCAAGGCAGGAGCGGAGCTGAGGCCAGGAAGGCGCCAGTGGCGTCTCCCAGCCTCGCGCAGCCTGCTCCTTCCAGGGCAGGAAGCCTAGCAGCGAGGCAAGTCTGGGCAAGGCTCGCCCAGGGCAGAGCAGCCTCGCGCCAGCAACTCTGCCAGAACGGGCCTCTGAGCAGAGCTGGAGCTCTGCCGTCCTGGAGGCGCACTCGGCTCCAGCCAAGTAGGGCTTGAGCCAAACGAGGCTGTGCTGCCTCTTCTTCCCTCGAGGAGGCTCGCCTCCCCGCCAGCTGTTCACTCGGCTTCCAGTTGGGGGCGCTCTTCGCCTCCTGCAGGTCTTGGCTCAGGGGCTGCTTGCCCTGAGCTGGGGCTGTGCGCGGGAGCCCAGGCACGCAGGGGCAGGCCCCAACCAGCTGCACACGTCTCTGCTGGGGAGGAGAGCGCAAGGGAAGCTACGTGTGTGAGGCAGCTGCTGGGCGCCCAGGGAGTCAGCCCCCGGGTGTGCGTGGTTGCAGAACCCAGCCAGGGCCCTGGGAGCCTGGGGCACTCCGTGCGGCGCTGAGTCTGGGCGGCCAAGCAACCGCTAGAGGAGCCCTGCACTGGCCCTTCCCGTCCCTCGCACAGAGCTCTTCCTGCTGGAGCCCTTGGCACTCTGCAAGCCACCGGCCCCTAAGCACTCCACAAGGACGCCTGGGGCCAAGGTGCAAAGGCAAGGCAGGAGCGGAGCTGAGGCCAGGAAGGCGCCAGTGGTGTCTCCCAGCCTCGCGAAGCCTGCTCCTTCCTGGGCAGGAAGCCTAGCAGCGAGGCAAGTCTGGGCAAGGCTCGCCCAGGGCAGAGCAGCCTCGCGCCAGCAACTCTGCCAGAACGGGCCTCTGAGCAGAGCTGGAGCTCTGCCGTCCTGGAGGCGCACTCGGCTCCAGCCAAGTAGGGCTTGAGCCAAACGAGGCTGGGCTGCCTCTTCTTCCCTCGAGGAGGCTCGCCTCCCCGCCAGCTGTTCACTCGGCTTCCAGGTGGGGGCGCTCTGCGCCTCCTGCAGGTCTTGGCTCAGGGGCTGCTTGCCCTGAGCTGGGGCTGTGCGCGGGAGCCCAGGCACGCAGGGGCAGGCCCCAACCAGCTGCACACGTCTCTGCTGGGGAGGAGAGCGCGAGGGAAGCTACGTGTGTGAGGCAGCTGCTGGGCGCCCAGGGAGTCAGCCTCCGGGTGTGCGGGGCTGCAGACCCAAGCCAGGGGCCCAGGGAGCCTGGGGCACTCCGAGCGGCGCTGAGCCTGGGCGGCCAAGCAACCGCTGGAGGAGCCCTGCACTGGCCCTTCCCTTCCCACGCACAGAGCTCTTCCTGCTGGAGCCCTTGGCAGTGTGCAAGCCACCGGCCCCTAAGCCCTCCCCAAGGACGCCTGGGGCCTAGGTGCAAAGGCAAGGCAGGAGCGGAGCTGAGGCCAGGAAGGCGCCAGTGGCGTCTCCCAGCCTCGCGCAGCCTGCTCCTTCCTGGGCAGGAAGCCTAGCAGCGAGGCAAGTCTGGGCAAGGCTCGCCCAGGGCAGAGCAGCTTCGCGCCAGCAACTCTGCCAGAACGGGCCTCTGAGCAGAGCTGGAGCTCTGCCGTCCTGGAGGGGCACTCGGCTCCAGCCAAGTAGGGCTTGAGCCAAACGAGGCTGTGCTTCCTCTTCTTCCCTCGAGGAGGCTCGCCTCCCCGCCAGCTGTTCACTCGGCTTCCAGTTGGGGGCGCTCTTCGCCTCCTGCAGGTCTTGGCTCAGGGGCTGCTTGCCCTGAGCTGGGGCTGTGCGCAGGAGCCCAGGCACGCAGGGGCAGGCCCCAACCAGCTGCACACGTCTATGCTGGGGAGGAGAGCGCTAGGGAAGCTACGTGTGTGAGGCAGCTGCTGGGCGCCCAGGGAGTCAGCCTCCGGTTGTGCGCGGCTGCAGAACCCAGCCAGGGCCCTGGGAGCCTGGGGCACTCCGTGCGGCGCTGAGTCTGGGAGGCCAAGCAACCGCTGGAGGAGCCCTGCACTGGCCCTTCCCTTCCCTCGCACAGAACTCTTCCTGCTGGAGCCCTTGGCACTCTGCAAACCACCGGCCCCTAAGCCCTCCCCAAGGACGCCTGGGGCCTAGGTGCAAAGGCAAGGCAGGAGCGGAGCTGAGGCCAGGAAGGCGCCAGTGGCGTCTCCCAGCCTCGCGCAGCCTGCTCCTTCCTGGGCAGGAAGCCTAGCAGCGAGGCAAGTCTGGGCAAGGCTCGCCCAGAGCAGAGCAGCCTCGCGCCAGCAACTCTGCCAGAACGGGCCTCTGAGCAGAGCTGGAGCTCTGCCGTCCTGGAGGCGCACTCGGCTCCAGCCAAGTAGGGCTTGAGCCAAACGAGGCTGGGCTGCCTCTTCTTCCCTCGAGGAGGCTCGCCTCCCCGCCAGCTGTTCACTCGGCTTCCAGGTGGGGGCGCTCTGCGCCTCCTGCAGGTCTTGGCTCAGGGGCTTCTTGCCCTGAGCTGGGGCTGTGGGCGGGAGCCCAGGCACGCAGGGGCAGGCCCCAACCAGCTGCACACGTCTCTGCTGGGGAGGAGAGCGCTATGGAAGCTACGTGTGTGAGGCAGCTGCTGGGCGCCCAGGGAGTCAGCCTCCTGGTGTGCGGGGCTGCAGACTCCAGCCAGGGGCCCTGGGAGCCTGGTGCACTCCGTGCGGCGCTGAGCCTGGGCGGCCAAGCAACCGCTGGAGGAGACCTGCACTGGCCCTTCCTTCCCTCGCACAGAGCTCTTCCTGCTGGAGCCCTTGGCAGTGTGCAAGCCACCGGCCCCTAAGCCCTCCCCAAGGACGCCTGGGGCCTAGGTGCAAAGGCAAGGCAGGAGCGGAGCTGAGGCCAGGAAGGCGCCAGTGGCGTCTCCCAGCCTCGCGCAGCCTGCTCCTTCCAGGGCAGGAAGCCTAGCACCGAGGCAAGTCTGGGCAAGGCTCGCCCAGGGCAGAGCAGCCTCGCGCCAGCAACTCTGCCAGAACGGGCCTCTGAGCAGAGCTGGAGCTCTACCGTCCTGAAGGCGCACTCGGCTCCAGCCAAGTAGGGCTTGAGCCAAACGAGGCTGGGCTGCCTCTTCTTCCCTCGAGGAGGCTCGCCTCCCCGCAGCTGTTCACTCGGCTTCCAGGTGGGGGCGCTCTGCGCCTCCTGCAGGTCTTGGCTCAGGGGCTGCTTGCCCTGAGCTGGGGCTGTGCGCGGGAGCCCAGGCACGCAGGGGCAGGCCCCAACCAGCTGCACACGTCTCTGCTGGGGAGGAGAGCGCTAGGGAAGCTACGTGTGTGAGGCAGCTGCTGGACTCCCAGGGAGTCAGCCTCCGGGTGTGCGGGGCTGCAGACCCCAGCCAGGGGCCCTGGGAGCCTGGTGCACTCCGTGCGGCGCTGAGCCTGGGCGGCCAAGCAACCGCTGGAGGAGCCCTGCACTGGCCCTTCCCTTCCCTCGCACAGAGCTCTTCCTGCTGGAGCCCTTGGCAGTGTGCAAGCCACCGGCCCCTAAGCCCTCCCCAAGGACGCCTGGGGCCTAGGTGCAAAGGCAAGGCATGAGTGGAGCTGAGGCCAGGAAGGCGCCAGTGGCGTCTCCCAGCCTCGCGCAGCCTGCTCCTTCCTGGGCAGGAAGCCTAGCAGCGAGGCAAGTCTGGGCAAGGCTCGCCCAGTGCAGAGCAGCCTCGCGCCAGCAACTCTGCCAGAACGGGCCTCTGAGCAGAGCTGGAGCTCTGCCGTCCTGGAGGCGCACTCGGCTCCAGCCAAGTAGGGCTTGAGCCAAACGAGGCTGGGCTGCCTCTTCTTCCCTCGAGGAGGCTCGCCTCCCCGCCAGCTGTTCACTCGGCTTCCAGTTGGGGGCGCTCTGCGCCTCCTGCAGGTCTTGGCTCAGGGGCTGCTTGCCCTGAGCTGGGGCTGTGCGCGGGAGCCCAGGCACGCAGGGGCAGGCCCCAACCAGCTGCACACGTCTCTGCTGGGGAGGAGAGCGCTAGGGAAGCTACGTGTGTGAGGCAGCTGCTGGGCGCCCAGGGAGTCAGCCTCCGGGTGTGCGGGGCTGCAGACCCCAGCCAGGGGCCCTGGGAGACTGGTGCACTCCGGGCGGCGCTGAGCCTGGGCGGCCAAACAACCGCTGGAGGAGCCCTGCACTGGCCCTTCCCTTCCCTCGCACAGAGCTCTTCCTGCTGGAGCCCTTGGCAGTGTGGAAGCCACCGGCCCCTAAGCCCTCCCCAAGGACGCCTGGGGCCTAGGTGCAAAGGCAAGGCAGGAGCGGAGCTGAGGCCAGGAAGGCGCCAGTGGCGTCTCCCAGCCTCGCGCAGCCTGCTCCTTCCTGGGCAGGAAGCCTAGCAGCGAGGCAAGTCTGGGCAAGGCTCGCCCAGGGCAGAGCAGCCTCGCGCCAGCAACTCTGCCAGAACGGGCCTCTGAGCAGAGCTGGAGCTCTGCCCTCCTGGAGGCGCACTCGGCTCCAGCCAAGTAGGGCTTGAGCCAAACGAGGCTGGGCTGCCTCTTCTTAGCTCGAGGAGGCTCGCCTCCCCGCAAGCTGTTCACTCGGCTTCCAGGTGGGGGCGCTCTGCGCCTCCTGCAGGTCTTGGCTCAGGGGCTGCTTGCCCTGAGCTGGGGCTGTGGGCGGGAGCCCAGGCACTCAGGGGCAGGCCCCAACTAGCTGCACACGTCTCTGCTGGGGAGGAGAACGCTAGGGAAGCTACGTGTGTGAGGCAGCTGCTGGACTCCCAGGGAGTCAGCCTCCGGGTGTGCGGGGCTGCAGACCCCAGCCAGGGGCCCTGGGAGCCTGGTGCACTCCGTGCGGCGCTGAGCCTGGGCGGCCAAGCAACCGCTGGAGGAGCCCTGCACTGGCCCTTCCCTTCCCTCGCACAGAGCTCTTCCTGCTGGAGCCCTTGGCAGTGTGCAAGCCACCGGCCCCTAAGCCCTCCCCAAGGACGCCTGGGTCCTAGGTGCAAAGGCAAGGCAGGAGCGGAGCTGAGGCCAGGAAGGCGCCAGTGGCGTCTCCCAGCCTCGCGCAGCCTGCTCCTTCCAGGGCAGGAAGCCTAGCAGCGAGGCAAGTCTGGGCAAGGCTCGCCCAGGGCAGAGCAGCCTCGCGCCAGCAACTCTGCCAGAACGGGCCTCTGAGCAGAGCTGGAGCTCTGCCGTCCTGGAGGCGCACTCGGCTCCAGCCAAGTAGGGCTTGAGCCAAACGAGGCTGTGCTGCCTCTTCTTCCCTCGAGGAGGCTCGCCTCCCCGCCAGCTGTTCACTCGGCTTCCAGTTGGGGGCGCTCTTCGCCTCCTGCAGGTCTTGGCTCAGGGGCTGCTTGCCCTGAGCTGGGGCTGTGCGAGGAGCCCAGGCACGCAGGGGCAGGCCCCAACCAGCTGCACACGTCTCTGCTGGGGAGGAGAGCGCTAGGGAAGCTACGTGTGTGAGGCAGCTGCTGGGCGCCCAGGGAGTCAGCCCCCGGGTGTGCGTGGTTGCAGAACCCAGCCAGGGCCCTGGGAGCCTGGGGCACTCCGTGCGGCGCTGAGTCTGGGCGGCCAAGCAACCGCTAGAGGAGCCCTGCACTGGCCCTTCCCGTCCCTCGCACAGAGCTCTTCCTGCTGGAGCCCTTGGCACTCTGCAAGCCACCGGCCCCTAAGCCCTCCCCAAGGACGCCTGGGGCCTAGGTGCAAAGGCAAGGCAGGAGCGGAGCTGAGGCCAGGAAGGCGCCAGTGGCGTCTCCCAGCCTCGCGCAGCCTGCTCCTTCCTGGGCAGGAAGCCTAGCAGCGAGGCAAGTCTGGGCAAGGCTCGCCCAGGGCAGAGCAGCCTCGCGCCAGCAACTCGGCCAGATCGGGCCTCTGAGCAAAGCTGGAGCTCTGCCGTCCTGGAGGCGCACTCGGCTCCAGCCAAGTAGGGCTTGAGCCAAACGAGGCTGGGCTGCCTCTTCCTCCCTCGAGGAGGCTCGCCTCCCCTCCAGCTGTTCACTCGGCTTCCAGGTGGGGGCGCTCTGCGCCTCCTGCAGGTCTTGGCTCAGGGGCTGCTTGCCCTGAGCTGGGGCTGGGGGCGGGAGCCCTGGCACGCAGGGGCAGGCCCCAACCAGCTGCACACGTCTCTGCTGGGGAGGAGAGCGCTAGGGAAGCTACGTGTGTGAGGCAGCTGCTGGGCGCCCAGGGAGTCAGCCTCCGGTGTGCGGGGCTGCAGACCCCAGCCATGGGCCCTGGGAGCCTGGTGCACTCCGTGCGGCGCTGAGCCTGGGCGGCCAAGCAACCGCTGGAGGAGCCCTGCACTGGCCCTTCCCTTCCCTCGCACAGAGCTCTTCCTTCTGGAGCCCTTAGCAGTGTGCAAGCCACCGGCCGCTAAGCCCTCCCCAAGGACGCCTGGGGCCTAGGTGCAAAGGCAAGGCAGGAGCGGAGCTGAGGCCAGGAAGGCGCCAGTGGCGTCTCCCTGCCTCGCGCAGCCTGCTCCTTCCTGGGCAGGAAGCCTAGCAGCGAGGCAAGTCTGGGCAAGGCTCGCCCAGGGCAGAGCAGCCTCGCGCCAGCAACTCTGCCAGAACGGGCCTCTGAGCAGAGCTGGAGCTCTGCCGTCCTGGAGGCGCACTCGGCTCCAGCCAAGTAGGGCTTGAGCCAACGACGCTGTGCTGCCTCTTCTTCCCTCGAGGAGGCTCGCCTCCCCTCCAGCTGTTCACTCGGCTTCCAGTTGGGGGCGCTCTTCGCCTCCTGCAGGTCTTGGCTCAGAGGCTGCTTGCCCTGAGCTGGGGCTGTGCGCAGGAGCCCAGGCACGCAGGGGCAGGCCCCAACCAGCTGCACACTTCTGTGCTGGGGAGGAGAGCGCTAGGGAAGCTACGTGTGTGAGGCAGCTGCTGGGCGCCCAGGGAGTCAGCCTCCGGGTGTGCGGGGCTGAAGACCCCAGCCAGGGCCCTGGGAGCCTGGGGCACTCCGTGCGGCGCTGAGCCTGGGCGGCCAAGCAACCGCTGGAGGAGCCCTGCACTGGCCCTTCCCTTCCCTCGCACAGAGCTCTTCCTGCTGGAGCCCTTGGCAGTGTGCAAGCCACCGGCCCCTAAGCCCTCCCCAAGGACGCCTGGGGCCTAGGTGCAAAGGCAAGGCAGGAGCGGACCTGAGGCCAGGAAGGCGCCAGTGGCGTCTCCCAGCCTCGCGCAGCCTGCTCCTTCCTGGGCAGGAAGCCTAGCAGCGAGGCAAGTCTGGGCAAGGCTCGCCCAGGGCAGAGCAGCTTCGCGCCAGCAACTCTGCCAGAACGGGCCTCTGAGCAGAGCTGGAGCTCTGCCGTCCTGGAGGTGCACTCGGGTCCAGCCAAGTAGGGCTTGAGCCAAACGAGGCTGGGCTGCCTCTTCTTCCCTCGAGGAGGCTCGCCTCCCCGCCAGCTGTTCACTCGGCTTCCAGGTGGGGGCGCTCTGCGCCTCCTGCAGGTCTTGGCTCAGGGGCTGCTTGCCCTGAGCTGGGGCTGTGGGCGGGAGCCCAGGCACGCAGGGGCAGGCCCCAACCAGCTGCACACGTCTCTGCTGGGGAGGAGAGCGCTAGGGAAGCTACGTGTGTGAGGCAGCTGCTGGGCGCCCAGGGAGTCAGCCTCCGGGTGTGCGGGGCTGCAGACCCCAGCCAGGGGCCCTGGGAGCCTGGTGCACTCCGTGCGGCGCTGAGCCTGGGAGGCCAAGCAACCGCTGGAGGAGCCCTGCACTGGCCCTTCCTTTCCCTCGCACAGAGCTCTTCCTGCTGGAGCCCTTGGCAGTGTGCAAGCCACCGGCCCCTAAGCCCTCCCCAAGGACGCCTGGGGCCTAGGTTCAAAGGCAAGGCAGGTGCGGAGCTGAGGACAGGAAGGCGCCAGTGGTGTCTCCCAGCCTCGCGCACCCTGCTCCTTCTTGGGCAGGAAGCCTAGCAGCGAGGCAAGTCTGGGCAAGGCTCGCCCAGGGCAGAGCAGCCTCGCGCCAGCAACTCTGCCAGAACGGGCCTCTGAGCAGAGCTGGAGCTCTGCCGTCCTGGAGGCGCACTCGGCTCCAGCCAAGTAGGGCTTGAGCCAAACGAGGCTGGGCTGCCTCTTCTTCCCTCGAGGAGGCTTGCCTCCCCGCCAGCTGTTCACTCGGCTTCCAGGTGGGGGCGCTCTGCGCCTCCTGCAGGTCTTGGCTCAGGGGCTGCTTGCCCTGAGCTGGGGCTGTGGGCGGGAGTCAGGCACGCAGGGGCAGGCCCCAACCAGCTGCACACGTCTCTGCTAGGGAGGAGAGCGCTAGGGAAGCTACGTGTGTGAGGCAGCTGCTGGGCGCCCAGGGAGTCAGCCTCCGGGTGTGCGGGGCTGCAGACCCCAGCCAGGGGCCCTGGGAGCCTGGGGCACTCCGTGCGGCGCTGAGCCTGGGCGGCCAAGCAACCGCTGGAGGAGCCCTGCACTGGCCCTTCTCTTCCCTCGCACAGAACTCTTCCTGCTGGAGCCCTTGGCACTCTGCAAGCCACCGGCCTCTAAGACCTCCCCAAGGACGCCTGGGGCCTAGGTGCAAAGGCAAGGCAGGAGCGGAGCTGAGGCCAGGAAGGCGCCATGGCGTCTCCCAGCCTCGCGCAGCCTGCTCCTTCCAGGGCAGGAAGCCTAGCAGCGAGGCAAGTCTGGGCAAGGCTCGCCCAGGGCAGAGCAGCCTCGCGCCAGCAACTCTGCCAGAACGGGCCTGTGAGCAGAGCTGGAGCTCTGCCGTCCTGGAGGCGCACTCGGCTCCAGCCAAGTAGGGCTTGAGCCAAACGAGGCTGGGCTGCCTCTTCTTCCCTCGAGGAGGCTCGCCTCCCCGCCAGCTGTTCACTCGGCTTCCAGGTGGGGGCGCTCTGCGCCTCCTGCAGGTCTTGGCTCAGGGGCTTCTTGCCCTGAGCTGGGGCTGTGGGCGGGAGCCCAGGCACGCAGGGGCAGGCCCCAACTAGCTGCACACGTCTCTGCTGGGTAGGAGAGCGCTAGGGAAGCTACGTGTGTGAGGCAGCTGCTGGGCGTCCAGGGAGTCAGCCTCTGGGTGTGCGGGGCTGCAGACCCAAGCCAGGGGCCCTGGGAGCCTGGGGCACTCCGAGCGGCGCTGAGCCTGGGCGGCCAAGCAACCGCTGGAGGAGCCCTGCACTGGCCCTTCCCTTCCCTCGCACGGAGCTCTTCCTGCAGGAGCCCTTGGCAGTGTACAAGCCACCGGCCCCTAAGCCCTCCCCAAGGACGCCTGGGGCCTAGGTGCAAAGGCAAGGCAGGAGCGGAGCTGAGGCCTGGAAGGCGACAGGGGCGTCTCTCAGCCTCGCGCAGCCTGCTCCTACCTGGGCAGGAAGCCTAGCAGCGAGGCAAGTCTGGGCAAGGCTCGCCCAGGGCAGAGCAGCCTCGCGCCAGCAACTCGGCCAGAACGGGCCTCTGAGCAGAGCTGGAGCTCTGCCGTCCTGCAGGCGTACTCGGCTCCAGCCAAGAAGGGCTTGAGCCAAACGAGGCTGGGCTGCCTCTTCTTCCCTCGTGGAGGCTCGCCTCCCCGCCAGCTGTTCACTCGGCTTGCAGGTGGGGGCGCTCTGCGCCTCCTGCAGGTCTTGGCTCAGGGGCTGCTTGCCCTGAGCTGGGGCTGTGGGCGGGAGCCCAGGCACGCAGGGGCAGGCCCCAACCAGCTGCACACGTCTCTGCTGGGGAGGAGAGCGCTAGGGAAGCTACGTGTGTGAGGCAGCTGCTGGGCGCCCAGGGAGTCAGCCTCCGGGTGTGCGGGGCTGCAGACCCCAGCCAGGGGCCCTGGGAGCCTGGTGCACTCCGTGCGGCGCTGAGCCTGGGAGGCCAAGCAACCGCTGGAGGAGCCCTGCACTGGCCCTTCCTTTCCCTCGCACAGAGCTCTACCTGCTGGAGCCCTTGGCAGTGTGCAAGCCACTGGCCCCTAAGCCCTCCCCAAGGACGCCTGGGGCCTAGGTGCAAAGGCAAGGCAGGAGCGGAGCTGAGGCCAGGAAGGCGCCAGTGGCGTCTCCCAGCCTCGCCCAGCCTGCTCCTTCTTGGGCAGGAAGCCTAGCAGCGAGGCAAGTCTGGGCAAGGCTCGCCCAGGGCAGAGCAGCCTCGCGCCAGCAACTCTGCCAGAACGGGCCTCTGAGCAGAGCTGGAGCTCTGCCGTCCTGGAGGCGCACTCGGCTCCAGCCAAGTAGGGCTTGAGCCAAACGAGGCTGGGCTGCCTCTTCTTCCCTCGAGGAGGCTTGCCTCCCCGCCAGCTGTTCACTCGGCTTGCAGGTGGGGGCGCTCTTCGCCTCCTGCAGGTTTGGCTCAGGGGCTGCTTGCCCTGAGCTGGGGCTGTGGGCGGGAGTCAGGCACGCAGGGGCAGGCCCCAACCAGCTGCACACGTCTCTGCTAGGAGGAGAGCGCTAGGGAAGCTACGTGTGTGAGGCAGCTGCTGGGCGCCCAGGGAGTCAGCCTCCGGGTGTGCGGGGCTGCAGACCCCAGCCAGGGGCCCTGGGAGCCTGGGGCACTCCGTGCGGCGCTGAGCCTGGGCGGCCAAGCAACCGCTGGAGGAGCCCTGCACTGGCCCTTCTCATCCCTCGCACAGAACTCTTCCTGCTGGAGCCCTTGGCACTCTGCAAGCCACCGGCCCCTAAGCCCTCCCCAAGGACGCCTGGGGCCTAGGTGCAAAGGCAAGGCAGGAGCGGAGCTGAGGCCAGGAAGGCGCCAGTGGCGTCTCCCAGCCTCGCGCAGCCTGCTCCTTCCAGGGCAGGAAGCCTAGCAGCGAGGCAAGTCTGGGCAAGGCTCGCCCAGGGCAGAGCAGCCTCGCGCCAGCAACTCTGCCAGAACGGGCCTCTGAGCAGAGCTGGAGCTCTGCCGTCTTGGAGGGGTACTCAGCTCCAGCCAAGTAGGCCTTGAGCCAAACGAGGCTGGGCTGCCTCTTCTTCCCTCGAGGAGGCTCGCCTCCCCGCCAGCTGTTCACTCGGCTTCCAGGTGGGGGCGCTCTGCGCCTCCTGCAGGTCTTGGCTCAGGGGCTGCTTGCCCTGAGCTGGGGCTGTGCGCAGGAGCCCAGGCACGCAGGGGCAGGCCCCAACCAGCTGCACACGTCTCTGCTGGGGAGGAGAGCGCTAGGGAAGCTACGTGTGTGAGGCAGCTGCTGGGCGGCCAGGGAGTCAGCCTCCGGGTGTGCGGGGCTGCAGACCCCAGCCAGGGGCCCTGGGAGCCTGGTGCACTCCGTGCGGCGCTGAGCATGGGCGGCCAAGCAACCGCTGGAGGAGACCTGCACTGGCCCTTCCTTCCCTCGCACAGAGCTCTTCCTGCTGGAACCCTTGGCAGTGTGCAAGCCACCGGCCCCTAAGCCCTCCCCAAGGACGCCTGGGGCCAAGTGCAAAGGCAAGGCAGGAGCGGAGCTGAGGCCAGGAAGGCGCCAGTGGCGTCTCCCAGCCTCGCGCAGCCTGCTCGTTCCAGGGCAGGAAGCCTGGCAGCGAGGCAAGTCTGGGCAAGGCTCCCCCAGGGCAGAGCAGCCTCGCGCCAGCAACTCTGCCAGAACGGGCCTCTGAGCAGAGCTGGAGCTCTGCCGTCCTGGAGGCGCACTCGGCTCCAGCCAAGTAGGGCTTGAGCCAAACGAGGCTGGGCTGCCTCTTCTTCCCTCGAGGAGGCTCGCTTCCCCGCCAGCTGATCACTCGGCTTCCAGGTGGGGGAGCTCTTCGCCTCCTGCAGGTCATGGGTCAGGGGCTGCTTGCCCTGAGCTGGGGCTTGTGCAGGAGCCCAGGCACGCAGGGGCAGGCCCCAACCAGCTGCACACGTCTCTGCTGGGGAGGAGAGCGCTAGGGAAGCTACGTGTGTGAGGCAGCTGCTGGGCGCCCAGGGAGTCAGCCTCCGGGTGTGCGGGGCTGCAGACCCCAGCCAGGGCCCTGGGAGCCTGGGGCACTCCGTGCAGCGCTGAGTCTGGGCGGCCAAGCAACCGCTGGAGGAGCCCTGCACTGGCCCTTCCCTTCCCTCGCACAGAGCTCTTCCTGCTGGAGCCCTTGGCAGTGTGCAAGCCACCGGCCCCTAAGCCCTCCCCAAGGACGCCTGGGGCCTAGGTGAAAAGGCAAGGCAGGAGCGGAGCTGAGGCCAGGAAGGCGCCAGTGTCGTCTCCCAGCCTCGCGCAGCCTGCTCCTTCCTGGGCAGGAAGCCTAGCAGCGAGGCAAGTCTGGGCAAGGCTCGCCCAGGGCAGAGCAGCCTCGCGCCAGCAACTCTGCCAGAACGGGCCTCTGAGCAGAGCTGGGGCTCTGCCGTCCTGGAGGCGCACTCGGCTCCAGCCAAGTAGGGCTTGAGCCAAACGAGGCTGGGCTGCCTCTTCTTCCCTCGAGGAGGCTCGCCTCCCCGCCAGCTGTTCACTCGGCTTCCAGGTGGGGGCGCTCTGCGCCTCCTGCAGGTCTTGGCTCAGGGGCTGCTTGCCCTGAGCTGGGGCTGTGCGCAGGAGCCCAGGCACGCAGGGGCAGGCCCCAACCAGCTGCACACGTCTCTGCTGGGGAGGAGAGCGCTAGGGAAGCTACGTGTGTGAGGCAGCTGCTGGGCGCCCAGGGAGTCAGCCTCCGGGTGTGCGGGGCTGCAGACCCCAGCCAGGGCCCTGGGAGCCTGGGGCACTCCGTGCAGCGCTGAGCCTGGGCGCCCAAGCAACCGCTGGAGGAGCCCTGCACTGGACCTTCCCTTCCCTCGCACAGAGCTCTTCCTGCTGGAGCCCTTGGCACTCTGCAAGCCACCGGCCCCTAAGCCCTCCCCAAGGACGCCTGGGGCCTAGGTGCAAAGGCAGGCAAGAACGGAGCTGAGGCCAGGAAGGCGCCAGTGGCGTCTCCCAGCCTCGCGCAGCCTGCTCCTTCCAGGGCAGGAAGCCTAGCAGCGAGGCAAGTCTGGGCAAGGCTCGCCCAGGGCAGAGCAGCCTCGCGCCAGCAACTCTGCCAGAACGGGCCTGTGAGCAGAGCTGGAGCTCTGCCGTCCTGGAGGCGCACTCGGCTCCAGCCAAGTAGGGCTTGAGCCAAACGTGGCTGGGCTGCCTCTTCTTCCCTCGAGGAGGCTCGCTTCCCCGCCAGCTCTTCACTCGGCTTCCAGGTGGGGGCGCTCTGCGCCTCCTGCAGGTCTTGGCTCAGGGGCTGCTTGCCCTGAGCTGGGGCTGTGCGCGGGAGCCCAGGCACGCAGGGGCAGGCCCCAACCAGCTGCACACGTCTCTGCTGGGGAGGAGAGCGCAAGGGAAGCTACGTGCGTGAGGCAGCTGCTGGGCGCCCAGGGAGTCAGCCTCTGGGTGTGCGGGGCTGCAGACCCCAGCCAGGGGCCCTGGGAGCCTGGTGCACTCCGTGCGGCGCTGAGCCTGGGCGGCCAAGCAACCGCTGTAGGAGCCCTGCACTGGCCCTTCCTTGCCCTCGCACAGAGCTCTTCCTGCTGGAGCCCTTGGCAGTGTGCAAGCCACCGGCCCCTAAGCCCTCCCCAAGGAGGCCTGGGGCCTAGGTGCAAAGGCAAGGCAGGAGCGGAGCTGAGGCCAGGAAGGCGCCAGTGGCGTCTCCCAGCCTCGCGCAGCCTGCTCCTTCCTGGGCAGGAAGCCTAGCAGTGAGGCAAGTCTGGGCAAGGCTCGCCCATGGCAGAGCAGCCTCGCGCCAGCAACTCGGCCAGAACGGGCCTCTGAGCAGAGCTGGAGCTCTGCCGTCCTGGAGGCGCATTCGGCTCCAGCCAAGTAGGGCTTGAGCCAAACGAGGCTGGGCTGCCTCTTCTTCCCTCGAGGAGGCTCGCCTCCCCGCCAGCTGTTCACTCGGCTTCCAGGTGGGGGCGCTCTGCGCCTCCTGCAGGTCTTGGCTCAGGGGCTTCTTGCCCTGAGCTGGGGCTGTGGGCGGGAGCCCAGGCACGCAGGGGCAGGCCCCAACTAGCTGCACACGTCTCTGCTGGGGAGGAGAGCGCTAGGGAAGCTACGTGTGTGAGGCAGCTGCTGGGCGCCCAGGGAGTCAGCCACTGGGTGTGCGGGGCTGCAGACCCAAGCCAGGGGCCCTGGGAGCCTGGGGCACTCCGAGCGGCGCTGAGCCTGGGCGGCCAAGCAACCGGTGCAGGAGCCCTGCACTGGCACTTCCCTTCCCTCGCACAGAGCTCTTCCTGCTGGAGCCCTTGGCAGTGTGCAAGCCACCGGCCCCTAAGCCCTCCCCAAGGACGCCTGGGGCCTAGGTGCAAAGGCAAGGCAGGAGCGGAGCTGAGGCCTGGAAGGCGACAGGGGCGTCTCCCAGCCTCGCGCAGCCTGCTCCTACCTGGGCAGGAAGCCTAGCAGCGAGGCAAGTCTGGGCAAGGCTCACCCAGGGCAGAGCAGCCTCGCGCCAGCAACTCTGCCAGAACGGGCCTCTGAGCAGAGCTGGAGCTCTGCCGTCCTGCAGGCGTACTCGGCTCCAGCCAAGAAGGGCTTGAGCCAAACGAGGCTGGGCTGCCTCTTCTTCCCTCGTGGAGGCTCGCCTCCCCGCCAGCTGTTCACTCGGCTTCCAGGTGGGGGCGCTCTGCGCCTCCTGCAGGTCTTGGCTCAGGGGCTGCTTGCCCTGAGCTGGGGCTGTGGGCGGGAGCCCAGGCACGCAGGGGCAGGCCCCAACCAGCTGCACACGTCTCTGCTGGGGAGGAGAGCGCTAGGGAAGCTACGTGTGTGAGGCAGCTGCTGGGCGCCCAGGGAGTCAGCCTCCGGGTGTGCGGGGCTGCAGACCCCAGCCAGGGGCCCTGGGAGCCTGGTGCACTCCGTGCGGCGCTGAGCCTGGGAGGCCAAGCAACCGCTGGAGGAGCCCTGCACTGGCCCTTCCTTTCCCTCGCACAGAGCTCTTCCTGCTGGAGCCCTTGGCACTCTGCAAGCCACCAGCCTCTAAGACCTCCCCAAGGACGCCTGGGGCCTAGGTGCAAAGGCAAGGCAGGAGCGGAGCTGAGGCCAGGAAGGCGCCAGTGGCGTCTCCCAGCCTCGCGCAGCCTGCTCCTTCCTGGGCAGGAAGCCTAGCAGCGAGGCAAGTCTGGGCAAGGCTCGCCCAGGGCAGAGCAGCCTCGCGCCAGCAACTCTGCCAGAACGGGCCTCTGAGCAGAGCTGGAGCTCTGCCGTCCTGGAGGCGCACTCGGCTCCAGCCAAGTAGGGCTTGAGCCAAACGAGGCTGGGCTGCCTCTTCTTCCCTCGAGGAGGCTTGCCTCCCCGCCAGCTGTTCACTCGGCTTCCAGGTGGGGGCGCTCTTCGCCTCCTGCAGGTCTTGGCTCAGGGGCTGCTTGCCCTGAGCTGGGGCTGTGGGCGGGAGTCAGGCACGCAGGGGCAGGCCCCAACCAGCTGCACACGTCTCTGCTAGGAGGAGAGCGCTAGGGAAGCTACGTGTGTGAGGCAGCTGCTGGGCGCCCAGGGAGTCAGCCTCCGGGTGTGCGGGGCTGCAGACCCCAGCCAGGGGCCCTGGGAGCCTGGGGCACTCCGTGCGGCGCTGAGCCTGGGCGGCCAAGCAACCGCTGGAGGAGCCCTGCACTGGCCCTTCTCTTCCCTCGCACAGAACTCTTCCTGCTGGAGCCCTTGGCACTCTGCAAGCCACCGGCCCCTAAGCCCTCCCCAAGGACGCCTGGGGCCTAGGTGCAAAGGCAAGGCAGGAGCGGAGCTGAGGCCTGGAAGGCGCCAGTGGCGTCTCCCAGCCTCGCGCAGCCTGCTCCTTCCTGGGCAGGAAGCCTAGCAGCGAGGCAAGTCTGGGCAAGGCTCGCCCAGGGCAGAGCAGCCTCGCGCCAGCAACTCTGCCAGAACGGGCCTCTGAGCAGAGCTGGAGCTCTGCCGTCTTGGAGGCGTACTCAGCTCCAGCCAAGTAGGCCTTGAGCCAAACGAGGCTGGGCTGCCTCTTCTTCCCTCGAGGAGGCTCGCCTCCCCGCCAGCTGTTCACTCGGCTTCCAGGTGGGGGCGCTCTGCGCCTCCTGCAGGTCTTGGCTCAGGGGCTGCTTGCCCTGAGCTGGGGCTGTGCGCAGGAGCCCAGGCACGCAGGGGCAGGCCCCAACCAGCTGCACACGTCTCTGCTGGGGAGGAGAGCGCTAGGGAAGCTACGTGTGTGAGGCAGCTGCTGGGCGGCCAGGGAGTCAGCCTCCGGGTGTGCGGGGCTGCAGACCCCAGCCAGGGGCCCTGGGAGCCTGGTGCACTCCGTGCGGCGCTGAGCATGGGCGGCCAAGCAACCGCTGGAGGAGCCCTGCACTGGGCCTTCCCTTCCCTCGCACAGAGTTCTTCCTGCTGGAGCCCTTGGCAGTGTGCAAGCCACCGGCCCCTAAGCCCTCCCCAAGGACGCCTGGGGCCTAGGTGCAAAGGCAGGCAGGAGCGGAGCTGAGGCCAGGAAGGCGCCAGTGGCGTCTCCCAGCCTCGCGCAGCCTGCTCCTTCCAGGGCAGGAAGCCTAGCAGCGAGGCAAGTCTGGGAAAGGCTCGCCCAGGGCAGAGCAGCCTCGCACCAGCAACTCTGCCAGAACGGGCCTGTGAGCAGAGCTGGAGCTCTGCCGTCCTGGAGGCGCACTCGGCTCCAGCCATGTAGGGCTTGAGCCAAACGTGGCTGGGCTGCCTCTTCTTCCCTCGAGGAGGCTCGCTTCCCCGTCAGCTCTTCACTCGGCTTCCAGCGGGGGTGCTCTGCGCCTCCTGCAGGTCTTGGCTCAGGGGCTGCTTGCCCTGAGCTGGGGCTGTGCGCGGGAGCCCAGGCACGCAGGGGCAGGCCCCAACCAGCTGCACACGTCTCTGCTGGGGAGGAGAGCGCAAGGGAAGCTACGTGCGTGAGGCAGCTGCTGGGCGCCCAGGGAGTCAGCCTCTGGGTGTGCGGGGCTGCAGACCCCAGCCAGGGGCCCTGGGAGCCTGGGGCACTCCGTGCGGCGCTGAGCCTGGGCGGCCAAGCAACCGCTGGAGGAGCCCTGCACTGGCCCTTCCTTGCCCTCGCACAGAGCTCTTCCTGCTGGAGCCCTTGGCAGTGTGCAAGCCACCGGCCCCTAAGCCCTCCCCAAGGAGGCCTGGGGCCTAGGTGCAAAGGCAAGGCAGGAGCGGAGCTGAGGCCAGGAAGGCGCCAGTGGCGTCTCCCAGCCTCGCGCAGCCTGCTCCTTCCTGGGCAGGAAGCCTAGCAGTGAGGCAAGTCTGGGCAAGGCTCGCCCAGGGCAGAGCAGCCTCGCGCCAGCAACTCTGCCAGAACGGGCCTCTGAGCAGAGCTGGAGCTCTGCCGTCCTGGAGGCGCACTCGGCTCCAGCTAAGTAGGGCTTGACCAAACGAGGCTGGGCTGCCTCTTCTTCCCTCGAGGAGGCTCGCCTCCCCGCCAGCTGTTCACTCGGCTTCCAGGTGGGGGCGCACTGCGCCTCCTGCAGGTCTTGGCTCAGGGGCTTCTTGCCCTGAGCTGGGGCTGTGGGCGGGAGCCCAGGCACGCAGGGGCAGGCCCCAACTAGCTGCACACGTCTCTGCTGGGGAGGAGAGCGCTAGGGAAGCTACGTGTGTGAGGCAGCTTCTGGGCGCCCAGGGAGTCAGCCTCTGGGTGTGCGGGGCTGCAGACCCAAGCCAGGGGCCCTGGGAGCCTGGGGCACTCCGAGCGGCGCTGAGCCTGGGCGGCCAAGCAACCGCTGGAGGAGCCCTGCACTGGCCCTTCTCTTCCCTCGCACAGAACTCTTCCTGCTGGAGCCCTTGGCACTCTGCAAGCCACCGGCCTCTAAGACCTCCCCAAGGACGCCTGGGGCCTAGGTGCAAAGGCAAGGCAGGAGCGGAGCTGAGGCCAGGAAGGCGCCAGTGGCGTCTCCCAGCCTCGCGCAGCCTGCTCCTTCCTGGGCAGGAAGCCTAGCAGCGAGGCAAGTCTGGGCAAGGCTCGCCCAGGGCAGAGCAGCCTCGCGCCAGCAATTCTGCCAGAACGGGCCTCTGAGCAGAGCTGGAGCTCTGCCGTCCTGGGGGCGCACTCAGCTCCAGCCAAGTAGGGCTTGAGCCAAACGAGGCTGGGCTGCCTCTTCTTCCCTCGAGGAGGCTCGCCTCCCCGCCAGCTGTTCACTCGGCTTCCAGGTGGGGGCGGTCTGCGCCTCCTGCAGGTCTTGGCTCAGGGGCTGCTTGCCCTGAGCTGGGGCTGTGGGCGGGAGCCCAGGCACGCAGGGGCAGGCCCCAACCAGCTGCACACGTCTCTGCTGGGGAGGAGAGCGCTAGGGAAGCTACGTGCGTGAGGCAGCTGCTGGTCGCCCAGGGAGTCAGCCTCTGGGTGTGCGGGGCTGCAGACCCAAGCCAGGGGCCCTGGGAGCCTGGGGCACTCCGAACGGCGCTGAGCCTGGGCGGCCAAGCAACCGCTGGAGGAGCCCTGCACTGGCCCTTCCCTTCCCTCGCACAGAGCTCTTCCTGCTGGAGCCCTTGGCAGTGTGCAAGCCACCGGCCCCTAAGCCCTCCCCAAGGACGCCTGGGGCCTAGGTGCAAAGGCAATGCAGGAGTGGAGCTGAGGCCAGGAAGGCGCCAGTGGCGTCTCCCAGCCTCGCGCAGCCTGCTCCTTCCTGGGCAGGAAGCCTAGCAGCGAGGCAAGTCTGGGCAAGGCTCGCCCAGGGCAGAGCAGCCTCGCGCCAGCAACTCTGCCAGAACGGGCCTCTGAGCAGAGCTGGAGCTCTGCTGTCCTGGAGGCGCACTCGGCTCCAGCCAAGTAGGGCTTGAGCCAAACGAGGCTGGGCTGCCTCTTCTTCCCTCGAGGAGGCTCGCCTCCCCGCCAGCTGTTCACTCGGCTTCCAGGTGGGGGCGCTCTGCGCCTCCTGCAGGTCTTGGCTCAGGGGCTTCTTGCCCTGAGCTGGGGCTGTGGGCGGGAGCCCTGGCACGCAGGGGCAGGCCCCAACCAGCTGCACACGTCTCTGCTGGGGAGGAGAGCGCTATGGAAGCTACGTGTGTGAGGCAGCTGCTGGGCGCCCAGGGAGTCAGCCTCCGGGTGTGCGGGGCTGCAGACTCCAGCCAGGGGCCCTGGGAGCCTGGTGCACTCCGTGCGGCGCTGAGCCTGGGCGGCCAAGCAACCGCTGGAGGAGACCTGCACTGGCCCTTCCTTCCCTCGCACAGAGCTCTTCCTGCTGGAGCCCTTGGCAGTGTGCAAGCCACCGGCCCCTAAGCCCTCCCCAAGGACGCCTGGGGCCTAGGTGCAAAGGCAGGCAGGAGCGGAGCTGAGGCTAGGAAGGCGCCATGGCGTCTCCCAGCCTCGCGCAGCCTGCTCCTTCCAGGGCAGGAAGCCTAGCAGCGAGGCAAGTCTGGGCAAGGCTCGCCCAGGGCAGAGCAGCCTCGCGCCAGCAACTCTGCCAGAACGGGCCTGTGAGCAGAGCTGGAGCTCTGCCGTCCTGGAGGCGCACTCGGCTCCAGCCAAGTAGGGCTTGAGCCAAACGTGGCTGGGCTGCCTCTTCTTCCCTCGAGGAGGCTCGCTTCCCCGCCAGCTCTTCACTCGGCTTCCAGCGGGGGCGCTCTGCGCCTCCTGCAGGTCTTGGCTCAGTGGCTGCTTGCCCTGAGCTGGGGCTGTGCGCGGGAGCCCAGGCACGCAGGGGCAGGCCCCAACCAGCTGCACACGTCTCTGCTGGGGAGGAGAGCGCAAGGGAAGCTACGTGCGTGAGGCAGCTGCTGGGCGCCCAGGGAGTCAGCCTCTGGGTGTGCGGGGCTGCAGACCCCAGCCAGGTGCCCTGGGAGCCTGGTGCACTCCGTGCGGCGCTGAGCCTGGGCGGCCAAGCAACCGCTGGAGGAGCCCTGCACTGGCCCTTCCTTGCCCTCGCACAGAGCTCTTCCTGCTGGAGCCCTTGGCAGTGTGCACGCCACCGGCCCCTAAGCCCTCCCCAAGGAGGCCTGGGGCCTAGGTGCAAAGGCAAGGCAGGAGCGGAGCTGAGGCCAGGAAGGCGCCAGTGGCGTCTCCCAGCCTCGCGCAGCCTGCTCCTTCCTGGGCAGGAAGCCTAGCAGTGAGGCAAGTCTGGGCAAGGCTCGCCCAGGGCAGAGCAGCCTCGCGCCAGCAACTCGGCCAGAACGGGCCTCTGAGCAGAGCTGGAGCTCTGCCGTCCTGGAGGCGCACTCGGCTCCAGCCAAGTAGGGCTTGAGCCAAACGAGGCTGGGCTGCCTCTTCTTCCCTCGAGGAGGCTCGCCTCCCCGCCAGCTGTTCACTCGGCTTCCAGGTGGGGGCGCTCTGCGCCTCCTGCAGGTCTTGGCTCAGGGGCTTCTTGCCCTGAGCTGGGGCTGTGGGCGGGAGCCCAGGCACGCAGGGGCAGGCCCCAACTAGCTGCACACGTCTCTGCTGGGGAGGAGAGCGCTAGGGAAGCTACGTGTGTGAGGCAGCTGCTGGGCGCCCAGGGAGTCAGCCTCTGGGTGTGCGGGGCTGCAGACCCAAGCCAGGGGCCCTGGGAGCCTGGGGCACTCCGAGCGGCGCTGAGCCTGGGCGGCCAAGCAACCACTGGAGGAGCCCTGCACTGGCCCTTCCCTTCCCTCGCACGGAGCTCTTCCTGCTGGAGCCCTTGGCAGTGTGCAAGCCACCGGCCCCTAAGCCCTCCCCAAGGACGCCTGGGGCCTAGGTGCAAAGGCAAGGCAGGAGCGGAGCTGAGGCCTGGAAGGCGACAGGGGCGTCTCTCAGCCTCGCGCAGCCTGCTCCTACCTGGGCAGGAAGCCTAGCAGCGAGGCAAGTCTGGGCAAGGCTCGCCCAGGGCAGAGCAGCCTCGCGCCAGCAACTCTGCCAGAACGGGCCTCTGAGCAGAGCTGGAGCTCTGCCGTCCTGGAGGCGCACTCGGCTCCAGCCAAGTAGGGCTTGAGCCAAACGAGGCTGGGCTGCCTCTTGTTCCCTCAGGAGGCTTGCCTCCCCGCCAGCTGTTCACTCGGCTTCCAGGTGGGGGCGCTCTTCGCCTCCTGCAGGTCTTGGCTCAGGGGCTGCTTGCCCTGAGCTGGGGCTGTGGGCGGGAGTCAGGCACGCAGGGGCAGGCCCCAACCAGCTGCACACGTCTCTGCTAGGAGGAGAGCGCTAGGGAAGCTACGTGTGTGAGGCAGCTGCTGGGCGCCCAGGGAGTCAGCCTCCGGGTGTGCGGGGCTGCAGACCCCAGCCAGGGGCCCTGGGAGCCTGGTGCACTCCGTGCGGCGCTGAGCCTGGGCGGCCAAGCAACCGCTGGAGGAGCCCTGCACTGGCCCTTCTCTTCCCTCGCACAGAACTCTTCCTGCTGGAGCCCTTGGCACTCTGCAAGCCACCGGCCCCTAAGCCCTCCCCAAGGACGCCTGGGGCCTAGGTGCAAAGGCAAGGCAGGAGCGGAGCTGAGGCCTGGAAGGCGACAGGGGCGTCTCCCAGCCTCGCGCAGCCTGCTCCTACCTGGGCAGGAAGCCTAGCAGCGAGGCAAGTCTGGGCAAGGCTCGCCCAGGGCAGAGCAGCCTCGCGCCAGCAACTCTGCCAGAACGGGCCTCTGAGCAGAGCTGGAGCTCTGCCGTCCTGCAGGCGTACTCGGCTCCAGCCAAGAAGGGCTTGAGCCAAACGAGGCTGGGCTGCCTCTTCTTCCCTCGAGGAGGCTCGCCTCCCCGCCAGCTGTTCACTCGGCTTCCAGGTGGGGGCGCTCTGCGCCTCCTGCAGGTCTTGGCTCAGGGGCTGCTTGCCCTGAGCTGGGGCTGTGGGCGGGAGCCCAGGCACGCAGGGGCAGGCCCCAACCAGCTGCACACGTCTCTGCTGGGGAGGAGAGCGCTAGGGAAGCTACGTGTGTGAGGCAGCTGCTGGGCGCCCAGGGAGTCAGCCTCCGGGTGTGCGGGGCTGCAGACCCCAGCCAGGGGCCCTGGGAGCCTGGTGCACTCCGTGCGGCGCTGAGCCTGGGAGGCCAAGCAACCGCTGGAGGAGCCCTGCACTGGCCCTTCCCTTCCCTCGCACAGAGCTCTTCCTGCTGGAGCCCTTGGCAGTGTGCAAGCCACCGGCCCCTAAGCCCTCCCCAAGGACGCCTGGGGCCTAGGTTCAAAGGCAAGGCAGGTGCGGAGCTGAGGCCAGGAAGGCGCCAGTGGTGTCTCCCAGCCTCGCGCAGCCTGCTCCTTCCTGGGCAGGAAGCCTAGCAGCGAGGCAAGTCTGGGCAAGGCTCGCCCAGGGCAGAGCAGCCTCGCGCCAGCAACTCTGCCAGAACGGGCCTCTGAGCAGAGCTGGAGCTCTGCCGTCCTGCAGGCGTACTCGGCTCCAGCCAAGAAGGGCTTGAGCCAAACGAGGCTGGGCTGCCTCTTCTTCCCTCGTGGAGGCTCGCCTCCCCGCCAGCTGTTCACTCGGCTTCCAGGTGGGGGCGCTCTGCGCCTCCTGCAGGTCTTGGCTCAGGGGCTGCTTGCCCTGAGCTGGGGCTGTGGGCGGGAGCCCAGGCACGCAGGGGCAGGCCCCAACCAGCTGCACACGTCTCTGCTGGGGAGGAGAGCGCTAGGGAAGCTACGTGTGTGAGGCAGCTGCTGGGCGCCCAGGGAGTCAGCCTCCGGGTGTGCGGGGCTGCAGACCCCAGCCAGGGGCCCTGGGAGCCTGGTGCACTCCGTGCGGCGCTGAGCCTGGGAGGCCAAGCAACCGCTGGAGGAGCCCTGCACTGGCCCTTCCTTTCCCTCGCACAGAGCTCTTCCTGCTGGAGCCCTTGGCACTCTGCAAGCCACCAGCCTCTAAGACCTCCCCAAGGACGCCTGGGGCCTAGGTGCAAAGGCAAGGCAGGAGCGGAGCTGAGGCCAGGAAGGCGCCAGTGGCGTCTCCCAGCCTCGCGCAGCCTGCTCCTTCCTGGGCAGGAAGCCTAGCAGCGAGGCAAGTCTGGGCAAGGCTCGCCCAGGGCAGAGCAGCCTCGCGCCAGCAACTCTGCCAGAACGGGCCTCTGAGCAGAGCTGGAGCTCTGCCGTCCTGGAGGCGCACTCGGCTCCAGCCAAGTAGGGCTTGAGCCAAACGAGGCTGGGCTGCCTCTTGTTCCCTCAGGAGGCTTGCCTCCCCGCCAGCTGTTCACTCGGCTTCCAGGTGGGGGCGCTCTTCGCCTCCTGCAGGTCTTGGCTCAGGGGCTGCTTGCCCTGAGCTGGGGCTGTGGGCGGGAGTCAGGCACGCAGGGGCAGGCCCCAACCAGCTGCACACGTCTCTGCTAGGAGGAGAGCGCTAGGGAAGCTACGTGTGTGAGGCAGCTGCTGGGCGCCCAGGGAGTCAGCCTCCGGGTGTGCGGGGCTGCAGACCCCAGCCAGGGGCCCTGGGAGCCTGGGGCACTCCGTGCGGCGCTGAGCCTGGGCGGCCAAGCAACCGCTGGAGGAGCCCTGCACTGGCCCTTCTCTTCCCTCGCACAGAACTCTTCCTGCTGGAGCCCTTGGCACTCTGCAAGCCACCGGCCCCTAAGCCCTCCCCAAGGACGCCTGGGGCCTAGGTGCAAAGGCAAGGCAGGAGCGGAGCTGAGGCCAGGAAGGCGCCAGTGGCGTCTCCCAGCCTCGCGCAGCCTGCTCCTTCCTGGGCAGGAAGCCTAGCAGCGAGGCAAGTCTGGGCAAGGCTCGCCCAGGGCAGAGCAGCCTCGCGCCAGCAACTCTGCCAGAACGGGCCTCTGAGCAGAGCTGGAGCTCTGCCGTCTTGGAGGCGTACTCAGCTCCAGCCAAGTAGGCCTTGAGCCAAACGAGGCTGGGCTGCCTCTTCTTCCCTCGAGGAGGCTCGCCTCCCCGCCAGCTGTTCACTCGGCTTCCAGGTGGGGGCGCTCTGCGCCTCCTGCAGGTCTTGGCTCAGGGGCTGCTTGCCCTGAGCTGGGGCTGTGCGCAGGAGCCCAGGCACGCAGGGGCAGGCCCCAACCAGCTGCACACGTCTCTGCTGGGGAGGAGAGCGCTAGGGAAGCTACGTGTGTGAGGCAGCTGCTGGGCGGCCAGGGAGTCAGCCTCCGGGTGTGCGGGGCTGCAGACCCCAGCCAGGGGCCCTGGGAGCCTGGTGCACTCCGTGCGGCGCTGAGCATGGGCGGCCAAGCAACCGCTGGAGGAGCCCTGCACTGGGCCTTCCCTTCCCTCGCACAGAGTTCTTCCTGCTGGAGCCCTTGGCAGTGTGCAAGCCACCGGCCCCTAAGCCCTCCCCAAGGACGCCTGGGGCCTAGGTGCAAAGGCAGGCAGGAGCGGAGCTGAGGCCAGGAAGGCGCCAGTGGCGTCTCCCAGCCTCGCGCAGCCTGCTCCTTCCAGGGCAGGAAGCCTAGCAGCGAGGCAAGTCTGGGAAAGGCTCGCCCAGGGCAGAGCAGCCTCGCACCAGCAACTCTGCCAGAACGGGCCTGTGAGCAGAGCTGGAGCTCTGCCGTCCTGGAGGCGCACTCGGCTCCAGCCATGTAGGGCTTGAGCCAAACGTGGCTGGGCTGCCTCTTCTTCCCTCGAGGAGGCTCGCTTCCCCGTCAGCTCTTCACTCGGCTTCCAGCGGGGGTGCTCTGCGCCTCCTGCAGGTCTTGGCTCAGGGGCTGCTTGCCCTGAGCTGGGGCTGTGCGCGGGAGCCCAGGCACGCAGGGGCAGGCCCCAACCAGCTGCACACGTCTCTGCTGGGGAGGAGAGCGCAAGGGAAGCTACGTGCGTGAGGCAGCTGCTGGGCGCCCAGGGAGTCAGCCTCTGGGTGTGCGGGGCTGCAGACCCCAGCCAGGGGCCCTGGGAGCCTGGGGCACTCCGTGCGGCGCTGAGCCTGGGCGGCCAAGCAACCGCTGGAGGAGCCCTGCACTGGCCCTTCCTTGCCCTCGCACAGAGCTCTTCCTGCTGGAGCCCTTGGCAGTGTGCAAGCCACCGGCCCCTAAGCCCTCCCCAAGGAGGCCTGGGGCCTAGGTGCAAAGGCAAGGCAGGAGCGGAGCTGAGGCCAGGAAGGCGCCAGTGGCGTCTCCCAGCCTCGCGCAGCCTGCTCCTTCCTGGGCAGGAAGCCTAGCAGTGAGGCAAGTCTGGGCAAGGCTCGCCCAGGGCAGAGCAGCCTCGCGCCAGCAACTCTGCCAGAACGGGCCTCTGAGCAGAGCTGGAGCTCTGCCGTCCTGGAGGCGCACTCGGCTCCAGCTAAGTAGGGCTTGACCAAACGAGGCTGGGCTGCCTCTTCTTCCCTCGAGGAGGCTCGCCTCCCCGCCAGCTGTTCACTCGGCTTCCAGGTGGGGGCGCACTGCGCCTCCTGCAGGTCTTGGCTCAGGGGCTTCTTGCCCTGAGCTGGGGCTGTGGGCGGGAGCCCAGGCACGCAGGGGCAGGCCCCAACTAGCTGCACACGTCTCTGCTGGGGAGGAGAGCGCTAGGGAAGCTACGTGTGTGAGGCAGCTTCTGGGCGCCCAGGGAGTCAGCCTCTGGGTGTGCGGGGCTGCAGACCCAAGCCAGGGGCCCTGGGAGCCTGGGGCACTCCGAGCGGCGCTGAGCCTGGGCGGCCAAGCAACCGCTGGAGGAGCCCTGCACTGGCCCTTCTCTTCCCTCGCACAGAACTCTTCCTGCTGGAGCCCTTGGCACTCTGCAAGCCACCGGCCTCTAAGACCTCCCCAAGGACGCCTGGGGCCTAGGTGCAAAGGCAAGGCAGGAGCGGAGCTGAGGCCAGGAAGGCGCCAGTGGCGTCTCCCAGCCTCGCGCAGCCTGCTCCTTCCTGGGCAGGAAGCCTAGCAGCGAGGCAAGTCTGGGCAAGGCTCGCCCAGGGCAGAGCAGCCTCGCGCCAGCAATTCTGCCAGAACGGGCCTCTGAGCAGAGCTGGAGCTCTGCCGTCCTGGGGGCGCACTCAGCTCCAGCCAAGTAGGGCTTGAGCCAAACGAGGCTGGGCTGCCTCTTCTTCCCTCGAGGAGGCTCGCCTCCCCGCCAGCTGTTCACTCGGCTTCCAGGTGGGGGCGGTCTGCGCCTCCTGCAGGTCTTGGCTCAGGGGCTGCTTGCCCTGAGCTGGGGCTGTGGGCGGGAGCCCAGGCACGCAGGGGCAGGCCCCAACCAGCTGCACACGTCTCTGCTGGGGAGGAGAGCGCTAGGGAAGCTACGTGCGTGAGGCAGCTGCTGGTCGCCCAGGGAGTCAGCCTCTGGGTGTGCGGGGCTGCAGACCCAAGCCAGGGGCCCTGGGAGCCTGGGGCACTCCGAACGGCGCTGAGCCTGGGCGGCCAAGCAACCGCTGGAGGAGCCCTGCACTGGCCCTTCCCTTCCCTCGCACAGAGCTCTTCCTGCTGGAGCCCTTGGCAGTGTGCAAGCCACCGGCCCCTAAGCCCTCCCCAAGGACGCCTGGGGCCTAGGTGCAAAGGCAATGCAGGAGCGGAGCTGAGGCCAGGAAGGCGCCAGTGGCGTCTCCCAGCCTCGCGCAGCCTGCTCCTTCCTGGGCAGGAAGCCTAGCAGCGAGGCAAGTCTGGGCAAGGCTCGCCCAGGGCAGAGCAGCCTCGCGCCAGCAACTCTGCCAGAACGGGCCTCTGAGCAGAGCTGGAGCTCTGCTGTCCTGGAGGCGCACTCGGCTCCAGCCAAGTAGGGCTTGAGCCAAACGAGGCTGGGCTGCCTCTTCTTCCCTCGAGGAGGCTCGCCTCCCCGCCAGCTGTTCACTCGGCTTCCAGGTGGGGGCGCTCTGCGCCTCCTGCAGGTCTTGGCTCAGGGGCTTCTTGCCCTGAGCTGGGGCTGTGGGCGGGAGCCCTGGCACGCAGGGGCAGGCCCCAACCAGCTGCACACGTCTCTGCTGGGGAGGAGAGCGCTATGGAAGCTACGTGTGTGAGGCAGCTGCTGGGCGCCCAGGGAGTCAGCCTCCGGGTGTGCGGGGCTGCAGACTCCAGCCAGGGGCCCTGGGAGCCTGGTGCACTCCGTGCGGCGCTGAGCCTGGGCGGCCAAGCAACCGCTGGAGGAGACCTGCACTGGCCCTTCCTTCCCTCGCACAGAGCTCTTCCTGCTGGAGCCCTTGGCAGTGTGCAAGCCACCGGCCCCTAAGCCCTCCCCAAGGACGCCTGGGGCCTAGGTGCAAAGGCAGGCAGGAGCGGAGCTGAGGCTAGGAAGGCGCCATGGCGTCTCCCAGCCTCGCGCAGCCTGCTCCTTCCAGGGCAGGAAGCCTATCAGCGAGGCAAGTCTGGGCAAGGCTCGCCCAGGGCAGAGCAGCCTCGCGCCAGCAACTCTGCCAGAACGGGCCTGTGAGCAGAGCTGGAGCTCTGCCGTCCTGGAGGCGCACTCGGCTCCAGCCAAGTAGGGCTTGAGCCAAACGTGGCTGGGCTGCCTCTTCTTCCCTCGAGGAGGCTCGCTTCCCCGCCAGCTCTTCACTCGGCTTCCAGCGGGGGCGCTCTGCGCCTCCTGCAGGTCTTGGCTCAGTGGCTGCTTGCCCTGAGCTGGGGCTGTGCGCGGGAGCCCAGGCACGCAGGGGCAGGCCCCAACCAGCTGCACACGTCTCTGCTGGGGAGGAGAGCGCAAGGGAAGCTACGTGCGTGAGGCAGCTGCTGGGCGCCCAGGGAGTCAGCCTCTGGGTGTGCGGGGCTGCAGACCCCAGCCAGGTGCCCTGGGAGCCTGGTGCACTCCGTGCGGCGCTGAGCCTGGGCGGCCAAGCAACCGCTGGAGGAGCCCTGCACTGGCCCTTCCTTGCCCTCGCACAGAGCTCTTCCTGCTGGAGCCCTTGGCAGTGTGCACGCCACCGGCCCCTAAGCCCTCCCCAAGGAGGCCTGGGGCCTAGGTGCAAAGGCAAGGCAGGAGCGGAGCTGAGGCCAGGAAGGCGCCAGTGGCGTCTCCCAGCCTCGCGCAGCCTGCTCCTTCCTGGGCAGGAAGCCTAGCAGTGAGGCAAGTCTGGGCAAGGCTCGCCCAGGGCAGAGCAGCCTCGCGCCAGCAACTCGGCCAGAACGGGCCTCTGAGCAGAGCTGGAGCTCTGCCGTCCTGGAGGCGCACTCGGCTCCAGCCAAGTAGGGCTTGAGCCAAACGAGGCTGGGCTGCCTCTTCTTCCCTCGAGGAGGCTCGCCTCCCCGCCAGCTGTTCACTCGGCTTCCAGGTGGGGGCGCTCTGCGCCTCCTGCAGGTCTTGGCTCAGGGGCTTCTTGCCCTGAGCTGGGGCTGTGGGCGGGAGCCCAGGCACGCAGGGGCAGGCCCCAACTAGCTGCACACGTCTCTGCTGGGGAGGAGAGCGCTAGGGAAGCTACGTGTGTGAGGCAGCTGCTGGGCGCCCAGGGAGTCAGCCTCTGGGTGTGCGGGGCTGCAGACCCAAGCCAGGGGCCCTGGGAGCCTGGGGCACTCCGAGCGGCGCTGAGCCTGGGCGGCCAAGCAACCACTGGAGGAGCCCTGCACTGGCCCTTCCCTTCCCTCGCACGGAGCTCTTCCTGCTGGAGCCCTTGGCAGTGTGCAAGCCACCGGCCCCTAAGCCCTCCCCAAGGACGCCTGGGGCCTAGGTGCAAAGGCAAGGCAGGAGCGGAGCTGAGGCCTGGAAGGCGACAGGGGCGTCTCTCAGCCTCGCGCAGCCTGCTCCTACCTGGGCAGGAAGCCTAGCAGCGAGGCAAGTCTGGGCAAGGCTCGCCCAGGGCAGAGCAGCCTCGCGCCAGCAACTCTGCCAGAACGGGCCTCTGAGCAGAGCTGGAGCTCTGCCGTCCTGGAGGCGCACTCGGCTCCAGCCAAGTAGGGCTTGAGCCAAACGAGGCTGGGCTGCCTCTTGTTCCCTCAGGAGGCTTGCCTCCCCGCCAGCTGTTCACTCGGCTTCCAGGTGGGGGCGCTCTTCGCCTCCTGCAGGTCTTGGCTCAGGGGCTGCTTGCCCTGAGCTGGGGCTGTGGGCGGGAGTCAGGCACGCAGGGGCAGGCCCCAACCAGCTGCACACGTCTCTGCTAGGAGGAGAGCGCTAGGGAAGCTACGTGTGTGAGGCAGCTGCTGGGCGCCCAGGGAGTCAGCCTCCGGGTGTGCGGGGCTGCAGACCCCAGCCAGGGGCCCTGGGAGCCTGGTGCACTCCGTGCGGCGCTGAGCCTGGGCGGCCAAGCAACCGCTGGAGGAGCCCTGCACTGGCCCTTCTCTTCCCTCGCACAGAACTCTTCCTGCTGGAGCCCTTGGCACTCTGCAAGCCACCGGCCCCTAAGCCCTCCCCAAGGACGCCTGGGGCCTAGGTGCAAAGGCAAGGCAGGAGCGGAGCTGAGGCCTGGAAGGCGACAGGGGCGTCTCCCAGCCTCGCGCAGCCTGCTCCTACCTGGGCAGGAAGCCTAGCAGCGAGGCAAGTCTGGGCAAGGCTCGCCCAGGGCAGAGCAGCCTCGCGCCAGCAACTCTGCCAGAACGGGCCTCTGAGCAGAGCTGGAGCTCTGCCGTCCTGCAGGCGTACTCGGCTCCAGCCAAGAAGGGCTTGAGCCAAACGAGGCTGGGCTGCCTCTTCTTCCCTCGAGGAGGCTCGCCTCCCCGCCAGCTGTTCACTCGGCTTCCAGGTGGGGGCGCTCTGCGCCTCCTGCAGGTCTTGGCTCAGGGGCTGCTTGCCCTGAGCTGGGGCTGTGGGCGGGAGCCCAGGCACGCAGGGGCAGGCCCCAACCAGCTGCACACGTCTCTGCTGGGGAGGAGAGCGCTAGGGAAGCTACGTGTGTGAGGCAGCTGCTGGGCGCCCAGGGAGTCAGCCTCCGGGTGTGCGGGGCTGCAGACCCCAGCCAGGGGCCCTGGGAGCCTGGTGCACTCCGTGCGGCGCTGAGCCTGGGAGGCCAAGCAACCGCTGGAGGAGCCCTGCACTGGCCCTTCCCTTCCCTCGCACAGAGCTCTTCCTGCTGGAGCCCTTGGCAGTGTGCAAGCCACCGGCCCCTAAGCCCTCCCCAAGGACGCCTGGGGCCTAGGTTCAAAGGCAAGGCAGGTGCGGAGCTGAGGCCAGGAAGGCGCCAGTGGTGTCTCCCAGCCTCGCGCAGCCTGCTCCTTCCTGGGCAGGAAGCCTAGCAGCGAGGCAAGTCTGGGCAAGGCTCGCCCAGGGCAGAGCAGCCTCGCGCCAGCAACTCTGCCAGAACGGGCCTCTGAGCAGAGCTGGAGCTCTGCCGTCCTGGAGGCGCACTCGGCTCCAGCCAAGTAGGGCTTGAGCCAAACGAGGCTGGGCTGCCTCTTCTTCCCTCGAGGAGGCTTGCCTCCCCGCCAGCTGTTCACTCGGCTTCCAGGTGGGGGCGCTCTTCGCCTCCTGCAGGTCTTGGCTCAGGGGCTGCTTGCCCTGAGCTGGGGCTGTGGGCGGGAGTCAGGCACGCAGGGGCAGGCCCCAACCAGCTGCACACGTCTCTGCTAGGGAGGAGAGCGCTAGGGAAGCTACGTGTGTGAGGCAGCTGCTGGGCGCCCAGGGAGTCAGCCTCCGGGTGTGCGGGGCTGCAGACCCCAGCCAGGGGCCCTGGGAGCCTGGTGCACTCCGTGCGGCGCTGAGCCTGGGCGGCCAAGCAACCGCTGGAGGAGCCCTGCACTGGCCCTTCTCTTCCCTCGCACAGAACTCTTCCTGCTGGAGCCCTTGGCACTCTGCAAGCCACCGGCCTCTAAGACCTCCCCAAGGACGCCTGGGCCCTAGGTTCAAAGGCAAGGCAGGAGCGGAGCTGAGGCCAGGAAGGCGCCAGTGGCGTCTCCCAGCCTCGCGCAGCCTGCTCCTTCCTGGGCAGGAAGCCTAGCAGCGAGGCAAGTCTGGGCAAGGCTCGCCCAGGGCAGAGCAGCCTCGCGCCAGCAATTCTGCCAGAACGGGCCTCTGAGCAGAGCTGGAGCTCTGCCGTCCTGGAGGCTCACTCGGCTCCAGCCAAGTAGGGCTTGAGACAAACGAGGCTGGGCTGCCTCTTCTTCCCTCGAGGAGGCTCGCCTCCCCGCCAGCTGTTCACTCGGCTTCCAGGTGGGGGCGCTCTGCGCCTCCTGCAGGTCTTGGCTCAGGGGCTGCTTGCCCTGAGCTGGGGCTGTGGGCGGGAGCCCAGGCACGCAGGGGCAGGCCCCAACCAGCTGCACACGTCTCTGCTGGGGAGGAGAGCGCTAGGGAAGCTACGTGTGTGAGGCAGCTGCTGGTCGCCCAGGGAGTCAGCCTCTGGGTGTGCGGGGCTGCAGACCCAAGCCAGGGGCCCTGGGAGCCTGGGGCACTCCGAACGGCGCTGAGCCTGGGCGGCCAAGCAACCGCTGGAGGAGCCCTGCACTGGCCCTTCCCTTCCCTCGCACAGAGCTCTTCCTGCTGGAGCCCTTGGCAGTGTGCAAGCCACCGGCCCCTAAGCCCTCCCCAAGGACGCCTGGGGCCTAGGTGCAAAGGCAATGCAGGAGTGGAGCTGAGGCCAGGAAGGCGCCAGTGGCGTCTCCCAGCCTCGCGCAGCCGGCTCCTTCCTGGGCAGGAAGCCTAGCAGCGAGGCAAGTCTGGGCAAGGCTCGCCCAGGGCAGAGCAGCCTCGCGCCAGCAACTCTGCCAGAACGGGCCTCTGAGCAGAGCTGGAGCTCTGCTGTCCTGGAGGCGCACTCGGCTCCAGCCAAGTAGGGCTTGAGCCAAACGAGGCTGGGCTGCCTCTTCTTCCCTCGAGGAGGCTCGCCTCCCCGCCAGCTGTTCACTCGGCTTCCAGGTGGGGGCGCTCTGCGCCTCCTGCAGGTCTTGGCTCAGGGGCTTCTTGCCCTGAGCTGGGGCTGTGGGCGGGAGCCCTGGCACGCAGGGGCAGGCCCCAACCAGCTGCACACGTCTCTGCTGGGGAGGAGAGCGCTATGGAAGCTACGTGTGTGAGGCAGCTGTTGGGCGCCCAGGGAGTCAGCCTCCGGGTGTGCGGGGCTGCAGACTCCAGCCAGGGGCCCTGGGAGCCTGGTGCACTCCGTGCGGCGCTGAGCCTGGGCGGCCAAGCAACCGCTGGAGGAGACCTGCACTGGCCCTTCCTTCCCTCGCACAGAGCTCTTCCTGCTGGAGCCCTTGGCAGTGTGCAAGCCACCGGCCCCTAAGCCCTCCCCAAGGACGCCTGGGGCCTAGGTGCAAAGGCAGGCAGGAGCGGAGCTGAGGCCAGGAAGGCGCCAGTGGCGTCTCCCAGCCTCGCGCAGCCTGCTCCTTCCAGGGCAGGAAGCCTAGCAGCGAGGCAAGTCTGGGCAAGGCTCGCCCAGGGCAGAGCAGCCTCGCGCCAGCAACTCTGCCAGAACGGGCCTGTGAGCAGAGCTGGAGCTCTGCCGTCCTGGAGGCGCACTCGGCTCCAGCCAAGTAGGGCTTGAGCCAAACGTGGCTGGGCTGCCTCTTCTTCCCTCGAGGAGGCTCGCTTCCCCGCCAGCTCTTCACTCGGCTTCCAGCGGGGGCGCTCTGCGCCTCCTGCAGGTCTTGGCTCAGGGGCTGCTTGCCCTGAGCTGGGGCTGTGCGCGGGAGCCCAGGCACGCAGGGGCAGGCCCCAACCAGCTGCACACGTCTCTGCTGGGGAGGAGAGCGCAAGGGAAGCTACGTGCGTGAGGCAGCTGCTGGGCGCCCAGGGAGTCAGCCTCTGGGTGTGCGGGGCTGCAGACCCCAGCCAGGGGCCCTGGGAGCCTGGGGCACTCCGTGCGGCGCTGAGCCTGGGCGGCCAAGCAACCGCTGGAGGAGCCCTGCACTGGCCCTTCCTTGCCCTCGCACAGAGCTCTTCCTGCTGGAGCCCTTGGCAGTGTGCAAGCCACCGGCCCCTAAGCCCTCCCCAAGGAGGCCTGGGGCCTAGGTTCAAAGGCAAGGCAGGAGCGGAGCTGAGGCCAGGAAGGCGCCAGTGGCGTCTCCCAGCCTCGCGCAGCCTGCTCCTTCCTGGGCAGGAAGCCTAGCCGTGAGGCAAGTCTGGGCAAGGCTCGCCCAGGGCAGAGCAGCCTCGCGCCAGCAACTCTGCCAGAACGGGCCTCTGAGCAGAGCTGGAGCTCTGCCGTCCTGGAGGCGCACTCGGCTCCAGCCAAGTAGGGCTTGACCAAACGAGGCTGGGCTGCCTCTTCTTCCCTCGAGGAGGCTCGCCTCCCCGCCAGCTGTTCACTCGGCTTCCAGGTGGGGGCGCTCTGCGCCTCCTGCAGGTCTTGGCTCAGGGGCTTCTTGCCCTGAGCTGGGGCTGTGGGCGGGAGCCCAGTCACGCAGGGGCAGGCCCCAACTAGCTGCACACGTCTCTGCTGGGGAGGAGAGCGCTAGGGAAGCTACGTGTGTGAGGCAGCTGCTGGGCGCCCAGGGAGTCAGCCTCTGGGTGTGCGGGGCTGCAGACCCAAGCCAGGGGCCCTGGGAGCCTGGGGCACTCCGAGCGGCGCTGAGCCTGGGCGGCCAAGCAACCGCTGGAGGAGCCCTGCACTGGCCCTTCCCTTCCCTAGCACAGAGCTCTTCCTGCTGGAGCCCTTGGCAGTGTGCAAGCCACCGGCCCCTAAGACCTCCCCAAGGACGCCTGGGGCCTAGGTGCAAAGGCAAGGCAGGAGCGGAGCTGAGGCCTGGAAGGCGACAGGGGCGTCTCTCAGCCTCGCGCAGCCTGCTCCTACCTGGGCAGGAAGCCTAGCAGCGAGGCAAGTCTGGGCAAGGCTCGCCCAGGGCAGAGCAGCCTCACGCAAGCAACTCTGCCAGAACGGGCCTCTGAGCAGAGCTGGAGCTCTGCCTTCCTGCAGGCGTACTCGGCTCCAGCCAAGAAGGGCTTGAGCCAAACGAGGCTGGGCTGCCTCTTCTTCCCTCGTGGAGGCTCGCCTCCCCGCCAGCTGTTCACTCGGCTTCCAGGTGGGGGCGCTCTGCGCCTCCTGCAGGTCTTGGCTCAGGGGCTGCTTGCCCTGAGCTGGGGCTGTGGGCGGGAGCCCAGGCACGCAGGGGCAGGCCCCAACCAGCTGCACACGTCTCTGCTGGGGAGGAGAGCGCTAGGGAAGCTACGTGTGTGAGGCAGCTGCTGGGCGCCCAGGGAGTCAGCCTCCGGGTGTGCGGGGCTGCAGACCCCAGCCAGGGGCCCTGGGAGCCTGGTGCACTCCGTGTGGCGCTGAGCCTGGGAGGCCAAGCAACCGCTGGAGGAGCCCTGCACTGGCCCTTCCTTTCCCTCGCACAGAGCTCTACCTTCTGGAGCCCTTGGCAGTGTGCAAGCCACCGGCCCCTAAGCCCTCCCCAAGGACGCCTGGGGCCTAGGTGCAAAGGCAAGGCAGGAGCGGAGCTGAGGCCAGGAAGGCGCCAGTGGTGTCTCCCAGCCTCGCGCAGCCTGCTCCTTCTTGGGCAGGAAGCCTAGCAGCGAGGCAAGTCTGGGCAAGGCTCGCCCAGGGCAGAGCAGCCTCTCGCCAGCAACTCTGCCAGAACGGGCCTCTGAGCAGAGCTGGAGCTCTGCCGTCCTGGAGGCGCACTCGGCTCCAGCCAAGTAGGGCTTGAGCCAAACGAGGCTGGGCTGCCTCTTCTTCCCTCGAGGAGGCTTGCCTCCCCGCCAGCTGTTCACTCGGCTTCCAGGTGGGGGCGCTCTTCGCCTCCTGCAGGTCTTGGCTCAGGGGCTGCTTGCCCTGAGCTGGGGCTGTGGGCGGGAGTCAGGCACGCAGGGGCAGGCCCCAACCAGCTGCACACGTCTCTGCTAGGAGGAGAGCGCTAGGGAAGCTACGTGTGTGAGGCAGCTGCTGGGCGCCCAGGGAGTCAGCCTCCGGGTGTGCGGGCCTGCAGACCCCAGCCAGGGGCCCTGGGAGCCTGGGGCACTCCGTGCGGCGCTGAGCCTGGGCGGCCAAGCAACCGCTGGAGGAGCCCTGCACTGGCCCTTCTCTTCCCTCGCACAGAACTCTTCCTGCTGGAGCCCTTGGCACTCTGCAAGCCACCGGCCCCTAAGCCCTCCCCAAGGACGCCTGGGGCCTAGGTGCAAAGGCAAGGCAGGAGCGGAGCTGAGGCCAGGAAGGCGCCAGTGGCGTCTCCCAGCCTCGCGCAGCCTGCTCCTTCCTGGGCAGGAAGCCTAGCAGCGAGGCAAGTCTGGGCAAGGCTCGACCAGGGCAGAGCAGCCTCGCGCCAGCAATTCTGCCAGAACGGGCCTCTGAGCAGAGCTGGAGCTCTGCCGTCCTGGAGGCGCACTCGGCTCCAGCCAAGTAGGGCTTGAGCCAAACGAGGCTGGGCTGCCTCTTCTTCCCTCGAGGAGGCTCGCCTCCCCGCCAGCTGTTCACTCGGCTTCCAGGTGGGGGCGCTCTGTGCCTCCTGCAGGTCTTGGCTCAGGGGCTGCTTGCCCTGAGCTGGGGCTGTGGGCGGGAGCCCAGGCACGCAGGGGCAGGCCCCAACCAGCTGCACACGTCTCTGCTGGGGAGGAGAGCGCTAGGGAAGCTACGTGTGTGAGGCAGCTGCTGGGCGCCCAGGGAGTCAGCCTCCGGGTGTGCGGGGCTGCAGACTCCAGCCAGGGGCCCTGGGAGCCTGGTGCACTCCGTGCGGCGCTGAGCCTGGGCGGCCAAGCAACCGCTGGAGGAGACCTGCACTGGCCCTTCCTTCCCTCGCACAGAGCTCTTCCTGCTGGAGTCCTTGGCAGTGTGCAAGCCACCGGCACCTAAGCCCTCCCCAAGGACGCCTGGGGCCTAGGTGCAAAGGCAGGCAGGAGCGGAGCTGAGGCCAGGAAGGCGCCAGTGGCGTCTCCCAGCCTCGCGCAGCCTGCTCCTTCCAGGGCAGGAAGCCTAGCAGCGAGGCAAGTCTGGGCAAGGCTCGCCCAGGGCAGAGCAGCCTCGCGCCAGCAACTCTGCCAGAACGGGCCTCTGAGCAGAGCTGGAGCTCTGCCGTCCTGGAGGCGCACTCGGCTCCAGCCAAGTAGGGCTTGAGCCAAACGTGGCTGGGCTGCCTCTTCTTCCCTCGAGGAGGCTCGCTTCCCCGCCAGCTGTTCACTCGGCTTCCAGGTGGGGGCGCTCTGCGCCTCCTGCAGGTCTTGGCTCAGGGGCTGCTTGCCCTGAGCTGGGGCTGTGCGCGGGAGCCCAGGCACCCAGGGGCAGGCCCCAACCAGCTGCACACGTCTCTGCTGGGGAGGAGAGCGCTAGGGAAGCTACGTGCGTGAGGCAGCTGCTGGGCGACCAGGGAGTCAGCCTCCGGGTGTGCGGGGCTGCAGACCCCAGCCAGGGGCCCTGGGAGCCTGGTGCACTCCGTGCGGCGCTGAGCCTGGGCGGCCAAGCAACCGCTGGAGGAGCCCTGCACTGGCCCTTCCCTTCCCTCGCACAGAGCTCTTCCTGCTGGAGCCCTTGGCAGTGTGCAAGCCACCGGCCCCTAAGCCCTCCCCAAGGACTCCTGGGGCCAAGGTGCAAAGGCAAGGCAGGAGCGGAGCTGAGGCCAGGAAGGCGCCAGTGGCGTCTCCCAGCCTCGCGCAGCCTGCTCCTTCCTGGGCAGGAAGCCTAGCAGCGAGGCAAGTCTGGGCAAGGCTCGCCCAGGGCAGAGCAGCCTCACGCCAGCAACTCTGCCAGAACGGGCCTCTGAGCAGAGCTGTAGCTCTGCCGTCCTGGAGGCGCTCTCGGCTCCAGCCAAGTAGGGCAGCCAAACGAGGCTGGGCTGCCTCTTCTTCCCTCGAGGAGGCTCGCCTCCCCGCCAGCTGTTCACTCGGCTTCCAGGTGGGGGCGCTCTGCGCCTCCTGCAGGTCTTGGCTCAGGGGCTGCTTGCCCTGAGCTGGGGCTGTGGGCGGGAGCCCAGGCACGCAGGGGCAGGCCCCAACCAGCTGCACACGTCTCTGCTGGGGAGGAGAGCGCTAGGGAAGCTACGTGTGTGAGGCAGCTGCTGGGCGCCCAGGGAGTCAGCCTCTGGGTGTGCGGGGCTGCAGACCCAAGCCAGGGGCCCTGGGAGCCTGGGGCACTCCGAACGGCGCTGAGCCTTGGCGGCCAAGCAACCGCTGGAGGAGCCCTGCACTGGCCCTTCCCTTCCCTCGCACAGAGCTCTTCCTGCTGGAGCCCTTGGCAGTGTGCAAGCCACCGGCCCCTAAGCCCTCCCCAAGGACGCCTGGGGCCTAGGTGCAAAGGCAATGCAGGAGTGGAGCTGAGGCCAGGAAGGCGCCAGTGGCGTCTCCCAGCCTCGCGCAGCCTGCTCCTTCCTGGGCAGGAAGCCTAGCAGCGAGGCAAGTCTGGGCAAGGCTCGCCCAGGGCAGAGCAGCCTCGCGCCAGCAACTCTGCCTGAACGGGCCTCTGAGCAGAGCTGGAGCTCTGCTGTCCTGGAGGCGCACTCGGCTCCAGCCAAGTAGGGCTTGAGCCAAACGAGGCTGGGCTGCCTCTTCTTCCCTCGAGGAGGCTCGCCTCCCCGCCAGCTGTTCACTCGGCTTCCAGGTGGGGGCGCTCTGCGCCTCCTGCAGGTCTTGGCTCAGGGGCTTCTTGCCCTGAGCTGGGGCTGTGGGCGGGAGCCCTGGCACGCAGGGGCAGGCCCCAACCAGCTGCACACGTCTCTGCTGGGGAGGAGAGCGCTATGGAAGCTACGTGTGTGAGGCAGCTGCTGGGCGCCCAGGGAGTCAGCCTCCGGGTGTGCGGGGCTGCAGACTCCAGCCAGGGGCCCTGGGAGCCTGGTGCACTCCGTGCGGCGCTGAGCCTGGGCGGCCAAGCAACCGCTGGAGGAGACCTGCACTGGCCCTTCCTTCCCTCGCACAGAGCTCTTCCTGCTGGAGCCCTTGGCAGTGTGCAAGCCACCGGCCCCTAAGGCCTCCCCAAGGACGCCTGGGGCCTAGGTGCAAAGGCAGGCAGGAGCGGAGCTGAGGCCAGGAAGGCGCCAGTGGCGTCTCCCAGCCTCGCGCAGCCTGCTCCTTCCAGGGCAGGAAGCCTAGCAGCGAGGCAAGTCTGGGCAAGGCTCGCCCGGGGCAGAGCAGCCTCGCGCCAGCAACTCTGCCAGAACGGGCCTGTGAGCAGAGCTGGAGCTCTGCCGTCCTGGAGGCGCACTCGGCTCCAGCCAAGTAGGGCTTGAGCCAAACGTGGCTGGGCTGCCTCTTCTTCCCTCGAGGAGGCTCGCTTCCCCGCCAGCTCTTCACTCGGCTTCCAGCGGGGGCGCTCTGCGCCTCCTGCAGGTCTTGGCTCAGGGGCTGCTTGCCCTGAGCTGGGGCTGTGCGCGGGAGCCCAGGCACGCAGGGGCAGGCCCCAACCAGCTGCACACGTCTCTGCTGGGGAGGAGAGCGCAAGGGAAGCTACGTGCGTGAGGCAGCTGCTGGGCGCCCAGGGAGTCAGCCTCTGGGTGTGCGGGGCTGCAGACCCCAGCCAGGGGCCCTGGGAGCCTGGTGCACTCCGTGCGGCGCTGAGCCTGGGCGGCCAAGCAACCGCTGGAGGAGCCCTGCACTGGCCCTTCCTTGCCCTCGCACAGAGCTCTTCCTGCTGGAGCCCTTGGCAGTGTGCAAGCCACCGGCCCCTAAGCCCTCCCCAAGGAGGCCTGGGGCCTAGGTGCAAAGGCAAGGCAGAAGCGGAGCTGAGGCCAGGAAGGCGCCAGTGGCGTCTCCCAGCCTCGCGCAGCCTGCTCCTTCCTGGGCAGGAAGCCTAGCAGTGAGGCAAGTCTGGGCAAGGCTCGCCCATGGCAGAGCAGCCTCGCGCCAGCAACTCGGCCAGAACGGGCCTCTGAGCAGAGCTGGAGCTCTGCCGTCCTGGAGGCGCACTCGGCTCCAGCCAAGTAGGGCTTGAGCCAAACGAGGCTGGGCTGCCTCTTCTTCCATCGAGGAGGCTCGCCTCCCCGCCAGCTGTTCACTCGGCTTCCAGGTGGGGGCGCTCTGCGCCTCCTGCAGGTCTTGGCTCAGGGGCTTCTTGCCCTGAGCTGGGGCTGTGGGCGGGAGCCCAGGCACGCAGGGGCAGGCCCCAACTAGCTGCACACGTCACTGCTGGGGAGGAGAGAGCTAGGGAAGCTACGTGTGTGAGGCAGCTGCTGGGCGCCCAGGGAGTCAGCCTCTGGGTGTGCGGGGCTGCAGACCCAAGCCAGGGGCCCTGGGAGCCTGGGGCACTCCGAGCGGCGCTGAGCCTGGGCGGCCAAGCAACCGCTGGAGGAGCCCTGCACTGGCCCTTCCCTTCCCTCGCACAGAGCTCTTCCTGCTGGAGCCCTTGGCAGTGTGCAAGCCACCGGCCCCTAAGCCCTCCCCAAGGACGCCTGGGGCCTAGGTGCAAAGGCAAGGCAGGAGCGGAGCTGAGGCCTGGAAGGCGACAGGGGCGTCTCCCAGCCTCGCGCAGCCTGCTCCTACCTGGGCAGGAAGCCTAGCAGCGAGGCAAGTCTGGGCAAGGCTCGCCCAGGGCAGAGCAGCCTCGGGCCAGCAACTCTGCCAGAACGGGCCTCTGAGCAGAGCTGGAGCTCTGCCGTCCTGCAGGCGTACTCGGCTCCAGCCAAGAAGGGCTTGAGCCAAACGAGGCTGGGCTGCCTCTTCTTCCCTCGAGGAGGCTCGCCTCCCCGCCAGCTGTTCACTCGGCTTCCAGGTGGGGGCGCTCTGCGCCTCCTGCAGGTCTTGGCTCAGGGGCTGCTTGCCCTGAGCTGGGGCTGTGGGCGGGAGCCCAGGCACGCAGGGGCAGGCCCCAACCAGCTGCACACGTCTCTGCTGGGGAGGAGAGCGCTAGGGAAGCTACGTGTGTGAGGCAGCTGCTGGGCTCCCAGGGAGTCAGCCTCCGGGTGTGCGGGGCTGCAGACCCCAGCCAGGGGCCCTGGGAGCCTGGTGCACTCCGTGCGGCGCTGAGCCTGGGAGGCCAAGCAACCGCTGGAGGAGCCCTGCACTGGCCCTTCCTTTCCCTCGCACAGAGCTCTTCCTGCTGGAGCCCTTGGCAGTGTGCAAGGCACCGGCCCCTAAGCCCTCCCCAAGGACGCCTGGGGCCTAGGTGCAAAGGCAAGGCAGGAGCGAAGCTGAGGCCAGGAAGGCGCCAGTGGTGTCTCCCAGCCTCGCGCAGCCTGCTCCTTCCTGGGCAGGAAGCCTAGCAGCGAGGCAAGTCTGGGCAAGGCTCGCCCAGGGCAGAGCAGCCTCGCGCCAGCAACTCTGCCAGAACGGGCCTCTGAGCAGAGCTGGAGCTCTGCCGTCCTGGAGGCGCACTCGGCTCCAGCCAAGTAGGGCTTGAGCCAAACGAGGCTGGGCTGCCTCTTCTTCCCTCGAGGAGGCTTGCCTCCCCGCCAGCTGTTCACTCGGCTTCCAGGTGGGGGCGCTCTGCGCCTCCTGCAGGTCTTGGCTCAGGGGCTGCTTGCCCTGAGCTGGGGCTGTGGGCGGGAGTCAGGCACGCAGGGGCAGGCCCCAAGCATCTGCACACGTCTCTGCTAGGGAGGAGAGCGCTAGGGAAGCTACGTGTGTGAGGCAGCTGCTGGGCGCCCAGGGAGTCAGCCTCCGGGTGTGCGGGGCTGCAGACCCCAGCCAGGGGCCCTGGGAGCCTGGGGCACTCCGTGCGACGCTGAGCCTGGGCGGCCAAGCAACCGCTGGAGGAGCCCTGCACTGGTCCTTCTCTTCCCTCGCACAGAACTCTTCCTGCTGGAGCCCTTGGCACTCTGCAAGCCACCGGCCTCTAAGACCTCCCCAAGGACGCCTGGGGCCTAGGTGCAAAGGCAAGGCAGGAGCGGAGCTGAGGCCAGGAAGGCGCCAGTGGCGTCTCCCAGCCTCGCGCAGCCTGCTCCTTCCTGGGCAGGAAGCCTAGCAGTGAGGCAAGTCTGGGCAAGGCTCGCCCAGGGCAGAGCAGCCTCGCGCCAGCAACTCTGCCAGAACGGGCCTCTGAGCAGAGCTGGAGCTCTGCCGTCCTGGAGGCGCACTCGGCTCCAGCCAAGTAGGGCTTGACCAAACGAGGCTGGGCTGCCTCTTCTTCCCTCGAGGAGGCTCGCCTCCCCGCCAGCTGTTCACTCGGCTTCCAGGTGGGGGCGCTCTGCGCCTCCTGCAGGTCTTGGCTCAGGGGCTTCTTGCCCTGAGCTGGGGCTGTGGGCGGGAGCCCAGGCACGCAGGGGCAGGCCCCAACTAGCTGCACACGTCTCTGCTGGGGAGGAGAGCGCTAGGGAAGCTACGTGTGTGAGGCAGCTGCTGGGCGCCCAGGGAGTCAGCCTCTGGGTGTGCGGGGCTGCAGACCCAAGCCAGGGGCCCTGGGAGCCTGGGGCACTCCGAGCGGCGCTGAGCCTGGGCGGCCAAGCAACCGCTGGAGGAGCCCTGCACTGGCCCTTCCCTTCCCTCGCACGGAGCTCTTCCTGCTGGAGCCCTTGGCAGTGTGCAAGCCACCGGCCCCTAAGACCTCCCCAAGGACGCCTGGGGCCTAGGTGCAAAGGCAAGGCAGGAGCGGAGCTGAGGCCTGGAAAGCGACAGGGGCGTCTCTCAGCCTCGCGCAGCCTGCTCCTACCTGGGCAGGAAGCCTAGCAGCGAGGCAAGTCTGGGCAAGGCTCGCCCAGGGCAGAGCAGCCTCGCGCCAGCAACTCTGCCAGAACGGGCCTCTGAGCAGAGCTGGAGCTCTGCCGTCCTGGAGGCGCACTCGGCTCCAGCCAAGTAGGGCTTGAGCCAAACGAGGCTGGGCTGCCTCTTCTTCCCTCGAGGAGGCTTGCCTCCCCGCCAGCTGTTCACTCGGCTTCCAGGTGGGGGCGCTCTGCGCCTCCTGCAGGTCTTGGCTCAGGGGCTGCTTGCCCTGAGCTGGGGCTGTGGGCGGGAGCCCAGGCACGCAGGGGCAGGCCCCAACCAGCTGCACACGTCTCTGCTGGGGAGGAGAGCGCTAGGGAAGCTACGTGTGTGAGGCAGCTGCTGGGCGCCCAGGGAGTCAGCCTCCGGGTGTGCGGGGCTGCAGACCCAAGCCAGGGGCCCTGGGAGCCTGGTGCACTCCGTGTGGCGCTGAGCCTGGGAGGCCAAGCAACCGCTGGAGGAGCCCTGCACTGGCCCTTCCTTTCCCTCGCACAGAGCTCTACCTGCTGGAGCCCTTGGCAGTGTGCAAGCCACCGGCCCCTAAGCCCTCCCCAAGGACGCCTGGGGCCTAGGTGCAAAGGCAAGGCAGGAGCGGAGCTGAGGCCAGGAAGGCGCCAGTGGTGTCTCCCAGCCTCGCGCAGCCTGCTCCTTCTTGGGCAGGAAGCCTAGCTGCGAGGCAAGTCTGGGCAAGGCTCGCCCAGGGCAGAGCAGCCTCGCGCCAGCAACTCTGCCAGAACGGGCCTCTGAGCAGAGCTGGAGCTCTGCCGTCCTGTAGGCGCACTCGGCTCCAGCCAAGTAGGGCTTGAGCCAAACGAGGCTGGGCTGCCTCTTCTTCCCTCGAGGAGGCTTGCCTCCCCGCCAGCTGTTCACTCGGCTTCCAGGTGGGGGCGCTCTTCGCCTCCTGCAGGTCTTGGCTCAGGGGCTGCTTGCCCTGAGCTGGGGCTGTGGGCGGTAGTCAGGCACGCAGGGGCAGGCCCCAACCAGCTGCACACGTCTCTGCTAGGAGGAGAGCGCTAGGGAAGCTACGTGTGTGAGGCAGCTGCTGGGCGCCCAGGGAGTCAGCCTCCGGGTGTGCGGGGCTGCAGACCCCAGCCAGGGGCCCTGGGAGCCTGGGGCACTCCGTGCGGCGCTGAGCCTGGGCGGCCAAGCAACCGCTGGAGGAGCCCTGCACTGGCCCTTCTCTTCCCTCGCACAGAACTCTTCCTGCTGGAGCCCTTGGCACTCTGCAAGCCACCGGCCCCTAAGCCCTCCCCAAGGACGCCTGGGGCCTAGGTGCAAAGGCAAGGCAGGAGCGGAGCTGAGGCCAGGAAGGCGCCAGTGGTGTCTCCCAGCCTCGCGCAGCCTGCTCCTTCCAGGGCAGGAAGCTTAGCAGCGAGGCAAGTCTGGGCAAGGCTCGCCCAGGGCAGAGCAGCCTCGCGCCAGCAACTCTGCCAGAACGGGCCTCTGAGCAGAGCTGGAGCTCTGCCGTCCTGGAGGCGCACTCGGCTCCAGCCAAGTAGGGCTTGAGCCAAACGTGGCTGGGCTGCCTCTTCTTCCCTCGAGGAGGCTCGCTTCCCCGCCAGCTGTTCACTCGACTTCCAGGTGGGGGCGCTCTGCGCCTCCTGCAGGTCTTGGCTCAGGGGCTGCTTGCCCTGAGCTGGGGCTGTGCGCGGGAGCCCAGGCACCCAGGGGCAGGCCCCAACCAGCTGCACACGTCTCTGCTGGGGAGGAGAGCGCTAGGGAAGCTACGTGCGTGAGGCAGCTGCTGGGCGCCCAGGGAGTCAGCCTCCGGGTGTGCGGGGCTGCAGACCCCAGCCAGGGGCCCTGGGAGCCTGGTGCACTCCGTGCGGCGCTGAGCCTGGGCGGCCAAGCAACCGCTGGAGGAGCCCTGCACTGGCCCTTCCCTTCCCTCGCACAGAGCTCTTCCTGCTGGAGCCCTTGGCAGTGTGCAAGCCACCGGCCCCTAAGCCCTCCCCAAGGACGCCTGGGGCCAAGGTGCAAAGGCAAGGCAGGAGCGGAGCTGAGGCCAGGAAGGCGCCAGTGGCGTCTCCCAGCCTCGCGCAGCCTGCTCCTTCCTGGGCAGGAAGCCTAGCAGCGAGGCAAGTCTGGGCAAGGCTCGCCCAGGGCAGAGCAGCCTCGCGCCAGCAACTCTGCCAGAACGGGCCTCTGAGCAGAGCTGGAGCTCTGCCGTCCTGCAGGCGTACTCGGCTCCAGCCAAGAAGGGCTTGAGCCAAACGAGGCTGGGCTGCCTCTTCTTCCCTCGTGGAGGCTCGCCTCCCCGCCAGCTGTTCACTCGGCTTCCAGGTGGGGGCGCTCTGCGCCTCCTGCAGGTCTTGGCTCAGGGGCTGCTTGCCCTGAGCTGGGGCTGTGGGCGGGAGCCCAGGCACGCAGGGGCAGGCCCCAACCAGCTGCACACGTCTCTGCTGGGGAGGAGAGCGCTAGGGAAGCTACGTGTGTGAGGCAGCTGCTGGGCGCCCAGGGAGTCAGCCTCTGGTTGTGCGGGGCTGCAGACCCAAGCCAGGGGCCCTGGGAGCCTGGGGCACTCCGAACGGCGCTGAGCCTGGGCGGCCAAGCAACCGCTGGAGGAGCCCTGCACTGGCCCTTCCCTTCCCTCGCACAGAGCTCTTCCTGCTGGAGCCCTTGGCAGTGTGCAAGCCACCGGCCCCTAAGCCCTCCCCAAGGACGCCTGGGGCCTAGGTGCAAAGGCAATGCAGGAGTGGAGCTGAGGCCAGGAAGGCGCCAGTGGCGTCTCCCAGCCTCGCGCAGCCTGCTCCTTCCTGGGCAGGAAGCCTAGCAGCGAGGCAAGTCTGGGCAAGGCTCGCCCAGGGCAGAGCAGCCTCGCGCCAGCAACTCTGCCAGAACGGGCCTCTGAGCAGAGCTGGAGCTCTGCTGTCCTGGAGGCGCACTCGGCTCCAGCCAAGTAGGGCTTGAGCCAAACGAGGCTGGGCTGCCTCTTCTTCCCTCGAGGAGGGTCGCCTCCCCGCCAGCTGTTCACTCGGCTTCCAGGTGGGGGCGCTCTGCGCCTCCTGCAGGTCTTGGCTCAGGGGCTTCTTGCCCTGAGCTGGGGCTGTGGGCGGGAGCCCTGGCACACAGGGGCAGGCCCCAACCAGCTGCACACGTCTCTGCTGGGGAGGAGAGCGCTAGGGAAGCTACATGTGTGAGGCAGCTGCTGGGCGCCCAGGGAGTCAGCCTCCGGGTGTGCGGGGCTGCAGACTCCAGCCAGGGGCCCTGGGAGCCTGGTGCACTCCGTGCGGCGCTGAGCCTGGGCGGCCAAGCAACCGCTGGAGGAGACCTGCACTGGCCCTTCCTTCCCTCGCACAGAGCTCTTCCTGCTGGAGCCCTTGGCAGTGTGCAAGCCACCGGCCCCTAAGGCCTCCCCAAGGACGCCTGGGGCCTAGGTGCAAAGGCAGGCAGGAGCGGAGCTGAGGCCAGGAAGGCGCCAGTGGCGTCTCCCAGCCTCGCGCAGCCTGCTCCTTCCAGGGCAGGAAGCCTAGCAGCGAGGCAAGTCTGGGCAAGGCTCGCCCGGGGCAGAGCAGCCTCGCGCCAGCAACTCTGCCAGAACGGGCCTGTGAGCAGAGTTGGAGCTCTGCCGTCCTGGAGGCGCACTCGGCTCCAGCCAAGTAGGGCTTGAGCCAAACGTGGCTGGGCTGCCTCTTCTTCCCTCGAGGAGGCTCGCTTCCCCGCCAGCTCTTCACTCGGCTTCCAGCGGTGGCGCTCTGCGCCTCCTGCAGGTCTTGGCTCAGGGGCTGCTTGCCCTGAGCTGGGGCTGTGCGCGGGAGCCCAGGCACGCAGGGGCAGGCCCCAACCAGCTGCACACGTCTCTGCTGGGGAGGAGAGCGCTAGGGAAGCTACGTGTGTGAGGCAGCTGCTGGTCGCCCAGGGAGTCAGCCTCTGGGTGTGCGGGGCTGCAGACCCAAGCCAGGGGCCCTGGGAGCCTGGGGCACTCCGAACGGCGCTGAGCCTGGGCGGCCAAGTAACCGCTGGAGGAGCCCTGCACTGGCCCTTCTCTTCCCTCGCACAGAGCTCTTCCTGCTGGAGCCCTTGGCAGTGTGCAAGCCACCGGCCCCTAAGCCCTCCCCAAGGACGCCTGGGGCCTAGGTGCAAAGGCAATGCAGGAGTGGAGCTGAGGCCAGGAAGGCGCCAGTGGCGTCTCCCAGCCTCGCGCAGCCTGCTCCTTCCTGGGCAGGAAGCCTAGCAGCGAGGCAAGTCTGGGCAAGTCTCGCCCAGGGCAGAGCAGCCTCGCGCCAGCAACTCTGCCAGAACGGGCCTCTGAGCAGAGCTGGAGCTCTGCCGTCCTGGAGGCGCACTCGGCTCCAGCCAAGTAGGGCTTGAGCCAAACGAGGCTGGGCTGCCTCTTCTTCCCTCGAGGAGGCTCGCATCCCCGCCAGCTGTTCACTCGGCTTCCAGGTGGGGGCGCTCTGCGCCTCCTGCAGGTCTTGGCTCAGGGGCTGCTTGCCCTGAGCTGGGGCTGTGCGCAGGAGCCCAGGCACGCAGGGGCAGGCCCCAACCAGCTGCACACGTCTCTGCTAAGGAGGAGAGCGCTAGGGAAGCTACGTGTGTGAGGCAGCTGCTGGGCGCCCAGGGAGTCAGCCTCCGGGTGTGCGGGGCTGCAGACCCCAGCCAGGGCCCTGGGAGCCTGGGGCACTCCGTGCGGCGCTGAGCCTGGGCGCCCAAGCAACCGCTGGAGGAGCCCTGCACTGGCCCTTCCCTTCCCTCGCACAGAGCTCTTCCTGCTGGAGCCCTTGGCACTCTGCAAGCCACCGGCCCCTAAGCCCTCCCCAAGGACGCCTGGGGCCTAGGTGCAAAGGCAAGGCAGGAGCGGAGCTGAGGCCAGGAAGGCGCCAGTGGCGTCTCCCAGCCTCGCGCAGCCTGCTCCTTCCTGGGCAGGAAGCCTAGCAGCGAGGCAAGTCTGGGCAAGGCTCGCCCAGGGCAGAGCAGCCTCGCGCCAGCAACTCTGCCAGAACGGGCCTCTGAGCAGAGCTGGAGCTCTGCCGTCCTGGAGGCGCACTCGGCTCCAGCCAAGTAGGGCTTGAGCCAAATGAGGCTGGGCTGCCTCTTCTTCCCTCGAGGAGGCTCGCCTCCCCGCCAGCTGTTCACTCGGCTTCCAGGTGGGGGCGCTCTGCCCCTCCTGCAGGTCTTGGCTCAGGGGCTGCTTGCCCTGAGCTGGGGCTGTGGGCGGGAGCCCAGGCACGCAGGGGCAGGCCCCAACCAGCTGCACACGTCTCTGCTGGGGAGGAGAGCGCTATGGAAGCTACGTGTGTGAGGCAGCTGCTGGGCGCCCAGGGAGTCAGCCTCCGGGTGTGCGGGGCTGCAGACTCCAGCCAGGGGCCCTGGGAGCCTGGTGCACTCCGTGCGGCGCTGAGCCTGGGCGGCCAAGCAACCGCTGGAGGAGACCTGCACTGGCCCTTCCTTCCCTCGCACAGAGCTCTTCCTGCTGGAGTCCTTGGCAGTGTGCAAGCCACCGGCACCTAAGCCCTCCCCAAGGACGCCTGGGGCCTAGGTGCAAAGGCAGGCAGGAGCGGAGCTGAGGCCAGGAAGGCGCCAGTGGCGTCTCCCAGCCTCGCGCAGCCTGCTCCTTCCAGGGCAGGAAGCCTAGCAGCGAGGCAAGTCTGGGCAAGGCTCGCCCAGGGCAGAGCAGCCTCGCGCCAGCAACTCTGCCAGAACGGGCCTGTGAGCAGAGCTGGAGCTCTGCCGTCCTGGAGACGCACTCGGCTCCAGCCAAGTAGGGCTTGAGCCAAACGTGGCTGGGCTGCCTCTTCTTCCCTCGAGGAGGCTCGCTTCCCCGCCAGCTGTTCACTCGGCTTCCAGGTGGGGGCGCTCTGCGCCTCCTGCAGGTCTTGGCTCAGGGGCTGCTTGCCCTGAGCTGGGGCTGTGCGCGGGAGCCCAGGCACCCAGGGGCAGGCCCCAACCAGCTGCACACGTCTCTGCTGGGGAGGAGAGCGCTAGGGAAGCTACGTGCGTGAGGCAGCTGCTGGGCGCCCAGGGAGTCAGCCTCCGGGTGTGCGGGGCTGCAGACCCCAGCCAGGGGCCCTGGGAGCCTGGTGCACTCCGTGCGGCGCTGAGCCTGGGCGGCCAAGCAACCGCTGGAGGAGCCCTGCACTGGCCCTTCCCTTCCCTCGCACAGAGCTCTTCCTGCTGGAGCCCTTGGCAGTGTGCAAGCCACCGGCCCCTAAGCCCTCCCCAAGGACTCCTGGGGCCAAGGTGCAAAGGCAAGGCAGGAGCGGAGCTGAGGCCAGGAAGGCGCCAGTGGCGTCTCCCAGCCTCGCGCAGCCTGCTCCTTCCTGGGCAGGAAGCCTAGCAGCGAGGCAAGTCTGGGCAAGGCTCGCCCAGGGCAGAGCAGCCTCACGCCAGCAACTCTGCCAGAACGGGCCTCTGAGCAGAGCTGTAGCTCTGCCGTCCTGGAGGCGCTCTCGGCTCCAGCCAAGTAGGGCAGCCAAGCGAGGCTGGGCTGCCTCTTCTTCCCTCGAGGAGGCTCGCCTCCCCGCCAGCTGTTCACTCGGCTTCCAGTTGGGGGCGCTCTTCGCCTCCTGCAGGTCTTGGCTCAGGGGCTGCTTGCCCTGAGCTGGGGCTGTGCGCAGGAGCCCAGGCACGCAGGGGCAGGCCCCAACCAGCTGCACACTTCTGTGCTGGGGAGGAGAGCGCTAGGGAAGCTACGTGTGTGAGGCAGCTGCTGGGCGCCCAGGGAGTCAGCCTCCGGGTGTGCGGGGCTGCAGACCCCAGCCAGGGCCCTGGGAGCCTGGGGCACTCCGTGCGGCGCTGAGCCTGGGCGGCCAAGCAACCGCTGGAGGAGCCCTGCACTGGCCCTTCCCTTCCCTCGCACAGAGCTCTTCCTGCTGGAGCCCTTGGCAGTGTGCAAGCCACCGGCCCCTAAGCCCTCCCCAAGGACGCCTGGGGCCTAGGTGCAAAGGCAAGGCAGGAGCGGAGCTGAGGCCAGGAAGGCGCCAGTGGCGTCTCCCAGCCTCGCGCAGCCTGCTCCTTCCTGGGCAGGAAGCCTAGCAGCGAGGCAAGTCTGGGCAAGGCTCGCCCAGGGCAGAGCAGCTTCGCGCCAGCAACTCTGCCAGAACGGGCCTCTGAGCAGAGCTGGAGCTCTGCCGTCCTGGAGGCGAACTCGGCTCCAGCCAAGTAGGGCTTGAGCCAAACGACGCTGTGCTGCCTCTTCTTCCCTCGAGGAGGCTCGCCTCCCCGCCAGCTTTTCACTCGGCTTCCAGTTGGGGGAGCTCTTCGCCTTATGCAGGTCATGGCTCAGGGGCTGCTTGCCCTGAGCTGGGGCTGTGTGCAGGAGCCCAGGCACGCAGGGGCAGGCCCCAACCAGCTGCACACGTCTCTGCTGGGGAGGAGAGCGCTAGGGAAGCTACGTGTGTGAGGCAGCTGCTGGGCGCCCAGGGAGTCAGCCTCCGGGTGTGCGGGGCTGCAGAACCCAGCCAGGGCCCTGGGAGCCTGGGGCAATCCGTGCGGCGCTGAGTCTGGGCGGCCAAGCAACCGCTGGAGGAGCCCTGCACTGGCCCTTCCCTTCCCTCGCACAGAGCTCTTCCTGCTGGAACCTTTGGCAGTATGCAGCCACCGGCCCCTAAGCCCTCCCCAAGGACGCCTGGGGCCTAGGTGCAAAGGCAAGGCAGGAGCGGAGCTGAGGCCAGGAAGGCGCCAGTGGCGTCTCCCAGCCTCGCGCAGCCTGCTCCTTCCTGGGCAGGAAGCCTAGCAGCGAAGCAAGACTGGGCAAGGCTCGCCCGGGGCAGAGCAGCCTCGCGCCAGCAACTCTGCCAGATCGGGCCTCTGAGCAGAGCTGGAGCTCTGCCGTCCTGGAGGCGCACTCGGCTCCAGCCAAGTAGGGCTTGAGCCAAACGAGGCTGGGCTGCCTCTTCTTCCCTCGAGGAGGCTCGCATCCCCGCCAGCTGTTCACTCGGCTTCCAGGTGGGGGCGCTCTGCGCCTCCTGCAGGTCTTGGCTCATTGGCTGCTTGCCCTGAGCTGGGGCTGTGGGCGGAAGCCCAGGCACGCAGGGGAAGGCCCCAATCAGCTGCACACGTCTCTGCTGGGGAGGAGAGCGCTAGGGAAGCTACGTGTGTGAGGCAGCTGCTGGGCGCCCAGGGAGTCAGCCTCCGGGTGTGCGGGGCTGCAGACCCCAGCCAGTGGCCCTGCGAGCCTGGTGAACGCCGTGCGGCGCTGAGTCTGGTCGGCCAAGCAACCGCTGGAGGAGCCCTGCACTAGCCCTTCCCTTCCCTCGCACAGAGCTCTTCCTGCTGGAGCCCTTGGCAGTGTGCAAGCCACCGGCCCCTCAGCCCTCCCCAAGGACGCCTGGGGCCTAGGTGCAAAGGCAAGGCAGGAGCGGAGCTGAGGCCAGGAAGGCGCCAGTGGCGTCTCCCAGCCTCGCGCAGCCTGCTCCTTCCTGGGCAGGAAGCCTATCAGGGAGGCAAGTCTGGGCAAGGCTCGCCCAGGACAGAGCAGCCTCGCGCCATCAACTCTGCCAGATTGGGCCTCTGAGCAGAGCTGGAGCTCTGCCGTCCTGGAGGCGCACTCGGCTCCAGCCAAGTAGGGCTTGAGCCAAACGAGGCTGGGCTGCCTCTTCTTCCCTCGAGGAGGCTCGCCTCCCCGCCAGCTGTTCACTCGGCTTCCAGGTGGGGGCGCTCTGCGCCTCCTGCAGGTCTTGGCTCAGGGGCTGCTTGCCCTGAGCTGGGGCTGTGCGCGGGAGCCCAGGCACGCAGGGGCAGGCCCCAAACAGCTGCACACGTCTCTGCTGGGGAGGAGAGCGCTAGGGAAGCTACGTGTGTGAGGCAGCTGCTGGGCGCCCAGGGAGTCAGCCTCCGGCTGTGCGGGGCTGCAGACCCCAGCCAGGGGCCCTGGGAGCCTGGTGCACTCCGTGCCGAGCTGAGTCTGGGCGGCCAAGCAACCGCTGGAGGAGCCCTGCACTAGCCCTTCCCTTCCCTCGCACAGAGCTCTTCCTGCTGGAGCCCTTGGCAGGGTGCAAGCCACCGGCCCCTAAGCCCTCCCCAAGGACGCCTGCGGCCTAGGTGCAAAGGCAAGGCAGGAGCGGAGCTGAGGCCAGGAAGGCACCAGTGGCGTCTCCCAGCCTCGCGCAGCCTGCTCCTTCCTGGGCAGGAAGCCTAGCAGCGATGCAAGTCTGGGCAAGGCTCGCCCAGGGCAGAGCAGCCTCGCGCCAGCAACTCTGCCAGATCGGGCCTCTGAGCAGAGCTGGAGCTCTGCCGTCCTGGAGGCGCACTCGGCTCCAGCCAATTAGGGCTTGAGCCAAACGAGGCTGGGCTGCCTCTTCTTCTTTCGAGGAGGCTCGCCTCCCCGCCAGCTGTTCACTCGGCTTCCAGGTGGGGGCGCTCTGCGCCTCCTGCAGGTCTTGGCTCATTGGCTGCTTGCCCTGAGCTGGGGCTGTGGGCGGAAGCCCAGGCACGCAGGGGAAGGCCCCAACCAGCTGCACACGTCTCTGCTGGGGAGGAGAGCGCTAGGGAAGCTACGTGTGTGAGGCAGCTGCTGGGCGCCCAGGGAGTCAGCCTCCGGGTGTGCGGGGCTGCAGACCCCAGCCACGGGCCCTGGGAGGCTGGTGCACTCCGTGCCGAGCTGAGTCTGGGCGGGCAAGCAACCGCTGGAGGAGCCCTGCACTAGCCCTTCCCTTCCCTCGCACACAGCTCTTCCTGCTGGAGCCCTTGGCAGTGTGCAAGCCACTGGCCCCTAAGCACTCCCCAAGGACGCCTGGGGCCTAGGTGCAAAGGCAAGGCAGGAGCGGAGCTGAGGCCAGGAAGGCGCCAGTGGCGTCTCCCAGCCTCTCGCAGCCTGCTCCTTCCTGGGCAGGAAGCCTAGCAGCGAGGCAAGTCTGGGCAAGGCTCGCCCAGGGCAGAGCAGCCTCGCGCCAGCAACTCTGCCAGATCGGGCCTCTGAGCAGAGCTGGAGCTCTGCCGTCCTGGAGGCGCACTCGGCTCCAGCCAAGTAGGGCTTGAGCCAAACGAGGCTGGGCTGCCTCTTCTTCCCTCGAGGAGGCTCGCCTCCCCGCCAGCTGTTCACTCGGCTTCCAGGTGGGGGCGCTCTGCGCCTCCTGCAGGTCTTGGCTCAGGGGCTGCTTGCCCTGAGCTGGGGCTCTGGGCGGGAGCCCAGGCACGCAGGGGAAGGCCCCAACCAGCTGCACACGTCTCTGCTGGGGAGGAGAGTGCTAGGGAAGCTACGTGTGTGAGGCAGCTGCTGGGCGCCCAGGGAGTAAGCCTCCGGGTGTGCGGGGCTGCAGACCCCAGCCAGGGGCCCTGGAAGCCTGGTGAACTCCGTGCGGCGCTGAGTCTGGGCGGCCAAGCAACCGCTGGAGGAGCCCTGCACTAGCCCTTCCCTTCCCTCGGACACAGCTCTTCCTGCTGGAGCCCTTGGCAGTGTGCAAGCCACCGGCCCCTAAGCCCTCCCCAAGGACGCCTGAGGCCTAGGTGCAAAGGCAAGGCAGGAGCGGAGCTGAGGCCAGGAAGGCGCCAGTGGCGTCTCCCAGCATCGCGCAGCCTGCCCTTTCCTGGGCAGGAAGCCTAGCAGGGGGGCAAGTCTGGGCAAGGCACGCCCAGGGCAGAGCACCCTCGCGCCAACAACTCTGTCAGATCGGGCCTCTGAGCAGAGCTGGAGCTCTGCCGTCCTGGAAGCGCACTCGGCTCCAGCCAAATAGGGCTTGAGCCAAACGAGGCTGGGCTTCCTCTTCTTCCCTCGTGGAGGCTCGCCTCCCCGCCAGCTGTTCACTCGGCTTCCAGGTGGGGGCGCTCTGCGCCTCCTGCAGGTCTTGGCTCAGGGGCTGCTTGCCCTGAGCTGGGGCTGTGCGCGGGAGCCCAGGCACGCAGGGGCAGGCCCCAACCAGCTGCACACGTCTCTGCTGGGGAGGAGAGCGCTAGGGAAGATACGTGTGTGAGGCAGCTGCTGGGCGCCCAGGGAGTCAGCCTCCGGGTGTGCCGGGCTGCAGACCCCAGCCAGGGGCCCTGGGAGCCTGGTGCACTCCGTGCGGCGCTGAGTCTGGGCGGCCAAGCAACCGCTGGAGGAGCCCTGCACTAGCCCTTCCCTTCCCTCGCACAGAGCTCTTCCTGCTGGAGCCTTGCGCAGTGTGCAAGCCACCGGCCCCTAAGCCCTCCCCAAGGACGCCTGGGGCCTAGGTGCAAAGGCAAGGCAGGAGCCGAGCTGAGGCCAGGAAGGCACCAGTGGCGTCTCCCAGCCTCGCGCAGCCAGCTCCTTCCTTGTCAGGAAGCCTATCAGCGAGGCAAGTCTGGGCAAGGCTCGCCCAGGGCAGAGCAGCCTCGCGCCAGCAACTCTGCCAGATCGGGCCTCTGAGCAGAGCTGGAGCTCTGCCGTCCTGGAGGTGCACTGGGCTCCAGCCAAGTAGGGCTTGAGCCAAACGAGGCTGGGCTGCCTCTTCTTCCCTCGAGGAGGCTCGCCTTCCTGCCAGGTGTTCACTCGGCTTCCAGGTGGGGGCGCTCTGCGCCCTGGAGGCGCACTAGGCTCCAGCCAAGTAGGGCTTGAACCAAACGAGGCTGGGCTGCCTCTTCTTCCCTCGAGGAGGCTCGCCTTCCCGCCAGGTGTTCACTCGGCTTCCAGGTGGGGGCGCTCTGCGCCTCCTGCAGGTCTTGGCTCAGGGGCTGCTTGCCCTGAGATGGGGCTGTGCGCGGGAGCCCAGGCACGCAGGGGCAGGACCCAACCAGCTGCACACGTCTCTGCTGGGGAGGAGAGCGCTAGGGAAGCTACGTGTGTGAGGCAGCTGCTGGGCGCCCAGGGAGTCAGCCTCCGGGTGTGCGGGGCTGCAGACCACAGCCAGGGGCCCTGGGAGCCTGGTGCACTCCGTGCAGCGCTGAGTCTGGGCGGCCAAGCAACCGCTGGAGGAGCCCTGCACTAGCCCTTCCCTTCCCTCGCACAGAGCTCTTCCTGCTGGAGCCCTTGGCAGTGTGCAAGCCACTGGCCCCTAAGCCCTCCCCAAGGACGCCTGGGGCCTAGGTGCAAAGGCAAGGCAGGAGCGGAGCTGAGGCCAGGAAGGAGCCAGTGGCGTCTCCCAGCCTCGCGCAGCCTGCTCCTTCCTGGGCAGGAAGACTAGCAGCGAGGCAAGTCTGGGCAAGGCTCGCCCAGGGCAGAGCAGCCTCGCTCCAGCAACTCTGCCAGATCGGGCCTCTGAGCAGAGCTGGAGCTCTGCCGTCCTGGAGGCGCACTCGGCTCCAGCCAAGTAGGGCTTGAGCCAAACGAGGCTGGGCTGCCTCTTCTTCCCTCGAGGAGGCTGGCCTCCCCGCCAGCTGTTCACTCGGCTTCCAGGTGGGGGCGCTCTTCGCCTCCTGCAGGTCTTGGCTCAGGGTGTGCTTGCCCTGAGCTGGGGCTGTGCGCGGGAGCCCAGGCACGCAGGGGCAGGCCCCAAACAGCTGCACACGTCTCTGCTGGGAAGGAGAGCGCTAGGGAAGCTACGTGTGTGAGGCAGCTGCTGGGCCCCCAGGGAGTCAGCCTCCGGGTGTGCGGGGCTGCAGAACCCAGCCAGGGCCCTAGGAGCCTGGGGCACTCCGTGCGGCGCTGAGTCTGGGCGGCCAAGCAACCGCTAGAGGAGCCCTGCACTGGCCCTTCCCTTCCCTCGCACAGAGCTCTTCCTGCTGGAGCCCTTGGCACTCTGCAAGCAACCGGCCGCTAAGCCCTCCACAAGGACGCCTGGGGCCTAGGTGCAAAGGCAAGGCAGGAGCGGAGCTGAGGCCAGGAAGGCGCCAGTGGCGTCTCCCAGCCTTGCGCAGCCTGCTTCTTCCTGGGCAGGAAGCCTAGCAGCGAGGCAAGTCTGGGCAAGGCTCGCCCAGGGCAGAGCAGCCTCGCGCCAGCAACTCTGCCAGAACGGGCCTCTGAGCAGAGCTGGAGCTCTGCCGTCCTGGAGGCGCACTCGGCTCCAGCCAAGTAGGGCTTGAGCCAAACGAGGCTGGGCTGCCTCTTCTTCCCTCGAGGAGGCTCGCCTCCCCGCCAGTGTTCACTCGGCTTCCAGGTGGGGGCGCTCTGCGCCTCCTGCAGGTCTTGGCTCAGGGGCTGCTTGCCCTGAGCTGGGGCTGTGCGCAGGAGCCCAGGCACGCAGGGGCAGGCCCCAACCAGCTGCACACGTCTCTGCTGGGGAGGAGAGCGCTAGGGAAGCTACGTGTGTGAGGCAGCTTTTGGGCGCCCAGGGAGTCAGCCTCCGGGTGTGCGGGGCTGCAGACCCCAGCCAGGGGCCCTGGGAGCCTGGTGCACTCCGTGCGGCGCTGAGCCTGGGTGGCCAAACAACCGCTGGAGGAGCCCTGCACTGGCCCTTCCCTTCCCTCGCACAGAGCTCTTCCTGCTGGAGCCCTTGGCAGTGTGGAAGCCTCTGGCCGCTAAGCCCTCCACAAGGACGTCTGGGGCCTAGGTGCAAAGGCAAGGCAGGAGCGGAGCTGAGGCCAGGAAGGCGCCAGTGGCGTCTCCCAGCCTCGCGCAGCCTGCTCCTTCCTGGGCAGGAAGCCTAGCAGCGAGGCAAGTCTGGGCAAGGCTCGCCCAGGGCAGAGCAGCCTCGCGCCAGCAACTCTGCCAGAACGGGCCTCTGAGCAGAGCTGGAGCTCTGCCGTCCTGGAGGCGCACTCGGCTCCAGCCAAGTAGGGCTTGAGCCAAACGAGGCTGTGCTGCCTCTTCTTCCCTCGAGGAGGCTCGCCTCCCCGCCAGCTGTTCACTCGGCTTCCAGGTGGGGGCGCTCTGCGCCTCCTGCAGGTCTTGGCTCAGGGGCTGCTTGCCCTGAGCTGGGGCTGTGGGCGGGAGCCCAAGGCACGCAGGGGCAGGCCCCAACCAGCTGCACACGTCTCTGCTGGGGAGGAGAGCGCTAGGGAAGCTACGTGTGTGAGGCAGCTGCTGGGCACCCAGGGAGTCAGCCTCCGGGTGTGCGGGGCTTCAGACCCCAGCCAGGGGCCCTGGGAGCCTGGTGCACTCCGTGCGGCGCTGAGCCTGGGCGGCCAAGCAACCGCTGGAGGAGCCCTGCACTGGCCCTTCCCTTCCCTCGCACAGAGCTCTTCCTGCTGGAGCCCTTGGCAGTGTGCAAGCCACCGGCCCCTAAGCCCTCCCCAAGGACGCCTGGGGCCTAGGTGCAAAGGCAAGGCAGGAGCGGAGCTGAGGCCAGGAAGGCGCCAGTGGCGTCTCCCAGCCTCGCGCAGCCTGCTCCTTCCTGGGCAGGAAGCCTAGCAGCGAGGCAAATCTGGGCAAGGCTCGCCCAGGGCAGAGCAGCCTCGCGCCAGCAACTCTGCCAGAACGGGCCTCTGAGCAGAGCTGGAGCTCTGCCGTCCTGGAGGCGCACTCGGCTCCAGCCAAGTAGGGCTTGAGCCAAACGAGGCTGTGCTGCCTCTTCTTCCCTCGAGGAGGCTCGCCTCCCCGCCAGCTGTTCACTCGGCTTCCAGGTGGGGGCGCTCTGCGCCTTCTGCAGGTCTTGGCTCAGGGGCTGCTTGCCCTGAGCTGGGGCTGTGGGCGGGAGCCCTGGCACGCAGGGGCAAGCCCCAACCAGCTGCACACGTCTCTGCTGGGGAGGAGAGCGCTAGGGAAGCTACGTGTGTGAGGCAGCTGCTGGGCGCCCAGGGAGTCAGCCTCCGGTGTGCGGGGCTGCAGACCCCAGCCATGGGCCCTGGGAGCCTGGTGCACTCCGTGCGGCGCTGAGCCTGGGCGGCCAAGCAACCGCTGGAGGAGCCCTGCACTGGCCCTTCCCTTCCCTCGCACAGAGCTCTTCCTGCTGGAGCCCTAAGCACTCTGCAAGCCACCGGCCCCTAAGCCCTCCCCAAGGAAGCCTGGGGCCTAGGTCCAAAGGCAAGGCAGGAGAGGAGCTGAGGCCAGGAAGGCGCCAGTGGCGTCTCCCAGCCTCGCGCAGCCTGCTCCTTCCTGGGCAGGAAGCCTAGCAGCGAGGCAAGTCTGGGCAAGGCTCGCCATGGGCAGAGCAGCCTCGCGCCAGCAACTCTGCCAGATCGGGCCTCTGAGCAGAGCTGGAGCTCTGCCGTCCTGGAGGCGCACTCGGCTCCAGCCAAGTAGGGCTTGAGCCAAACGAGGCTTGGCTGCCTCTTCCTCCCTCGAGGAGGCTCGCCTCCCCGCCAGCTGTTCACTCGGCTTCCAGGTGGGGGCGCTCTGCGCCTCCTGCAGGTCTTGGCTCAGGGGCTGCTTGCCCTGAGCTGGGGCTGTGGGCGGGAGCCCAGGCACGCAGGGGCAGGCCCCAACCAGCTGCACACGTCTCTGCTGGGGAGGAGAGAGCTAGGGAAGCTACGTGTGTGAGGCAGCTGCTGGGCGCCCAGGGAGTCAGCCTCAGGTGTGCGGGGCTGCAGACCCCAGCCATGGGCCCTGGGAGCCTGGTGCACTCCGTGCGGCGCTGAGCCTGGGCGGCCAAGCAACCGCTGGAGGAGCCCTGCACTGGCCCTTCCCTTCCCTCGCACAGAGCTCTTCCTGCTGGAGCCCTTGGCAGTGTGCAAGCCACCGGCCGCTAAGCCCTCCCCAAGGACACCTGGAGCCTAGGTGCAAAGGCAAGGCAGGAGCGGAGCTGAGGCCAGGAAGGCGCCAGTGGCGCCTCACAGCTTCGCGCAGCCTGCTCCTTCCTGGGCAGGAAGCCTAGCAGCGAGGCAAGTCTGGGCAAGGCTCGCCCAGGGCAGAGCAGCCTCGCGCCTGCAACTCTGCCAGATCGGGCCTCTGAGCAGAGCTGGAGCTCTGCCGTCCTGGAGGCGCACTCGGCTCCAGCCAAGTAGGGCTTGAGCCAAACGAGGCTGGGCTGCCTCTTCTTCCCTCGAGGAGGCTCGCCTCCCCTCCAGCTGTTCACTCGGCTTCCAGGTGGGGGCGCTCTGCGCCTCCTGCAGGTCTTGGCTCAGGGGCTGCTTGCCCTGAGCTGGGGCTGTGGGCGGGAGCCCAGGCACGCAGGGGCAGGCCCCAACTAGCTGCACACGTCTCTGCTGGGGAGGAGAGCGCTAGGGAAGCTACGTGTGTGAGGCAGCTGCTGGACTCCCAGGGAGTCAGCCTCCGGGTGTGCGGGGCTGCAGACCCCAGCCAGGGGCCCTGGGAGCCTGGTGCACTCCGTGCGGCGCTGAGCCTGGGCGGCCAAGCAACTGCTGGAGGAGCCCTGCACTGGCCCTTCCCTTCCCTCGCACAGAGCTCTTCCTGCTGGAGCCCTTGGCAGTGTGCAAGCCACCGGCCCCTAAGCCCTCCCCAAGGACGCCTGGGGCCTAGGTGCAAAGGCAAGGCAGGAGCGGAGCTGAGGCCAGGAAGGCGCCAGTGGCGTCTCCCAGCCTCGCGCAGCCTGCTCCTTCCTGGGCAGGAAGCCTAGCAGCGAGGCAAGTCTGGGCAAGGCTCGCCGAGGGCAGAGCAACCTCGCGCCAGCAACTCTGCCAGAACGGGCCTCTGAGCAGAGCTGGAGCTCTGCCGTCCTGGAGGCGCACTCGGCTCCAGCCAAGTAGGGCTTGAGCCAAACGAGGCTGTGCTGCCTCTTCTTCCCTCGAGGAGGCTCGCCTCCCCGCCAGCTGTTCACTCGGCTTCCAGTTGGGGGCGCTCTTCGCCTCCTGCAGGTCTTGGCTCAGGGGCTGCTTGCCCTGAGCTGGGGCTGTGCGAGGAGCCCAGGCACGCAGGGGCAGGCCCCAACCAGCTGCACACGTCTCTGCTGGGGAGGAGAGCGCTAGGGAAGCTACGTGTGTGAGGCAGCTGCTGGGCGCCCAGGGAGTCAGCCTCCGGGTGTGCGTGGTTGCAGAACCCAGCCAGGGCCCTGGGAGCCTGGGGCACTCCGTGCGGCGCTGAGTCTGGGCGGCCAAGCAACCGCTAGAGGAGCCCTGCACTGGCCCTTCCCGTCCCTCGCACAGAGCTCTTCCTTCTGGAGCCCTTAGCAGTGTGCAAGCCACCGGCCGCTAAGCCCTCCCCAAGGACGCCTGGGGCCTAGGTGCAAAGGCAAGGCAGGAGCGGAGCTGAGGCCAGGAAGGCGCCAGTGGCGTCTCCCAGCTTCGCGCAGCCTGCTCCTTCCTGGGCAGGAAGCCTAGCAGCGAGGCAAGTCTGGGCAAGGCTCGCCCAGGGCAGAGCAGCCTCGCGCCAGCAACTCTGCCAGAACGGGCCTCTGAGCAGAGCTGGAGCTCTGCCGTCCTGGAGGCGCACTCGGCTCCAGCCAAGTAGGGCTTGAGCCAAACGAGGCTGGGCTGCCTCTTCTTCCCTCGAGGAGGCTCGCCTCCCCGGCAGCTGTTCACTCGGCTTCCAGGTGGGGGCGCTCTGCGCCTCCTGCAGGTCTTGGCTCAGGGGCTGCTTGCCCTGAGCTGGGGCTGTGGGCGGGAGGCCAGGCACGCAGGGGCAGGCCCCAACCAGCTGCACACGTCTCAGCTGCGGAGGAGAGCGCTAGGGAAGCTACGTGTGTGAGGCAGCTGCTGGGCGCCCAGGGAGTCAGCCTCCGGGTGTGCGGGGCTGCAGACCCCAGCCAGGGGCCCTGGGAGCCTGGTGCACTCCGTGCGGCGCTGAGCCTGGGCGGCCAAGCAACCGCTGGAGGACCCCTGCACTGGCCCTTCCCTTCCCTCGCACAGAGCTCTTCCTGCTGGAGCCCTTGGCACTCTGCAAGCCACCGGTCCCTAAGCCCTCCCCAAGGAAGCCTGGGGCCTAGGTCCAAAGGCAAGGCAGGAGAGGAGCTGAGGCCAGGAAGGCGCCAGTGGCGTCTCCCAGCCTCGCGCAGCCTGCTCCTTCCTGGGCAGGAAGCCTAGCTGCGAGGCAAGTCTGGGCAAGGCTCGCCCAGGGCAGAGCAGCCTCGCGCCAGCAACTCTGCCAAATCGGGCCTCTGAGCAGAGCTGGAGCTCTGCCGTCCTGGAGGCGCACTCGGCTCCAGCCAAGTAGGGCTTGAGCCAAACGAGGCTTGGCTGCCTCTTCCTCCCTCGAGGAGGCTCGCCTCCCCGCCAGCTGTTCACTCGGCTTCCAGGTGGGGGCGCTCTGCGCCTCCTGCAGGTCTTGGCTCAGGGGCTGCTTGCCCTGAGCTGGGGCTGTGGGCGGGAGCCCAGGCACACAGGGGCAGGCCCCAACCAGCTGCACACGTCTCTGCTGGGGAGGAGAGCGCTAGGGAAGCTACGTGTGTGAGGCAGCTGCTGGGCGCCCAGGGAGTCAGCCTCAGGTGTGCGGGGCTGCAGACCCCAGCCATGGGCCCTGGGAGCCTGGTGCACTCCGTGCGGCGCTGAGCCTGGGCGGCCAAGCAACCGCTGGAGGAGCCCTGCACTGGCCCTTCCCTTCCCTCGCACAGAGCTCTTCCTGCTGGAGCCCTTGGCAGTGTGCAAGCCACCGGCCGCTAAGCCCTCCCCAAGGACACCTGGGGCCTAGGTGCAAAGGCAAGGCAGGAGCGGAGCTGAGGCCAGGAAGGCGCCAGTGGCGCCTCACAGCTTCGCGCAGCCTGCTCCTTCCTGGGCAGGAAGCCTAGCAGCGAGGCAAGTCTGGGCAAGGCTCGCCCAGGGCAGAGCAGCCTCGCGCCTGCAACTCTGCCAGATCGGGCCTCTGAGCAGAGCTGGAGCTCTGCCGTCCTGGAGGCGCACTCGGCTCCAGCCAAGTAGGGCTTGAGCCAAACGAGGCTGGGCTGCCTCTTCTTCCCTCGAGGAGGCTCGCCTCCCCGCCAGCTGTTCACTCGGCTTCCAGGTGGGGGCGCTCTGCGCCTCCTGCAGTTCTTGGCTCAGGGGCTGCTTGCCCTGAGCTGGGGCTGTGGGCGGGAGCCCAGGCACGCAGGGGCAGGCCCCAACCAGCTGCACACGTCTCTGCTGGGGAGGAGAGCGTTAGGGAGGCTACGTGTGTGAGGCAGCTGCTGGGCGCCCAGGGAGTCAGCCTCCGGGTGTGCGGGGCTGCAGACCCAAGCCAGGGGCCCTGGGAGCCTGGGGCACTCCGAGCGGCGCTGAGTCTGGGCGGCCAAGCAACCGCTGGAGGAGCCCTGCACTGGCCCTTCCCTTCCCTCGCACAGAGCTCTTCCTGCTGGAGCCCTTGGCAGTGTGCAAGCCATCGGCCCCTAAGCCCTCCCCAAGGACGCCTGGGGCCTAGGTGCCAAGGCAAGGCAGGAGTGGAGCTGAGGCCAGGAAGGCGCCAGTGGCGTCTCCCAGCCTCGCGCAGCCTGCTCCTTCCTGGGCAGGAAGCCTAGCAGCGAGGCAAGTCTGGGCAAGGCTCGCCCAGGGCAAAGCAGCCTCGCGCCAGCAACTCGGCCAGAACGGGCCTCTGAGCAGAGCTGGAGCTCTGCCGTCCTGGAGGCGCACTCGACTCCAGCCAAGTAGGGCTTGAGCCAAACGAGGCTGTGCTGCCTCTTCTTCCCTCGAGGAGGCTCGCCTCCCCGCCAGCTGTTCACTCGGCTTCCAGGTGGGGGCGCTCTGCGCCTCCTGCAGGTCTTGGCTCAGGGGCTTCTTGCCCTGAGCTGGGGCTGTGGGCGGGAGCCCAGGCACGCAGGGGCAGGCCCCAACGAGCTGCACACGTCTCTGCTGTGGAGGAGAGCGCTATGGAAACTACGTGTGTGAGGCAGCTGCTGGGCGCCCAGGGAGTCAGCCTCCGGGTGTGCGGGGCTGCAGACTCCAGCCAGGGGCCCTGGGAGCCTGGTGCACTCAGTGCGGCGCTGAGCCTGGGCGGCCAAGCAACCGCTGGAGGAGACCTGCACTGGCCCTTCCTTCCCTCGCACAGAGCTCTTCCTGCTGGAGCCCTTGGCAGTGTGCAAGCCACCGGCCCCTAAGCCCTCCCCAAGGACGCCTGGGGCCTAGGTGCAAAGGCAAGGCAGGAGCGGAGCTGAGGCCAGGAAGGCGCCAGTGGCGTCTCCCAGCCTCGCGCAGCCTGCTCCTTCCTGGGCAGGAAGCCTAGCAGCGAGGCAAGACTGGGCAAGGCTTGCCCAGGGCACAGCAGCCTCGCGCCAGCAACTCTGCCAGAACGGGCCTCTGAGCAGAGCTGGAGCTCTGCCGTCCTGGAGGCGCACTCGGCTCCAGCCAAGTAGGGCTTGAGCCAAACGAGGCTGGGCTGCCTCTTCTTCCCTCGAGGAGGCTCGCCTCCCCGCCAGCTGTTCACTCGGCTTCCAGGTGGGGGCGCTCTGCGCCTCCTGCAGGTCTTGGCTCAGGGGCTTCTTGCCCTGAGCTGGGGCTGTGGGCGGGAGCCCAGGCACGCAGGGGCAGGCCCCAACCAGCTGCACACGTCTCTGCTGGGGAGGAGAGCGCTAGGGAAGCTACGTGTGTGAGGCAGCTGCTGGGCGCCCAGGGAGTCAGCCTCCTGGTGTGCGGGGCTGCAGACCCCAGCCAGGGGCCCTGGGAGCCTGGGGCACTCCGTGCGGCGCTGAGCCTGGGCGGCCAAGCAACCGCTGGAGGAGCCCTGCACTGGCCCTTCTCTTCCGTCGCACAGAACTCTTCCTGCTGGAGCCCTTGGCACTCTGCAAGCCACCCGCCCCTAAGCCCTCCCCAAGGACGCCTGGGGCCTAGGTGCAAAGGCAAGGCAGGAGCGGAGCTGAGGCCAGGAAGGCGCCAGTGGCGTCTCCCAGCCTCGCGCAGCCTGCTCCTTCCTGGGCAGGAAGCCTAGCAGCGAGGCAAGTCTGGGCAAGGCTCGCCCAGGGCAGAGCAGCCTCGCGCCAGCAACTCTGCCAGAACGGGCCTCTGAGCAGAGCTGGAGCTCTGCCGTCCTGGAGGCGCACTCGGCTCCAGCCAAGTAGGGCTTGAGCCAAACGAGGCTGGGCTGCCTCTTCTTCCCTCGAGGAGGCTCGCCTCCCCGCCAGCTGTTCACTCGGCTTCCAGGTGGGGGCGCTCTGCGCCTCCTGCAGGTCTTGGCTCAGGGGCTGCTTGCCCTGAGCTGGGGCTGTGCGCGGGAGCCCAGGCATGCAGGGGCAGGCCCCAACCAGCTGCACACGTCTCTGCTGGGGAGGAGAGCGCTATGGAAGCTACGTGTGTGAGGCAGCTGCTGGGCGTCCAGGGAGTCAGCCTCCGGGTGTGCGGGGCTGCAGACTCCAGCCAGGGGCCCTGGGAGCCTGGTGCACTCCGTGCGGCGCTGAGCCTGGGCGGCCAAGCAACCGCTGGAGGAGACCTGCACTGGCCCTTCCTTCCCTCGCACAGAGCTCTTCCTGCTGGAGTCCTTGGCAGTGTGCAAGCCACCGGCACCTAAGCCCTCCCCAAGGACGCCTGGGGCCTAGGTGCAAAGGCAGACAGGAGCGGAGCTGAGGCCAGGAAGGCGCCAGTGGCGTCTCCCAGCCTCGCGCAGCCTGCTCCTTCCAGGGCAGGAAGCCTAGCAGCGAGGCAAGTCTGGGCAAGGCTCGCCCAGGGCAGAGCAGCCTCGCGCCAGCAACTCTGCCAGAACGGGCCTCTGAGCAGAGCTGGAGCTCTGCCGTCCTGGAGGCGCACTCGGCTCCAGCCAAGTAGGGCTTGAGCCAAACGTGGCTGGGCTGCCTCTTCTTCCCTCGAGGAGGCTCGCTTCCCCGCCAGCTGTTCACTCGGCTTCCAGGTGGGGGCGCTCTGCGACTCCTGCAGGTCTTGGCTCAGGGGCTGCTTGCCCTGAGCTGGGGCTGTGCGCGGGAGCCCAGGCACCCAGGGGCAGGCCCCAACCAGCTGCACACGTCTCTCTGGGGAGGAGAGCGCTAGGGAAGCTACGTGCGTGAGGCAGCTGCTGGGCGCCCAGGGAGTCAGCCTCCGGGTGTGCGGGGCTGCAGACCCCAGCCAGGGGCCCTGGGAGCCTGGTGCACTCCGTGCGGCGCTGAGCCTGGGCGGCCAAGCAACCGCTGGAGGAGCCCTGCACTGGCCCTTCCCTTCCCTTGCACAGAGCTCTTCCTGCTGGAGCCCTTGGCAGTGTGCAAGCCACCGGCCCCTAAGCCCTCCCCAAGGACGCCTGGGGCCAAGGTGCAAAGGCAAGGCAGGAGCGGAGCTGAGGCCAGGAAGGCGCCAGTGGCGTCTCCCAGCCTCGCGCAGCCTGCTCCTTCCTGGGCAGGAAGCCTAGCAGCGAGGCAAGTCTGGGCAAGGCTCGCCCAGGGCAGAGTAGCCTCACGCCAGCAACTCTGCCAGAACGGGCCTCTGAGCAGAGCTGGAGCTCTGCCGTCCTGGAGGCGCTCTCGGCTCCAGCCAAGTAGGGCAGCCAAACGAGGCTGGGCTGCCTCTTCTTCCCTCGAGGAGGCTCGCCTCCCCGCCAGCTGTTCACTCGGGCTCCAGTTGGGGGCGCTCTTCGCCTCCTGCAGGTCTTGGCTCAGGGGCTGCTTGCCCTGAGCTGGGGCTGTGCGCAGGAGCCCAGGCACGCAGGGGCAGGCCCCAACCAGCTGCACACTTCTGTGCTGGGGAGGAGAGCGCTAGGGAAGCTACGTGTGTGAGGCAGCTGCTGGGCGCCCAGGGAGTCAGCCTCCGGGTGTGCGGGGCTGCAGACCCCAGCCAGGGCCCTGGGAGCCTGGGGCACTCCGTGCGGCGCTGAGCCTAGGCGGCCAAGCAACCGCTGGAGGAGCCCTGCACTGGCCCTTCCCTTCCCTCGCACAGAGCTCTTCCTGCTGGAGCCCTTGGCAGTGTGCAAGCCACCGGCCCCTAAGCCCTCCCCAAGGACGCCTGGGGCCTAGGTGCAAAGGCAAGGCAGGAGCGGAGCTGAGGCCAGGAAGGCGCCAGTGGCGTCTCCCAGCCTCGCGCAGCCTGCTCCTCCCTGGGCAGGAAGCCTAGCAGCGAGGCAAGTCTGGGCAAGGCTCGCCCAGGGCAGAGCAGCTTCGCGCCAGCAACTCTGCCAGAACGGGCCTCTGAGCAGAGCTGGAGCTCTGCCGTCCTGGAGGCGCACTCGGCTCCAGCCAAGTAGGGCTTGAGCCAAACGACGCTGTGCTGCCTCTTCTTCCCTCGAGGAGGCTCGCCTCCCCGCCAGCTTTTCACTCGGCTTCCAGTTGGGGGAGCTCTTCGCCTTATGCAGGTCATGGCTCAGGGGCTGCTTGCCCTGAGCTGGGGCTGTGTGCAGGAGCCCAGGCACGCAGGGGCAGGCCCCAACCAGCTGCACACGTCTCTGCTGGGGAGGAGAGCGCTAGGGAAGCTACGTGTGTGAGGCAGCTGCTGGGCGCCCAGGGAGTCAGCCTCCGGGTGTGCGGGGCTGCAGAACCCAGCCAGGGCCCTGGGAGCCTGGGGCACTCCGTGCGGCGCTGAGTCTGGGCGGCCAAGCAACCGCTGGAGGAGCCCTGCACTGGCCCTTCTCTTCCCTCGCACAGAACTCTTCCTGCTGGAGCCCTTGGCACTCTGCAAGCCACCGGCCCCTAAGCCCTCCCCAAGGACGCCTGGGGCCTAGGTGCAAAGGCAAGGCAGGAGCGGAGCTGAGGCCAGGAAGGCGCCAGTGGCGTCTCCCAGCCTCGCGCAGCCTGCTCCTTCCTGGGCAGGAAGCCTAGCAGCGAGGCAAGTCTGGGCAAGGCTCGCCCAGGGCAGAGCAGCCTCGCGCCAGCAACTCTGCCAGAACGGGCCTCTGAGCAGAGCTGGAGCTCTGCCGTCCTGGAGGCGCACTCGGCTCCAGCCAAGTAGGGCTTGAGCCAAACGAGGCTGGGCTGCCTCTTCTTCCCTCGAGGAGGCTCGCCTCCCCGCCAGCTGTTCACTCGGCTTCCAGGTGGGGGCGCTCTGCGCCTCCTGCAGGTCTTGGCTCAGGGGCTGCTTGCCCTGAGCTGGGGCTGTGCGCGGGAGCCCAGGCACGCAGGGGCAGGCCCCAACCAGCTGCACACTTCTCTGCTGGGGAGGAGAGCGCTAGGGAAGCTACGTGTGTGAGGCAGCTGCTGGTCGCCCAGGGAGTCAGCCTCTGGGTGTGCGGGGCTGCAGACCCAAGCCAGGGGCCCTGGGAGCCTGGGGCACTCCGAACGGCGCTGAGCCTGGGCGGCCAAGTAACCGCTGGAGGAGCCCTGCACTGGCCCTTCCCTTCCCTCGCACAGAGCTCTTCCTGCTGGAGCCCTTGGCAGTGTGCAAGCCACCGGCCCCTAAGCCCTCCCCAAGGACGCCTGGGGCCTAGGTGCAAAGGCAATGCAGGAGTGGAGCTGAGGCCAGGAAGGCGCCAGTGGCATCTCCCAGCCTCGCGCAGCCTGCTCCTTCCTGGGCAGGAAGCCTAGCAGCGAGGCAAGTCTGGGCAAGGCTCGCCCAGGGCAGAGCAGCCTCGCGCCAGCAACTCTGCCAGAACGGGCCTCAGAGCAGAGCTGGAGCTCTGCCGTCCTGGAGGCGCACTCGGCTCCAGCCAAGTAGGGCTTGAGCCAAACGAGGCTGGGCGGCCTCTTCTTCCCTCGAGGAGGCTCGCATCCCCGCCAGCTGTTCACTCGGCTTCCAGGTGGGGGCGCTCTGCGCCTCCTGCAGGTCTTGGCTCAGGGGCTGCTTGCCCTGAGCTGGGGCTGTGCGCAGGAGCCCAGGCACGCAGGGGCAGGCCCCAACCAGCTGCACACGTCTCTGCTGGGGAGGAGAGCGCTAGGGAAGCTACGTGTGTGAGGCAGCTGCTGGGCGCCCAGGGAGTCAGACTCCGGGTGTGCGGGGCTGCAGACCCCAGCCAGGGCCCTGGGAGCCTGGGGCACTCCGTGCGGCGCTGAGCCTGGGCGCCCAAGCAACCGCTGGAGGAGCCCTGCACTGGCCCTTCCCTTCCCTCGCACAGAGCTCTTCCTGCTGGAGCCCTTGGCACTCTGCAAGCCACCGGCCCCTAAGCCCTCCCCAAGGACGCCTGGGGCCTAGGTGCAAAGGCAAGGCAGGAGCGGAGCTGAGGCCAGGAAGGCGCCAGTGGCGTCTCCCAGCCTCGCGCAGCCTGCTCCTTCCTGGGCAGGAAGCCTAGCAGCGAGGCAAGTCTGGGCAAGGCTCGCCCAGGGCAGAGCAGCCTCGCGCCAGCAACTCTGCCAGAACGGGCCTCTGAGCAGAGCTGGAGCTCTGCCGTCCTGGAGGCGCACTCGGCTCCAGCCAAGTAGGGCTTGAGCCAAACGAGGCTGGGCTGCCTCTTCTTCCCTCGAGGAGGCTCGCCTCCCCGCCAGCTGTTCACTCGGCTTCCAGGTGGGGGCGCTCTGCCCCTCCTGCAGGTCTTGGCTCAGGGGCTGCTTGCCCTGAGCTGGGGCTGTGGGCGGGAGCCCAGGCACGCAGGGGCAGGCCCCAACCAGCTGCACACGTCTCTGCTGGGGAGGAGAGCGCTATGGAAGCTACGTGTGTGAGGCAGCTGCTGGGCGCCCAGGGAGTCAGCCTCTGGGTGTGCGGGGCTGCAGACCCAAGCCAGGGGCCCTGGGAGCCTGGGGCACACCGAACGGCGCTGAGCCTGGGCGGCCAAGTAACCGCTGGAGGAGCCCTGCACTGGCCCTTCCCTTCCCTCGCACAGAGCTCTTCCTGCTGGAGCCCTTGGCAGTGTGCAAGCCACCGGCCCCTAAGCCCTCCCCAAGGACGCCTGGGGCCTAGGTGCAAAGGCAATGCAGGAGTGGAGCTGAGGCCAGGAAGGCGCCAGTGGCATCTCCCAGCCTCGCGCAGCCTGCTCCTTCCTGGGCAGGAAGCCTAGCAGCGAGGCAAGTCTGGGCAAGGCTCGCCCAGGGCAGAGCAGCCTCGCGCCAGCAACTCTGCCAGAACGGGCCTCAGAGCAGAGCTGGAGCTCTGCCGTCCTGGAGGCGCACTCGGCTCCAGCCAAGTAGGGCTTGAGCCAAACGAGGCTGGGCGGCCTCTTCTTCCCTCGAGGAGGCTCGCATCCCCGCCAGCTGTTCACTCGGCTTCCAGGTGGGGGCGCTCTGCGCCTCCTGCAGGTCTTGGCTCAGGGGCTGCTTGCCCTGAGCTGGGGCTGTGGGCGGGAGCCCAGGCATGCAGGGGCAGGCCCCAACCAGCTGCACACGTCTCTGCTGGGGAGGAGAGCGCTATGGAAGCTACGTGTGTGAGGCAGCTGCTGGGCGCCCAGGGAGTCAGCCTCCGGGTGTGGGGGGCTGCAGACTCCAGCCAGGGGCCCTGGGAGCCTGGTGCACTCCGTGCGGCGCTGAGCCTGGGCGGCCAAGCAACCGCTGGAGGAGACCTGCACTGGCCCTTCCTTCCCTCGCACAGAGCTCTTCCTGCTGGAGTCCTTGGCAGTGTGCAAGCCACCGGCACCTAAGCCCTCCCCAAGGACGCCTGGGGCCTAGGTGCAAAGGCAGACAGGAGCGGAGCTGAGGCCAGGAAGGCGCCAGTGGCGTCTCCCAGCCTCGCGCAGCCTGCTCCTTCCAGGGCAGGAAGCCTAGCAGCGAGGCAAGTCTGGGCAAGGCTCGCCCAGGGCAGAGCAGCCTCGCGCCAGCAACTCTGCCAGAACGGGCCTCTGAGCAGAGCTGGAGCTCTGCCGTCCTGGAGGCGCACTCGGCTCCAGCCAAGTAGGGCTTGAGCCAAACGTGGCTGGGCTGCCTCTTCTTCCCTCGAGGAGGCTCGCTTCCCCGCCAGCTGTTCACTCGGCTTCCAGGTGGGGGCGCTCTGCGACTCCTGCAGGTCTTGGCTCAGGGGCTGCTTGCCCTGAGCTGGGGCTGTGCGCCGGAGCCCAGGCACCCAGGGGCAGGCCCCAACCAGCTGCACACGTCTCTCTGGGGAGGAGAGCGCTAGGGAAGCTACGTGCGTGAGGCAGCTGCTGGGCGCCCAGGGAGTCAGCCTCCGGGTGTGCGGGGCTGCAGACCCCAGCCAGGGGCCCTGGGAGCCTGGTGCACTCCGTGCGGCGCTGAGCCTGGGCGGCCAAGCAACCGCTGGAGGAGCCCTGCACTGGCCCTTCCCTTCCCTCGCACAGAGCTCTTCCTGCTGGAGCCCTTGGCAGTGTGCAAGCCACCGGCCCCTAAGCCCTCCCCAAGGACGCCTGGGGCCAAGGTGCAAAGGCAAGGCAGGAGCGGAGCTGAGGCCAGGAAGGCGCCAGTGGCGTCTCCCAGCCTCGCGCAGCCTGCTCCTTCCTGGACAGGAAGCCTAGCAGCGAGGCAAGTCTGGGCAAGGCTCGCCCAGGGCAGAGCAGCCTCACGCCAGCAACTCTGCCAGAACGGGCCTCTGAGCAGAGCTGTAGCTCTGCCGTCCTGGAGGCGCTCTCGGCTCCAGCCAAGTAGGGCAGCCAAACGAGGCTGGGCTGCCTCTTCTTCCCTCGAGGAGGCTCGCCTCCCCGCCAGCTGTTCACTCGGCCTCCAGTTGGGGGCGCTCTTCGCCTCCTGCAGGTCTTGGCTCAGGGGCTGCTTGCCCTGAGCTGGGGCTGTGCGCAGGAGCCCAGGCACGCAGGGGCAGGCCCCAACCAGCTGCACACTTCTGTGCTGGGGAGGAGAGCGCTAGGGAAGCTACGTGTGTGAGGCAGCTGCTGGGCGCCCAGGGAGTCAGCCTCCGGGTGTGCGGGGCTGCAGACTCCAGCCAGGGGCCCTGGGAGCCTGGTGCACTCCGTGCGGCGCTGAGCCTGGGCGGCCAAGCAACCGCTGGAGGAGACCTGCACTGGCCCTTCCTTCCCTCGCACAGAGCTCTTCCTGCTGGAGTCCCTGGCAGTGTGCAAGCCACCGGCACCTAAGCCCTCCCCAAGGACGCCTGGGGCCTAGGTGCAAAGGCAGGCAGGAGCGGAGCTGAGGCCAGGAAGGCGCCAGTGGCGTCTCCCAGCCTCGCGCAGCCTGCTCCTTCCAGGGCAGGAAGCCTAGCAGCGAGGCAAGTCTGGGCAAGGCTCGCCCAGGGCAGAGCAGCCTCGCGCCAGCAACTCTGCCAGAACGGGCCTGTGAGCAGAGCTGGAGCTCTGCCGTCCTGGAGGCGCACTCGGCTCCAGCCAAGTAGGGCTTGAGCCAAACGTGGCTGGGCTGCCTCTTCTTCCCTCGAGGAGGCTCGCTTCCCCGCCAGCTGTTCACTCGGCTTCCAGGTGGGGGCGCTCTGCGCCTCCTGCAGGTCTTGGCTCAGGGGCTGCTTGCCCTGAGCTAGGGCTGTGCGCGGGAGCCCAGGCACCCAGGGGAAGGCCCCAACCAGCTGCACACGTCTCTGCTGGGGAGGAGAGCGCTAGGGAAGCTACGTGCGTGAGGCAGCTGCTGGGCGCCCAGGGAGTCAGCCTCCGGGTGTGCGGGGCTGCAGACCCCAGCCAGGGGCCCTGGGAGCCTGGTGCACTCCGTGCGGCGCTGAGCCTGGGCGGCCAAGCAACCGCTGGAGGAGCCCTGCACTGGCCCTTCCCTTCCCTCGCACAGAGCTCTTCCTGCTGGAGCCCTTGGCAGTGTGCAAGCCACCGGCCCCTAAGCCCTCCCCAAGGACGCCTGGGGCCTAGGTGCAAAGGCAATGCAGGAGTGGAGCTGAGGCCAGGAAGGCGCCAGTGGCATCTCCCAGCCTCGCGCAGCCTGCTCCTTCCTGGGCAGGAAGCCTAGCAGCGAGGCAAGTCTGGGCAAGGCTCGCCCAGGGCAGAGCAGCCTCGCGCCAGCAACTCTGCCAGAACGGGCCTCAGAGCAGAGCTGGAGCTCTGCCGTCCTGGAGGCGCACTCGGCTCCAGCCAAGTAGGGCTTGAGCCAAACGAGGCTGGGCTGCCTCCTCTTCCCTCGAGGAGGCTCTCATCCCCGCCAGCTGTTCACTCGGCTTCCAGGTGGGGGCGCTCTGCGCCTCCTGCAGGTCTTGGCTCAGGGGCTGCTTGCCCTGAGCTGGGGCTGTGCGCAGGAGCCCAGGCACGCAGGGGCAGGCCCCAACCAGCTGCACACTTCTGTGCTGGGGAGGAGAGCGCTAGGGAAGCTACGTGTGTGAGGCAGCTGCTGGGCGCCCAGGGAGTCAGCCTCCGGGTGTGCGGGGCTGCAGACCCCAGCCAGGGCCCTGGGAGCCTGGGGCACTCCGTGCGGCGCTGAGCCTAGGCGGCCAAGCAACCGCTGGAGGAGCCCTGCACTGGCCCTTCCCTTCCCTCGCACAGAGCTCTTCCTGCTGGAGCCCTTGGCAGTGTGCAAGCCACCGGCCCCTAAGCCCTCCCCAAGGACGCCTGGGGCCTAGGTGCAAAGGCAAGGCAGGAGCGGAGCTGAGGCCAGGAAGGCGCCAGTGGCGTCTCCCAGCCTCGCGCAGCCTGCTCCTCCCTGGGCAGGAAGCCTAGCAGCGAGGCAAGTCTGGGCAAGGCTCGCCCAGGGCAGAGCAGCTTCGCGCCAGCAACTCTGCCAGAACGGGCCTCTGAGCAGAGCTGGAGCTCTGCCGTCCTGGAGGCGCACTCGGCTCCAGCCAAGTAGGGCTTGAGCCAAACGACGCTGTGCTGCCTCTTCTTCCCTCGAGGAGGCTCGCCTCCCCGCCAGCTTTTCACTCGGCTTCCAGTTGGGGGAGCTCTTCGCCTTATGCAGGTCATGGCTCAGGGGCTGCTTGCCCTGAGCTGGGGCTGTGTGCAGGAGCCCAGGCACGCAGGGGCAGGCCCCAACCAGCTGCACACGTCTCTGCTGGGGAGGAGAGCGCTAGGGAAGCTACGTGTGTGAGGCAGCTGCTGGGCGCCCAGGGAGTCAGCCTCCGGGTGTGCGGGGCTGCAGAACCCAGCCAGGGCCCTGGGAGCCTGGGGCACTCCGTGCGGCGCTGAGTCTGGGCGGCCAAGCAACCGCTGGAGGAGCCCTGCACTGGCCCTTCTCTTCCCTCGCACAGAACTCTTCCTGCTGGAGCCCTTGGCACTCTGCAAGCCACCGGCCCCTAAGCCCTCCCCAAGGACGCCTGGGGCCTAGGTGCAAAGGCAAGGCAGGAGCGGAGCTGAGGCCAGGAAGGCGCCAGTGGCGTCTCCCAGCCTCGCGCAGCCTGCTCCTTCCTGGGCAGGAAGCCTAGCAGCGAGGCAAGTCTGGGCAAGGCTCGCCCAGGGCAGAGCAGCCTCGCGCCAGCAACTCTGCCAGAACGGGCCTCTGAGCAGAGCTGGAGCTCTGCCGTCCTGGAGGCGCACTCGGCTCCAGCCAAGTAGGGCTTGAGCCAAACGAGGCTGGGCTGCCTCTTCTTCCCTCGAGGAGGCTCGCCTCCCCGCCAGCTGTTCACTCGGCTTCCAGGTGGGGGCGCTCTGCGCCTCCTGCAGGTCTTGGCTCAGGGGCTGCTTGCCCTGAGCTGGGGCTGTGCGCGGGAGCCCAGGCACGCAGGGGCAGGCCCCAACCAGCTGCACACTTCTCTGCTGGGGAGGAGAGCGCTAGGGAAGCTACGTGTGTGAGGCAGCTGCTGGTCGCCCAGGGAGTCAGCCTCTGGGTGTGCGGGGCTGCAGACCCAAGCCAGGGGCCCTGGGAGCCTGGGGCACTCCGAACGGCGCTGAGCCTGGGCGGCCAAGTAACCGCTGGAGGAGCCCTGCACTGGCCCTTCCCTTCCCTCGCACAGAGCTCTTCCTGCTGGAGCCCTTGGCAGTGTGCAAGCCACCGGCCCCTAAGCCCTCCCCAAGGACGCCTGGGGCCTAGGTGCAAAGGCAATGCAGGAGTGGAGCTGAGGCCAGGAAGGCGCCAGTGGCATCTCCCAGCCTCGCGCAGCCTGCTCCTTCCTGGGCAGGAAGCCTAGCAGCGAGGCAAGTCTGGGCAAGGCTCGCCCAGGGCAGAGCAGCCTCGCGCCAGCAACTCTGCCAGAACGGGCCTCAGAGCAGAGCTGGAGCTCTGCCGTCCTGGAGGCGCACTCGGCTCCAGCCAAGTAGGGCTTGAGCCAAACGAGGCTGGGCGGCCTCTTCTTCCCTCGAGGAGGCTCGCATCCCCGCCAGCTGTTCACTCGGCTTCCAGGTGGGGGCGCTCTGCGCCTCCTGCAGGTCTTGGCTCAGGGGCTGCTTGCCCTGAGCTGGGGCTGTGCGCAGGAGCCCAGGCACGCAGGGGCAGGCCCCAACCAGCTGCACACGTCTCTGCTGGGGAGGAGAGCGCTAGGGAAGCTACGTGTGTGAGGCAGCTGCTGGGCGCCCAGGGAGTCAGACTCCGGGTGTGCGGGGCTGCAGACCCCAGCCAGGGCCCTGGGAGCCTGGGGCACTCCGTGCGGCGCTGAGCCTGGGCGCCCAAGCAACCGCTGGAGGAGCCCTGCACTGGCCCTTCCCTTCCCTCGCACAGAGCTCTTCCTGCTGGAGCCCTTGGCACTCTGCAAGCCACCGGCCCCTAAGCCCTCCCCAAGGACGCCTGGGGCCTAGGTGCAAAGGCAAGGCAGGAGCGGAGCTGAGGCCAGGAAGGCGCCAGTGGCGTCTCCCAGCCTCGCGCAGCCTGCTCCTTCCTGGGCAGGAAGCCTAGCAGCGAGGCAAGTCTGGGCAAGGCTCGCCCAGGGCAGAGCAGCCTCGCGCCAGCAACTCTGCCAGAACGGGCCTCTGAGCAGAGCTGGAGCTCTGCCGTCCTGGAGGCGCACTCGGCTCCAGCCAAGTAGGGCTTGAGCCAAACGAGGCTGGGCTGCCTCTTCTTCCCTCGAGGAGGCTCGCCTCCCCGCCAGCTGTTCACTCGGCTTCCAGGTGGGGGCGCTCTGCCCCTCCTGCAGGTCTTGGCTCAGGGGCTGCTTGCCCTGAGCTGGGGCTGTGGGCGGGAGCCCAGGCACGCAGGGGCAGGCCCCAACCAGCTGCACACGTCTCTGCTGGGGAGGAGAGCGCTATGGAAGCTACGTGTGTGAGGCAGCTGCTGGGCGCCCAGGGAGTCAGCCTCTGGGTGTGCGGGGCTGCAGACCCAAGCCAGGGGCCCTGGGAGCCTGGGGCACACCGAACGGCGCTGAGCCTGGGCGGCCAAGTAACCGCTGGAGGAGCCCTGCACTGGCCCTTCCCTTCCCTCGCACAGAGCTCTTCCTGCTGGAGCCCTTGGCAGTGTGCAAGCCACCGGCCCCTAAGCCCTCCCCAAGGACGCCTGGGGCCTAGGTGCAAAGGCAATGCAGGAGTGGAGCTGAGGCCAGGAAGGCGCCAGTGGCATCTCCCAGCCTCGCGCAGCCTGCTCCTTCCTGGGCAGGAAGCCTAGCAGCGAGGCAAGTCTGGGCAAGGCTCGCCCAGGGCAGAGCAGCCTCGCGCCAGCAACTCTGCCAGAACGGGCCTCAGAGCAGAGCTGGAGCTCTGCCGTCCTGGAGGCGCACTCGGCTCCAGCCAAGTAGGGCTTGAGCCAAACGAGGCTGGGCGGCCTCTTCTTCCCTCGAGGAGGCTCGCATCCCCGCCAGCTGTTCACTCGGCTTCCAGGTGGGGGCGCTCTGCGCCTCCTGCAGGTCTTGGCTCAGGGGCTGCTTGCCCTGAGCTGGGGCTGTGGGCGGGAGCCCAGGCATGCAGGGGCAGGCCCCAACCAGCTGCACACGTCTCTGCTGGGGAGGAGAGCGCTATGGAAGCTACGTGTGTGAGGCAGCTGCTGGGCGCCCAGGGAGTCAGCCTCCGGGTGTGGGGGGCTGCAGACTCCAGCCAGGGGCCCTGGGAGCCTGGTGCACTCCGTGCGGCGCTGAGCCTGGGCGGCCAAGCAACCGCTGGAGGAGACCTGCACTGGCCCTTCCTTCCCTCGCACAGAGCTCTTCCTGCTGGAGTCCTTGGCAGTGTGCAAGCCACCGGCACCTAAGCCCTCCCCAAGGACGCCTGGGGCCTAGGTGCAAAGGCAGACAGGAGCGGAGCTGAGGCCAGGAAGGCGCCAGTGGCGTCTCCCAGCCTCGCGCAGCCTGCTCCTTCCAGGGCAGGAAGCCTAGCAGCGAGGCAAGTCTGGGCAAGGCTCGCCCAGGGCAGAGCAGCCTCGCGCCAGCAACTCTGCCAGAACGGGCCTCTGAGCAGAGCTGGAGCTCTGCCGTCCTGGAGGCGCACTCGGCTCCAGCCAAGTAGGGCTTGAGCCAAACGTGGCTGGGCTGCCTCTTCTTCCCTCGAGGAGGCTCGCTTCCCCGCCAGCTGTTCACTCGGCTTCCAGGTGGGGGCGCTCTGCGACTCCTGCAGGTCTTGGCTCAGGGGCTGCTTGCCCTGAGCTGGGGCTGTGCGCCGGAGCCCAGGCACCCAGGGGCAGGCCCCAACCAGCTGCACACGTCTCTCTGGGGAGGAGAGCGCTAGGGAAGCTACGTGCGTGAGGCAGCTGCTGGGCGCCCAGGGAGTCAGCCTCCGGGTGTGCGGGGCTGCAGACCCCAGCCAGGGGCCCTGGGAGCCTGGTGCACTCCGTGCGGCGCTGAGCCTGGGCGGCCAAGCAACCGCTGGAGGAGCCCTGCACTGGCCCTTCCCTTCCCTCGCACAGAGCTCTTCCTGCTGGAGCCCTTGGCAGTGTGCAAGCCACCGGCCCCTAAGCCCTCCCCAAGGACGCCTGGGGCCAAGGTGCAAAGGCAAGGCAGGAGCGGAGCTGAGGCCAGGAAGGCGCCAGTGGCGTCTCCCAGCCTCGCGCAGCCTGCTCCTTCCTGGACAGGAAGCCTAGCAGCGAGGCAAGTCTGGGCAAGGCTCGCCCAGGGCAGAGCAGCCTCACGCCAGCAACTCTGCCAGAACGGGCCTCTGAGCAGAGCTGTAGCTCTGCCGTCCTGGAGGCGCTCTCGGCTCCAGCCAAGTAGGGCAGCCAAACGAGGCTGGGCTGCCTCTTCTTCCCTCGAGGAGGCTCGCCTCCCCGCCAGCTGTTCACTCGGCCTCCAGTTGGGGGCGCTCTTCGCCTCCTGCAGGTCTTGGCTCAGGGGCTGCTTGCCCTGAGCTGGGGCTGTGCGCAGGAGCCCAGGCACGCAGGGGCAGGCCCCAACCAGCTGCACACTTCTGTGCTGGGGAGGAGAGCGCTAGGGAAGCTACGTGTGTGAGGCAGCTGCTGGGCGCCCAGGGAGTCAGCCTCCGGGTGTGCGGGGCTGCAGACTCCAGCCAGGGGCCCTGGGAGCCTGGTGCACTCCGTGCGGCGCTGAGCCTGGGCGGCCAAGCAACCGCTGGAGGAGACCTGCACTGGCCCTTCCTTCCCTCGCACAGAGCTCTTCCTGCTGGAGTCCCTGGCAGTGTGCAAGCCACCGGCACCTAAGCCCTCCCCAAGGACGCCTGGGGCCTAGGTGCAAAGGCAGGCAGGAGCGGAGCTGAGGCCAGGAAGGCGCCAGTGGCGTCTCCCAGCCTCGCGCAGCCTGCTCCTTCCAGGGCAGGAAGCCTAGCAGCGAGGCAAGTCTGGGCAAGGCTCGCCCAGGGCAGAGCAGCCTCGCGCCAGCAACTCTGCCAGAACGGGCCTGTGAGCAGAGCTGGAGCTCTGCCGTCCTGGAGGCGCACTCGGCTCCAGCCAAGTAGGGCTTGAGCCAAACGTGGCTGGGCTGCCTCTTCTTCCCTCGAGGAGGCTCGCTTCCCCGCCAGCTGTTCACTCGGCTTCCAGGTGGGGGCGCTCTGCGCCTCCTGCAGGTCTTGGCTCAGGGGCTGCTTGCCCTGAGCTAGGGCTGTGCGCGGGAGCCCAGGCACCCAGGGGAAGGCCCCAACCAGCTGCACACGTCTCTGCTGGGGAGGAGAGCGCTAGGGAAGCTACGTGCGTGAGGCAGCTGCTGGGCGCCCAGGGAGTCAGCCTCCGGGTGTGCGGGGCTGCAGACCCCAGCCAGGGGCCCTGGGAGCCTGGTGCACTCCGTGCGGCGCTGAGCCTGGGCGGCCAAGCAACCGCTGGAGGAGCCCTGCACTGGCCCTTCCCTTCCCTCGCACAGAGCTCTTCCTGCTGGAGCCCTTGGCAGTGTGCAAGCCACCGGCCCCTAAGCCCTCCCCAAGGACGCCTGGGGCCTAGGTGCAAAGGCAATGCAGGAGTGGAGCTGAGGCCAGGAAGGCGCCAGTGGCATCTCCCAGCCTCGCGCAGCCTGCTCCTTCCTGGGCAGGAAGCCTAGCAGCGAGGCAAGTCTGGGCAAGGCTCGCCCAGGGCAGAGCAGCCTCGCGCCAGCAACTCTGCCAGAACGGGCCTCAGAGCAGAGCTGGAGCTCTGCCGTCCTGGAGGCGCACTCGGCTCCAGCCAAGTAGGGCTTGAGCCAAACGAGGCTGGGCTGCCTCCTCTTCCCTCGAGGAGGCTCTCATCCCCGCCAGCTGTTCACTCGGCTTCCAGGTGGGGGCGCTCTGCGCCTCCTGCAGGTCTTGGCTCAGGGGCTGCTTGCCCTGAGCTGGGGCTGTGCGCAGGAGCCCAGGCACGCAGGGGCAGGCCCCAACCAGCTGCACACGTCTCTGCTGGGGAGGAGAGCGCTAGGGAAGCTACGTGTGTGAGGCAGCTGCTGGGCGCCCAGGGAGTCAGACTCCGGGTGTGCGGGGCTGCAGACCCCAGCCAGGGCCCTGGGAGCCTGGGGCACTCCGTGCGGCGCTGAGCCTGGGCGCCCAAGCAACCGCTGGAGGAGCCCTGCACTGGCCCTTCCCTTCCCTCGCACAGAGCTCTTCCTGCTGGAGCCCTTGGCAGTGTGCAAGCCACCGGCCCCTAAGCCCTCCCCAAGGACGCCTGGGGCCTAGGTGCAAAGGCAAGGCAGGAGCGGAGCTGAGGCCAGGAAGGCGCCAGTGGCGTCTCCCAGCCTCGCGCAGCCTGCTCCTTCCTGGGCAGGAAGCCTAGCAGCGAGGCAAGTCTGGGCAAGGCTCGCCCAGGGCAGAGCAGCTTCGCGCCAGCAACTCTGCCAGAACGGGCCTCTGAGCAGAGCTGGAGCTCTGCCGTCCTGGAGGCGAACTCGGCTCCAGCCAAGTAGGGCTTGAGCCAAACGACGCTGTGCTGCCTCTTCTTCCCTCGAGGAGGCTCGCCTCCCCGCCAGCTTTTCACTCGGCTTCCAGTTGGGGGAGCTCTTCGCCTTATGCAGGTCATGGCTCAGGGGCTGCTTGCCCTGAGCTGGGGCTGTGTGCAGGAGCCCAGGCACGCAGGGGCAGGCCCCAACCAGCTGCACACGTCTCTGCTGGGGAGGAGAGCGCTAGGGAAGCTACGTGTGTGAGGCAGCTGCTGGGCGCCCAGGGAGTCAGCCTCCGGGTGTGCGGGGCTGCAGAACCCAGCCAGGGCCCTGGGAGCCTGGGGCACTCCGTGCGGCGCTGAGTCTGGGCGGCCAAGCAACCGCTGGAGGAGCCCTGCACTGGCCCTTCTCTTCCCTCGCACAGAACTCTTCCTGCTGGAGCCCTTGGCACTCTGCAAGCCACCGGCCCCTAAGCCCTCCCCAAGGACGCCTGGGGCCTAGGTGCAAAGGCAAGGCAGGAGCGGAGCTGAGGCCTGGAAGGCGCCAGTGGCGTCTCCCAGCCTCGCGCAGCCTGCTCCTTCCTGGGCAGGAAGCCTAGCAGCGAGGCAAGTCTGGGCAAGGCTCGCCCAGGGCAGAGCAGCCTCGCGCCAGCAACTCTGCCAGAACGGGCCTCTGAGCAGAGCTGGAGCTCTGCCGTCCTGGAGGCGCACTCGGCTCCAGCCAAGTAGGGCTTGAGCCAAACGAGGCTGGGCTGCCTCTTCTTCCCTCGAGGAGGCTCGCCTCCCCGCCAGCTGTTCACTCGGCTTCCAGGTGGGGGCGCTCTGCGCCTCCTGCAGGTCTTGGCTCAGGGGCTGCTTGCCCTGAGCTGGGGCTGTGCGCAGGAGCCCAGGCACGCAGGGGCAGGCCCCAACCAGCTGCACACGTCTCTGCTGGGGAGGAGAGCGCTAGGGAAGCTACGTGTGTGAGGCAGCTGCTGGGCGCCCAGGGAGTCAGACTCCGGGTGTGCGGGGCTGCAGACCCCAGCCAGGGCCCTGGGAGCCTGGGGCACTCCGTGCGGCGCTGAGCCTGGGCGCCCAAGCAACCGCTGGAGGAGCCCTGCACTGGCCCTTCCCTTCCCTCGCACAGAGCTCTTCCTGCTGGAGCCCTTGGCACTCTGCAAGCCACCGGCCCCTAAGCCCTCCCCAAGGACGCCTGGGGCCTAGGTGCAAAGGCAAGGCAGGAGCGGAGCTGAGGCCAGGAAGGCGCCAGTGGCGTCTCCCAGCCTCGCGCAGCCTGCTCCTTCCTGGGCAGGAAGCCTAGCAGCGAGGCAAGTCTGGGCAAGGCTCGCCCAGGGCAGAGCAGCCTCGCGCCAGCAACTCTGCCAGAACGGGCCTCTGAGCAGAGCTGGAGCTCTGCCGTCCTGGAGGCGCACTCGGCTCCAGCCAAGTAGGGCTTGAGCCAAACGAGGCTGGGCTGCCTCTTCTTCCCTCGAGGAGGCTCGCCTCCCCGCCAGCTGTTCACTCGGCTTCCAGGTGGGGGCGCTCTGCCCCTCCTGCAGGTCTTGGCTCAGGGGCTGCTTGCCCTGAGCTGGGGCTGTGGGCGGGAGCCCAGGCACGCAGGGGCAGGCCCCAACCAGCTGCACACGTCTCTGCTGGGGAGGAGAGCGCTATGGAAGCTACGTGTGTGAGGCAGCTGCTGGGCGCCCAGGGAGTCAGCCTCCGGGTGTGCGGGGCTGCAGACTCCAGCCAGGGGCCCTGGGAGCCTGGTGAACTCCGTGCGGCGCTGAGCCTGGGCGGCCAAGCAACCGCTGGAGGAGACCTGCACTGGCCCTTCCTTCCCTCGCACAGAGCTCTTCCTGCTGGAGTCCTTGGCAGTGTGCAAGCCACCGGCACCTAAGCCCTCCCCAAGGACGCCTGGGGCCTAGGTGCAAAGGCAGGCAGGAGCGGAGCTGAGGCCAGGAAGGCGCCAGTGGCGTCTCCCAGCCTCGCGCAGCCTGCTCCTTCCAGGGCAGGAAGCCTAGCAGCGAGGCAAGTCTGGGCAAGGCTCGCCCAGGGCAGAGCAGCCTCGCGCCAGCAACTCTGCCAGAACGGGCCTGTGAGCAGAGCTGGAGCTCTGCCGTCCTGGAGGCGCACTCGGCTCCAGCCAAGTAGGGCTTGAGCCAAACGTGGCTGGGCTGCCTCTTCTTCCCTCGAGGAGGCTCGCTTCCCCGCCAGCTGTTCACTCGGCTTCCAGGTGGGGGCGCTCTGCGCCTCCTGCAGGTCTTGGCTCAGGGGCTGCTTGCCCTGAGCTAGGGCTGTGCGCGGGAGCCCAGGCACCCAGGGGAAGGCCCCAACCAGCTGCACACGTCTCTGCTGGGGAGGAGAGCGCTAGGGAAGCTACGTGTGTGAGGCAGCTGCTGGGCGCCCAGGGAGTCAGCCTCCGGGTGTGCGGGGCTGCAGACCCCAGCCAGGGCCCTGGGAGCCTGGGGCACTCCGTGCGGCGCTGAGCCTGGGCGCCCAAGCAACCGCTGGAGGAGCCCTGCACTGGCCCTTCCCTTCCCTCGCACAGAGCTCTTCCTGCTGGAGCCCTTGGCACTCTGCAAGCCACCGGCCCCTAAGCCCTCCCCAAGGACGCCTGGGGCCTAGGTGCAAAGGCAAGGCAGGAGCGGAGCTGAGGCCAGGAAGGCGCCAGTGGCGTCTCCCAGCCTCGCGCAGCCTGCTCCTTCCTGGGCAGGAAGCCTAGCAGCGAGGCAAGTCTGGGCAAGGCTCGCCCAGGGCAGAGCAGCCTCGCGCCAGCAACTCTGCCAGAACGGGCCTCTGAGCAGAGCTGGAGCTCTGCCGTCCTGGAGGCGCACTCGGCTCCAGCCAAGTAGGGCTTGAGCCAAACGAGGCTGGGCTGCCTCTTCTTCCCTCGAGGAGGCTCGCCTCCCCGCCAGCTGTTCACTCGGCTTCCAGGTGGGGGCGCTCTGCCCCTCCTGCAGGTCTTGGCTCAGGGGCTGCTTGCCCTGAGCTGGGGCTGTGGGCGGGAGCCCAGGCACGCAGGGGCAGGCCCCAACCAGCTGCACACGTCTCTGCTGGGGAGGAGAGCGCTATGGAAGCTACGTGTGTGAGGCAGCTGCTGGGCGCCCAGGGAGTCAGCCTCCGGGTGTGCGGGGCTGCAGACTCCAGCCAGGGGCCCTGGGAGCCTGGTGCACTCCGTGCGGCGCTGAGCCTGGGCGGCCAAGCAACCGCTGGAGGAGACCTGCACTGGCCCTTCCTTCCCTCGCACAGAGCTCTTCCTGCTGGAGTCCTTGGCAGTGTGCAAGCCACCGGCACCTAAGCCCTCCCCAAGGACGCCTGGGGCCTAGGTGCAAAGGCAGGCAGGAGCGGAGCTGAGGCCAGGAAGGCGCCAGTGGCGTCTCCCAGCCTCGCGCAGCCTGCTCCTTCCAGGGCAGGAAGCCTAGCAGCGAGGCAAGTCTGGGCAAGGCTCGCCCAGGGCAGAGCAGCCTCGCGCCAGCAACTCTGCCAGAACGGGCCTGTGAGCAGAGCTGGAGCTCTGCCGTCCTGGAGGCGCACTCGGCTCCAGCCAAGTAGGGCTTGAGCCAAACGTGGCTGGGCTGCCTCTTCTTCCCTCGAGGAGGCTCGCTTCCCCGCCAGCTGTTCACTCGGCTTCCAGGTGGGGGCGCTCTGCGCCTCCTGCAGGTCTTGGCTCAGGGGCTGCTTGCCCTGAGCTAGGGCTGTGCGCGGGAGCCCAGGCACCCAGGGGAAGGCCCCAACCAGCTGCACACGTCTCTGCTGGGGAGGAGAGCGCTAGGGAAGCTACGTGCGTGAGGCAGCTGCTGGGCGCCCAGGGAGTCAGCCTCCGGGTGTGCGGGGCTGCAGACCCCAGCCAGGGGCCCTGGGAGCCTGGTGCACTCCGTGCGGCGCTGAGCCTGGGCGGCCAAGCAACCGCTGGAGGAGCCCTGCACTGGCCCTTCCCTTCCCTCGCACAGAGCTCTTCCTGCTGGAGCCCTTGGCAGTGTGCAAGCCACCGGCCCCTAAGCCCTCCCCAAGGACGCCTGGGGCCTAGGTGCAAAGGCAATGCAGGAGTGGAGCTGAGGCCAGGAAGGCGCCAGTGGCATCTCCCAGCCTCGCGCAGCCTGCTCCTTCCTGGGCAGGAAGCCTAGCAGCGAGGCAAGTCTGGGCAAGGCTCGCCCAGGGCAGAGCAGCCTCGCGCCAGCAACTCTGCCAGAACGGGCCTCAGAGCAGAGCTGGAGCTCTGCCGTCCTGGAGGCGCACTCGGCTCCAGCCAAGTAGGGCTTGAGCCAAACGAGGCTGGGCGGCCTCTTCTTCCCTCGAGGAAGCTCTCATCCCCGCCAGCTGTTCACTCGGCTTCCAGGTGGGGGCGCTCTGCGCCTCCTGCAGGTCTTGGCTCAGGGGCTGCTTGCCCTGAGCTGGGGCTGTGCGCAGGAGCCCAGGCACGCAGGGGCAGGCCCCAACCAGCTGCACACGTCTCTGCTGGGGAGGAGAGCGCTAGGGAAGCTACGTGTGTGAGGCAGCTGCTGGGCGCCCAGGGAGTCAGACTCCGGGTGTGCGGGGCTGCAGACCCCAGCCAGGGCCCTGGGAGCCTGGGGCACTCCGTGCGGCGCTGAGCCTGGGCGCCCAAGCAACCGCTGGAGGAGCCCTGCACTGGCCCTTCCCTTCCCTCGCACAGAGCTCTTCCTGCTGGAGCCCTTGGCAGTGTGCAAGCCACCGGCCCCTAAGCCCTCCCCAAGGACGCCTGGGGCCTAGGTGCAAAGGCAAGGCAGGAGCGGAGCTGAGGCCAGGAAGGCGCCAGTGGCGTCTCCCAGCCTCGCGCAGCCTGCTCCTTCCTGGGCAGGAAGCCTAGCAGCGAGGCAAGTCTGGGCAAGGCTCGCCCAGGGCAGAGCAGCTTCGCGCCAGCAACTCTGCCAGAACGGGCCTCTGAGCAGAGCTGGAGCTCTGCCGTCCTGGAGGCGAACTCGGCTCCAGCCAAGTAGGGCTTGAGCCAAACGACGCTGTGCTGCCTCTTCTTCCCTCGAGGAGGCTCGCCTCCCCGCCAGCTTTTCACTCGGCTTCCAGTTGGGGGAGCTCTTCGCCTTATGCAGGTCATGGCTCAGGGGCTGCTTGCCCTGAGCTGGGGCTGTGGGCGGGAGCCCAGGCACGCAGGGGCAGGCCCCAACCAGCTGCACACGTCTCTGCTGGGGAGGAGAGCGCTAGGGAAGCTACGTGTGTGAGGCAGCTGCTGGGCGCCCAGGGAGTCAGCCTCCGGGTGTGCGGGGCTGCAGACTCCAGCCAGGGGCCCTGGGAGCCTGGTGCACTCCGTGCGGCGCTGAGCCTGGGCGGCCAAGCAACCGCTGGAGGAGACCTGCACTGGCCCTTCCTTCCCTCGCACAGAGCTCTTCCTGCTGGAGTCCTTGGCAGTGTGCAAGCCACCGGCACCTAAGCCCTCCCCAAGGACGCCTGGGGCCTAGGTGCAAAGGCAGGCAGGAGCGGAGCTGAGGCCAGGAAGGCGCCAGTGGCGTCTCCCAGCCTCGCGCAGCCTGCTCCTTCCAGGGCAGGAAGCCTAGCAGCGAGGCAAGTCTGGGCAAGGCTCGCCCAGGGCAGAGCAGCCTCGCGCCAGCAACTCTGCCAGAACGGGCCTGTGAGCAGAGCTGGAGCTCTGCCGTCCTGGAGGCGCACTCGGCTCCAGCCAAGTAGGGCTTGAGCCAAACGTGGCTGGGCTGCCTCTTCTTCCCTCGAGGAGGCTCGCTTCCCCGCCAGCTGTTCACTCGGCTTCCAGGTGGGGGCGCTCTGCGCCTCCTGCAGGTCTTGGCTCAGGGGCTGCTTGCCCTGAGCTAGGGCTGTGCGCGGGAGCCCAGGCACCCAGGGGAAGGCCCCAACCAGCTGCACACGTCTCTGCTGGGGAGGAGAGCGCTAGGGAAGCTACGTGCGTGAGGCAGCTGCTGGGCGCCCAGGGAGTCAGACTCCGGGTGTGCGGGGCTGCAGACCCCAGCCAGGGCCCTGGGAGCCTGGGGCACTCCGTGCGGCGCTGAGCCTGGGCGCCCAAGCAACCGCTGGAGGAGCCCTGCACTGGCCCTTCCCTTCCCTCGCACAGAGCTCTTCCTGCTGGAGCCCTTGGCACTCTGCAAGCCACCGGCCCCTAAGCCCTCCCCAAGGACGCCTGGGGCCTAGGTGCAAAGGCAAGGCAGGAGCGGAGCTGAGGCCAGGAAGGCGCCAGTGGCGTCTCCCAGCCTCGCGCAGCCTGCTCCTTCCTGGGCAGGAAGCCTAGCAGCGAGGCAACTCTGGGCAAGGCTCGCCCAGGGCAGAGCAGCCTCGCGCCAGCAACTCTGCCAGAACGGGCCTCTGAGCAGAGCTGGAGCTCTGCTGTCCTGGAGGCGCACTCGGCTCCAGCCAAGTAGGGCTTGAGCCAAACGAGGCTGGGCTGCCTCTTCTTCCCTCGAGGAGGCTCGCCTCCCCGCCAGCTGTTCACTCGGCTTCCAGGTGGGGGCGCTCTGCCCCTCCTGCAGGTCTTGGCTCAGGGGCTGCTTGCCCTGAGCTGGGGCTGTGGGCGGGAGCCCAGGCACGCAGGGGCAGGCCCCAACCAGCTGCACACGTCTCTGCTGGGGAGGAGAGCGCTATGGAAGCTACGTGTGTGAGGCAGCTGCTGGGCGCCCAGGGAGTCAGCCTCCGGGTGTGCGGGGCTGCAGACTCCAGCCAGGGACCCTGGGAGCCTGGTGCACTCCGTGCGGCGCTGAGCCTGGGCGGCCAAGCAACCGCTGGAGGAGCCCTGCACTGGCCCTTCCTTCCCTCGCACAGAGCTCTTCCTGCTGGAGTCCTTGGCAGTGTGCAAGCCACCGGCACCTAAGCCCTCCCCAAGGACGCCTGGGGCCTAGGTGCAAAGGCAGGCAGGAGCGGAGCTGAGGCCAGGAAGGCGCCAGTGGCGTCTCCCAGCCTCGCGCAGCCTGCTCCTTCCAGGGCAGGAAGCCTAGCAGCGAGGCAAGTCTGGGCAAGGCTCGCCCAGGGCAGAGCAGCCTCGCGCCAGCAACTCTGCCAGAACGGGCCTGTGAGCAGAGCTGGAGCTCTGCCGTCCTGGAGGCGCACTCGGCTCCAGCCAAGTAGGGCTTGAGCCAAACGTGGCTGGGCTGCCTCTTCTTCCCTCGAGGAGGCTCGCTTCCCCGCCAGCTGTTCACTCGGCTTCCAGGTGGGGGCGCTCTGCGCCTCCTGCAGGTCTTGGCTCAGGGGCTGCTTGCCCTGAGCTAGGGCTGTGCGCGGGAGCCCAGGCACCCAGGGGAAGGCCCCAACCAGCTGCACACGTCTCTGCTGGGGAGGAGCGCGCTAGGGAAGCTACGTGCGTGAGGCAGCTGCTGGGCGCCCAGGGAGTCAGCCTCCGGGTGTGCGGGGCTGCAGACCCCAGCCAGGGGCCCTGGGAGCCTGGTGCACTCCGTGCGGCGCTGAGCCTGGGCGGCCAAGCAACCGCTGGAGGAGCCCTGCACTGGCCCTTCCCTTCCCTCGCACAGAGCTCTTCCTGCTGGAGCCCTTGGCAGTGTGCAAGCCACCGGCCCCTAAGCCCTCGCCAAGGACGCCTGGGGCCAAGGTGCAAAGGCAAGGCAGGAGCGGAGCTGAGGCCAGGAAGGCGCCAGTGGCGTCTCCCAGCCTCGCGCAGCCTGCTCCTTCCTGGGCAGGAAGCCTAGCAGCGAGGCAAGTCTGGGCAAGGCTCGCCCAGGGCAGAGCAGCCTCGCGCCAGCAACTCTGCCAGAACGGGCCTCTGAGCAGAGCTGGAGCTCTGCCGTCCTGGAGGCGCACTCGGCTCCAGCCAAGTAGGGCTTGAGCCAAACGAGGCTGGGCTGCCTCTTCTTCCCTCGAGGAGGCTCGCCTCCCCGCCAGCTGTTCACTCGGCTTAAGGGGGGGGCGCTCTGCGCCTCCTGCAGGTCTTGGCTCAGGGGCTTCTTGCCTTGAGCTGGGGCTGTGGGCGGGAGCCCAGGCACGCAGGGGCAGGCCCCAACCAGCTGCACACGTCTCTGCTGGGGAGGAGAGCGCTATGGAAGCTACGTGTGTGAGGCAGCTGCTGGGCGCCCAGGGAGTCAGCCTCCGGGTGTGCGGGCCTGCAGACTCCAGCCAGGGGCCCTGGGAGCCTGGTGCACTCCGTGCGGCGCTGAGCCTGGGCGGCCAAGCAACCGCTGGAGGAGCCCTGCACTGGGCCTTCCCTTCCCTCGCACAGAGCTCTTCCTGCTGGAGCCCTTGGCAGTGTGCAAGCCACCGGCCCCTAAGCCCTCCCCAAGGACGCTTGGGGCCTAGGTGCAAAGGCAAGGCAGGAGCGGAGCTGAGGCCAGGAAGGCGCCAGTGGCGTCTCCCAGCCTCGCGCAGCCTGCTCCTTCTTGGGCAGGAAGCCTAGCAGCGAGGCAAGTCTGGGCAAGGCTCGCCCAGGGCAGAGCAGCCTCGCGCCAGCAACTCTGCCAGAACGGGCCTCTGAGCAGAGCGGGAGCTCTGCCGTCCTGGAGGCGCACTCGGCTCCAGCCAAGTAGGGCTTGAGCCAAACGACGCCGTGCTGCCTCTTCTTCCCTCGAAGAGGCTCGACTCCCCTCCAGCTGTTCCCTCGGCTTCCAGTTGGGGGCGCTCTTCGCCTCCTGCAGGTCTTGGCTCAGGGGTTGCTTGCCCTGAGCTGGGGCTGTGCGCAGGAGCCCAGGCATGCAGGGGCAGGCCCCAACCAGCTGCACACGTCTGTGCTGGGGAGGAGAGCGCTAGGGAAGCTCCGTGTGTGAGGCAGCTGCTGGGCGCCCAGGGAGTCAGCCTCCGGGTGTGCGGGGCTGCAGACCCCAGCCAGGGCCCTGGGAGCCTGGGGCACTCCGTGCGGCGCTGAGCCTGGGCGGCCAAGCAACCGCTGGAAGAGCCCTGCACTTGCCCTTCCCTTCCCTCGCACAGAGCTCTTCCTGCTGGAGCCCTTGGCAGTGTGCAAGCCACCGGCCCCTAAGCCCTCCCCAAGGACGCCTGGGGCCTAGGTGCAAAGGCAAGGCAGGAGCGGAGCTGAGGCCAGGAAGGCGCCAGTGGCGTCTCCCAGCCTCGCGCAGCCTGCTCCTTCCTGGGCAGGAAGCCTAGCAGCGAGGCAAGTCTGGGCAAGGCTCGCCCAGGGCAGAGCAGCTTCGCGCCAGCAACTCTGCCAGAACGGGCCTCTGAGCAGAGCTGGAGCTCTGCCGTCCTGGAGGTGCACTCGGTTCCAGCCAAGTAGGGCTTGAGCTAAACGAGGCTGGGCTGCCTCTTCTTCCCTCGAGGAGGCTCGCCTCCCCGCCAGCTGTTCACTCAGCTTCCAGGTGGGGGCGCTCTGCGCCTCCTGCAGGTCTTGGCTCAGGGGCTGCTTGCCCTGAGCTGGGGCTGTGCGCGGGAGCCCAGGCACCCAGGGGCAGGCCCCAACCAGCTGCACACGTCTCTGCTGGGGAGGAGAGCGCTAGGGAAGCTACGTGTGTGAGGCAGCTGCTGGGCGCCCAGGGAGTCAGCCTCCGGGTGTGCGGGGCTGCAGACCCCAGCCAGGGCCCTGGGAGCCTGGGGCACTCCGTGCAACGCTGAGTCTGGTCGGCCAAGCAACCGATGGAGGAGCCCTGCACTGGCCCTTCCCTTCCCTCGCACAGAGCTCTTCCTGCTGGAGCCCTTGGCAGTGTGCAAGCCACCGGCCCCTAAGCCCTCCGCAAGGACGCCTGGGGCCCAGGTGCAAAGGCAAGGCAGGAGCGGAGCTGAGGCCAGGAAGGCGCCAGTGGCGTCTCCCAGCCTCGCGCAGCCTGCTCCTTCCTGGGCAGGAAGCCTAGCAGCGAGGCAAGTCTGGGCAAGGCTCGCCCAGGGCAGAGCAGCCTCGCGCCAGCAACTCTGCCAGAACGGGCCTCTGAGCAGAGCTGGAGCTCTGCCGTCCTGGAGGCGCACTCGGCTCCAGCCAAGTAGGGCTTGAGCCAAACGAGGCTGGGCTGCCTCTTCTTCCCTCGAGGAGGCTCGCCTCCCCGCCAGCTGTTCACTCGGCTTCCAGGTGGGGGCGCTCTGCGCCTCCTGCAGGTCTTGGCTCAGGGGCTGCTTGCCCTGAGCTGGGGCTGTGGGCGGGAGCCCAGGCACGCAGGGGCAGGCCCCAACTAGCTGCACACGTCTCTGCTGGGGAGGAGAGCGCTAGGGAAGCTACGTGTGTGAGGCAGCTGCTGGACTCCCAGGGAGTCAGCCTCCGGGTGTGCGGGGCTGCAGACCCCAGCCAGGGGCCCTGGGAGCCTGGTGCACTCCGTGCGGCGCTGAGCCTGGGCGGCCAAGCAACCGCTGGAGGAGCCCTGCACTGGCCCTTCCCTTCCCTCGCACAGAGCTCTTCCTGCTGGAGCCCTTGGCAGTGTGCAAGCCACCGGCCCCTAAGCCCTCCGCAAGGACGCCTGGGGCCTAGGTGCAAAGGCAAGGCAGGAGCGGAGCTGAGGCCAGGAAGGCGCCAGTGGCGTCTCCCAGCCTCGCGCAGCCTGCTCCTTCCTGGGCAGGAAGCCTAGCAGCGAGGCAAGTCTGGGCAAGGCTCGCCCAGGGCAGAGCAGCCTCGCGCCAGCAACTCTGCCAGAACGGGCCTCTGAGCAGAGCTGGAGCTCTGCCGTCCTGGAGGCGCACTCGGCTCCAGCCAAGTAGGGCTTGAGCCAAACGAGGCTGGGCTGCCTCTTCTTCCCTCGAGGAGGCTCGCCTCCCCGCCAGCTGTTCACTCGGCTTCCAGGTGGGGGCGCTCTGCGCCTCCTGCAGGTCTTGGCTCAGGGGCTGCTTGCCCTGAGCTGGGGCTGTGGGCGGGAGCCCAGGCACGCAGGGGCAGGCCCCAACCAGCTGCACACGTCTCTGCTGGGGAGGAGAGCGTTAGGGAGGCTACGTGTGTGAGGCAGCTGCTGGGCGCCCAGGGAGTCAGCCTCCGGGTGTGCGGGGCTGCAGACCCAAGCCAGGGGCCCTGGGAGCCTTGGGCACTCCGAGCGGCGCTGAGTCTGGGCGGCCAAGCAACCGCTGGAGGAGCCCTGCACTGGCCCTTCCCTTCCCTCGCACAGAGCTCTTCCTGCTGGATCCCTTGGCAGTGTGCAAGCCACCGGCCCCTAAGCCCTCCCCAAGGACGCCTGGGGCCTAGGTGCAAAGGCAAGGCAGGAGCGGAGCTGAGGCCAGGAAGGCGCCAGTGGCGTATCCCAGCCTCGCGCAGCCTGCTCCTTCCTGGGCAGGAAGCCTAGCAGCGAGGCAAGTCTGGGCAAGGCTCGCCCAGGGCAGAGCAGCCTCGCGCCAGCAACTCTGCCAGAACGGGCCTCTGAGCAGAGCTGGAGCTCTGCCGTCCTGGAGGCGCACTCTGTTCCAGCCAAGTAGGGCTTGAGCCAAACGAGGCTGGGCTGCCTCTTCTTCCCTCGAGGAGGATCGCCTCCCCGCCAGCTGTTCACTCGGCTTCCAGGTGGGGGCGCTCTGCGCCTCCTGCAGGTCTTGGTTCAGGGGCTGCTTGCCCTGAGCTGGGGCTGTGGGCGGGAGCCCAGGCACGCAGGGGCAGGCCCCAACCAGCTGCACACGTCTCTGCTGGGGAGGAGAGCGCTAGGGAAGCTACGTGTGTGAGGCAGCTGCTGGGCGCCCAGGGAGTCAGCCTCCGGGTGTGGGGGGCTGCAGACCCCAGCCAGGGGCCCTGGGAGCCTGGTGCACTCCGTGCGGCGCTGAGCCTGGGAGGCCAAGCAACCACTGGAGGAGCCATGCACTGGCCCTTCCCTTCCCTCGCACAGAGCTCTTCCTGCTGGAGCCCTTGGCAGTGTGCAAGCCACCGGCCCCTAAGCCCTCCCCAAGGACGCCGGGGCCTAGGTGCAAAGGCAAGGCAGGAGCGGAGCTGAGGCCAGGAAGACGCCAGTGGCGTCTCCCAGCCTCGCGCAGCCTGCTCCTTCCTGGGCAGGAAGCCTAGCATCGAGGCAAGTCTGGGCAAGGCTCGCCCAGGGCAGAGCAGCGTCGCGCCAGCAACTCTGCCAGATCGGGCCTCTGAGCAGAGCTGGAGCTCTGCCGTCCTGGAGGCGCACTCGGCTCCAGCCAAGTAGGGCTTGAGCCAAACGAGGCTGGGCTGCCTCTTCTTCCCTCGAGGAGGCTCGCCTCCCCGCCAGCTGTTCACTCGGCTTCCAGGTGGGGGCGCTCTGCGCCTCCTGCAGGTCTTGGCTCAGGGGCTGCTTGCCCTGAGCTGGGGCTGTGGGCGGGAGCCCAGGCACGCAGGGGCAGGCCCCAACCAGCTGCACACGTCTCTGCTGGGGAGGAGAGCGCTAGGGAAGCTACGTGTGTGAGGCAGCTGCTGGGCGCCCAGGGAGTCAGCCTCCGGGTGTGCGGGGCTGCAGACCCCAGCCAGGGGCCCTGGGAGCCTGGTGCACTCCGTGCGGCGCTGAGCCTGGGCGGCCAAGCAACCGCTGGAGGAGCCCTGCACTGGCCCTTCCCTTCCCTCGCACAGAGCTCTTCCTGCTGGAGCCCTTGGCAGTGTGCAAACCTCCGGCCCCTAAGCCTTCCACAAGGACGCCTGGGGCCTAGGTGCAAAAGCAAGGCAGGAGCGGAGCTGAGGCCAGGAAGGCGCCAGTGGCGTCTCCCAGCCTCGCGCAGCCTGCTCCTTCCAGGGCAGGAAGCCTAGCAGCGAGGCAAGTCTGGGCAAGGCTCGCCCAGGGCAGAGAAGCCTCACGCCAGCAACTCTGCCAGAACGGGCCTCTGAGCAGAGCTGAAGCTCTGCCGTCCTGGAGGCGCACTCGGCTCCAGCCAAGTAGGGCTTGAGCCAAACGAGGCTGGGCTGCCTCTTCTTCCCTCGAGGAGGCTCACCTCCCCGCCAGCTGTTCACTCGGCTTCCAGGTGGGGGCGCTCTGCGCCTCCTGCAGGTCTTGGCTCAGGGGCTGCTTGCCCTGAGCTGGGGCTGTGCGCGGGAGCCCAGGCACGCAGGGGCAGGCCCCAACCAGCTGCACACGTCTCTGCTGGGGAGGAGAGCGCTAGGGAAGCTACGTGTGTGAGGCAGCTGCTGGGCGCCCAGGGAGTCAGCCTCCGGGTGTGCGGGGCTGCAGACCCCAGCCAGGGGCCCTGGGAGCCTGGTGCACTCCGTGCGGCGCTGAGCCTGGGCGGCCAAGCAACCGCTGGAGGAGCCCAGCACTGGCCCTTCCCTTCCCTCGCACAGAGCTCTTCCTGCTGGAGTCCTTGGCAGTGTGCAAGCCACCGGCCCCTAAGCCCTCCCCAAGGACGCCTGGGGCCTAGGTGCAAGGGCAAGGCAGGAGCGGAGCTGAGGCCAGGAAGGCGCCAGTGGCGTCTCCCAGCCTCGCGCAGCCTGCTCCTTCCTGGGCAGGAAGCCTAGCAGCGAGGCAAGTCTGGGCAAGGCTCGCCCAGGGCAGAGCAGCCTCGCGCCAGCAACTCTGCCAGAACGGGCCTCTGAGCAGAGCTGGAGCTCTGCCGTCCTGGAGGCGCACTCGGCTCCAGCCAAGTAGGGCTTGAGCCAAACGAGGCTGGGCTGCCTCTTCTTCCCTCGAGGAGGCTCGCCTCCCCGCCAGCTGTTCACTCGGCTTCCAGGTGGGGGCGCTCTGCGCCTCCTGCAGGTCTTGGCTCAGGGGCTGCTTGCCCTGAGCTGGGGCTGTGCGCGGGAGCCCAGGCACGCAGGGGCAGGCCCCAACCAGCTGCACACGTCTCTGCTGGGGAGGAGAGCGCTAGGGAAGCTACGTGTGTGAGGCAGCTGCTGGGCGCCCAGGGAGTCAGCCTCCGGGTGTGCGGGGCTGCAGACCCCAGCCAGGGGCCCTGGGAGCCTGGTGCACTCCGTGCGGCGCTGAGCCTTGGCGGCCAAGCAACCGCTGGAGGAGCCCTGCACTGGCCCTTCCCTTCCCTCGCACAGAGCTCTTCCTGCTGGAGCCCTTGGCAGTGTCCAAGCCACCGGCCCCTAAGCCCTCCCCAAGGACGCCTGAGGCCTAGGTTCAAAGGCAAGGCAGGAGCGGAGCTGAGGCCAGGAAGGCGCCAGTGGCGTCTCCCAGCCTCGCGCAGCCTGCTCCTTCCTGGGCAGGAAGCCTAGCAGCGAGGCAAGTCTGGGCAAGGCTCGCCCAGGGCAGAGCAGCCTCGCGCCAGCAACTCTGCCAGAACGGGCCTCTGAGCAGAGCTGGAGCTCTGCCGTCCTGGAGGCGCACTCGGCTCCAGCCAAGTAGGGCTTGAGCCAAACGAGGCTGGGCTGCCTCTTCTTCCCTCGAGGAGGCTCGCCTCCCCGCCAGCTGTTCACTCGGCTTCCAGGTGGGGGCGCTCTGCGCCTCCTGCAGGTCTTGGCTCAGGGGCTTCTTGCCCTGAGCTGGGGCTGTGGGGGGGAGCCCAGGCACGCAGGGGCAGGCCCCAACCAGCTGCACACGTCTCTGCTGGGGAGGAGAGCGCTATGGAAGCTACGTGTGTGAGGCAGCTGCTGGGCGCCCAGGGAGTCAGCCTCCGGGTGTGCGGGGCTGCAGACTCCAGCCAGGGACCCTGGGAGCCTGGTGCACTCCGTGCGGCGCTGAGCCTGGGCGGCCAAGCAACCGCTGGAGGAGACCTGCACTGGCCCTTCCTTCCCTCGCACAGAGCTCTTCCTGCTGGAGCCCTTGGCAGTGTGCAAGCCACCGGCCCCTAAGCCCTCCCCAAGGAAGCCTGGGGCCTAGGTGCAAAGGCAAGGCAGGAGCGGAGCTGAGACCAGGAAGGCGCCAGTGGCGTCTCCCAGCCTCGCGCAGCCTGCTCCTTCCTGGGCAGGAAGCCTAGCAGCGAGGCAAGTCTGGGCAAGGCTCGCCAGGGCAGAGCAGCCTCGCGCCAGCAACTCTGCCAGATCGGGCCTTTGAGCAGAGCTGGAGCTCTGCCGTCCTGGAGGCGCACTCGGCTCCAGCCAAGTAGGGCTTGAGCCAAACGAGGCTGGGCTGCCTCTTCTTCCCTCGAGGAGGCTCGCCTCCCCGCCAGCTGTTCACTCGGCTTCCAGGTGGGGGCGCCCTGCGCCTCCTGCAGGTCTTGGCTCAGGGGCTGCTTGCCCTGAGCTGGGGCTGTGGGCGGGAGCCCAGGCACGCAGGGGCAGGCCCCAACCAGCTGCACACGTCTCTGCTGGGGAGGAGAGCGCTATGGAAGCTACGTGTGTGAGGCAGCTGCTGGGCGCCCAGGGAGTCAGCCTCCGGGTGTGCGGGGCTGCAGACCCCAACCAGGGGCCCTGGGAGCCTGGGGCACTCCGTGCGGCGTTGAGCCTGGGCGGCCAAGCAACCACTGGAGGAGCCCTGCACTGGCCCTTCCCTTCCCTCGCACAGAGCTCTTCCTGCTGGAGTCCTTGGCAGTGTGCAAGCCACCGGCCCCTAAGCCCTCCCCAAGGACGCCTGGGGCCTAGGTGCAAAGGCAAGGCAGGAGCGGAGCTGAGGCCAGGAAGGCGCCAGTGGCGTCTCCCAGCCTCGCGCAGCCTGCTCCTTCCTGGGCAGGAAGCCTAGCAGCGAGGCAAGTCTGGGCAAGGCTCGCCCAGGGCAGAGCAGCCTCGCGCCAGCAACTCTGCCAGATCGGGCCTCTGAGCAGAGCTGGAGCTCTGCCGTCCTGGAGGCGCACTCGGCTCCAGCCAAGTAGGGCTTGAGCCAAACGAGGCTGGGCTGCCTCTTCTTCCCTCGAGGAAGCTCGCCTCCCCGCCAGCTGTTCACTCGGCTTCCATGTGGAGGCGCTCTGCGCCTCCTGCAGGTCTTGGTTCAGGGGCTGCTTGCCCTGAGCTGGGGCTGTGGGCGGGAGCCAAGGCACGCAGGGGCAGGCCCCAACCAGCTGCACACGTCTCTGCTGGGGAGGAGAGCGCTAGGGAAGCTACGTGTGTGAGGCAGCTGCTGGGCGCCCAGGGAGTCAGCCTCTGGGTGTGCGGGGCTGCAGACCCCAGCCAGGGGCCCTGGGAGCCTGGTGCACTCCGTGCGGCGCTGAGCCTGGGCGGCCAAGCAACCGCTGGAGAAGCCCTGCACTGGCCCTTCCCTTCCCTCGCACAGAGCTCTTCCTGCTGGATCCCTTGGCAGTGTGCAAGCCACCGGCCCCTAAGCCCTCCCCAAGGACGCCTGGGGCCTAGGTGCAAAGGCAAGGCAGGAGCGGAGCTGAGGCCAGGAAGGCGCCAGTGGCGTATCCCAGCCTCGCGCAGCCTGCTCCTTCCTGGACAGGAAGCCTAGCAGCGAGGCAAGTCTGGGCAAGGCTCGCCCAGGGCAGAGCAGCCTCGCGCCAGCAACTCTGCCAGAACGGGCCTCTGAGCAGAGCTGGAGCTCTGCCGTCCTGGAGGCGCACTCGGCTCCAGCCAAGTAGGGCTTGAGCCAAACGAGGCTGGGCTGCCTCTTCGTCCCTCGAGGAGGCTCGCCTCCCCGCCAGCTGTTCACTCGGCTTCCAGGTGGGGGCGCCCTGCGCCTCCTGCAGGTCTTGGCTCAGGGGCTGCTTGCCCTGAGCTGGGTCTGTGGGCGGGAGCCCAGGCACGCAGGGGCAGGCCCCAACCAGCTACACGCGTCTCTGCTGGGGAGGAGAGCGCTAGGGAAGCTACGTGTGTGAGGCAGCTGCTGGGCGCCCAGGGAGTCAGCCTCCGGGTGTGCGGGGCTGCAGACCCCAACCAGGGGCCCTGGGAGCCTGGGGCACTCCGTGCGGCGTTGAGCCTGGGCGGCCAAGCAACCACTGGAGGAGCCCTGCACTGGCCCTTCCCTTCCCTCGCACAGAGCTCTTCCTGCTGGAGTCCTTGGCAGTGTGCAAGCCACCGGCCCCTAAGCCCTCCCCAAGGACGCCTGGGGCCTAGGTGCAAAGGCAAGGCAGGAGCGGAGCTGAGGCCAGGAAGGCGCCAGTGGCGTCTCCCAGCCTCGCGCAGCCTGCTCCTTCCTGGGCAGGAAGCCTAGCAGCGAGGCAAGTCTGGGCAAGGCTCGCCCAGGGCAGAGCATCCTCGCGCCAGCAACTCTGCCAGATCGGGCCTCTGAGCAGAGCTGGAGCTCTGCCGTCCTGGAGGCGCACTCGGCTCCAGCCAAGTAGGGCTTGAGCCAAACGAGGCTGGGCTGCCTCTTCTTCCCTCGAGGAAGCTCGCCTCCCCGCCAGCTGTTCACTCGGCTTCCAGGTGGGGGCGCTCTGCGCCTCCTGCAGGTCTTGGCTCAGGGGCTGCTTGCCCTGAGCTGGGGCTGTGGGCGGGAGCCAAGGCACGCAGGGGCAGGCCCCAACCAGCTGCACACGTCTCTGCTGGGGAGGAGAGCGCTAGGGAAGCTACGTGTGTGAGGCAGCTGCTGGGCGCCCAGGGAGTCAGCCTCTGGGTGTGCGGGGCTGCAGACCCCAGCCAGGGGCCCTGGGAGCCTGGTGCACTCCGTGCGGCGCTGAGCCTGGGCGGCCAAGCAACCGCTGGAGGAGCCCTGCACTGGCCCTTCCCTTCCCTCGCACAGAGCTCTTCTTGCTGGAGCCCTTGGCAGTGTCCAAGCCACCGGCCCCTAAGCCCTCCCCAAGGACGCCTGGGGCCTAGGTGCAAAGGCAAGGCCGAAGCGGAGCTGAGGCCAGGAAGGCGCCAGTGGTGTCTCCCAGCCTCGCGCAGCCTGCTCCTTCCTGGGCAGGAAGCCTAGCAGCGAGGCAAGTCTGGGCAAGGCTCGCCCAGGGCAGAGCAGCCTCGCGCCAGCAACTCTGCCAGAACGGGCCTCTGAGCAGAGCTGGAGCTCTGCCGTCCTGGAGGCGCACTCGGCTCCAGTCAAGTAGGGCTTGAGCCAAACGAGGCTGGGCTGCCTCTTCTTCCCTCGAAGAGGCTCGCCTCCCCGCCAGCTGTTCACTCGGCTTCCAGGTGGGGGCGCTCTGCGCCTCCTGCAGGTCTTGGCTCAGGGGCTGCTTGCCCTGAGCTGGGGCTGTGGGCGGGAGCCCAGGCACGCAGGGGCAGGCCCCAACCAGCTGCACACGTCTCTGCTGGGGAGGAGAGCACTAGGGAAGCTACGTGTGTGAGGCAGCTGCTGGGCGCCCAGGGAGTCAGCCTCCGGGTGTGCGGGGCTGCAGACCCCAGCCAGGGGCCCTGGGAGCCTGGTGCACTCCGTGCGGCGCTGAGCCTGGGCGTCCAAGCAACCACTGGAGGAGCCCTGCACTGGCCCTTCCCTTCCCTCGCACAGAGCTCTTCCTGCTGGAGCCCTTGGCAGTGTGCAAGCCACCGGCCCCGAAGCCCTCCCCAAGGACGCCTGGGGCCTAGGTGCAAAGGCAAGGCAGGAGCGGAGCTGAGGCCAGGAAGACGCAAGTGGCGTCTCCCAGCCTCGCGCAGCCTGCTCCTTCCTGGGCAGGAAGCCTAGCAGCGAGGCAAGTCTGGGCAAGGCTCGCCCAGGGCAGAGCAGCCTCGCGCCAGCAACTCTGCCAGATCGGGCCTCTGAGCAGAGCTGGAGCTCTGCCGTCCTGGAGGCGCACTCGGCTCCAGCCAAGTAGGGCTTGAGCCAAACGAGGCTGGGCTGCCTCTTCTTCCCTCGAGGAGGATCGCCTCCCCGCCAGCTGTTCACTCGGCTTCCAGGTGGGGGCGCCCTGCGCCTCCTGCAGGTCTTGGCTCAGGGGCTGCTTGCCCTGAGCTGGGGCTGTGGGCGGGAGCCCAGGCACGCAGGGGCAGGCCCCAACCAGCTGCACACGTCTCTGCTGGGGAGGAGAGCGCTAGGGAAGCTACGTGTGTGAGGCAGCTGCTGGGCGCCCAGGGAGTCAGCCTCCGGGTGTGCGGGGCTGCAGACCCCAACCAGGGGCCCTGGGAGCCTGGGGCACTCCGTGCGGCGTTGAGCCTGGGCGGCCAAGCAACCACTGGAGGAGCCCTGCACTGGCCCTTCCCTTCCCTCGCACAGAGCTCTTCCTGCTGGAGTCCTTGGCAGTGTGCAAGCCACCGGCCCCTAAGCCCTCCCCAAGGACGCCTGGGGCCTAGGTGCAAAGGCAAGGCAGGAGCGGAGCTGAGGCCAGGAAGGCGCCAGTGGCGTCTCCCAGCCTCGCGCAGCCTGCTCCTTCCTGGGCAGGAAGCCTAGCAGCGAGGCAAGTCTGGGCAAGGCTCGCCCAGGGCAGAGCAGCCTCGCGCCAGCAACTCTGCCAGAACGGGCCTCTGAGCAGAGCTGGAGCTCTGCCGTCCTGGAGGCGCACTCGGCTCCAGCCAAGTAGGGCTTGAGCCAAACGAGGCTGGGCTGCCTCTTCTTCCCTCGAGGAGGCTCGCCTCCCCGCCAGCTGTTCACTCGGCTTCCAGGTGGGGGCGCTCTGCGCCTCCTGCAGGTCTTGGCTCAGGGGCTGCTTGCCCTGAGCTGGGGCTGTGGGCGGGAGCCCAGGCACGCAGGGGCAGGCCCCAACCAGCTGCACACGTCTCTGCTGGGGAGGAGAGTGCTAGGGAAGCTACGTGTGTGAGGCAGCTGCTGGGCGCCCAGGGAGTCAGCCTCCGGGTGTGCGGGGCGGCAGACCCCAGCCAGGGGCCCTGGGAGCCTGGTGCACTCCGTGCGGCGCTGAGCCTGGGCGGCCAAGCAACCGCTGGAGGAGCCCTGCACTGGCCCTTCCCTTCCCTCGCACAGAGCTCTTCCTGCTGGAGCCCTTGGGAGTGTGCAAGCCACCGGCCCCTAAGCCCTCCCCAAGGACGCCTGGGGCCTAGGTGCAAAGGCAAGGCAGGAGCGGAGCTGAGGCCAGGAAGGCGCCAGTGGCGTCTCCCAGCCTCGCGCAGCCTGCTCCTTCCTGGGCAGGAAGCCTAGCAGCGAGGCAAGTCTGGGCAAGGCTCGCCCAGGGCAGAGCAGCCTCGCGCCAGCAACTCTGCCAGAACGGGCCTCTGAGCAGAGCTGGAGCTCTGCCGTCCTGGAGGCGCACTCGGCTCCAGCCAAGTAGGGCTTGAGCCAAACGAGGCTGGGCTGCCTCTTCTTCCCTCGAGGAGGCTCGCCTCCCCGCCAGCTGTTCACTCGGCTTCCAGGTGGGGGCGCTCTGCGCCTCCTGCAGGTCTTGGCTCAGGGGCTGCTTGCCCTGAGCTGGGGCTGTGGGCGGGAGCCCAGGCACGCAGGGGCAGGCCCCAACCAGCTGCACACGTCTCTGCTGGGGAGGAGAGCGCTAGGGAAGCTACGTGTGTGAGGCAGCTGCTGGGCGCCCAGGGAGTCAGCCTCCGGGTGTGCGGGGCTGCAGACCCCAGCCAGGGGCCCTGGGAGCCTGGTGCACTCCGTGCGGCGCTGAGCCTGGGCGGCCAAGCAACCGCTGGAGGAGCCCTGCACTGGCCCTTCCCTTCCCTCGCACAGAGCTCTTCCTGCTGGAGCCCTTGGCAGTGTGCAAGCCTCCGGCCCCTAAGCCTTCCCCAAGGACGCCTGGGGCCTAGGTGCAAAAGCAAGACAGGAGCGGAGCTGAGGCCAGGAAGGCGCCAGTGGCGTCGCCCAGCCTCGCGCAGCCTGCTCCTTCCAGGGCAGGAAGCCTAGCAGCGAGGCAAGTCTGGGCAAGGCTCGCCCAGGGCAGAGCAGCCTCACGCCAGCAACTCTGCCAGAACGGGCCTCTGAGCAGAGCTGAAGCTCTGCCGTCCTGGAGGCGCACTCGGCTCCAGCCAAGTAGGGCTTGAGCCAAACGAGGCTGGGCTGCCTCTTCTTCCCTCGAGGAGGCTCGCCTCCCCGCCAGCTGTTCACTCGGCTTCCAGGTGGGGGCGCTCTGCGCCTCCTGCAGGTCTTGGTTCAGGGGCTGCTTGCCCTGAGCTGGGGCTGTGGGCGGGAGCCCAGGCACGCAGGGGCAGGCCCCAACCAGCTGCACACGTCTCTGCTGGGGAGGAGAGCGCTAGGGAAGCTACGTGTGTGAGGCAGCTGCTGGGCGCCCAGGGAGTCAGCCTCCGGGTGTGGGGGGCTGCAGACCCCAGCCAGGGGCCCTGGGAGCCTGGTGCACTCCGTGCGGCGCTGAGCCTGGGCGGCCAAGCAACCACTGGAGGAGCCCTGCACTGGCCCTTCCCTTCCCTCGCACAGAGCTCTTCCTGCTGGAGCCCTTGGCAGTGTGCAAGCCACCGGCCCCTAAGCCCTCCCCAAGGACGCCTGGGCCTAGGTGCAAAGGCAAGGCAGGAGCGGAGCTGAGGCCAGGAAGACGCAAGTGGCGTCTCCCAGCCTCGCGCAGCCTGCTCCTTCCTGGGCAGGAAGCCTAGCAGCGAGGCAAGTCTGGGCAAGGCTCGCCCAGGGCAGAGCAGCCTCGCGCCAGCAACTCTGCCAGATCGGGCCTCTGAGCAGAGCTGGAGCTCTGCCGTCCTGGAGGCGCACTCGGCTCCAGCCAAGTAGGGCTTGAGCCAAACGAGGCTGGGCTGCCTCTTCTTCCCTCGAGGAGGCTCGCCTCCCCGCCAGCTGTTCACTCGGCTTCCAGGTGGGGGCGCCCTGCGCCTCCTGCAGGTCTTGGCTCAGGGGCTGCTTGCCCTGAGCTGGGGCTGTGGGCGGGAGCCCAGGCACGCAGGGGCAGGCCCCAACCAGCTGCACACGTCTCTGCTGGGGAGGAGAGCGCTAGGGAAGCTACGTGTGTGAGGCAGCTGCTGGGCGCCCAGGGAGTCAGCCTCCGGGTGTGCGGGGATGCAGACCCCAACCAGGGGCCCTGGGAGCCTGGGGCACTCCGTGCTGCGTTGAGCCTGGGCGGCCAAGCAACCACTGGAGGAGCCCTGCACTGGCCCTTCCCTTCCCTCGCACAGAGCTCTTCCTGCTGGAGTCCTTGGCAGTGTGCAAGCCACCGGCCCCTAAGCCCTCCCCAAGGACGCCTGGGGCCTAGGTGCAAAGGCAAGGCAGGAGCGGAGCTGAGGCCAGGAAGGCGCCAGTGGCGTCTCCCAGCCTCGCGCAGCCTGCTCCTTCCTGGGCAGGAAGCCTAGCAGCGAGGCAAGTCTGGGCAAGGCTCGCCCAGGGCAGAGCAGCCTCGCGCCAGCAACTCTGCCAGATCGGGCCTCTGAGCAGAGCTGGAGCTCTGCCGTCCTGGAGGCGCACTCGGCTCCAGCCAAGTAGGGCTTGAGCCAAACGAGGCTGGGCTGCCTCTTCTTCCCTCGAGGAAGCTCGCCTCCCCGCCAGCTGTTCACTCGGCTTCCAGGTGGGGGCGCTCTGCGCCTCCTGCAGGTCTTGGCTCAGGGGCTGCTTGCCCTGAGCTGGGGCTGTGGGCGGGAGCCAAGGCACGCAGGGGCAGGCCCCAACCAGCTGCACACGTCTCTGCTGGGAAGGAGAGCGCTAGGGAAGCTACGTGTGTGAGGCAGCTGCTGGGCGCCCAGGGAGTCAGCCTCTGGGTGTGCGGGGCTGCAGACCCCAGCCAGGGGCCCTGGGAGACTGGGGCACTCCGTGCGGCGCTGAGCCTGGGCGGCCAAGCAACCGCTGGAGAAGCCCTGCACTGGCCCTTCCCTTCCCTCGCACAGAGCTCTTCCTGCTGGATCCCTTGGCAGTGTGCAAGCCACCGGCCCCTAAGCCCTCCCCAAGGACGCCTGGGGCCTAGGTGCAAAGGCAAGGCAGGAGCGGAGCTGAGGCCAGGAAGGCGCCAGTGGCGTATCCCAGCCTCGCGCAGCCTGCTCCTTCCTGGGCAGGAAGCCTAGCAGCGAGGCAAGTCTGGGCAAGGCTCGCCCAGGGCAGAGCAGCCTCGCGCCAGCAACTCTGCCAGAACGGGCCTCTGAGCAGAGCTGGAGCTCTGCCGTCCTGGAGGCGCACTCGGCTCCAGCCAAGTAGGGCTTGAGCCAAACGAGGCTGGGCTGCCTCTTCTTCCCTCGAGGAGGCTCGCCTCCCCGCCAGCTGTTCACTCGGCTTCCAGGTGGGGGCGCTCTGCGCCTCCTGCAGGTCTTGGCTCAGGGGCTGCTTGCCCTGAGCTGGGGCTGTGGGCGGGAGCCTAGGCACGCAGGGGCAGGCCCCAACCAGCTGCACACGTCTCTGCTGGGGAGGAGAGCGCTAGGGAAGCTACGTGTGTGAGGCAGCTGCTGGGCGCCCAGGGAGTCAGCCTCCGGGTGTGCGGGGCTGCAGACCCCAGCCAGGGGCCCTGGGAGCCTGGTGCACTCCGTGCGGCGCTGAGCCTGGGCGGCCAAGCAACCGCTGGAGGAGCCCTGCACTGGCCCTTCCCTTCCCTCGCACAGAGCTCTTCCTGCTGGAGTCCTTGGCAGTGTGCAAGCCACCGGCCCCTAAGCCATCCCCAAGGTCACCTGGGGCCTAGGTGCAAGGGCAAGGCAGGAGCGGAGCTGAGGCCAGGAAGGCGCCAGTGGCGTCTCCCAGCCTCGCGCAGCCTGCTCCTTCCTGGGCAGGAAGCCTAGCAGCGAGGCAAGTCTGGGCAAGGCTCGCCCAGGGCAGAGCAGCCTCGCGCCAGCAACTCTGCCAGAACGGGCCTCTGAGCAGAGCTGGAGCTCTGCCGTCCTGGAGGCGCACTCGGCTCCAGCCAAGTAGGGCTTGAGCCAAACGAGGCTGGGCTGCCTCTTCTTCCCTCGAGGAGGCTCGCCTCCCCGCCAGCTGTTCACTCGGCTTCCAGGTGGGGGCGCCCTGCGCCTCCTGCAGGTCTTGGCTCAGGGGCTGCTTGCCCTGAGCTGGGGCTGTGCGCGGGAGCCCAGGCACGCAGGGGCAGGCCCCAAACAGCTGCACACGTCTCTGCTGGGGAGGAGAGCGCTAGGGAAGCTACGTGTGTGAGGCAGCTGCTGGGCGCCCAGGGAGTCAGCCTCCGGGTGTGCGGGGCTGCAGACCCCAACCAGGGGCCCTGGGAGCCTGGGGAACTCCGTGCGGCGTTGAGCCTGGGCGGCCAAGCAACCACTGGAGGAGCCCTGCACTGGCCCTTCCCTTCCCTCGCACAGAGCTCTTCCTGCTGGAGTCCTTGGCAGTGTGCAAGCCACCGGCCCCTAAGCCCTCCCCAAGGACGCCTGGGGCCTAGGTGCAAAGGCAAGGCAGGAGCGGAGCTGAGGCCAGGAAGGCGCCAGTGGCGTCTCCCAGCCTCGCGCAGCCTGCTCCTTCCTGGGCAGGAAGCCTAGCAGCGAGGCAAGTCTGGGCAAGGCTCGCCCAGGGCAGAGCAGCCTCGCGCCAGCAACTCTGCCAGATCGGGCCTCTGAGCAGAGCTGGAGCTCTGCCGTCCTGGAGGCGCACTCGGCTCCAGCCAAGTAGGGCTTGAGCCAAACGAGGCTGGGCTGCCTCTTCTTCCCTCGAGGAAGCTCGCCTCCCCGCCAGCTGTTCACTCGGCTTCCATGTGGAGGCGCTCTGCGCCTCCTGCAGGTCTTGGTTCAGGGGCTGCTTGCCCTGAGCTGGGGCTGTGGGCGGGAGCCAAGGCACGCAGGGGCAGGCCCCAACCAGCTGCACACGTCTCTGCTGGGGAGGAGAGCGCTAGGGAAGCTACGTGTGTGAGGCAGCTGCTGGGCGCCCAGGGAGTCAGCCTCCGGGTGTGCGGGGCTGCAGACCCCAGCCAGGGGCCCTGGGAGCCTGGTGCACTCCGTGCGGCGCTGAGCCTGGGCGGCCAAGCAACCGCTGGAGAAGCCCTGCACTGGCCCTTCCCTTCCCTCGCACAGAGCTCTTCCTGCTGGATCCCTTGGCAGTGTGCAAGCCACCGGCCCCTAAGCCCTCCCCAAGGACGCCTGGGGCCTAGGTGCAAAGGCAAGGCAGGAGCCGAGCTGAGGCCAGGAAGGCGCCAGTGGCGTATCCCAGCCTCGCGCAGCCTGCTCCTTCCTGGACAGGAAGCCTAGCAGGGAGGCAAGTCTGGGCAAGGCTCGCCCAGGGCAGAGCAGCCTCGCGCCAGCAACTCTGCCAGAACGGGCCTCTGAGCAGAGCTGGAGCTCTGCCGTCCTGGAGGCGCACTCGGCTCCAGCCAAGTAGGGCTTGAGCCAAACGAGGCTGGGCTGCCTCTTCTTCCCTCGAGGAGGCTCGCCTCCCCGCCAGCTGTTCACTCGGCTTCCAGGTGGGGGCGCCCTGCGCCTCCTGCAGGTCTTGGCTCAGGGGCTGCTTGCCCTGAGCTGGGTCTGTGGGCGGGAGCCCAGGCACGCAGGGGCAGGCCCCAACCAGCTACACACGTCTCTGCTGGGGAGGAGAGCGCTAGGGAAGCTACGTGTGTGAGGCAGCTGCTGGGCGCCCAGGGAGTCAGCCTCCGGGTGTGCGGGGCTGCAGACCCCAACCAGGGGCCCTGGGAGCCTGGGGCACTCCGTACGGCGTTGAGCCTGGGCGGCCAAGCAACCACTGGAGGAGCCCTGCACTGGCCCTTCCCTTCCCTCGCACAGAGCTCTTCCTGCTGGAGTCCTTGGCAGTGTGCAAGCCACCGGCCCCTAAGCCCTCCCCAAGGACGCCTGGGGCCTAGGTGCAAAGGCAAGGCAGGAGCGGAGCTGAGGCCAGGAAGGCGCCAGTGGCGTCTCCCAGCCTCGCGCAGCCTGCTCCTTCCTGGGCAGGAAGCCTAGCAGCGAGGCAAGTCTGGGCAAGGCTCGCCCAGGGCAGAGCAGCCTCGCGCCAGCAACTCTGCCAGATCGGGCCTCTGAGCAGAGCTGGAGCTCTGCCGTCCTGGAGGCGCACTCGGCTCCAGCCAAGTAGGGCTTGAGCCAAACGAGGCTGGGCTGCCTCTTCTTCCCTCGAGGAAGCTCGCCTCCCCGCCAGCTGTTCACTCGGCTTCCAGGTGGGGGCGCTCTGCGCCTCCTGCAGGTCTTGGCTCAGGGGCTGCTTGCCCTGAGCTGGGGCTGTGGGCGGGAGCCAAGGCACGCAGGGGCAGGCCCCAACCAGCTGCACACGTCTCTGCTGGGAAGGAGAGCGTTAGGGAAGCTACGTGTGTGAGGCAGCTGCTGGGCACCCAGGGAGTCAGCCTCTGGGTGTGCGGGGCTGCAGACCCCAGCCAGGGGCCCTGGGAGACTGGGGCACTCCGTGCGGCGCTGAGCCTGGGCGGCCAAGCAACCGCTGGAGAAGCCCTGCACTGGCCCTTCCCTTCCCTCGCACAGAGCTCTTCCTGCTGGATCCCTTGGCAGTGTGCAAGCCACCGGCCCCTAAGCCCTCCCCAAGGACGCCTGGGGCCTAGGTGCAAAGGCAAGGCAGGAGCGGAGCTGAGGCCAGGAAGGCGCCAGTGGCGTATCCCAGCCTCGCGCAGCCTGCTCCTTCCTGGGCAGGAAGCCTAGCAGCGAGGCAAGTCTGGGCAAGGCTCGCCCAGGGCAGAGCAGCCTCGCGCCAGCAACTCTGCCAGAACGGGCCTCTGAGCAGAGCTGGAGCTCTGCCGTCCTGGAGGCGCACTCGGCTCCAGCCAAGTAGGGCTTGAGCCAAACGAGGCTGGGCTGCCTCTTCTTCCCTCGAGGAGGCTCGCCTCCCCGCCAGCTGTTCACTCGGCTTCCAGGTGGGGGCGCTCTGCGCCTCCTGCAGGTCTTGGCTCAGGGGCTGCTTGCCCTGAGCTGGGGCTGTGGGCGGGAGCCTAGGCACGCAGGGGCAGGCCCCAACCAGCTGCACGCGTCTCTGCTGGGGAGGAGAGCGCTAGGGAAGCTACGTGTGTGAGGCAGCTGCTGGGCGCCCAGGGAGTCAGCCTCCGGGTGTGCGGGGCTGCAGACCCCAGCCAGGGGCCCTGGGAGCCTGGTGCACTCCGTGCGGCGCTGAGCCTGGGCGGCCAAGCAACCGCTGGAGGAGCCCTGCACTGGCCCTTCCCTTCCCTCGCACAGAGCTCTTCCTGCTGGAGTCCTTGGCAGTGTGCAAGCCACCGGCCCCTAAGCCCTCCCCAAGGTCACCTGGGGCCTAGGTGCAAGGGCAAGGCAGGAGCGGAGCTGAGGCCAGGAAGGCGCCAGTGGCGTCTCCCAGCCTCGCGCAGCCTGCTCCTTCCTGGGCAGGAAGCCTAGCAGCGAGGCAAGTCAGGGCAAGGCTCGCCCAGGGCAGAGCAGCCTCGCGCCAGCAACTCTGCCAGAACGGGCCTCTGAGCAGAGCTGGAGCTCTGCCGTCCTGGAGGCGCACTCGGCTCCAGCCAAGTAGGGCTTGAGCCAAACGAGGCTGGGCTGCCTGTTCTTCCCTCGAGGAGGCTCGCCTCCCCGCCAGCTGTTCACTCGGCTTCCAGGTGGGGGCGCTCTGCGCCTCCTGCAGGTCTTGGCTCAGGGGCTTCTTGCCCTGAGCTGGGGCTGTGGGGGGGAGCCCAGGCACGCAGGGGCAGGCCCCAACCAGCTGCACACGTCTCTGCTGGGGAGGAGAGCGCTATGGAAGCTACGTGTGTGAGGCAGCTGCTGGGCGCCCAGGGAGTCAGCCTCCGGGTGTGCGGGGCTGCAGACTCCAGCCAGGGACCCTGGGAGCCTGGTGCACTCCGTGCGGCGCTGAGCCTGGGCGGCCAAGCAACCGCTGGAGGAGACCTGCACTGGCCCTTCCTTCCCTCGCACAGAGCTCTTCCTGCTGGAGCCCTTGGCAGTGTGCAAGCCACCGGCCCCTAAGCCCTCCCCAAGGAAGCCTGGGGCCTAGGTGCAAAGGCAAGGCAGGAGCGGAGCTGAGACCAGGAAGGCGCCAGTGGCGTCTCCCAGCCTCGCGCAGCCTGCTCCTTCCTGGGCAGGAAGCCTAGCAGCGAGGCAAGTCTGGGCAAGGCTCGCCCAGGGCAGAGCAGCCTCGCGCCAGCAACTCTGCCAGATCGGGCCTCTGAGCAGAGCTGGAGCTCTGCCGTCCTGGAGGCGCACTCGGCTCCAGCCAAGTAGGGCTTGAGCCAAACGAGGCTGGGCTGCCTCTTCTTCCCTCGAGGAGGCTCGCCTCCCCGCCAGCTGTTCACTCGGCTTCCAGGTGGGGGCGCCCTGCGCCTCCTGCAGGTCTTGGCTCAGGGGCTGCTTGCCCTGAGCTGGGGCTGTGGGCGGGAGCCCAGGCACGCAGGGGCAGGCCCCAACCAGCTGCACACGTCTCTGCTGGGGAGGAGAGCGCTAGGGAAGCTACGTGTGTGAGGCAGCTGCTGGGCGCCCAGGGAGTCAGCCTCCGGGTGTGCGGGGCTGCAGACCCCAACCAGGGGCCCTGGGAGCCTGGGGCACTCCGTGCGGCGTTGAGCCTGGGCGGCCAAGCAACCACTGGAGGAGCCCTGCACTGGCCCTTCCCTTCCCTCGCACAGAGCTCTTCCTGCTGGAGTCCTTGGCAGTGTGCAAGCCACTGGCCCCTAAGCCCTCCCCAAGGACACCTGGGGCCTAGGTGCAAAGGCAAGGCAGGAGCGGAGCTGAGGCCAGGAAGGCGCCAGTGGCGTCTCCCAGCCTCGCGCAGCCTGCTCCTTCCTGGGCAGGAAGCCTAGCAGCGAGGCAAGTCTGGGCAAGGCTCGCCCAGGGCAGAGCAGCCTCGCGCCAGCAACTCTGCCAGATCGGGCCTCTGAGCAGAGCTGGAGCTCTGCCGTCCTGGAGGCGCACTCGGCTCCAGCCAAGTAGGGCTTGAGCCAAACGAGGCTGGGCTGCCTCTTCTTCCCTCGAGGAAGCTCGCCTCCCCGCCAGCTGTTCACTCGGCTTCCATGTGGAGGCGCTCTGCGCCTCCTGCAGGTCTTGGTTCAGGGGCTGCTTGCCCTGAGCTGGGGCTGTGGGCGGGAGCCAAGGCACGCAGGGGCAGGCCCCAACCAGCTGCACACGTCTCTGCTGGGGAGGAGAGCGCTAGGGAAGCTACGTGTGTGAGGCAGCTGCTGGGCGCCCAGGGAGTCAGCCTCTGGGTGTGCGGGGCTGCAGACCCCAGCCAGGGGCCCTGGGAGCCTGGTGCACTCCGTGCGGCGCTGAGCCTGGGCGGCCAAGCAACCGCTGGAGAAGCCCTGCACTGGCCCTTCCCTTCCCTCGCACAGAGCTCTTCCTGCTGGATCCCTTGGCAGTGTGCAAGCCACCGGCCCCTAAGCCCTCCCCAAGGACGCCTGGGGCCTAGGTGCAAAGGCAAGGCAGGAGCCGAGCTGAGGCCAGGAAGGCGCCAGTGGCGTATCCCAGCCTCGCGCAGCCTGCTCCTTCCTGGACAGGAAGCCTAGCAGCGAGGCAAGTCTGGGCAAGGCTCGCCCAGGGCAGAGCAGCCTCGCGCCAGCAACTCTGCCAGAACGGGCCTCTGAGCAGAGCTGGAGCTCTGCCGTCCTGGAGGCGCACTCGGCTCCAGCCAAGTAGGGCTTGAGCCAAACGAGGCTGGGCTGCCTCTTCTTCCCTCGAGGAGGCTCGCCTCCCCGCCAGCTGTTCACTCGGCTTCCAGGTGGGGGCGCCCTGCGCCTCCTGCAGGTCTTGGCTCAGGGGCTGCTTGCCCTGAGCTGGGTCTGTGGGCGGGAGCCCAGGCACGCAGGGGCAGGCCCCAACCAGCTACACACGTCTCTGCTGGGGAGGAGAGCGCTAGGGAAGCTACGTGTGTGAGGCAGCTGCTGGGCGCCCAGGGAGTCAGCCTCCGGGTGTGCGGGGCTGCAGACCCCAACCAGGGGCCCTGGGAGCCTGGGGCACTCCGTGCCGCGTTGAGCCTGGGCGGCCAAGCAACCACTGGAGGAGCCCTGCACTGGCCCTTCCCTTCCCTCGCACAGAGCTCTTCCTGCTGGAGTCCTTGGCAGTGTGCAAGCCACCGGCCCCTAAGCCCTCCCCAAGGACGCCTGGGGCCTAGGTGCAAAGGCAAGGCAGGAGCGGAGCTGAGGCCAGGAAGGCGCCAGTGGCGTCTCCCAGCCTCGCGCAGCCTGCTCCTTCCTGGGCAGGAAGCCTAGCAGCGAGGCAAGTCTGGGCAAGGCTCGCCCAGGGCAGAGCATCCTCGCGCCAGCAACTCTGCCAGATCGGGCCTCTGAGCAGAGCTGGAGCTCTGCCGTCCTGGAGGCGCACTCGGCTCCAGCCAAGTAGGGCTTGAGCCAAACGAGGCTGGGCTGCCTCTTCTTCCCTCGAGGAAGCTCGCCTCCCCGCCAGCTGTTCACTCGGCTTCCAGGTGGGGGCGCTCTGCGCCTCCTGCAGGTCTTGGCTCAGGGGCTGCTTGCCCTGAGCTGGGGCTGTGGGCGGGAGCCAAGGCACGCAGGGGCAGGCCCCAACCAGCTGCACACGTCTCTGCTGGGGAGGAGAGCGCTAGGGAAGCTACGTGTGTGAGGCAGCTGCTGGGCGCCCAGGGAGTCAGCCTCTGGGTGTGCGGGGCTGCAGACCCCAGCCAGGGGCCCTGGGAGCCTGGTGCACTCCGTTCGGCGCTGAGCCTGGGCGGCCAAGCAACCACTGGAGGAGCCCTGCACTGGCCCTTCCCTTCCCTCGCACAGAGCTCTTCCTGCTGGAGCCCTTGGCAGTGTGCAAGCCACCGGCCCCGAAGCCCTCCCCAAGGACGCCTGGGGCCTAGGTGCAAAGGCAAGGCAGGAGCGGAGCTGAGGCCAGGAAGACGCAAGTGGCGTCTCCCAGCCTCGCGCAGCCTGCTCCTTCCTGGGCAGGAAGCCTAGCCGCGAGGCAAGTCTGGGCAAGGCTCGCCCAGGGCAGAGCAGCCTCGCGCCAGCAACTCTGCCAGATCGGGCCTCTGAGCAGAGCTGGAGCTCTGCCGTCCTGGAGGCGCACTCGGCTCCAGCCAAGTAGGGCTTGAGCCAAACGAGGCTGGGCTGCCTCTTCTTCCCTCGAGGAGGCTCGCCTCCCCGCCAGCTGTTCACTCGGCTTCCAGGTGGGGGCGCCCTGCGCCTCCTGCAGGTCTTGGCTCAGGGGCTGCTTGCCCTGAGCTGGGGCTGTGGGCGGGAGCCCAGGCACGCAGGGGCAGGCCCCAACCAGCTGCACACGTCTCTGCTGGGGAGGAGAGCGCTAGGGAAGCTACGTGTGTGAGGCAGCTGCTGGGCGCCCAGGGAGTCAGCCTCCGGGTGTGCGGGGCTGCAGACCCCAACCAGGGGCCCTGGGAGCCTGGGGCACTCCGTGCGGCGTTGAGCCTGGGCGGCCAAGCAACCACTGGAGGAGCCCTGCACTGGCCCTTCCCTTCCCTCGCACAGAGCTCTTCCTGCTGGAGTCCTTGGCAGTGTGCAAGCCACCGGCCCCTAAGCCCTCCCCAAGGACGCCTGGGGCCTAGGTGCAAAGGCAAGGCAGGAGCGGAGCTGAGGCCAGGAAGGCGCCAGTGGCGTCTCCCAGCCTCGCGCAGCCTGCTCCTTCCTGGGCAGGAAGCCTAGCAGCGAGGCAAGTCTGGGCAAGGCTCGCCCAGGGCAGAGCAGCCTCGCGCCAGCAACTCTGCCAGAACGGGCCTCTGAGCAGAGCTGGAGCTCTGCCGTCCTGGAGGCGCACTCGGCTCCAGCCAAGTAGGGCTTGAGCCAAACGAGGCTGGGCTGCCTCTTCTTCCCTCGAGGAGGCTCGCCTCCCCGCCAGCTGTTCACTCGGCTTCCAGGTGGGGGCGCTCTGCGCCTCCTGCAGGTCTTGGCTCAGGGGCTGCTTGCCCTGAGCTGGGGCTGTGGGCGGGAGCCCAGGCACGCAGGGGCAGGCCCCAACCAGCTGCACACGTCTCTGCTGGGGAGGAGAGTGCTAGGGAAGCTACGTGTGTGAGGCAGCTGCTGGGCGCCCAGGGAGTCAGCCTCCGGGTGTGCGGGGCGGCAGACCCCAGCCAGGGGCCCTGGGAGCCTGGTGCACTCCGTGCGGCGCTGAGCCTGGGCGGCCAAGCAACCGCTGGAGGAGCCCTGCACTGGCCCTTCCCTTCCCTCGCACAGAGCTCTTCCTGCTGGAGCCCTTGGGAGTGTGCAAGCCACCGGCCCCTAAGCCCTCCCCAAGGACGCCTGGGGCCTAGGTGCAAAGGCAAGGCAGGAGCGGAGCTGAGGCCAGGAAGGCGCCAGTGGCGTCTCCCAGCCTCGCGCAGCCTGCTCCTTCCTGGGCAGGAAGCCTAGCAGCGAGGCAAGTCTGGGCAAGGCTCGCCCAGGGCAGAGCAGCCTCGCGCCAGCAACTCTGCCAGAACGGGCCTCTGAGCAGAGCTGGAGCTCTGCCGTCCTGGAGGCGCACTCGGCTCCAGCCAAGTAGGGCTTGAGCCAAACGAGGCTGGGCTGCCTCTTCTTCCCTCGAGGAGGCTCGCCTCCCCGCCAGCTGTTCACTCGGCTTCCAGGTGGGGGCGCTCTGCGCCTCCTGCAGGTCTTGGCTCAGGGGCTGCTTGCCCTGAGCTGGGGCTGTGGGCGGGAGCCCAGGCACGCAGGGGCAGGCCCCAACCAGCTGCACACGTCTCTGCTGGGGAGGAGAGCGCTAGGGAAGCTACGTGTGTGAGGCAGCTGCTGGGCGCCCAGGGAGTCAGCCTCCGGGTGTGCGGGGCTGCAGACCCCAGCCAGGGGCCCTGGGAGCCTGGTGCACTCCGTGCGGCGCTGAGCCTGGGCGGCCAAGCAACCGCTGGAGGAGCCCTGCACTGGCCCTTCCCTTCCCTCGCACAGAGCTCTTCCTGCTGGAGCCCTTGGCAGTGTGCAAGCCTCCGGCCCCTAAGCCTTCCCCAAGGACGCCTGGGGCCTAGGTGCAAAAGCAAGACAGGAGCGGAGCTGAGGCCAGGAAGGCGCCAGTGGCGTCGCCCAGCCTCGCGCAGCCTGCTCCTTCCAGGGCAGGAAGCCTAGCAGCGAGGCAAGTCTGGGCAAGGCTCGCCCAGGGCAGAGCAGCCTCACGCCAGCAACTCTGCCAGAACGGGCCTCTGAGCAGAGCTGAAGCTCTGCCGTCCTGGAGGCGCACTCGGCTCCAGCCAAGTAGGGCTTGAGCCAAACGAGGCTGGGCTGCCTCTTCTTCCCTCGAGGAGGCTCGCCTCCCCGCCAGCTGTTCACTCGGCTTCCAGGTGGGGGCGCTCTGCGCCTCCTGCAGGTCTTGGTTCAGGGGCTGCTTGCCCTGAGCTGGGGCTGTGGGCGGGAGCCCAGGCACGCAGGGGCAGGCCCCAACCAGCTGCACACGTCTCTGCTGGGGAGGAGAGCGCTAGGGAAGCTACGTGTGTGAGGCAGCTGCTGGGCGCCCAGGGAGTCAGCCTCCGGGTGTGGGGGGCTGCAGACCCCAGCCAGGGGCCCTGGGAGCCTGGTGCACTCCGTGCGGCGCTGAGCCTGGGCGGCCAAGCAACCACTGGAGGAGCCCTGCACTGGCCCTTCCCTTCCCTCGCACAGAGCTCTTCCTGCTGGAGCCCTTGGCAGTGTGCAAGCCACCGGCCCCTAAGCCCTCCCCAAGGACGCCTGGGCCTAGGTGCAAAGGCAAGGCAGGAGCGGAGCTGAGGCCAGGAAGACGCAAGTGGCGTCTCCCAGCCTCGCGCAGCCTGCTCCTTCCTGGGCAGGAAGCCTAGCAGCGAGGCAAGTCTGGGCAAGGCTCGCCCAGGGCAGAGCAGCCTCGCGCCAGCAACTCTGCCAGATCGGGCCTCTGAGCAGAGCTGGAGCTCTGCCGTCCTGGAGGCGCACTCGGCTCCAGCCAAGTAGGGCTTGAGCCAAACGAGGCTGGGCTGCCTCTTCTTCCCTCGAGGAGGCTCGCCTCCCCGCCAGCTGTTCACTCGGCTTCCAGGTGGGGGCGCCCTGCGCCTCCTGCAGGTCTTGGCTCAGGGGCTGCTTGCCCTGAGCTGGGGCTGTGGGCGGGAGCCCAGGCACGCAGGGGCAGGCCCCAACCAGCTGCACACGTCTCTGCTGGGGAGGAGAGCGCTAGGGAAGCTACGTGTGTGAGGCAGCTGCTGGGCGCCCAGGGAGTCAGCCTCCGGGTGTGCGGGGATGCAGACCCCAACCAGGGGCCCTGGGAGCCTGGGGCACTCCGTGCTGCGTTGAGCCTGGGCGGCCAAGCAACCACTGGAGGAGCCCTGCACTGGCCCTTCCCTTCCCTCGCACAGAGCTCTTCCTGCTGGAGTCCTTGGCAGTGTGCAAGCCACCGGCCCCTAAGCCCTCCCCAAGGACGCCTGGGGCCTAGGTCCAAAGGCAAGGCAGGAGCGGAGCTGAGGCCAGGAAGGCGCCAGTGGCGTCTCCCAGCCTCGCGCAGCCTGCTCCTTCCTGGGCAGGAAGCCTAGCAGCGAGGCAAGTCTGGGCAAGGCTCGCCCAGGGCAGAGCAGCCTCGCGCCAGCAACTCTGCCAGATCGGGCCTCTGAGCAGAGCTGGAGCTCTGCCGTCCTGGAGGCGCACTCGGCTCCAGCCAAGTAGGGCTTGAGCCAAACGAGGCTGGGCTGCCTCTTCTTCCCTCGAGGAAGCTCGCCTCCCCGCCAGCTGTTCACTCGGCTTCCAGGTGGGGGCGCTCTGCGCCTCCTGCAGGTCTTGGCTCAGGGGCTGCTTGCCCTGAGCTGGGGCTGTGGGCGGGAGCCAAGGCACGCAGGGGCAGGCCCCAACCAGCTGCACACGTCTCTGCTGGGAAGGAGAGCGCTAGGGAAGCTACGTGTGTGAGGCAGCTGCTGGGCGCCCAGGGAGTCAGCCTCTGGGTGTGCGGGGCTGCAGACCCCAGCCAGCGGCCCTGGGAGACTGGGGCACTCCGTGCGGCGCTGAGCCTGGGCGGCCAAGCAACCGCTGGAGAAGCCCTGCACTGGCCCTTCCCTTCCCTCGCACAGAGCTCTTCCTGCTGGATCCCTTGGCAGTGTGCAAGCCACCGGCCCCTAAGCCCTCCCCAAGGACGCCTGGGGCCTAGGTGCAAAGGCAAGGCAGGAGCGGAGCTGAGGCCAGGAAGGCGCCAGTGGCGTATCCCAGCCTCGCGCAGCCTGCTCCTTCCTGGGCAGGAAGCCTAGCAGCGAGGCAAGTCTGGGCAAGGCTCGCCCAGGGCAGAGCAGCCTCGCGCCAGCAACTCTGCCAGAACGGGCCTCTGAGCAGAGCTGGAGCTCTGCCGTCCTGGAGGCGCACTCGGCTCCAGCCAAGTAGGGCTTGAGCCAAACGAGGCTGGGCTGCCTCTTCTTCCCTCGAGGAGGCTCGCCTCCCCGCCAGCTGTTCACTCGGCTTCCAGGTGGGGGCGCTCTGCGCCTCCTGCAGGTCTTGGCTCAGGGGCTGCTTGCCCTGAGCTGGGGCTGTGGGCGGGAGCCTAGGCACGCAGGGGCAGGCCCCAACCAGCTGCACACGTCTCTGCTGGGGAGGAGAGCGCTAGGGAAGCTACGTGTGTGAGGCAGCTGCTGGGCGCCCAGGGAGTCAGCCTCCGGGTGTGCGGGGCTGCAGACCCCAGCCAGGGGCCCTGGGAGCCTGGTGCACTCCGTGCGGCGCTGAGCCTGGGCGGCCAAGCAACCGCTGGAGGAGCCCTGCACTGGCCCTTCCCTTCCCTCGCACAGAGCTCTTCCTGCTGGAGTCCTTGGCAGTGTGCAAGCCACCGGCCCCTAAGCCATCCCCAAGGTCACCTGGGGCCTAGGTGCAAGGGCAAGGCAGGAGCGGAGCTGAGGCCAGGAAGGCGCCAGTGGCGTCTCCCAGCCTCGCGCAGCCTGCTCCTTCCTGGGCAGGAAGCCTAGCAGCGAGGCAAGTCTGGGCAAGGCTCGCCCAGGGCAGAGCAGCCTCGCGCCAGCAACTCTGCCAGAACGGGCCTCTGAGCAGAGCTGGAGCTCTGCCGTCCTGGAGGCGCACTCGGCTCCAGCCAAGTAGGGCTTGAGCCAAACGAGGCTGGGCTGCCTCTTCTTCCCTCGAGGAGGCTCGCCTCCCCGCCAGCTGTTCACTCGGCTTCCAGGTGGGGGCGCTCTGCGCCTCCTGCAGGTCTTGGCTCAGGGGCTTCTTGCCCTGAGCTGGGGCTGTGGGGGGGAGCCCAGGCACGCAGGGGCAGGCCCCAACCAGCTGCACACGTCTCTGCTGGGGAGGAGAGCGCTATGGAAGCTACGTGTGTGAGGCAGCTGCTGGGCGCCCAGGGAGTCAGCCTCCGGGTGTGCGGGGCTGCAGACTCCAGCCAGGGACCCTGGGAGCCTGGTGCACTCCGTGCGGCGCTGAGCCTGGGCGGCCAAGCAACCGCTGGAGGAGACCTGCACTGGCCCTTCCTTCCCTCGCACAGAGCTCTTCCTGCTGGAGCCCTTGGCAGTGTGCAAGCCACCGGCCCCTAAGCCCTCCCCAAGGAAGCCTGGGGCCTAGGTGCAAAGGCAAGGCAGGAGCGGAGCTGAGACCAGGAAGGCGCCAGTGGCGTCTCCCAGCCTCGCGCAGCCTGCTCCTTCCTGGGCAGGAAGCCTAGCAGCGAGGCAAGTCTGGGCAAGGCTCGCCCAGGGCAGAGCAGCCTCGCGCCAGCAACTCTGCCAGATCGGGCCTCTGAGCAGAGCTGGAGCTCTGCCGTCCTGGAGGCGCACTCGGCTCCAGCCAAGTAGGGCTTGAGCCAAACGAGGCTGGGCTGCCTCTTCTTCCCTCGAGGAGGCTCGCCTCCCCGCCAGCTGTTCACTCGGCTTCCAGGTGGGGGCGCCCTGCGCCTCCTGCAGGTCTTGGCTCAGGGGCTGCTTGCCCTGAGCTGGGGCTGTGGGCGGGAGCCCAGGCACGCAGGGGCAGGCCCCAACCAGCTGCACACGTCTCTGCTGGGGAGGAGAGCGCTAGGGAAGCTACGTGTGTGAGGCAGCTGCTGGGCGCCCAGGGAGTCAGCCTCCGGGTGTGCGGGGCTGCAGACCCCAACCAGGGGCCCTGGGAGCCTGGGGCACTCCGTGCGGCGTTGAGCCTGGGCGGCCAAGCAACCACTGGAGGAGCCCTGCACTGGCCCTTCCCTTCCCTCGCACAGAGCTCTTCCTGCTGGAGTCCTTGGCAGTGTGCAAGCCACCGGCCCCTAAGCCCTCCCCAAGGACGCCTGGGGCCTAGGTGCAAAGGCAAGGCAGGAGCGGAGCTGAGGCCAGGAAGGCGCCAGTGGCGTCTCCCAGCCTCGCGCAGCCTGCTCCTTCCTGGGCAGGAAGCCTAGCAGCGAGGCAAGTCTGGGCAAGGCTCGCCCAGGGCAGAGCAGCCTCGCGCCAGCAACTCTGCCAGATCGGGCCTCTGAGCAGAGCTGGAGCTCTGCCGTCCTGGAGGCGCACTCGGCTCCAGCCAAGTAGGGCTTGAGCCAAACGAGGCTGGGCTGCCTCTTCTTCCCTCGAGGAAGCTCGCCTCCCCGCCAGCTGTTCACTCGGCTTCCATGTGGAGGCGCTCTGCGCCTCCTGCAGGTCTTGGTTCAGGGGCTGCTTGCCCTGAGCTGGGGCTGTGGGCGGGAGCCAAGGCACGCAGGGGCAGGCCCCAACCAGCTGCACACGTCTCTGCTGGGGAGGAGAGCGCTAGGGAAGCTACGTGTGTGAGGCAGCTGCTGGGCGCCCAGGGAGTCAGCCTCCGGGTGTGCGGGGCTGCAGACCCCAGCCAGGGGCCCTGGGAGCCTGGTGCACTCCGTGCGGCGCTGAGCCTGGGCGGCCAAGCAACCGCTGGAGAAGCCCTGCACTGGCCCTTCCCTTCCCTCGCACAGAGCTCTTCCTGCTGGATCCCTTGGCAGTGTGCAAGCCACCGGCCCCTAAGCCCTCCCCAAGGTCACCTGGGGCCTAGGTGCAAGGGCAAGGCAGGAGCGGAGCTGAGGCCAGGAAGGCGCCAGTGGCGTCTCCCAGCCTCGCGCAGCCTGCTCCTTCCTGGGCAGGAAGCCTAGCAGCGAGGCAAGTCTGGGCAAGGCTCGCCCAGGGCAGAGCAGCCTCGCGCCAGCAACTCTGCCAGAACGGGCCTCTGAGCAGAGCTGGAGCTCTGCCGTCCTGGAGGCGCACTCGGCTCCAGCCAAGTAGGGCTTGAGCCAAACGAGGCTGGGCTGCCTGTTCTTCCCTCGAGGAGGCTCGCCTCCCCGCCAGCTGTTCACTCGGCTTCCAGGTGGGGGCGCTCTGCGCCTCCTGCAGGTCTTGGCTCAGGGGCTTCTTGCCCTGAGCTGGGGCTGTGGGGGGGAGCCCAGGCACGCAGGGGCAGGCCCCAACCCGCTGCACACGTCTCTGCTGGGGAGGAGAGCGCTATGGAAGCTACGTGTGTGAGGCAGCTGCTGGGCGCCCAGGGAGTCAGCCTCCGGGTGTGCGGGGCTGCAGACTCCAGCCAGGGACCCTGGGAGCCTGGTGCACTCCGTGCGGCGCTGAGCCTGGGCGGCCAAGCAACCGCTGGAGGAGACCTGCACTGGCCCTTCCTTCCCTCGCACAGAGCTCTTCCTGCTGGAGCCCTTGGCAGTGTGCAAGCCACCGGCCCCTAAGCCCTCCCCAAGGAAGCCTGGGGCCTAGGTGCAAAGGCAAGGCAGGAGCGGAGCTGAGACCAGGAAGGCGCCAGTGGCGTCTCCCAGCCTCGCGCAGCCTGCTCCTTCCTGGGCAGGAAGCCTAGCAGCGAGGCAAGTCTGGGCAAGGCTCGCCCAGGGCAGAGCAGCCTCGCGCCAGCAACTCTGCCAGATCGGGCCTCTGAGCAGAGCTGGAGCTCTGCCGTCCTGGAGGCGCACTCGGCTCCAGCCAAGTAGGGCTTGAGCCAAACGAGGCTGGGCTGCCTCTTCTTCCCTCGAGGAGGCTCGCCTCCCCGCCAGCTGTTCACTCGGCTTCCAGGTGGGGGCGCCCTGCGCCTCCTGCAGGTCTTGGCTCAGGGGCTGCTTGCCCTGAGCTGGGGCTGTGGGCGGGAGCCCAGGCACGCAGGGGCAGGCCCCAACCAGCTGCACACGTCTCTGCTGGGGAGGAGAGCGCTAGGGAAGCTACGTGTGTGAGGCAGCTGCTGGGCGCCCAGGGAGTCAGCCTCCGGGTGTGCGGGGCTGCAGACCCCAACCAGGGGCCCTGGGAGCCTGGGGCACTCCGTGCGGCGTTGAGCCTGGGCGGCCAAGCAACCACTGGAGGAGCCCTGCACTGGCCCTTCCCTTCCCTCGCACAGAGCTCTTCCTGCTGGAGTCCTTGGCAGTGTGCAAGCCACTGGCCCCTAAGCCCTCCCCAAGGACGCCTGGGGCCTAGGTGCAAAGGCAAGGCAGGAGCGGAGCTGAGGCCAGGAAGGCGCCAGTGGCGTCTCCCAGCCTCGCGCAGCCTGCTCCTTCCTGGGCAGGAAGCCTAGCAGCGAGGCAAGTCTGGGCAAGGCTCGCCCAGGGCAGAGCAGCCTCGCGCCAGCAACTCTGCCAGATCGGGCCTCTGAGCAGAGCTGGAGCTCTGCCGTCCTGGAGGCGCACTCGGCTCCAGCCAAGTAGGGCTTGAGCCAAACGAGGCTGGGCTGCCTCTTCTTCCCTCGAGGAAGCTCGCCTCCCCGCCAGCTGTTCACTCGGCTTCCATGTGGAGGCGCTCTGCGCCTCCTGCAGGTCTTGGTTCAGGGGCTGCTTGCCCTGAGCTGGGGCTGTGGGCGGGAGCCAAGGCACGCAGGGGCAGGCCCCAACCAGCTGCACACGTCTCTGCTGGGGAGGAGAGCGCTAGGGAAGCTACGTGTGTGAGGCAGCTGCTGGGCGCCCAGGGAGTCAGCCTCTGGGTGTGCGGGGCTGCAGACCCCAGCCAGGGGCCCTGGGAGCCTGGTGCACTCCGTGCGGCGCTGAGCCTGGGCGGCCAAGCAACCGCTGGAGAAGCCCTGCACTGGCCCTTCCCTTCCCTCGCACAGAGCTCTTCCTGCTGGATCCCTTGGCAGTGTGCAAGCCACCGGCCCCTAAGCCCTCCCCAAGGACGCCTGGGGCCTAGGTGCAAAGGCAAGGCAGGAGCCGAGCTGAGGCCAGGAAGGCGCCAGTGGCGTATCCCAGCCTCGCGCAGCCTGCTCCTTCCTGGACAGGAAGCCTAGCAGCGAGGCAAGTCTGGGCAAGGCTCGCCCAGGGCAGAGCAGCCTCGCGCCAGCAACTCTGCCAGAACGGGCCTCTGAGCAGAGCTGGAGCTCTGCCGTCCTGGAGGCGCACTCGGCTCCAGCCAAGTAGGGCTTGAGCCAAACGAGGCTGGGCTGCCTCTTCTTCCCTCGAGGAGGCTCGCCTCCCCGCCAGCTGTTCACTCGGCTTCCAGGTGGGGGCGCCCTGCGCCTCCTGCAGGTCTTGGCTCAGGGGCTGCTTGCCCTGAGCTGGGTCTGTGGGCGGGAGCCCAGGCACGCAGGGGCAGGCCCCAACCAGCTACACACGTCTCTGCTGGGGAGGAGAGCGCTAGGGAAGCTACGTGTGTGAGGCAGCTGCTGGGCGCCCAGGGAGTCAGCCTCCGGGTGTGCGGGGCTGCAGACCCCAACCAGGGGCCCTGGGAGCCTGGGGCACTCCGTGCGGCGTTGAGCCTGGGCGGCCAAGCAACCACTGGAGGAGCCCTGCACTGGCCCTTCCCTTCCCTCGCACAGAGCTCTTCCTGCTGGAGTCCTTGGCAGTGTGCAAGCCACCGGCCCCTAAGCCCTCCCCAAGGACGCCTGGGGCCTAGGTGCAAAGGCAAGGCAGGAGCGGAGCTGAGGCCAGGAAGGCGCCAGTGGCGTCTCCCAGCCTCGCGCAGCCTGCTCCTTCCTGGGCAGGAAGCCTAGCAGCGAGGCAAGTCTGGGCAAGGCTCGCCCAGGGCAGAGCATCCTCGCGCCAGCAACTCTGCCAGATCGGGCCTCTGAGCAGAGCTGGAGCTCTGCCGTCCTGGAGGCGCACTCGGCTCCAGCCAAGTAGGGCTTGAGCCAAACGAGGCTGGGCTGCCTCTTCTTCCCTCGAGGAAGCTCGCCTCCCCGCCAGCTGTTCACTCGGCTTCCAGGTGGGGGCGCTCTGCGCCTCCTGCAGGTCTTGGCTCAGGGGCTGCTTGCCCTGAGCTGGGGCTGTGGGCGGGAGCCAAGGCACGCAGGGGCAGGCCCCAACCAGCTGCACACGTCTCTGCTGGGGAGGAGAGCGCTAGGGAAGCTACGTGTGTGAGGCAGCTGCTGGGCGCCCAGGGAGTCAGCCTCTGGGTGTGCGGGGCTGCAGACCCCAGCCAGGGGCCCTGGGAGCCTGGTGCACTCCGTGCGGCGCTGAGCCTGGGCGGCCAAGCAACCACTGGAGGAGCCCTGCACTGGCCCTTCCCTTCCCTCGCACAGAGCTCTTCCTGCTGGAGCCCTTGGCAGTGTGCAAGCCACCGGCCCCGAAGCCCTCCCCAAGGACGCCTGGGGCCTAGGTGCAAAGGCAAGGCAGGAGCGGAGCTGAGGCCAGGAAGACGCAAGTGGCGTCTCCCAGCCTCGCGCAGCCTGCTCCTTCCTGGGCAGGAAGCCTAGCAGCGAGGCAAGTCTGGGCAAGGCTCGCCCAGGGCAGAGCAGCCTCGCGCCAGCAACTCTGCCAGATCGGGCCTCTGAGCAGAGCTGGAGCTCTGCCGTCCTGGAGGCGCACTCGGCTCCAGCCAAGTAGGGCTTGAGCCAAACGAGGCTGGGCTGCCTCTTCTTCCCTCGAGGAGGCTCGCCTCCCCGCCAGCTGTTCACTCGGCTTCCAGGTGGGGGCGCCCTGCGCCTCCTGCAGGTCTTGGCTCAGGGGCTGCTTGCCCTGAGCTGGGGCTGTGGGCGGGAGCCCAGGCACGCAGGGGCAGGCCCCAACCAGCTGCACACGTCTCTGCTGGGGAGGAGAGCGCTAGGGAAGCTACGTGTGTGAGGCAGCTGCTGGGCGCCCAGGGAGTCAGCCTCCGGGTGTGCGGGGCTGCAGACCCCAACCAGGGGCCCTGGGAGCCTGGGGCACTCCGTGCGGCGTTGAGCCTGGGCGGCCAAGCAACCACTGGAGGAGCCCTGCACTGGCCCTTCCCTTCCCTCGCACAGAGCTCTTCCTGCTGGAGTCCTTGGCAGTGTGCAAGCCACCGGCCCCTAAGCCCTCCCCAAGGACGCCTGGGGCCTAGGTGCAAAGGCAAGGCAGGAGCGGAGCTGAGCCCAGGAAGGCGCCAGTGGCGTCTCCCAGCCTCGCGCAGCCTGGTCCTTCCTGGGCAGGAAGCCTAGCAGCGAGGCAAGTCTGGGCAAGGCTCGCCCAGGGCAGAGCAGCCTCGCGCCAGCAACTCTGCCAGAACGGGCCTCTGAGCAGAGCTGGAGCTCTGCCGTCCTGGAGGCGCACTCGGCTCCAGCCAAGTAGGGCTTGAGCCAAACGAGGCTGGGCTGCCTCTTCTTCCCTCGAGGAGGCTCGCCTCCCCGCCAGCTGTTCACTCGGCTTCCAGGTGGGGGCGCTCTGCGCCTCCTGCAGGTCTTGGCTCAGGGGCTGCTTGCCCTGAGCTGGGGCTGTGGGCGGGAGCCCAGGCACGCAGGGGCAGGCCCCAACCAGCTGCACACCTCTCTGCTGGGGAGGAGAGTGCTAGGGAAGCTACGTGTGTGAGGCAGCTGCTGGGCGCCCAGGGAGTCAGCCTCCGGGTGTGCGGGGCTGCAGACCCCAGCCAGGGGCCCTGGGAGCCTGGTGCACTCCGTGCGGCGCTGAGCCTGGGCGGCCAAGCAACCGCTGGAGGAGCCCTGCACTGGCCCTTCCCTTCCCTCGCACAGAGCTCTTCCTGCTGGAGCCCTTGGGAGTGTGCAAGCCACCGGCCCCTAAGCCCTCCCCAAGGACGCCTGGGGCCTAGGTGCAAAGGCAAGGCAGGAGCGGAGCTGAGGCCAGGAAGGCGCCAGTGGCGTCTCCCAGCCTCGCGCAGCCTGCTCCTTCCTGGGCAGGAAGCCTAGCAGCGAGGCAAGTCTGGGCAAGGCTCGCCCAGGGCAGAGCAGCCTCGCGCCAGCAACTCTGCCAGAACGGGCCTCTGAGCAGAGCTGGAGCTCTGCCGTCCTGGAGGCGCACTCGGCTCCAGCCAAGTAGGGCTTGAGCCAAACGAGGCTGGGCTGCCTCTTCTTCCCTCGAGGAGGCTCGCCTCCCCGCCAGCTGTTCACTCGGCTTCCAGGTGGGGGCGCTCTGCGCCTCCTGCAGGTCTTGGCTCAGGGGCTGCTTGCCCTGAGCTGGGGCTGTGGGCGGGAGCCCAGGCACGCAGGGGCAGGCCCCAACCAGCTGCACACGTCTCTGCTGGGGAGGAGAGCGCTAGGGAAGCTACGTGTGTGAGGCAGCTGCTGGGCGCCCAGGGAGTCAGCCTCCGGGTGTGCGGGGCTGCAGACCCCAGCCAGGGGCCCTGGGAGCCTGGTGCACTCCGTGCGGCGCTGAGCCTGGGCGGCCAAGCAACCGCTGGAGGAGCCCTGCACTGGCCCTTCCCTTCCCTCGCACAGAGCTCTTCCTGCTGGAGCCCTTGGCAGTGTGCAAACCTCCGGCCCCTAAGCCTTCCCCAAGGACGCCTGGGGCCTAGGTGCAAAAGCAAGACAGGAGCGGAGCTGAGGCCAGGAAGGCGCCAGTGGCGTCTCCCAGCCTCGCGCAGCCTGCTCCTTCCAGGGCAGGAAGCCTAGCAGCGAGGCAAGTCTGGGCAAGGCTCGCCCAGGGCAGAGCAGCCTCACGCCAGCAACTCTGCCAGAACGGGCCTCTGAGCAGAGCTGAAGCTCTGCCGTCCTGGAGGCGCACTCGGCTCCAGCCAAGTAGGGCTTGAGCCAAACGAGGCTGGGCTGCCTCTTCTTCCCTCGAGGAGGCTCGCCTCCCCGCCAGCTGTTCACTCGGCTTCCAGGTGGGGGCGCTCTGCGCCTCCTGCAGGTCTTGGTTCAGGGGCTGCTTGCCCTGAGCTGGGGCTGTGGGCGGGAGCCCAGGCACGCAGGGGCAGGCCCCAACCAGCTGCACACGTCTCTGCTGGGGAGGAGACTGCTAGGGAAGCTACGTGTGTGAGGCAGCTGCTGGGCGCCCAGGGAGTCAGCCTCCGGGTGTGGGGGGCTGCAGACCCCAGCCAGGGGCCCTGGGAGCCTGGTGCACTCCGTGCGGCGCTGAGCCTGGGCGGCCAAGCAACCACTGGAGGAGCCCTGCACTGGCCCTTCCCTTCCCTCGCACAGAGCTCTTCCTGCTGGAGCCCTTGGCAGTGTGCAAGCCACCGGCCCCTAAGCCCTCCCCAAGGACGCCTGGGGCCTAGGTGCAAAGGCAAGGCAGGAGCGGAGCTGAGGCCAGGAAGACGCAAGTGGCGTCTCCCAGCCTCGCGCAGCCTGCTCCTTCCTGGGCAGGAAGCCTAGCAGCGAGGCAAGTCTGGGCAAGGCTCGCCCAGGGCAGAGCAGCCTCGCGCCAGCAACTCTGCCAGATCGGGCCTCTGAGCAGAGCTGGAGCTCTGCCGTCCTGGAGGCGCACTCGGCTCCAGCCAAGTAGGGCTTGAGCCAAACGAGGCTGGGCTGCCTCTTCTTCCCTCGAGGAGGCTCGCCTCCCCGCCAGCTGTTCACTCGGCTTCCAGGTGGGGGCGCCCTGCGCCTCCTGCAGGTCTTGGCTCAGGGGCTGCTTGCCCTGAGCTGGGGCTGTGGGCGGGAGCCCAGGCACGCAGGGGCAGGCCCCAACCAGCTGCACACGTCTCTGCTGGGGAGGAGAGCGCTATGGAAGCTACGTGTGTGAGGCAGCTGCTGGGCGCCCAGGGAGTCAGCCTCCGGGTGTGCGGGGCTGCAGACCCCAACCAGGGGCCCTGGGAGCCTGGGGCACTCCGTGCGGCGTTGAGCCTGGGCGGCCAAGCAACCACTGGAGGAGCCCTGCACTGGCCCTTCCCTTCCCTCGCACAGAGCTCTTCCTGCTGGAGTCCTTGGCAGTGTGCAAGCCACCGGCCCCTAAGCCCTCCCCAAGGACGCCTGGGGCCTAGGTGCAAAGGCAAGGCAGGAGCGGAGCTGAGGCCAGGAAGGCGCCAGTGGCGTCTCCCAGCCTCGCGCAGCCTGCTCCTTCCTGGGCAGGAAGCCTAGCAGCGAGGCAAGTCTGGGCAAGGCTCGCCCAGGGCAGAGCAGCCTCGCGCCAGCAACTCTGCCAGATCGGGCCTCTGAGCAGAGCTGGAGCTCTGCCGTCCTGGAGGCGCACTCGGCTCCAGCCAAGTAGGGCTTGAGCCAAACGAGGCTGGGCTGCCTCTTCTTCCCTCGAGGAGGCTCGCCTCCCCGCCAGCTGTTCACTCGGCTTCCAGGTGGGGGCGCTCTGCGCCTCCTGCAGGTCTTGGCTCAGGGGCTGCTTGCCCTGAGCTGGGGCTGTGGGCGGGAGCCTAGGCACGCAGGGGCAGGCCCCAACCAGCTGCACACGTCTCTGCTGGGGAGGAGAGCGCTAGGGAAGCTACGTGTGTGAGGCAGCTGCTGGGCGCCCAGGGAGTCAGCCTCCGGGTGTGCGGGGCTGCAGACCCCAGCCAGGGGCCCTGGGAGCCTGGGGCACTCCGTGCGGCGCTGAGCCTGGGCGGCCAAGCAACCGCTGGAGGAGCCCTGCACTGGCCCTTCCCTTCCCTCGCACAGAGCTCTTCCTGCTGGAGTCCTTGGCAGTGTGCAAGCCACCGGCCCCTAAGCCCTCCCCAAGGTCACCTGGGGCCTAGGTGCAAGGGCAAGGCAGGAGCGGAGCTGAGGCCAGGAAGGCGCCAGTGGCGTCTCCCAGCCTCGCGCAGCCTGCTCCTTCCTGGGCAGGAAGCCTAGCAGCGAGGCAAGTCTGGGCAAGGCTCGCCCAGGGCAGAGCAGCCTCGCGCCAGCAACTCTGCCAGAACGGGCCTCTGAGCAGAGCTGGAGCTCTGCCGTCCTGGAGGCGCACTCGGCTCCAGCCAAGTAGGGCTTGAGCCAAACGAGGCTGGGCTGCCTCTTCTTCCCTCGAGGAGGCTCGCCTCCCCGCCAGCTGTTCACTCGGCTTCCAGGTGGGGGCGCTCTGCGCCTCCTGCAGGTCTTGGCTCAGGGGCTGCTTGCCCTGAGCTGGGGCTGTGGGCGGGAGCCCAGGCACGCAGGGGCAGGCCCCAACCAGCTGCACACGTCTCTGCTGGGGAGGAGAGCGCTAGGGAAGCTACGTGTGTGAGGCAGCTGCTGGGCGCCCAGGGAGTCAGCCTCCGGGTGTGCGGGGCTGCAGACCCCAGCCAGGGGCCCTGGGAGCCTGGTGCACTCCGTGCGGCGCTGAGCCTGGGCGGCCAAGCAACCGCTGGAGGAGCCCTGCACTGGCCCTTCCCTTCCCTCGCACAGAGCTCTTCCTGCTGGAGCCCTTGGCAGTTTGCAAACCTCCGGCCCCTAAGCCTTCCCCAAGGACGCCTGGGGCCTAGGTGCAAAAGCAAGGCAGGAGCGGAGCTGAGGCCAGGAAGGCGCCAGTGGCGTCTCCCAGCCTCGCGCAGCCTGCTCCTTCCAGGGCAGGAAGCCTAGCAGCGAGGCAAGTCTGGGCAAGGCTCGCCCAGGGCAGAGCAGCCTCACGCCAGTAACTCTGCCAGAACGGGCCTCTGAGCAGAGCTGAAGCTCTGCCGTCCTGGAGGCGCACTCGGCTCCAGCCAAGTAGGGCTTGAGCCAAACGAGGCTGGGCTGCCTCTTCTTCCCTCGAGGAGGCTCGCCTCCCCGCCAGCTGTTCACTCGGCTTCCAGGTGGGGGCGCTCTGCGCCTCCTGCAGGTCTTGGCTCAGGGGCTGCTTGCCCTGAGCTGGGGCTGTGCGCGGGAGCCCAGGCACGCAGGGGCAGGCCCCAACCAGCTGCACACGTCTCTGCTGGGGAGGAGACTGCTAGGGAAGCTACGTGTGTGAGGCAGCTGCTGGGCGCCCAGGGAGTCAGCCTCCGGGTGTGCGGGGCTGCAGACCCCAGCCAGGGGCCCTGGGAGCCTGGTGCACTCCGTGCGGCGCTGAGCCTGGGCGGCCAAGCAACCGCTGGAGGAGCCCTGCACTGGCCCTTCCCGTCCCTCGCACAGAGCTCTTCCTGCTGGAGCCCTTGGCACTCTGCAAGCCACCGGCCCCTAAGCCCTCCCCAAGGACGCCTGGGGCCTAGGTGCAAGGGCAAGGCAGGAGCGGAGCTGAGGCCAGGAAGGCGCCAGTGGCGTCTCCCAGCCTCGCGCAGCCTGCTCCTTCCTGGGCAGGAAGCCTAGCAGCGAGGCAAGTCTGGGCAAGGCTCGCCCAGGGCAGAGCAGCCTCGCGCCAGCAACTCTGCCAGAACGGGCCTCTGAGCAGAGCTGGAGCTCTGCCGTCCTGGAGGTGCACTCGGCTCCAGCCAAGTAGGGCTTGAGCCAAACGAGGCTGGGCTGCCTCTTCTTCCCTCGAGGAGGCTCGCCTCCCCGCCAGCTGTTCACTCGGCTTCCAGGTGGGGGCACTCTGCGCCTCCTGCAGGTCTTGGCTCAGGGGCTGCTTGCCCTGAGCTGGGGCTGTGCGCGGGATCCCAGGCACGCAGGGGCAGGCCCAACATGCTGCACACGTCTCTGCTGGGGAGGAGAGCGCTAGGGAAGCTACGTGTGTGAGGCAGCTGCTGGGCGCCCAGGGAGTCAGCCTCCGTGTGTGCGGGGCTGCAGACCCCAGCCAGGGGCCCTGGGAGCCTGGTGCACTCCGTGCGGCGCTGAGCCTGGGCGGCCAAGCAACCGCTGGAGGAGCCCTGCACTGGCCCTTCCCTTCCCTCGCACAGAGCTCTTCCTTCTGGAGCCCTTGGCAGTGTGCAAGCCACCGGCCCCTAAGCCCTCCCCAAGGACGCCTGAGGCCTAGGTACAAAGGCAAGGCAGGAGCGGAGCTGAGGCCAGGAAGGCGCCAGTGGCGTCTCCCAGCCTCGCGCAGCCTGCTCCTTCCTGGGCAGGAAGCCTAGCAGCGAGGCAAGTCTGGGCAAGGCTCGCCCAGGGCAGAGCAGCCTCGCGCCAGCAACTCTGCCAGAACGGGCCTCTGAACAGAGCTGGAGCTCTGCCGTCCTGGAGGCGCTCTCGGCTCCAGCCAAGTAGGGCAGCCAAACGAGGCTGGGCTGCCTCTTCTTCCCTCGAGGAGGCTAGCCTCCCCGCCAGCTGTTCACTCGGCTTCCAGGTGGGGGCGCTCTGCGCCTCCTGCAGGTCGTGGCTCAGGGGCTGCTTGCCCTGAGCTGGGGCTGTGGGCGGGAGCCCAGGCACGCAGGGGCAGGCCTCAACCATCTGCACACGTCTCTGCTGGGGAGGAGAGCGCTAGGGAAGCTACGTGTGTGAGGCAGCTGCTGGGCGCCCAGGGAGTCAGCCTCCGGGTGTGCGGGGCTGCAGACCCCAGCCAGGGGTCCTGGGAGCCTGCGGCACTCCGTGCGGCGCTGAGCCTGGGCGGCCAAGCAACCGCTGGAGGAGCCTGGCACTGGCCCTTCCCTTCCCTCGCACAGAGCTCTTCCTGCTGGAGCCCTTGGCAGTGTGCAAGCCTCCGGCCCCTAAGCCTTCCCCAAGGACGCCTGGGGCCTAGGTGCAAAAGCAAGGCAGGAGCGGAGCTGAGGCCAGGAAGGTGCCAGTGGCGTCTCCCAGCCTCGCGCAGCCTGCTCCTTCCTGGGCAGGAAGCCTAGCAGCGAGGCAAGTCTGGGCAAGGCTCGCCCAGGGCAGAGCAGCCTCGCGCCAGCAACTCTGCCAGAACGGGCCTCTGAGCAGAGCTGGAGCTCTGCCGTCCTGGAGGCGCACTCGGCTCCAGCCAAGTAGGGCTTGAGCCAAACGAGGCTGGGCTGCCTCTTCTTCCCTCGAGGAGGCTCGCCTCCCCGCCAGCTGTTCACTCGGCTTCCAGGTGGGGGCGCTCTGCGCCTCCTGCAGGTCTTGGCTCAGGGGCTGCTTGCCCTGAGCTGGGGCTGTGGGCGGCAGCCCAGGCACGCAGGGGCAGGCCCCAACCAGCTGCACACGTCTCTGCTGGGGAGGAGAGTGCTAGGGAAGCTACGTGTGTGAGGCAGCTGCTGGGCGCCCAGGGAGTCAGCCTCCGGGTGTGCGGAGCTGCAGACCCCAGCCAGGGGCCCTGGGAGCCTGGTGCACTCCGTGCGGCGCTGAGCCTGGGCGGCCAAGCAACCGCTGGAGGAGCCCTGCACTGGCCCTTCCCTTCCCTCGCACAGAGCTCTTCCTGCTGGAGCCCTTGGGAGTGTGCAAGCCACCGGCCCCTAAGCCCTCCCCAAGGACGCCTGGGGCCTAGGTGCAAAGGCAAGGCAGGAGCGGAGCTGAGGCCAGGAAGGCGCCAGTGGCGTCTCCCAGCCTCGCGCAGCCTGCTCCTTCCTGGGCAGGAAGCCTAGCAGCGAGGCAAGTCTGGGCAAGGCTCGCCCAGGGCAGAGCAGCCTCGCGCCAGCAACTCTGCCAGAACGGGCCTCTGAGCAGAGCTGGAGCTCTGCCGTCCTGGAGGCGCACTCGGCTCCAGCCAAGTAGGGCTTGAGCCAAACGAGGCTGGGCTGCCTCTTCTTCCCTCGAGGAGGCTCGCCTCCCCGCCAGCTGTTCACTCGGCTTCCAGGTGGGGGCGCTCTGCGCCTCCTGCAGGTCTTGGCTCAGGGGCTGCTTGCCCTGAGCTGGGGCTGTGCGCGGGAGCCCAGGCACGCAGGGGCAGGCCCCAACCAGCTGCACACGTCTCTGCTGGGGAGGAGAGTGCTAGGGAAGCTACGTGTGTGAGGCAGCTGCTGGGCGCCCAGGGAGTCAGCCTCCGGGTGTGCGGGGCTGCAGACCCCAGCCAGGGGCCCTGGGAGCCTGGTGCACTCCGTGCGGCGCTGAGCCTGGGGGGCCAAGCAACCGCTGGAGGAGCCCTGCACTGGCCCTTCCCTTCCCTCGCACAGAGCTCTTCCTGCTGGAGCCCTTGGGAGTGTGCAAGCCACCGGCCCCTAAGCCTCCCCAAGGACGCCTGGGGCCTAGGTGCAAAGGCAAGGCAGGAGCGGAGCTGAGGCCAGGAAGGCGCCAGTGGCGTCTCCCAGCCTCGCGCAGCCTGCTCCTTCCTGGGCAGGAAGCCTAGCAGCGAGGCAAGTCTGGGCAAGGCTCGCCCAGGGCAGAGCAGCCTCGCGCCAGCATCTCTGCCAGAACGGGCCTCTGAGCAGAGCTGGAGCTCTGCCGTCCTGGAGGCGCACTCGGCTCCAGCCAAGTAGGGCTTGAGCCAAACGAGGCTGGGCTGCCTCTTCTTCCCTCGAGGAGGCTCGCCTCCCCGCCAGCTGTTCACTCGGCTTCCAGGTGGGGGCGCTCTGCGCCTCCTGCAGGTCTTGGCTCAGGGGCTGCTTGCCCTGAGCTGGGGCTGTGCGCGGGAGCCCAGGCACGCAGGGGCAGGCCCCAAACAGCTGCACACGTCTCTGCTGAGGAGGAGAGCGCTAGGGAAGCTACGTGTGTGAGGCAGCTGCTGGGCGCCCAGGGAGTCAGCCTCCGGGTGTGCGGGGCTGCAGACCCCAGCCAGGGGCCCTGGGAGCCTGGGGCACTCCGTGCGGTGCTGAGCCTGGGCGGCCAAGCAACCGCTGGAGGAGCCTGGCACTGGCCCTTCCCTTCCCTCGCACAGAGCTCTTCCTGCTGGAGCCCTTGGCACTCTGCAAGCCACCGGCCCCTAAGCCGTCCCCAAGGACGCCTGGGGCCTAGGTGCAAAGGCAAGGCAGGAGCGGAGCTGAGGCCAGGAAGGCGCCAGTGGCGTCTTCCAGCCTCGCGCAGCATGCTCCTTCCTGGGCAGGAAGCCTAGCAGCGAGGCAAGTCTGGGCAAGGCTCGCCCAGGGCAGAGCAGCCTAGCGCCAGCAACTCTGCCCGAACGGGCCTCTGAGCAGAGCTGGAGCTCTGCCGTCCTGGAGGCGCACTCGGCTCCAGCCAAGTAGGGCTTGAGCCAAACGAGGCTGGGCTACCTCTTCTTCCCTCGAGGAGGCTCGCCTCCCCGCCAGCTGTTCACTCGGCTTCCAGGTGGGGGCGCTCTGCGCCTCCTGCAGGTCTTGGCTCAGGGGCTGCTTGCCCTGAGCTGGGGCTGTGCGCGGGAGCCCAGGCACGCAGGGGCAGGCCCCAACCAGCTGCACACGTCTCTGCTGAGGAGGAGAGCGCTAGGGAAGCTACGTGTGTGAGGCAGCTGCTGGGCGCCCAGGGAGTCAGCCTCCGGGTGTGCGGGGCTGCAGACCCCAGTCAGGGGCCCTGGGAGCCTGGGGCACTCCGTGCGGCGCTTAGCCTGGGCGGCCAAGCAACCGCTGGAGGAGCCTGGCACTGGCCCTTCCCTTCCCTCGCACAGAGCTCTTCCTGCTGGAGCCCTTGGCAGTGTGCAAGCCACCGGCCCCTAAGCCCTCCCCAAGGACGCCTGGGGCCTAGGTGCAAAGGCAAGGCAGGAGCGGAGCTGAGGCCAGGAAGGCGCCAGTGGCGTCTTCCAGCCTCGCGCAGCCTGCTCCTTCCTGGGCAGGAAGCCTAGCAGCGAAGCAAGTCTGGGCAAGGCTCGCCCAGGGCAGAGCAGCCTAGCGCCAGCAACTCTGCCAGAACGGGCCTCTGAGCAGAGCTGGAGCTCTGCCGTCCTGGAGGCACACTCGGCTCCAGCCAAGTAGGGCTTGAGCCAAACGAGGCTGGGCTACCTCTTCTTCCCTCGAGGAGGCTCGCCTCCCCGCCAGCTGTTCACTCGGCTTCCAGGTGGGGGCGCTCTGCGCCCCCTGCAGGTCTTGGCTCAGGGGATGCTTGCCCTGAGCTGGGGCTGTGGGCGGGAGCCCAGGCACGCAGGGGCAGGCCCCAAGCAGCTGCACACGTCTCTGCTGGGGAGGAGAGCGCTGGGGAAGCTACGTGTGTGAGGCAGCTGCTGGGCGCCCAGGGAGTCAGCCTCCGGGTGTGCGGGGCTGCAGACCCCAGCCAGGGGCCCTGGGAGCCTGGTGCACTCCGTGCGGGGCTGAGCCGGGGCGGCCAAGCAACCGCTGGAGGAGCCCTGCACTGGCCCTTCCCTTCCCTCGCACAGAGCTCTTCCTGCTGGAGTCCTTGGCAGTGTGCAAGCCACCGGCCCCTAAGCCCTCCCCAAGGACGCCTGGGGCCTAGGTGCAAGGGCAAGGCTGGAGCGGAGCTGAGGCCAGGAAGGCGCCAGTGGCGTCTCCCAGCCTCGCGCAGCCTGCTCCTTCCTGGGCAGGAAGCCTAGCAGCGAGGCAAGTCTGGGCAAGGCTCGCCCAGGGCAGAGCAGCCTCGCGCCAGCAACTCTGCCAGAACGGGCCTCTGAGCAGAGCTGGAGCTCTGCCGTCCTGGAGGCGCACTCGGCTCCAGCCAAGTAGGGCTTGAGCCAAACGAGGCTGGGCTGCCTCTTCTTCCCTCGAGGAGGCTCGCCTCCCCGCCAGCTGTTCACTCGGCTTCCAGGTGGGGGCACTCTGCGCCTCCTGCAGGTCTTGGCTCAGGGGCTGCTTGCCCTGAGCTGGGGCTGTGCGCGGGATCCCAGGCACGCAGGGGCAGGCCCCAACCAGCTGCACACGTCTCTGCTGGGGAGGAGAGCGCTAGGGAAGCTACGTGTGTGAGGCAGCTGCTGGGCGCCCAGGGAGTCAGCCTCCGGGTGTGCGGGGCTGCAGACCCCAGCCAGGGGCCCTGGGAGCCTGGTGCACTCCGTGCGGCGCTGAGCCTGGGCGGCCAAGCAACCGCTGGAGGAGCCCTGCACTGGCCCTTCCCTTCCCTCGCACAGAGCTCTTCCTGCTGGAGCCCTTGGGAGTGTGCAAGCCACCGGCCCCTAAGCCCTCCCCAAGGACGCCTGAGGCCTAGGTTCAAAGGCAAGGCAGGAGCGGAGCTGAGGCCAGGAAGGCGCCAGTGGCGTCTCCCAGCCTCGCGCAGCCTGCTCCTTCCTGGGCAGGAAGCCTAGCAGCGAGGCAAGTCTGGGCAAGGCTCGCCCAGGGCAGAGCAGCCTCGCGCCAGCAACTCTGCCAGAACGGGCCTCTGAGCAGAGCTGGAGCTCTGCCGTCCTGGAGGCGCACTCGGCTCCAGCCAAGTAGGGCTTGAGCCAAACGAGGCTGGGCTGCCTCTTCTTCCCTCGAGGAGGCTCGCCTCCCCGCCAGCTGTTCACTCGGCTTCCAGGTGGGGGCGCTCTGCACCTCCTGCAGGTCTTGGCTCAGGGGCTTCTTGCCCTGAGCTGGGGCTGTGGGCGGGAGCCCAGGCACGCAGGGGCAGGCCCCAACCAGCTGCACACGTCTCTGCTGGGGAGGAGAGCGCTATGGAAGCTACGTGTGTGAGGCAGCTGCTGGGCGCCCAGGGAGTCAGCCTCCGGGTGTGCGGGGCTGCAGACTCCAGCCAGGGGCCCTGGGAGCCTGGTGCACTCCGTGCGGCGCTGAGCCTGGGCGGCCAAGCAACCGCTGGAGGAGACCTGCACTGGCCCTTCCTTCCCTCGCACAGAGCTCTTCCTGCTGGAGCCCTTGGCAGTGTGCAAGCCACCGGCCCCTAAGCCCTCCCCAAGGAAGCCTGGGGCCTAGGTGCAAAGGCAAGGCAGGAGCGGAGCTGAGGCCAGGAAGGCGCCAGTGGCGTCTCCCAGCCTCGCGCAGCCTGCTCCTTCCTGGGCAGGAAGCCTAGCAGCGAGGCAAGTCTGGGCAAGGCTCGCCCAGGGCAGAGCAGCCTCGCGCCAGCAACTCTGCCAGAACGGGCCTCTGAACAGAGCTGGAGCTCTGTCGTCCTGGAGGCGCTCTCGGCTCCAGCCAAGTAGGGCAGCCAAACGAGGCTGGGCTGCCTCTTCTTCCCTCGAGGAGGCTCGCCTCCCCGCCAGCTGTTCACTCGGCTTCCAGGTGGGGGCGCTCTGCGCCTCCTGCAGGTCTTGGCTCAGGGGCTGCTTGCCCTGAGCTGGGGCTGTGCGCGGGAGCCCAGGCACGCAGGGGCAGGCCCCAAACAGCTGCACACGTCTCTGCTGGGGAGGAGAGAGCTAGGGAAGCTACGTGTGTGAGGCAGCTGCTGGGCCCCCAGGGAGTCAGCCTCCGGGTGTGCGGGGCTGCAGACCCCAGCCAGGGGTCCTGGGAGCCTGGGGCACTCCGTGCGGCGCTGAGCCTGGGCGGCCAAGCAACCGCTGGAGGAGCCTGGCACTGGCCCTTCCCTTCCCTTGCACAGAGCTCTTCCTGCTGGAGCCCTTGGCAGTGTGCAAGCCTCCGGCCCCTAAGCCTTCCCCAAGGACGCCTGGGGCCTAGGTGCAAAAGCAAGGCAGGAGCGGAGCTGAGGCCAGGAAGGCGCCAGTGGCGTCTCCCAGCCTCGCACAGCCTGCTCCTTCCTGGGCAGGAAGCCTAGCAGCGAGGCAAGTCTGGGCAAGGCTCGCCCAGGGCAGAGCAGCCTAGCGCCAGAACTCTGCCAGAACGGGCCTCTGAGCAGAGCTGGAGCTCTGCCGTCCTGGAGGCGCACTCGGCTCCAGCCAAGTAGGGCTTGAGCCAAACGAGGATGGGCTACCTCTTCTTCCCTCGAGGAGGCTCGCCTCCCCGCCAGCTGTTCACTCGGCTTCCAGGTGGGGGCGCTCTGCGCCTCCTGCAGGTCTTGGCTCAGGGGCTGCTTGCCCTGAGCTGGGGCTGTGGGCGGGAGCCCAGGCACGCAGGGGCAGGCCCCAACCAGCTGCACACGTCTCTGCTGGGGAGGAGAGCGCTAGGGAAGCTACGTGTGTGAGGCAGCTGCTGGGCGCCCTGGGAGTCAGCCTCCGGGTGTGCGGGGCTGCAGACCCCAGCCAGGGGCCCTGGGAGCCTGGTGCACTCCGTGCGGCGCTGAGCCTGGGCGGCCAAGCAACCGCTGGAGGAGCCCTGCACTGGCCCTTCCCTTCCCTCGCACAGAGCTCTTCCTGCTGGAGCCCTTGGGAGTGTGCAAGCCACCGGCCTCTAAGCCCTCCCCAAGGACGCCTGGGGCCTAGATGCAAAGGCAAGGCAGGAGCGGAGCTGAGGCCAGGAAGGCGCCAGTGGCGTCTCCCAGCCTCGCGCAGCCTGCTCCTTCCTGAGCAGGAAGCCTAGCAGCGAGGCAAGTCTGGGCAAGGCTCGCCCAGGGCAGAGCAGCCTCGCGCCAGCAACTCTGCCAGAACGGGCCTCTGAGCAGAGCTGGAGCTCTGCCGTCCTGGAGGCGCACTCGGCTCCAGCCAAGTAGGGCTTGAGCCAAACGAGGCTGGGCTGCCTCATCTTCCCTCGAGGAGGCTCGCCTCCCCGCCAGCTGTTCACTCGGCTTCCAGGTGGGGGCGCGCTGCGCCTCCTGCAGGTCTTGGCTCAGGGGCTTCTTGCCCTGAGCTGGGGCTGTGGGCGGGAGCCCAGACACGCAGGGGCAGGCCCCAACCAGCTGCACACGTCTCTGCTGGGGAGGAGAGCGCTATGGAAGCTACGTGTGTGAGGCAGCTGCTGGGCGCCCAGGGAGTCAGCCTCCGGGTGTGCGGGGCTGCAGACTCCAGCCAGGGGCCCTGGGAGCCTGGTGCACTCCGTGCGGCGCTGAGCCTGGGCGGCCAAGCAACCGCTGGAGGAGACCTGCACTGGCCCTTCCTTCCCTCGCACAGAGCTCTTCCTGCTGGAGCCCTTGGCAGTGTGCAAGCCACTGGCCCCTAAGCCCTCCCCAAGGACGCCTTGGGCCTAGGTGCAAAGGCAAGGCAGGAGCGGAGCTGAGGCCAGGAAGGCGCCAGTGGCGTCTCCCAGCCTCGCGCAGCCTGCTCCTTCCTGGGCAGGAAGCCTAGCAGCGAGGCAAGTCTGGGCAAGGCTCGCCCAGGGCAGAGCAGCCTCGCGCCAGCAACTCTGCCAGAACGGGCCTCTGAACAGAGCTGTAGCTCTGCCGTCCTGGAGGCGCTCTCGGCTCCAGCCAAGTAGGGCAGCCAAACGAGGCTGGGCTGCCTCTTCTTCCCTCGAGGAGGCTAGCCTCCCCGCCAGCTGTTCACTCGGCTTCCAGGTGGGGGCGCTCTGCGCCTCCTGCAGGTCTTGGCTCAGGGGCTGCTTGCCCTGAGCTGGGGCTGTGCGCGGGAGCCCAGGCACGCAGGGGCAGGCCCCAAACAGCTGCACACGTCTCTGCTGGGGAGGAGAGCGCTAGGGAAGCTACGTGTGTGAGGCAGCTGCTGGGCGCCCAGGGAGTCAGCGTCCGGGTGTGCGGGGCTGCAGACCCCAGCCAGGGGTCCTGGGAGCCTGGGGCACTCCGTGCGGCGCTGAGCCTGGGCGGCCAAGCAACCGCTGGAGGAGCCTGGCATTGGCGCTTCCCTTCCCTCGCACAGAGCTCTTCCTGCTGGAGCCCTTGGCAGTGTGCAAGCCACCGGCCCCTAAGCCCTCCCCAAGGACGCCTGGGGCCTAGGTGCAAAGGCAAGGCAGGAGCGGAGCTGAGGCCAGGAAGGCGCCAGTGGCGTCTCCCAGCCTCGCGCAGCCTGCTCCTTCCTGGGCAGGAAGCCTAGCAGCGAGGCAAGTCTGGGCAAGGCTCGCCCAGGGCAGAGCAGCCTAGCGCCAGCAACTCTGCCAGAACGGGCCTCTGAGCAGAGCTGGAGCTCTGCCGTCCTGGAGGCGCACTCGGCTCCAGCCAAGTAGGGCTTGAGCCAAACGAGGCTGGGCTGCCTCTTCTTCCCTCGAGGAGGCTCGCCTCCCCGCCAGCTGTTCACTCGGCTTCCAGGTGGGGGCGCTCTGCGCCTCCTGCAGGTCTTGGCTCAGGGGCTGCTTGCCCTGAACTGGGGCTGTGCGCGGGAGCCCAGGCACGCAGGGGCAGGCCCCAACCAGCTGCACACGTCTCTGCTGGGGAGGAGAGTGCTAGGGAAGCTACGTGTGTGAGGCAGCTGCTGGGCGCCCAGGGAGTCAGCCTCCGGGTGTGCGGGGCTGCAGACCCCAGCCAGGGGCCCTGGGAGCCTGGTGCACTCCGTGCGGCGCTGAGCCAGGGCGGCCAAGCAACCGCTGGAGGAGCCCTGCACTGGCCCTTCCCTTCCCTCGCACAGAGCTCTTCCTGCTGGAGTCCTTGGCAGTGTGCAAGCCACCGGCCCCTAAGCCCTCCCCAAGGACGCCTGGGGCCTAGGTGCAAGGGCAAGGCAGGAGCGTAGCTGAGGCCAGGAAGGCGCCAGTGGCGTCTCCCAGCCTCGCGCAGCCTGCTCCTTCCTGGGCAGGAAGCCTAGCAGCGAGGCAAGTCTGGGCAAGGCTCGCCCAGGGCAGAGCAGCCTCGCGCCAGCAACTCTGCCAGAACGGGCCTCTGAGCAGAGCTGGAGCTCTGCCTTCCTGGAGGCGCACTCCGCTCCAGCCAAGTAGGGCTTGAGCCAAACGAGGCTGGGCTGCCTCTTCTTCCCTCGAGGAGGCTCGCCTCCCCGCCAGCTGTTCACTCGGCTTCCAGGTGGGGGCGCTCTGCGCCTCCTGCAGGTCTTGGCTCAGGGGCTGCTTGCCCTGAGCTGGGGCTGTGCGCGGGAGCCCAGGCACCCAGGGGCAGGCCCCAACCAGCTGCACACGTCTCTGCTGGGTAGGAGAGCGCTAGGGAAGCTACGTGTGTGAGGCAGCTGCTGGGCGCCCAGGGAGTCAGCCTCCGGGTGTGCGGGGCTGCAGACCCCAGCCAGGGGCCCTGGGAGCCTGGTGCACTCCGTGCGGCGCTGAGCCTGGGCGGCCAAGCAACCGCTGGAGGAGCCCTGCACTGGCCCTTCCCTTCCCTCGCACAGAGCTCTTCCTGCTGGAGCCCTTGGGAGTGTGCAAGCCACCGGCCCCAAAGCCCTCCCCAAGGACGCCTGGGGCCTAGGTGCAAAGGCAAGGCAGGAGCGGAGCTGAGGCCAGGAAGGCGCCAGTGGCGTCTCCCAGCCTCGCGCAGCCTGCTCCTTCCTGGGCAGGAAGCCTAGCAGCGAGGCAAGTCTGGGCAAGGCTCGCCCAGGGCAGAGCAGCCTCGCGCCAGCAACTCTGCCAGAACGGGCCTCTGAGCAGAGCTGGAGCTCTGCCGTCCTGGAGGCGCACTCGGCTCCAGCCAAGTAGGGCTTGAGCCAAACGAGGCTGGGCTGCCTCTTCTTCCCTCGAGGAGGCTCGCCTCCCCGCCAGCTCTTCACTCGGCTTCCAGGTGGGGGCGCTCTGCGCCTCCTGCAGGTCTTGGCTCAGGGGCTGCTTGCCCTGAGCTGGGGCTGTGCGCGGGAGCCCAGGCACGCAGGGGCAGGCCCCAAACAGCTGCACACGTCTCTGCTGGGGAGGAGAGCGCTAGGGAAGCTACGTGTGTGAGGCAGCTGCGGGGCGCCCAGGGAGTCAGCCTCCGGGTGTGCGGGGCTGCAGACCCCAGCCAGGGGTCCTGGGAGCCTGGGGCACTCCGTGCGGTACTGAGACTGGGCGGCCAAGCAACCGCTGGAGGTGCCTGGCACTGGCCCTTCCCTTCCCTCGCACAGAGCTCTTCCTGCTGGAGCCCTTGGCAGTGTGCAAGCCACCGGCCCCTAAGCCCTCCCCAAGGACACCTGGGGCCTAGGTGCAAAGGCAAGGCAGGAGCGGAGCTGAGGCCAGGAAGGCGCCAGTGGCGTCTCCCAGCCTCGCGCAGCCTGCTCCTTCCTGGGCAGGAAGCCTAGCAGCGAGGCAAGTCTGGGCAAGGCTCGCCCAGGGCAGAGCAACCTAGCGCCAGCAACTCTGCCAGAACGGGCCTCTGAGCAGAGCTGGAGCTCTGCCGTCCTGGAGGCGCACTCGGCTCCAGCCAAGTAGGGCTTGAGCCAAACGAGGATGGGCTACCTCTTCTTCCCTCGAGGAGGCTCGCCTCCCCGCCAGCTGTTCACTCGGCTTCCAGGTGGGGGCGCTCTGCGCCTCCTGCAGGTCTTGGCTCAGGGGCTGCTTGCCCTGAGCTGGGGCTGTGGGCGGGAGCCCAGGCACGCAGGGGCAGGCCCCAACCAGCTGCACACGTCTCTGCTGGGGAGGAGAGCGCTAGGGAAGCTACGTGTGTGAGGCAGCTGCTGGGCGCCCTGGGAGTCAGCCTCCGGGTGTGCGGGGCTGCAGACCCCAGCCAGGGGCCCTGGGAGCCTGGTGCACTCCGTGCGGCGCTGAGCCTGGGCGGCCAAGCAACCGCTGGAGGAGCCCTGCACTGGCGCTTCCCTTCCCTCGCACAGAGCTCTTCCTGCTGGAGCCCTTGGCAGTGTGCAAGCCTCCGGCCCCTTAGCCTTCCCCAAGGACGCCTGGGGCCTAGGTGCAAAAGCAAGGCAGGAGCGGAGCTGAGGCCAGGAAGGCGCCAGTGGCGTCTCCCAGCCTCGCACAGCCTGCTCCTTCCAGGGCAGGAAGCCTAGCAGCGAGGCAAGTCTGGGCAAGGCTCGCCCAGGGCAGAGCAGCCTCGCCCCAGCAACTCTGCCAGAACGGGCCTCTGAGCAGAGCTGGAGCTCTGCCGTCCTGGAGGCGCACTCGGCTCCAGCCAAGTAGGGCTTGAGCCAAACGAGGCTGGGCTGCCTCTTCTTCCCTCGAGGAGGCTCGCCTCCCCGCCAGCTGTTCACTCGGCTTCCAGGTGGGGGCGCTCTGCGCCTCCTGCAGGTCTTGGCTCAGGGGCTGCTTGCCCTGAGCTGGGGCTGTGCGCGGGAGCCCAGGCACGCAGGGGCAGGCCCCAACCAGCTGCACACGTCTCTGCTGGGGAGGAGAGCGCTAGGGAAGCTACGTGTGTGACGCAGCTGCTGGGCGCCCAGGGAGTCAGCCTCCGGGTGTGCGGGGCTGCAGACCCCAGCCAGGGGCCCTGGGAGCCTGGTGCACTCCGTGCGGCGCTGAGCCTGGGCGGCCAAGCAACCGCTGGAGGAGCCCTGCACTGGCCCTTCCCTTCCCTCACACAGAGCTCTTCCTGCTGGAGCCCTTGGCAGTGTGCAAGCCACCGGCCCCTAAGCCCTCCCCAAGGACGCCTGGGGCCTAGATGCAAAGGCAAGGCAGGAGCGGAGCTGAGGCCAGGAATGCGCCAGTGGCGTCTCCCAGCCTCGCGCAGCCTGCTCCTTCCTGGGCAGGAAGCCTAGCAGCGAGGCAAGTCTGGGCAAGGCTCGCCCAGGACAGAGCAGCCTCGCGCCAGCAACTCTGCCAGAACGGGCCTCTGAGCAGAGCTGGAGCTCTGCCGTCCTGGAGGCGCACTCGGCTCCAGCCAAGTAGGCCTTGAGCCAAACGAGGATGGGCTACCTCTTCTTCCCTCGAGGAGGCTCGCCTCCCCGCCAGCTGTTCACTCGGCTTCCAGGTGGGGGCGCTCTGCGCCTCCTGCAGGTCTTGGCTCAGGGGCTGCTTGCCCTGAGCTGGGGCTGTGCGCGGGAGCCCAGGCACGCAGGGGCAGGCCCCAACCAGCTGCACACGTCTCTGCTGGGGAGGAGAGCGCTAGGGAAGCTACGTGTGTGAGGCAGCTGCTGGGCGCCCAGGGAGTCAGCCTCCGGGTGTGCGGGGCTGCAGACCCCAGCCAGGGGCCCTGGGAGCCTGGTGCACTCCGTGCGGCGCTGAGCCTGGGCGGCCAAGCAACCGCTGGAGGAGCCCTGCACTGGCCCTTCCCTTCCCTCGCACAGAGCTCTTCCTGCTGGAGCCCTTGGCAGTGTGCAAGCCTCCGGCCCCTAAGCCTTCCCCAAGGACGCCTGGGGCCTAGGTGCAAAAGCAAGGCAGGAGCGGAGCTGAGGCCAGGAAGGCGCCAGTGGCGTCTCCCAGCCTCGCACAGCCTGCTCCTTCCAGGGCAGGAAGCCTAGCAGCGAGGCAAGTCTGGGCAAGGCTCGCCCAGGGCAGAGCAGCCTCGCGCCAGCAACTCTGCCAGAACGGGCCTCTGAGCAGAGCTGGAGCTCTGCCGTCCTGGAGGCGCACTCGGCTCCAGCCAAGTAGGGCTTGAGCCAAACGAGGCTGGGCTGCCTCTTCTTCCCTCGAGGAGGCTCGCCTCCCCGCCAGCTGTTCACTCGGCTTCCAGGTGGGGGCGCTCTGCGCCTCCTGCAGGTCTTGGCTCAGGGGCTGCTTGCCCTGAGCTGGGGCTGTGCGCGGGAGCCCAGGCACGCAGGGGCAGGCCCCAACCAGCTGCACACGTCTCTGCTGGGGAGGAGAGCGCTAGGGAAGCTACGTGTGTGAGGCAGCTGCTGGGCGCCCAGGGAGTCAGCCTCCGTGTGTGCGGGGCTGCAGACCCCAGCCAGGGGCCCTGGGAGCCTGGTGCACTCCGTGCGGCGCTGAGCCTGGGCGGCCAAGCAACCGCTGGAGGAGCCCTGCACTGGCCCTTCCCTTCCCTCGCACAGAGCTCTTCCTGCTGGAGCCCTTGGGAGTGTGCAAGCCACCGGCCCCTAAGCCCTCCCCAAGGACGCCTGGGGCCTAGATGCAAAGGCAAGGCAGGAGCGGAGCTGAGGCCAGGAAGGCGCCAGTGGCGTCTCCCAGCCTTGCGCAGCCTGCTCCTTCCTGGGCAGGAAGCCTAGCAGCGAGGCAAGTCTGGGCAAGGCTCGCCCAGGGCAGAGCAGCCTCGCGCCAGCAACTCTGCCAGAACGGGCCTCTGAGCAGAGCTGGAGCTCTGCCGTCCTGGAGGCGCACTCGGCTCCAGCCAAGTAGGGCTTGAGCCAAACGAGGATGGGCTACCTCTTCTTCCCTCGAGGAGGCTCGCCTCCCCGCCAGCTGTTCACTCGGCTTCCAGGTGGGGGCGCTCTGCGCCTCCTGCAAGTCTTGGCTCAGGGGCTGCTTGCCCTGAGCTGGGGCTGTGGGCGGGAGCCCAGGCACGCAGGGGCAGGCCCCAACCAGCTGTACACGTCTCTGCTGGGGAGGAGAGCGCTAGGGAAGCTACGTGTGTGAGGCAGCTGCTGGGCGCCCAGGGAGTCAGCCTCCGGGTGTGCGGGGCTGCAGACCCCAGCCAGGGGCCCTGGGAGCCTGGTGCACTCCGTGCGGCGCTGAGCCTGGGCGGCCAAGCAACCGCTGGAGGAGCCCTGCACTGGCCCTTCCCTTCCCTCGCACAGAGCTCTTCCTGCTGGAGCCCTTGGGAGTGTGCAAGCCACCGGCCTCTAAGCCCTCCCCAAGGACGCCTGGGGCCTAGATGCAAAGGCAAGGCAGGAGCGGAGCTGAGGCCAGGAAGGCGCCAGTGGCGTCTCCCAGCCTCGCGCAGCCTGCTCCTTCCTGAGCAGGAAGCCTAGCAGCGAGGCAAGTCTGGGCAAGGCTCGCCCAGGGCAGAGCAGCCTCGCGCCAGCAACTCTGCCAGAACGGGCCTCTGAGCAGAGCTGGAGCTCTGCCGTCCTGGAGGCGCACTCGGCTCCAGCCAAGTAGGGCTTGAGCCAAACGAGGCTGGGCTGCCTCATCTTCCCTCGAGGAGGCTCGCCTCCCCGCCAGCTGTTCACTCGGCTTCCAGGTGGGGGCGCGCTCCGCCTCCTGCAGGTCTTGGCTCAGGGGCTTCTTGCCCTGAGCTGGGGCTGTGGGCGGGAGCCCAGGCACGCAGGGGCAGGCCCCAACCAGCTGCACACGTCTCTGCTGGGGAGGAGAGCGCTATGGAAGCTACGTGTGTGAGGCAGCTGCTGGGCGCCCAGGGAGTCAGCCTCCGGGTGTGCGGGGCTGCAGACTCCAGCCAGGGGCCCTGGGAGCCTGGTGCACTCCGTGCGGCGCTGAGCCTGGGCGGCCAAGCAACCGCTGGAGGAGACCTGCACTGGCCCTTCCTTCCCTCGCACAGAGCTCTTCCTGCTGGAGCCCTTGGCAGTGTGCAAGCCACTGGCCCCTAAGCCCTCCCCAAGGACGCCTTGGGCCTAGGTGCAAAGGCAAGGCAGGAGCGGAGCTGAGGCCAGGACGGCGCCAGTGGCGTCTCCCAGCCTCGCGCAGCCTGCTCCTTCCTGGGCAGGAAGCCTAGCAGCGAGGCAAGTCTGGGCAAGGCTCGCCCAGGGCAGAGCAGCCTCGCGCCAGCAACTCTGCCAGAACGGGCCTCTGAACAGAGCTGTAGCTCTGCCGTCCTGGAGGCGCTCTCGGCTCCAGCCAAGTAGGGCAGCCAAACGAGGCTGGGCTGCCTCTTCTTCCCTCGAGGAGGCTAGCCTCCCCGCCAGCTGTTCACTCGGCTTCCAGGTGGGGGCGCTCTGCGCCTCCTGCAGGTCTTGGCTCAGGGGCTGCTTGCCCTGAGCTGGGGCTGTGCGCGGGAGCCCAGGCACGCAGGGGCAGGCCCCAAACAGCTGCACACGTCTCTGCTGGGGAGGAGAGCGCTAGGGAAGCTACGTGTGTGAGGCAGCTGCTGGGCGCCCAGGGAGTCAGCCTCCGGGTGTGCGGGGCTGCAGACCCCAGCCAGGGGTCCTGGGAGCCTGGGGCACTCCGTGCGGCGCTGAGCCTGGGCGGCCAAGCAACCGCTGGAGGAGCATGGCATTGGCGCTTCCCTTCCCTCGCACAGAGCTCTTCCTGCTGGAGCCCTTGGCAGTGTGCAAGCCACCGGCCCCTAAGCCCTCCCCAAGGACGCCTGGGGCCTAGGTGCAAAGGCAAGGCAGGAGCGGAGCTGAGGCCAGGAAGGCGCCAGTGGCGTCTCCCAGCCTCGCGCAGCCTGCTCCTTCCTGGGCAGGAAGCCTAGCAGCGAGGCAAGTCTGGGCAAGGCTCGCCCAGGGCAGAGCAGCCTAGCGCCAGCAACTCTGCCAGAACGGGCCTCTGAGCAGAGCTGGAGCTCTGCCGTCCTGGAGGCGCACTCGGCTCCAGCCAAGTAGGGCTTGAGCCAAACGAGGATGGGCTACCTCTTCTTCCCTCGAGGAGGCTCGCCTCCCCGCCAGCTGTTCACTCGGCTTCCAGGTGGGGGCGCTCTGCGCCTCCTGCAGGTCTTGGCTCAGGGGCTGCTTGCCCTGAGCTGGGGCTGTGCGCGGGAGCCCAGGCACGCAGGGGCAGGCCCCAACCAGCTGCACACGTCTCTGCTGGGGAGGAGAGCGCTAGGGAAGCTACGTGTGTGAGGCAGCTGCTGGGCGCCCAGGGAGTCAGCCTCCGGGTGTGCGGGGCTGCAGACCCCAGCCAGGGGCCCTGGGAGCCTGGTGCACTCCGTGCGGCGCTGAGCCTGGGCGGCCAAGCAACCGCTGGAGGAGACCTGCACTGGCCCTTCCTTCCCTCGCACAGAGCTCTTCCTGTTGGAGCCCTTGGCAGTGTGCAAGCCACCGGCCCCTAAGCCATCCCCAAGGACGCCTTGGGCCTAGGTGCAAAGGCAAGGCAGGAGCGGAGCTGAGGCCAAGAAGGCGCCAGTGGCGTCTCCCAGCCTCGCGCAGCCTGCTCCTTCCTGGGCAGGAAGCCTAGCAGCGAGGCAAGTCTGGGCAAGGCTCGCCCAGGGCAGAGCAGCCTCGCGCCAGCAACTCTGCCAGAACGGGCCTCTGAACAGAGCTGGAGCTCTGCCGTCCTGGAGGCGCTCTCGGCTCCAGCCAAGTAGGGCAGCCAAACGAGGCTGGGCTGCCTCTTCTTCCCTCGAGGAGGCTAGCCTCCCCGCCAGCTGTTCACTCGGCTTCCAGGTGGGGGCGCTCTGCGCCTCCTGCAGGTCTTGGCTCAGGGGCTGCTTGCCCTGAGCTGGGGCTGTGCGCGGGAGCCCAGGCACGCAGGGGCAGGCCCCAAACAGCTGCACACGTCTCTGCTGGGGAGGAGAGCGCTAGGGAAGCTACGTGTGTGAGGCAGCTGCTGGGCGCCCAGGGAGTCAGCCTCCGGGTGTGCGGGGCTGCAGACCCCAGCCAGGGGTCCTGGGAGCCTGGGGCACTCCGTGCGGCGCTGAGCCTGGGCGGCCAAGCAACCGCTGGAGGAGCCTGGCACTGGCCCTTCCCTTCCCTCGCACAGAGCTCTTCCTGCTGGAGCCCTTGGCAGTGTGCAAGCCACCGGCCCCTAAGCCCTCCCCAAGGACGCCTGGGGCCTAGGTGCAAAGGCAAGGCAGGAGCGGAGCTGAGGCCAGGAAGGCGCCAGTGGCGTCTCCCAGCCTCGCGCAGCCTGCTCCTTCCTGGGCAGGAAGCCTAGCAGCGAGGCAAGTCTGGGCAAGGCTCGCCCAGGGCAGAGCAGCCTAGCGCCAGCAACTCTGCCAGAACGGGCCTCTGAGCAGAGCTGGAGCTCTGCCGTCCTGGAGGCGCACTCGGTTCCAGCCAAGTAGGGCTTGAGCCAAACGAGGATGGGCTACCTCTTCTTCCCTCGAGGAGGCTCGCCTCCCCGCCAGCTGTTCACTCGGCTTCCAGGTGGGGGCGCTCTGCGCCTCCTGCAGGTCTTGGCTCAGGGGCTGCTTGCCCTGAGCTGGGGCTGTGGGCGGGAGCCCAGGCACGCAGGGGCAGGCCCCAACCAGCTGCACACGTCTCTGCTGGGGAGGAGAGCGCTAGGGAAGCTACGTGTGTGAGGCAGCTGCTGGGCGCCCAGGGAGTCAGCCTCCGGGTGTGCGGGGCTGCAGACCCCAGCCAGGGGCCCTGGGAGCCTGGTGCACTCCGTGCGGCGCTGAGCCTGGGCGGCCAAGCAACCGCTGGAGGAGCCCTGCACTGGCCCTTCCCTTCCCTCGCACAGAGCTCTTCCTGCTGGAGCCCTTGGCAGTGTGCAAGCCACCGGCCCCTAAGCCTTCCCCAAGGACGCCTGGGGCCTAGGTGCAAAAGCAAGGCAGGAGCGGAGCTGAGGCCAGGAAGGCGCCAGTGGCGTCTCCCAGCCTCGCACAGCCTGCTCCTTCCAGGGCAGGAAGCCTCGCAGCGAGGCAAGTCTGGGCAAGGCTCGCCCAGGGCAGAGCAGCCTCGCGCCAGCAACTCTGCCAGAACGGGCCTCTGAGCAGAGCTGGAGCTCTGCCGTCCTGGAGGCGCACTCGGCTCCAGCCAAGTAGGGCTTGAGCCAAACGAGGCTGGGCTGCCTCTTCTTCCCTCGAGGAGGCTCGCCTCCCCGCCAGCTGTTCACTCGGCTTCCAGGTGGGGGCGCTCTGCGCCTCCTGCAGGTCTTGGCTCAGGGGCAGCTTGCCCTGAGCAGGGGCTGTGCGCGGGAGCCCAGGCACGCAGGGGCAGGCCCCAACCAGCTGCACACGTCTCTGCTGGGGAGGAGAGCGCTAGGGAAGCTACGTGTGTGAGGCAGCTGCTGGGCGCCCAGGGAGTCAGCCTCCGGGTGTGCGGGGCTGCAGACCCCAGCCAGGGGCCCTGGGAGCCTGGTGCACTCCGTGCGGCGCTGAGCCTGGGCGGCCAAGCAACCGCTGGAGGAGCCCTGCACTGGCCCTTCCCTTCCCTCGCACAGAGCTCTTCCTGCTGGAGCCCTTGGCAGTGTGCAAGCCACCGGCCCCTAAGCCTTCCCCAAGGACGCCTGGGGCCTAGGTGCAAAAGCAAGGCAGGAGCGGAGCTGAGGCCAGGAAGGCGCCAGTTGCGTCTCCCAGCCTCGCACAGCCTGCTCCTTCCAGGGCAGGAAGCCTAGCAGCGAGGCAAGTCTGGGCAAGGCTCGCCCAGGGCAGAGCAGCCTCGCGCCAGCAACTCTGCCAGAACGGGCCTCTGAGCAGAGCTGGAGCTCTGCCGTCCTGGAGGCGCACTCGGCTCCAGCCAAGTAGGGCTTGAGCCAAACGAGGCTGGGCTGCCTCTTCTTCCCTCGAGGAGGCTCGCCTCCCCGCCAGCTGTTCACTCGGCTTCCAGGTGGGGGCGCTCTGCGCCTCCTGCAGGTCTTGGCTCAGGGGCAGCTTGCCCTGAGCAGGGGCTGTGCGCGGGAGCCCAGGCACGCAGGGGCAGGCCCCAACCAGCTGCACACGTCTCTGCTGGGGAGGAGAGCGCTAGGGAAGCTACGTGTGTGAGGCAGCTGCTGGGCGCCCAGGGAGTCAGCCTCCGGGTGTGCGGGGCTGCAGACCCCAGCCAGGGGCCCTGGGAGCCTGGTGCACTCCGTGCGGCGCTGAGCCTGGGCGGCCAAGCAACCGCTGGAGGAGCCCTGCACTGGCTCTTCCCTTCCCTCGCACAGAGCTCTTCCTGCTGGAGCCCTTGGGAGTGTGCAAGCCACCGGCCCCTAAGCCCTCCCCAAGGACGCCTGGGGCCTAGATGCAAAGGCAAGGCAGGAGCGGAGCTGAGGCCAGGAAGGCGCCAGTGGCGTCTCCCTGCCTCGCACAGCCTGCTCCTTCCTGGGCAGGAAGCTTAGCAGCGAGGCAAGTCTGGGCAAGGCTCGCCCAGGGCAGAGCAGCCTCGCGCCAGCAACTCTGCCAGAACGGGCCTCTGAGCAGAGCTGGAGCTCTGCCGTCCTGGAGGCGCACTCGGCTCCAGCCAAGTAGGGCTTGAGCCAAACGAGGCTGTGCTGCCTCTTCTTCCCTCGAGGAGGCTCGCCTCCCCGCCAGCTGTTCACTCGGCTTCCAGGTGGGGGCGCTCTGCGCCTCCTGCAGGTCTTGGCTCAGGGGCTTCTTGCCCTGAGCTGGGGCTGTGGGCGGGAGCCCAGGCACGCAGGGGCAGGCCCCAACCAGCTGCACACGTCTCTGCTGGGGAGGAGAGCGCTATGGAAGCTACGTGTGTGAGGCAGCTGCTGGGCGCCCAGGGAGTCAGCCTCCGGGTGTGCGGGGCTGCAGACTCCAGCCAGGGGCCCTGGGAGCCTGGTGCACTCCGTGCGGCGCTGAGCCTGGGCGGCCAAGCAACCGCTGGAGGAGACCTGCACTGGCCCTTCCTTCCCACGCAGAGAGCTCTTCCTGCTGGAGCCCTTGGCAGTGTGCAAGCCACCGGCCCCTAAGCCCTCCCCAAGGACGCCTGGGGCCTAGGTGCAAAGGCAAGGCAGGAGCGGAGCTGAGGCCAGGAAGGCGCCAGTGGCGTCTCCCAGCCTCGCGCAGCCTGCTCCTTCCTGGGCAGGAAGCCTAGCAGCGAGGCAAGTCTGGGCAAGGCTCGCCCAGGGCAGAGCAGCCTCGCGCCAGCAACTCTGCCAGAACGGGCCTCTGAACAGAGCTGGAGCTCTGCCGTCCTGGAGGCGCTCTCGGCTCCAGCCAAGTAGGGCAGCCAAACGAGGCTGGGCTGCCTCTTCTTCCCTCGAGGAGGCTAGCCTCCCCGCCAGCTGTTCACTCGGCTTCCAGGTGGGGGCGCTCTGCGCCTCCTGCAGGTCTTGGCTCAGGGGCTGCTTGCCCTGAGCTGGGGCTGTGCGCGGGAGCCCAGGCACGCAGGGGCAGGCCCCAACCAGCTGCACACGTCTCTGCTGGGGAGGAGAGCGCTAGGGAAGCTACGTGTGTGAGGCAGCTGCTGGGCGCCCAGGGAGTCAGCCTCCGGGTGTGCGGGGCTGCAGACCCCAGCCAGGGGTCCTGGGAGCCTGGGGCACTCCGTGCGGCGCTGAGCCTGGGCGGCCAAGCAACCGCTGGAGGAGCCTGGCACTGGCCCTTCCCTTCCCTCGCACAGAGCTCTTCCTGCTGGAGCCCTTGGCAGTGTGCAAGCCACCGGCCCCTAAGCCATCCCCAAGGACGCCTGGGGCCTAGGTGCAAAGGCAAGGCAGGAGCGGAGCTGAGGCCAGGAAGGCGCCAGTGGCGTCTCCCAGCCTCGCGCAGCCTGCTCCTTCCTGGGCAGGAAGCCTAGCAGCGAGGCAAGTCTGGGCAAGGCTCGCCCAGGGCAGAGCAGCCTAGCGCCAGCAACTCTGCCAGAACGGGCCTCTGAGCAGAGCTGGAGCTCTGCCGTCCTGGAGGCGCACTCGGCTCCAGCCAAGTAGGGCTTGAGCCAAACGAGGCTGGGCTACCTCTTCTTCCCTCGAGGAGGCTCGCCTCCCCGCCAGCTGTTCACTCGGCTTCCAGGTGGGGGCGCTCTGCGCCTCCTGCAGGTCTTGGCTCAGGGGCTTCTTGCCCTGAGCTGGGGCTGTGGGCGGGAGCCCAGGCACGCAGGGGCAGGCCCCAACCAGCTGCACACGTCTCTGCTGGGGAGGAGAGCGCTAGGGAAGCTACGTGTGTGAGGCAGCTGCTGGGCGCCCAGGGAGTCAGCCTCCGGGTGTGCGGGGCTGCAGACCCCAGCCAGGGGCCCTGGGAGCCTGGTGCACTCCGTGCGGCGCTGAGCCTGGGCGGCCAAGCAACCGCTGGAGGAGCCCTGCACTGGCCCTTCCCTTCCCTCGCACAGAGCTCTTCCTGCTGGAGCCCTTGGCAGTGTGCAAGCCTCCGGCCCCTTAGCCTTCCCCAAGGACGCCTGGGGCCTAGGTGCAAAAGCAAGGCAGGAGCGGAGCTGAGGCCAGGAAGGCGCCAGTGGCATCTCCCAGCCTCGCACAGCCTGCTCCTTCCAGGGCAGGAAGCCTAGCAGCGAGGCAAGTCTGGGCAAGGCTCGCCCAGGGCAGAGCAGCCTCGCGCCAGCAACTCTGCCAGAACGGGCCTCTGAGCAGAGCTGGAGCTCTGCCGTCCTGGAGGCGCACTCGTCTCCAGCCAAGTAGGGCTTGAGCCAAACGAGGCTGGGCTGCCTCTTCTTCCCTGGAGGAGGCTCGCCTCCCCGCCAGCTGTTCACTCGGCTTCCAGGTGGGGGCGCTCTGCGCCTCCTGCAGGTCTTGGCTCAGGGGCTGCTTGCCCTGAGCTGGGGCTGTGGGCGGGAGCCCAGGCTCGCAGGGGCAGGCCCCAACCAGCTGCACACGTCTCTGCTAGGGAGGAGAGCGCTAGGGAAGCTACGTGTGTGAGTCAGCTGCTGGGCGCCCAGGGAGTCAGCCTCTGGGTGTGCGGGGCTGCAGACTCCAGCCAGGGGCCCTGGGAGCCTGGTGCACTCCGTGCGGCGCTGAGCCTGGGCGGCCAAGCAACCGCTGGAGGAGACCTGCACTGGCCCTTCCTTCCCACGCACAGAGCTCTTCCTGCTGGAGCCCTTGGCAGTATGCAAGCCACCGTCCCCTAAGCCCTCCCCAAGGACGCCTGGGGCCTAGGTGCAAAGGCAAGGCAGGAGCGGAGCTGAGGCCAGGAAGGCGCCAGTGTCGTCTCCCAGCCTCGCGCAGCCTGCTCCTTCCAGGGCAGGAAGCCTAGCAGCGAGGCAAGTCTGGGCAAGGCTCGCCCAGGGCAGAGCAGCCTCGCGCCAGTCACTCTGCCAGAACGGGCCTCTGAGCAGAGCTGGAGCTCTGCCGTCCTGGAGGCGCACTCGGCTCCAGCCAAGTAGGGCTTGAGCCAAACGAGGCTGGGCTGCCTCTTCTTCCCTCGAGGAAGCTCGCCTCCCCGCCAGCTGTTCACTCGGCTTCCAGGTGGGGGCGCTCTGCGCCTCCTGCAGGTCTTGGCTCAGGGGCTGCTTGCCCTGAGCTGGGGCTGTGCGCGGGAGCCCAGGCACGCAGGGGCAGGCCCCAAACAGCTGCACACGTCTCTGCTGGGGAGGAGAGCGCTAGGGAAGCTACGTGTGTGAGGCAGCTGCTGGGCGCCCAGGGAGTCAGCCTCCGGGTGTGCAGGGCTGCAGACCCCAGCCAGGGCCCTGGGAGCCTGGGGCACTCCGTGCGGCGCTGAGTCTGGGCGGCCAAGCAACCGCTGGAGGAGCCCTGCACTGGCCCTTCCCTTCCCTCACACAGAGCTCTTCCTGCTGGAGCCCTTGGCACTCTGCAAGCCACTGGACCCTAAGCTCTTCCCAAGGACGCCTGGGGCCTAGGTGCAAAGGCAAGGCAGGAGCGGAGCTGAGGCCAGGAAGGCGCCAGTGGCGTATCCCAGCCTCGCGCAGCCTGCTCTTTCCTGGGCAGGAAGCCTAGCAGCGAGGCAAGTCTGGGCAAGGCTCGCCCAGGGCAGAGCAGCCTCGCGCCAGCAACTCTGCCAGAACGGGCCTCTGAGCAGAGCTGGAGCTCTGCCGTCCTGGAGGCGCACTCGGCTCCAGCCAAGTAGGGCTTGAGCCAAACGAGGCTGGGCTGCCTCTTCTTCCCTCGAGGAGGCTCGGCTCCCCGCCAGCTGTTCACTCGGCTTCCAGGTGGGGGCGCTCTGCGCCTCCTGCAGGTCTTGGCTCAGGGGCTGCTTGCCCTGAGCTGGGGCTGTGGGCGGGAGCCCAGGCACGCAGGGGCAGGCCCCAACCAGCTGCACACGTCTCTGCTGGGGAGGAGAGCGCTAGGGAAGCTACGTGTGTGAGGCAGCTGCTGGGCGCCCAGGGAGTCAGCCTCCGGGTGTGCGGGGCTGCAGACCCCAGCCAGGGGCCCTGGGAGCCTGGGGCACTCCGTGCGGCGCTGAGCCTGGGCGGCCAAGCAACCGCTGGAGGAGCCCTGCACTGGCCCTTCCCTTCCCTCGCACAGAGCTCTTCCTGCTGGAGCCCTTGGCACTGTGGAAGCCACCGGCCCCTAAGCCCTCCCCAAGGACGCCTGGGGCCTAGGTGCAAAGGCAAGGCAGGAGCGGAGCTGAGGCCAGAAAGGCGCCGGTGGCGTCTCCCAGCCTCGCGCAGCCTGCTCCTTCCTGGGCAGGAAGCCTAGCAGCGAGGCAAATCTGGTCAAGGCTCGCCCAGGGCAGAGCAGCCTAGCGCCAGCAACTCTGCCAGAACGGGCCTCTGAGCAGAGCTGGAGCTCTGCCGTCCTGGAGGCGCACTCGGCTCCAGCCAAGTAGGGCTTGAGCCAAACGAGGCTGGGCTGCCTCTTCTTCCCTCGAGGAGGCTCGCCTCCCCTCCAGGTGTTCACTCGGCTTCCAGGTGGGGGCGCTCTGCGCCTCCTGCAGGTCTTGGCTCAGGGGCTGCTTGCCATGAGCTGGGGCTGTGCGCGGGAGCCCAGGCACGCAGGGGCAGGCCCCAACCAGCTGCACACGTCTCTGCTGAGGAGGAGAGCGCTAGGGAAGCTACGTGTGTGAGGCAGCTGCTGGGCGCCCAGGGAGTCAGCCTCCAGGTGTGCGGGGCTGCAGACCCCAGCCAGGGGCCCTGGGAGCCTGGTGCACTCCATGCGGCGCTGAGCCTGGGCGGCCAAGCAACCGCTGGAGGAGCCCTGCACTGGCCCTTCCCTTCCCTCGCACAGAGCTCTTCCTGCTGGAGCCCTTGGCAGTGTGCAAGCCACCGGCCCCTAAGCCCTCCCCAAGGACGCCTGGGGCCTAGGTGCAAAGGCAAGGCAGGAGCGGAGCTGAGGCCAGGAAGGCGCCAGTGGCGTCTCCCAGCCTCGCGCAGCCTGCTCCTTCCTGGGCAGGAAGCCTAGCAGCGAGGCAAGTCTGGGCAAGGCTCGCCCAGGGCAGAGCAGCCTCGCGCCAGCAACTCTGCCAGATCGGGCCTCTGAGCAGAGCTGGAGCTCTGCCGTCCTGGAGGCGCACTCGGCTCCAGCCAAGTAGGGCTTGAGCCAAACGAGGCTGGGCTGCCTCTTCTTCCCTCGAGGAAGCTCGCCTCCCCGCCAGCTTTTCACTCGTCTTCCAGGTGGGGGCGCTCTGCGCCTCCTGCAGGTCTTGGCTCAGGGGCTGCTTGCCCTGAGCTGGGGCTGTGGGCGGGAGCCAAGGCACGCAGGGGCAGGCCCCAACCAGCTGCACACGTCTCTGCTGGGGAGGAGAGCGCTAGGGAAGCTACGTGTGTGAGGCAGCTGCTGGGCGCCCAGGGAGTCAGCCTCCGGGTGTGCGGGGCTGCAGACCCCAGCCAGGGGCCCTGGGAGCCTGGTGCACTCCGTGCGGCGCTGAGCCTGGGCGGCCAAGCAACCGCTGGAGAAGCCCTGCACTGGCCCTTCCCTTCCCTCGCACAGAGCTCTTCCTGCTGGAGCCCTTGGCAGTGTGCAAGCCACCGGCCCCTAAGCCCTCCCCAAGGACGCCTGGGGCCTAGGTGCAAAGGCAAGGCAGGAGCGGAGCTGAGGCCAGGAAGGCGCCAGTGGCGTCTCCCAGCCTCGCGCAGCCTGCTCCTTCCTGGGCAGGAAGCCTAGCAGCGAGGCAAGTCTGGGCAAGGCTCGCCCAGGGCAGAGCAGCCTCGCGCCAGCAACTCTGCCAGAACGGGCCTCTGAGCAGAGCTGGAGCTCTGCCGTCCTGGAGGCGCACTCGGCTCCAGCCAAGTAGGGCTTGAGCCAAACGAGGCTGGGCTGCCTCTTCTTCCCTCGAGGAGGCTCGCCTCCCCGCCAGCTGTTCACTCGGCTTCCAGGTGGGGGCGCTCTGCGCCTCCTGCAGGTCTTGGCTCAGGGGCTGCTTGCCCTGAGCTGGGGCTGTGCGCGGGAGCCCAGGCACGCAGGGGCAGGCCCCAACCAGCTGCACACGTCTCTGCTGTGGAGGAGAGTGCTACGGAAGCTACGTGTGTGAGGCAGCTGCTGGGCGCCCAGGGAGTCAGCCTCCGGGTGTGCGGGGCTGCAGACCCCAGCCAGGGGCCCTGGGAGCCTGGTGCACTCCGTGTGGCGCTGAGCCTGGGCGGCCAAGCAACCGCTGGAGGAGCCCTGCACTGGCCCTTCCCTTCCCTCGCACAGAGCTCTTCCTGCTTGAGTCCTTGGCAGTGTGCAAGCCACCGGCCCCTAAGCCCTCCCCAAGGAAGCCTGGGGCCTAGGTGCAAAGGCAACCAGGAGCGGAGCTGAGGCCAGGAAGGCGCCAGTGGCGTCTCCCAGCCTCGCGCAGCCTGCTCCTTCCTGGGCAGGAAGCCTAGCAGCGAGGCAAGTCTGGGCAAGGCTCGCACAGCGCAGAGCAGCCTCGCGCCAGCAACTCTGCCAGAACGGGCCTCTGAGCAGAGCTGGAGCTCTGCCGTCCTGGAGGCGCACTCGGCTCCAGCCAAGTAGGGCTTGAGCCAAACGAGGCTGGGCTGCCTCTTCTTCCCTCGAGGAAGCACACCTCCCCGCCAGCTGTTCACTCGGCTTCCAGGTGGGGGCGCTCTGCGCCTCCTGCAGGTCTTGGCTCAGGGGCTGCTTGCCCTGAGCTGGGGCTGTGGGCGGGAGCCTAGGCACGCAGGGGCAGGCCCCAACCAGCTGCACACGTCTCTGCTGGGGAGGAGAGCGCTGGGGAAGCTACGTGTGTGAGGCAGCTGCTGGGCGCCCAGGGAGTCAGCCTCCGGGTGTGCGGGGCTGCAGACCCCAGCCAGGGGCCCTGGGAGCCTGGTGCACTCCGTGCGGCGCTGAGCCTGGGCGGCCAAGCAACCGCTGGAGAAGCCCTGCACTGGCCCTTCCCTTCCCTCGCACAGAGCTCTTCCTGCTGGAGCCCTTGGCAGTGTGCAAGCCACCGGCCCCTAAGCCCTCCCCAAGGACGCCTGGGGCCTAGGTGCAAAGGCAAGGCAGGAGCGGAGCTGAGGCCAGGAAGGCGCCAGTGGCGTCTCCCAGCCTCGCGCAGCCTGCTCCTTCCTGGGCAGGAAGCCTAGCAGCGAGGCAAGTCTGGGCAAGGCTCGCCCAGGGCAGAGCAGCCTCGCGCCAGCAACTCTGCCAGAACGGGCCTCTGAGCAGAGCTGGAGCTCTGCCGTCCTGGAGGCGCACTCGTCTCCAGCCAAGTAGGGCTTGAGCCAAACGAGGCTGGGCTGCCTCTTCTTCCCTGGAGGAGGCTCGCCTCCCCGCCAGCTGTTCACTCGGCTTCCAGGTGGGGGCGCTCTGCGCCTCCTGCAGGTCTTGGCTCAGGGGCTGCTTGCCCTGAGCTGGGGCTGTGGGCGGGAGCCCAGGCTCGCAGGGGCAGGCCCCAACCAGCTGCACACGTCTCTGCTAGGGAGGAGAGCGCTAGGGAAGCTACGTGTGTGAGTCAGCTGCTGGGCGCCCAGGGAGTCAGCCTCTGGGTGTGCGGGGCTGCAGACTCCAGCCAGGGGCCCTGGGAGCCTGGTGCACTCCGTGCGGCGCTGAGCCTGGGCGGCCAAGCAACCGCTGGAGGAGACCTGCACTGGCCCTTCCTTCCCACGCACAGAGCTCTTCCTGCTGGAGCCCTTGGCAGTATGCAAGCCACCGTCCCCTAAGCCCTCCCCAAGGACGCCTGGGGCCTAGGTGCAAAGGCAAGGCAGGAGCGGAGCTGAGGCCAGGAAGGCGCCAGTGTCGTCTCCCAGCCTCGCGCAGCCTGCTCCTTCCAGGGCAGGAAGCCTAGCAGCGAGGCAAGTCTGGGCAAGGCTCGCCCAGGGCAGAGCAGCCTCGCGCCAGTCACTCTGCCAGAACGGGCCTCTGAGCAGAGCTGGAGCTCTGCCGTCCTGGAGGCGCACTCGGCTCCAGCCAAGTAGGGCTTGAGCCAAACGAGGCTGGGCTGCCTCTTCTTCCCTCGAGGAAGCTCGCCTCCCCGCCAGCTGTTCACTCGGCTTCCAGGTGGGGGCGCTCTGCGCCTCCTGCAGGTCTTGGCTCAGGGGCTGCTTGCCCTGAGCTGGGGCTGTGCGCGGGAGCCCAGGCACGCAGGGGCAGGCCCCAAACAGCTGCACACGTCTCTGCTGGGGAGGAGAGCGCTAGGGAAGCTACGTGTGTGAGGCAGCTGCTGGGCGCCCAGGGAGTCAGCCTCCGGGTGTGCAGGGCTGCAGACCCCAGCCAGGGCCCTGGGAGCCTGGGGCACTCCGTGCGGCGCTGAGTCTGGGCGGCCAAGCAACCGCTGGAGGAGCCCTGCACTGGCCCTTCCCTTCCCTCACACAGAGCTCTTCCTGCTGGAGCCCTTGGCACTCTGCAAGCCACTGGACCCTAAGCTCTTCCCAAGGACGCCTGGGGCCTAGGTGCAAAGGCAAGGCAGGAGCGGAGCTGAGGCCAGGAAGGCGCCAGTGGCGTATCCCAGCCTCGCGCAGCCTGCTCCTTCCTGGGCAGGAAGCCTAGCAGCGAGGCAAGTCTGGGCAAGGCTCGCCCAGGGCAGAGCAGCCTCGCGCCAGCAACTCTGCCAGAACGGGCCTCTGAGCAGAGCTGGAGCTCTGCCGTCCTGGAGGCGCACTCGGCTCCAGCCAAGTAGGGCTTGAGCCAAACGAGGCTGGGCTGCCTCTTCTTCCCTCGAGGAGGCTCGCCTCCCCGCCAGCTGTTCACTCGGCTTCCAGGTGGGGGCGCTCTGCGCCTCCTGCAGGTCTTGGCTCAGGGGCTGCTTGCCCTGAGCTGGGGCTGTGGGCGGGAGCCCAGGCACGCAGGGGCAGGCCCCAACCAGCTGCACACGTCTCTGCTGGGGAGGAGAGCGCTAGGGAAGCTACGTGTGTGAGGCAGCTGCTGGGCGCCCAGGGAGTCAGCCTCCGGGTGTGCGGGGCTGCAGACCCCAGCCAGGTGCCCTGGGAGCCTGGGGCACTCCGTGCGGCGCTGAGCCTGGGCGGCCAAGCAACCGCTGGAGGAGCCCTGCACTGGCCCTTCCCTTCCCTCGCACAGAGCTCTTCCTGCTGGAGCCCTTGGCACTGTGGAAGCCACCGGCCCCTAAGCCCTCCCCAAGGACGCCTGGGGCCTAGGTGCAAAGGCAAGGCAGGAGCGGAGCTGAGGCCAGAAAGGCGCCGGTGGCGTCTCCCAGCCTCGCGCAGCCTGCTCCTTCCTGGGCAGGAAGCCTAGCAGCGAGGCAAATCTGGTCAAGGCTCGCCCAGGGCAGAGCAGCCTAGCGCCAGCAACTCTGCCAGAACGGGCCTCTGAGCAGAGCTGGAGCTCTGCCGTCCTGGAGGCGCACTCGGCTCCAGCCAAGTAGGGCTTGAGCCAAACGAGGCTGGGCTGCCTCTTCTTCCCTCGAGGAGGCTCGCCTCCCCTCCAGGTGTTCACTCGGCTTCCAGGTGGGGGCGCTCTGCGCCTCCTGCAGGTCTTGGCTCAGGGGCTGCTTGCCATGAGCTGGGGCTGTGCGCGGGAGCCCAGGCACGCAGGGGCAGGCCCCAACCAGCTGCACACGTCTCTGCTGGGGAGGAGAGCGCTAGGGAAGCTACGTGTGTGAGGCAGCTGCTGGGCGCCCAGGGAGTCAGCCTCCAGGTGTGCGGGGCTGCAGACCCCAGCCAGGGGCCCTGGGAGCCTGGTGCACTCCATGCGGCGCTGAGCCTGGGCGGCCAAGCAACCGCTGGAGGAGCCCTGCACTGGCCCTTCCCTTCCCTCGCACAGAGCTCTTCCTGCTGGAGCCCTTGGCAGTGTGCAAGCCACCGGCCCCTAAGCCCTCCCCAAGGACGCCTGGGGCCTAGGTGCAAAGGCAAGGCAGGAGCGGAGCTGAGGCCAGGAAGGCGCCAGTGGCGTCTCCCAGCCTCGCGCAGCCTGCTCCTTCCTGGGCAGGAAGCCTAGCAGCGAGGCAAGTCTGGGCAAGGCTCGCCCAGGGCAGAGCAGCCTCGCGCCAGCAACTCTGCCGGATCGGGCCTCTGAGCAGAGCTGGAGCTCTGCCGTCCTGGAGGCGCACTCGGCTCCAGCCAAGTAGGGCTTGAGCCAAACGAGGCTGGGCTGCCTCTTCTTCCCTCGAGGAAGCTCGCCTCCCCGCCAGCTTTTCACTCGTCTTCCAGGTGGGGGCGCTCTGCGCCTCCTGCAGGTCTTGGCTCAGGGGCTGCTTGCCCTGAGCTGGGGCTGTGGGCGGGAGCCAAGGCACGCAGGGGCAGGCCCCAACCAGCTGCACACGTCTCTGCTGGGGAGGAGAGCGCTAGGGAAGCTACGTGTGTGAGGCAGCTGCTGGGCGCCCAGGGAGTCAGCCTCCGGGTGTGCGGGGCTGCAGACCCCAGCCAGGGGCCCTGGGAGCCTGGTGCACTCCGTGCGGCGCTGAGCCTGGGCGGCCAAGCAACCGCTGGAGAAGCCCTGCACTGGCCCTTCCCTTCCCTCGCACAGAGCTCTTCCTGCTGGAGCCCTTGGCAGTGTGCAAGCCACCGGCCCCTAAGCCCTCCCCAAGGACGCCTGGGGCCTAGGTGCAAAGGCAAGGCAGGAGCGGAGCTGAGGCCAGGAAGGCGCCAGTGGCGTCTCCCAGCCTCGCGCAGCCTGCTCCTTCCTGGGCAGGAAGCCTAGCAGCGAGGCAAGTCTGGGCAAGGCTCGCCCAGGGCAGAGCAGCCTCGCGCCAGCAACTCTGCCAGAACGGGCCTCTGAGCAGAGCTGGAGCTCTGCCGTCCTGGAGGCGCACTCGGCTCCAGCCAAGTAGGGCTTGAGCCAAACGAGGCTGGGCTGCCTCTTCTTCCCTCGAGGAGGCTCGCCTCCCCGCCAGCTGTTCACTCGGCTTCCAGGTGGGGGCGCTCTGCGCCTCCTGCAGGTCTTGGCTCAGGGGCTGCTTGCCCTGAGCTGGGGCTGTGCGCGGGAGCCCAGGCACGCAGGGGCAGGCCCCAACCAGCTGCACACGTCTCTGCTGTGGAGGAGAGTGCTACGGAAGCTACGTGTGTGAGGCAGCTGCTGGGCGCCCAGGGAGTCAGCCTCCGGGTGTGCGGGGCTGCAGACCCCAGCCAGGGGCCCTGGGAGCCTGGTGCACTCCGTGTGGCGCTGAGCCTGGGCGGCCAAGCAACCGCTGGAGGAGCCCTGCACTGGCCCTTCCCTTCCCTCGCACAGAGCTCTTCCTGCTTGAGTCCTTGGCAGTGTGCAAGCCACCGGCCCCTAAGCCCTCCCCAAGGAAGCCTGGGGCCTAGGTGCAAAGGCAACCAGGAGCGGAGCTGAGGCCAGGAAGGCGCCAGTGGCGTCTCCCAGCCTCGCGCAGCCTGCTCCTTCCTGGGCAGGAAGCCTAGCAGCGAGGCAAGTCTGGGCAAGGCTCGCACAGCGCAGAGCAGCCTCGCGCCAGCAACTCTGCCAGAACGGGCCTCTGAGCAGAGCTGGAGCTCTGCCGTCCTGGAGGCGCACTCGGCTCCAGCCAAGTAGGGCTTGAGCCAAACGAGGCTGGGCTGCCTCTTCTTCCCTCGAGGAAGCACACCTCCCCGCCAGCTGTTCACTCGGCTTCCAGGTGGGGGCGCTCTGCGCCTCCTGCAGGTCTTGGCTCAGGGGCTGCTTGCCCTGAGCTGGGGCTGTGGGCGGGAGCCTAGGCACGCAGGGGCAGGCCCCAACCAGCTGCACACGTCTCTGCTGGGGAGGAGAGCGCTGGGGAAGCTACGTGTGTGAGGCAGCTGCTGGGCGCCCAGGGAGTCAGCCTCCGGGTGTGCGGGGCTGCAGACCCCAGCCAGGGGCCCTGGGAGCCTGGTGCACTCCGTGCGGCGCTGAGCCTGGGCGGCCAAGCAACCGCTGGAGAAGCCCTGCACTGGCCCTTCCCTTCCCTCGCACAGAGCTCTTCCTGCTGGAGCCCTTGGCAGTGTGCAAGCCACCGGCCCCTAAGCCCTCCCCAAGGACGCCTGGGGCCTAGGTGCAAAGGCAAGGCAGGAGCGGAGCTGAGGCCAGGAAGGCGCCAGTGGCGTCTCCCAGCCTCGCGCAGCCTGCTCCTTCCTGGGCAGGAAGCCTAGCAGCGAGGCAAGTCTGGGCAAGGCTCGCCCAGGGCAGAGCAGCCTCGCGCCAGCAACTCGGCCAGAACGGGCCTCTGAGCAGAGCTGGAGCTCTGCCGTCCTGGAGGCGCACTCGGCTCCAGCCAAGTAGGGCTTGAGCCAAACGAGGCTGGGCTGCCTCTTCTTCCCTCGAGGAGGCTCGCCTCCCCGCCAGCTGTTCACTCGGCTTCCAGGTGGGGGCGCTCTGCGCCTCCTGCAGGTCTTGGCTCAGGGGCTGCTTGCCCTGAGCTGGGGCTGTGCGCGGGAGCCCAGGCATGCAGGGGCAGGCCCCAACCAGCTGCACACATCTCTGCTGGGGAGGAGAGCGCTAGGGAAGCTACGTGTGTGAGGCAGCTGCTGGGCGCCCAGGGAGTCAGCCTCCGGGTGTGCGGGGCTGCAGACCCCAGCCAGGGGCCCTGGGAGCCTGGGGCACTCCGTGCGGCGCTGAGCCTGGGCGGCCAAGCAACCGCTGGAGGAGCCTGGCACTGGCCGTTCCCTTCCCTCGCACAGAGCTCTTCCTGCTGGAGCCCTTGGCAGTGTGCAAGCCACCGGCCCCTAAGCCCTCCCCAAGGACGCCTGGGGCCTAGGTGCAAAGGCAAGGCAGGAGCGGAGCTGAGGCCAGGAAGGCGCCAGTGGCGTCTCCCAGCCTCGCGCAGCCTGCTCCTTCCTGGGCAGGAAGCCTAGCAGCGAGGCAAGTCTGGGCAAGGCTCGCCCAGGGCAGAGCAGCCTAGCGCCAGCAACTCTGCCAGAACGGGCCTCTGAGCAGAGCTGGAGCTCTGCCGTCCTGGAGGCGCACTCGGCTCCAGCCAAGTAGGGCTTGAGCCAAACGAGGCTGGGCTGCCTCTTCTTCCCTCGAGTAGGCTAGCATCCCCGCCAGCTGTTCACTCGGCTTCCAGGTGGGGGCGCTCTGCGCCTCCTGCAGGTCTTGGCTCAGGGGCTGCTTGCCCTGAGCTGGGGCTGTGGGCGGGAGCCCAGGCACGCAGGGGCAGGCCCCAACCAGCTGCACACGTCTCTGCTAGGGAGGAGAGCGCTAGGGAAGCTACGTGTGTGAGGCAGATTCTGGGCGCCCAGGGAGTCAGCCTCCGGGTGTGCGGGGCCGCAGACTCCAGCCAGGGCCCTGGGAGCCTGGTGCACTCCGTGCGGCGCTGAGCCTGGGCGGCCAAGCAACCGATGGAGGAGACCTGCACTGGCCCTTCCTTCCCTCGCACAGAGCTCTTCCTGCTGGAGCCCTTGGCAGTGTGCAAGCCACCGGCCCCTAAGCTCTCCCCAAGGACGCCTGGGGCCTAGGTGCAAAGGCAAGGGAGGAGCGGAGCTGAGGCCAGGAAGGCGCCAGTGGCGTCTCCCAGCCTCGCGCAGTCTGCTCCTTCCAGGGCAGGAAGCCTAGCAGCGAGGCAAGTCTGGGCAAGGCTCGCACAGGGCAGAGCAGCCTCGCGCCAGCAACTCTGCCAGAACGGGCCTGTGAGCAGAGCTGGAGCTCTGCCGTCCTGGAGGCGCACTCGGCTCCACCCAAGTAGGGCTTGAGCCAAACGAGGCTGGGCTGCCTCTTCTTCCCTCGAGGAGGCTCGCCTCCCCGCCAGCTGTTCACTCGGCTTCCAGGTGGGGGCGCTCTGCGCCTCCTGCAGGTCTTGGCTCAGGGGCTGCTTGCCCTGAGCTGGGGCTGTGCGCGGGAGCCCAGGCACGCAGGGGCAGGCCCCAACCAGCTGCACACGTCTCTACTGGGGAGGAGAGCGCTAGGGAAGCTACGTGTGTGAGGCAGCTGCTGGGCGCCCAGGGAGTCAGCCTCCGGGTGTGCGGGGCTGCAGACCCCAGCCAGGGGCCCTGGGAGCCTGGTGCACTCCGTGCGGCGCTGAGCCTGGGCGGCCAAGCAACCGCTGGAGGAGCCCTGCACTGGCCCTTCCCTTCCCTCGCACAGAGCTCTTCCTGCTGGAGCCCTTGGCAGTGTGCAAGCCACCGGCCCCTAAGCCCTCCCCAAGGACGCCTGGGGCCTAGGTGCAAAGGCAAGTCAGGTGTGGAGCTGAGGCCAGGAAGGCGCCAGTGGCGTCTCCCAGCCTCGCGCAGCCTGCTCCTTCCTGGGCAGGAAGCCTAGCAGCGAGGCAAGTCTGGGCAAGGCTCGCCCAGGGCAGAGCAGCCTCGCGCCAGCAACTCTGCCAGAACGGGCCTCTGAGCAGAGCTGGAGCTCTGCCATCCTGGAGGCGCACTCGGTTCCAGCCAAGTAGGGCTTGAGCCAAACGAGGCTGGGCTGCCTCTTCTTCCCTGGAGGAGGCTCGCCTCCCCGCCAGCTGTACACTCGGCTTCCAGGTGGGGGCGCTCTGCGCCTCCTGCAGGTCTTGGCTCAGGGGCTGCTTGCCCTGAGCTGGGACTGTGGGCGGGGGCCCAGGCACGCAGGGGCAGGCCCCAACCAGCTGCACAGGTCCCTGCTAGGGAAGAGAGCGCTAGGGAAGCTACGTGTGTGAGGCAGCTTCTGGGCGCCCAGGGAGTCAGCCTCCGGGTGTGCGGGGCTGCAGACCCCTGCCAGGGGCCCTGGGAGCCTGGTGCACTCCGTGCGGCTCTGAGCCTGGGCGGCCAAGCAACCGCTGGAGGAGCCCTGCACTGGCCCTTTCCCTCGCACAGAGCTCTTCCTGCTGGAGCCCTTGGCAGTGTGGAAGCCACCGACCCCTAAGCCCTCCCCAAGAACGCCTGGGGCCTAGGTGCAAAGGCAAGGCAGGAGCGGAGCTGAGGCCAGGAAGGCGCCAGTGGCGTCTCCCAGCCTCGCGCAGCCTGCTCCTTCCTGGGCAGGAAGCCTAGCAGCGAGGCAAGTCTGGGCAAGGCTCGCTCAGGGCAGAGCAGCCTCGCGCCAGCAACTCTGCCAGATCGGGCCTCTGAGCAGAGCTGGAGCTCTGCCGTCCTGGAGGCGCACTCGGCTCCAGCCAAGTAGGGCTTGAGCCAAACGAGGCTGGGCTGCCTCTTCTTCCCTCGAGGAGGCTCGCCTCCCCGCCAGCTGTTCACTCGGCTTCCAGGTGGTTGCGCTCTGCGCCTCCTGCAGGTCTTGGCTCAGGGGCTGCTTGCCCTGAGCTGGGGCTGTGGGCGGGAGCCCAGGCACGCAGGGGCAGGCCCTAACCAGCTGCACACGTCTCTGCTGGGGAGGAGAGCGCTAGGGAAGCTACGTGTGTGAGGCAGCTGCTGGGCGCCCAGGGAGTCAGCCTCCGGGTGTGCGGGGCTGCAGACCCCAGCCAGGGGCCCTGGGAGCCTGGTGCACTCCGTGCGGCGCTGAGTCTGGGCGGCCAAGCAACCGCTGGAGGAGCCCTGCACTAGCCCTTCCCTTCCCTCGCACAGAGCTCTTCCTGCTGGAGCCCTTGGCAGTGTGCAAGCCACCGGCCCGTAAGCTCTCCCCAAGGACGCCTGGGGCCTAGGTGCAAAGGCAAGGCAGGAGCGGAGCTGAGGCCAGGAAAGCGCCAGTGGCGTCTCCCAGCCTCGCGCAGCCTGCTCCTTCCTGGGCAGGAAGCCTAGCATCGAGGCAAGTCTGGGCAAGGCTCGCCCAGGGCAGAGCAGCCTCGCGCCAGCAACTCTGCCAGATCGGGCCTCTGAGCAGAGCTGGAGCTCTGCCGTCCTGGAGGCGCACTCGGCTCCAGCCAAGTAGGGCTTGAGCCAAACGAGGCTGGGCTGCCTCTTCTTCCCTCGAGGAGGCTCCCCTCCCTGCCAGCTGTTCACTCGGCTTCCAGGTGGGGGCGCTCTGCGCCTCCTGCAGGTCTTGGCTCAGGGGCTGCTTGCCCTGAGCTGGGGCTGTGGGCGGGAGCCCAGGCACGCAGGGGCAGGCCCCAACCAGCTGCACACGTCTCTGCTGGGGAGGAGAGCGCTAGGGAAGCTACGTGTGTGAGGCAGCTGCTGGGCGCCCAGGGAGTCAGCCTCCGGGTGTGCGGGGCTGCAGACCCCAGCCAGGGGCCCTGGGAGCCTGGTGCACTCCGTGCGGCGCTGAGCCTGGGCGGCCAAGCAACCGCTGGAGGAGCCCTGCACTGGCCCTTCCCTTCCCTCGCACAGAGCTCTTCCTGCTGGAGCCCTTGGCAGTGTGCAAGCCACCGGCCCCTAAGCCCTCCCCAAGGACGCCTGGGGCCTAGGTGCAAAGGCAAGGCAGGAGCGGAGCTGAGGCCAGGAAGGCGCCAGTGGCGTCTCCCAGCCTCGCGCAGCCTGCTCCTTCCTGGGCAGGAAGCCTAGCAGCGAGGCAAGTCTGGGCAAGGCTCGCCCAGGGCAGAGCAGCCTCGCGCCAGCAACTCTGCCAGAACGGGCCTCTCAGCAGAGCTGGAGCTCTGCCGTCCTGGAGGCGCACTCGGCTCCAGCCAAGTAGGGCTTGAGCCAAACGAGGCTGGGCTGCCTCTTCTTCCCTCGAGGAGGCTCGCCTCCCCGCCAGCTGTTCACTCGGCTTCCAGGTGGGGGCGCTCTGCGCCTCCTGCAGGTCTTGGCTCAGGGGCTGCTTGCCCTGAGCTGGGGCTGTGGGCGGGAGCCCAGGCACGCAGGGGCAGGCCCCAACCAGCTGCACACGTCTCTGCTTGGGAGGAGAGCGCTAGGGAAGCTACGTGTGTGAGGCAGCTGCTGGGCGCCCAGGGAGTCAGCCTCCGGGTGTGCGGGGCTGCAGACCGCAGCGACGGGCCCTGGGAGGCTGCTGTACTCCGTTCGGCGCTGAGTCTGGGCGCCAAGCAACCGCTGGAGTTGCCCTGCACTTGCCTTTCCCTCCCTCTCACAGAGCTCTCCCTGCTGGAACCCTTGGCAGTGTGCAAGCCACCGGCCCCTAAGCCCTCCCCAAGGAGGCCTGGGGCCTAGGTGCAAAGGCAAGGCAGGAGCGCAGCTGAGGCCAGGAAGGCGCCAGTGGCGTCTCCCAGCCTCGCGCAGCCTGCTTTTACTGCTGGAGCCCTTGCCTCTGCGGCACTCAGTAGCCCCTAATCGCGACTCCAATCCCCGAACTCCACCCTGACTTCAAATCCCTATATCCCAAACCCGTAAACTGAATGCCTAGCTCGAATCCCCAAACAATGAACCTGAAAGCTGATACCTTAACCCTACCCCGACCTCAAACCAAAACACCTACCACTTAATCCCAAACCCAAACTCCAATCTCCAAACCAAAACCCCAAACCGCAAACCTCTAACCCCGAAGCCAAACCCCATACCCCAAACCCCAATCCCCTAATCAGAACAAGAACCCCCAAACTCCGAACCCCAAACCCCTAACTCGAACACCATACCATGAACCCCAACCCATTTCCCGAATCCAAATCTCTAACCCCAAGCACCAAACTCCCAACCTGATCCCGAATCCCCTAACCCAATCCCCTACCTGAACCCTTTACCATAACCCGAAAACGAAACACCAAACCCCTAACCCATAACCTGAACTGCAACCCCCTACCCTAAAACAGAAGCCTCTGTCACTAACCCCTAACCAGAACAGCGAACCCCTTAACCGAACCTCAAACGCCGAACCCCACACCCCTAACCCGATCCGTGAACCCGTAACTCGAACCCGAACCCCTAACCCGAGCCCCAAACCCAAACCCCACCCCCAAACCCCATACCACAAACCCCGAACCATGTAGCCCAAACCCCGAATCCATAACTCAAATCCCGAACCCCAAATCTGGAACCCGAACCCCCAACCCCAAACCGGTAACACGAACCCCAAACCCAGACCACACACCCCTAATGCCTTACCGGAAACGCAAACCCATAAACTGAACCCCAAACCCTGAACCCAAACCCCTAACCTGTACCCCACACCCCACACCCCCAACCCAAACCCCAAACCCCTAACCCAAACTGCGAACACCTAAACCGAATTCTAAACCCCGAAACCCAAACCCCAAAACCCAACCCTCAAACCCAAACTCCAAACCCCTGATCCGAACCCCAAACCCCAAACCCCTAGCCGGAACCCCAAACCTCAAACCCCAAACCGCACACCCCAAACCCCTAAGCCGAACCCCGAACTCCCAACCCCTAACTCCTAACCTGAACAGCAAAACTCGAAACTGCACCTCACACCCCCATCCCCAAACCCTGAACCCAAACCCCCGAACCCCAAACCCCAAACCTCAAATCTTGACCCCCGAACCACAAACCTCACTTACTGAACCTCTAATCGGAACCCCCAACCCCAATCCTCGAACCCCAATTCCCGAACCCCAACCCCAAACCCCAAACCCCTAATCCGTAACCCAAACTGCAAACCCAAAAACCGAACCCCAAACCCCCAACCCACAACCCTGAACCCAAACCCCAAACCCATAACTGGAACCCCAAACCACGAACCCCTGACCCAAATCCCAGACTCCAAACCCCAAATCCCTAACCCCTAACCAAATCCGCAAACCCCTATCCCAAACCGCGAACCCCAAACCCCAACCCTCAACCCCTAACCTGAAACGCGAACCCCAAACCTCGAACTCCAAACCCCAAACCCGAACCCCGAACCCCGAACCCAAACCCCAAACCCAAACCCAAACCGCGAACCCCAAAACCCAAACCCATAACCCGAATCCCAAACCCAAAACCCCTAACCCGAATCCCAAACCTCCAACCCAAACCGCGAACCCCAAACCCCAAACCCTTCACCCTAACCTCAAACCCAAACCCGAACTGTGAACCCCTAACCCAATCCGAGAGCCCCTAACCTGATCCCCAAACCCCAAACCCAAACCTCAAACCACAAACCCAAACCGCGAACCCCAAACCCTTTACCTGAACCTCAAACCCCAAACCCGAACTGCGAACCCCGAACCTGAACTGAGAACCCATAACCTGATCCCCAAATCTGAAACGTGAACCCCTAACCCAAACCCCAAACCCAAACTGCGAACCCCTAACCCCAACCCCGAACCCCTAAGCTGAACCTTGAACCCCTAATCGGAACCCCAAACTTCAAACTAGAACCGCGAACCCCTAACCCCAAACGCTGAACCCCAAACCACAAACACGAACCCTGAACCCGAACCCTAAGTAGAGAGGGGATTCCCCGCACCCGAACTCTGAACCTGAACCCTAACAAGTTGGGGGGATGCCAGAACCCTAAACCTAACCCTAACAATAAAACTCTAACATAAACATAAACTTTTCTGGCCTAAGCCCCGCCCCTTGCTGTCCCTCACCCCCTAAAAGCAAACGAGGCAAAACTGGGACTTGAATGCCTGACCTACAGAGTCAAGTTGGATGTTTAACTGGTTGTCAGCCTAACCGCTTCGCTAGGGAGGATTACTGGGTTTTGTCTTGCTCCCAGGCGCTCTTCCAGCCTCACGCCGCCACTGCAGGCTAATAAAGAACTATGGACCCTATTAGCGCTCACTTTATCTGTAACCCTAGAGCTAATGCCAACCCTAACCGTAACCCGAACCCTGACCCTGACATGAACCCTAACCCAAACCCGAACTCTAAGAAGAGGGGGGGTCCCCGAATTCTAACCTGAACCCGAACCCTAACAAGTGGGGGGTTTGCCCGAACCCTAACCCTAAGCTTAACAATAAACCTCTAAAATAAAAAAATTTTCTGGTCTAAGCCCTGGCTCTTGCAGTCCCCTGCCCCTTAAAAGCAAAAAGGCCAGACTGGAGACTTGAACTCCTGACTTACAGGCCAGAGTCTGCCTGCCTAGTGGCCCACCTAACCCCTATGCTACAGAGGCTTGCTGCTTTCAGCAGGGCTCCCGAACCCTCTTCAAGCCTCGGCCCGCCAGGGCAGGCTAATAAAGAACTATGAGCCCTATTAGGGCTCACTTTAAGCTGTAACCCCAACAGTAATGCTAACCCTAACCGTAACCCGAACCCTGACCCTGACATGAACCCTAACCCAAACCCGAACTCTAAGAAGAGGGGGGTCCCCGAATTCTAACCTGAACCCGAACCCTAACAAGTGGGGGGGTTGCCCTAACCCTAACCCTAAGCTTAACAATAAACCTCTAAAATAAAAAAATTTTCTGGTCTAAGCCCTGGCTCTTGCAGTCCCCTGCCCCTTAAAAGCAAAAAGGTCAGACTGAAGACTTGAACTCCTGATTTACAGGCCATAGTCTGCCTGCCTAGTGGCCTGCCTAACCCCTATGCTACAGAGGCTTGCTGCTTTCAGCAGGGCTCCCGAACCCTCTTCAAGCCTCGGCCCGCCAGGGCAGGCTAATAAAGAACTATGGGCCCTATTAGGGCTCACTTTAAGCTGTAACCCCAACACTAATGCTAACCCTAACCGTAACCCGAACCCTGACACTGACATGAACCCTAACCCAAACCCAAACTCTTAGAAGAGGGGGGATCCCCAAATTCTAACCCTAACCCTGAACCCGAACCTGAACAAGTTGGGGGGTTGCCCGAACCCTAACCCTAAGCTTAACAATAAACCTCTAAAATAAAAATAAACGTTTCTGGTCTAAGTCCCGCCTGTTGTTGTCCCCCGCTCCCTAAGAGCAAAAGAGCTAAGTTGCGGACTTGAACTCTTGACTTACAGACCATCGTCTGCCTGCTTACCAGCGCACCTAACCGCTACGCTACAGAGGCTTGCTGCTCTGACAGAGCTCCCGGACCCTCTTCAAGCCTCTGCCCGCCAGGGTCTGGCTCTATAGAATATCATGGCTGTCCTAGGTCATCTTTGCTTTCTATAGTCATAGTTTTATCCCTAAATCATAGACAGATCAGCTGAGAAAAAGCTTGGATTGTCTCGGTGGGGTGGATTTGCTTGTCCTTGTGTTTCACCTGGAGGCAGTCGCGGTCCCGCGGGCCTGTCCTGGAAGGGGGCGTGGGGGTGGGGCGCACCGTGAGCGCGTCGGGGGCGGGGCCAACCTGGGCGGCTGGTCAGGAGCGCGGCTCACGTGAGCGGGTCTGGGGCGGGATGAACATGGCGGCGCGTCGGGGGCCAGGGCTCTCAGGGCTCGCCATTGCAGCTGGGAATGCTCGTTTTGTGGGCTCCTGGGTCCCCGTCGATTGGCATCCAGCGAGCAGAGCGCAGGGCTGTGGGCCACAGGTAAGGGAACTCAGACTGGGCGGAGCAGGGAACCATGTATTCTGCCCTCTTTGTTTGCAGTCTCGGAGCCGACTAAAATGGCGGTCGCAGAAAAGCCTCGCCTTTGGGGCCAAGGGTTTTACCGCTTTACCCCTTTGCATAAAGCTCAGACCCGCGCGGTTTTCCCAAGCAGCCTAGTGTATTGCTTCCTACAGGCCTGGAGAGGATAACAGGCAGGAAGGCCAGGGGTCTCCAGACAGAGAAAATAGACTGCAAGTGTCAGACGTTTTTTCCTCTCTCTTAAGAGGCCGGAGGAGACAAAAGAGTGCTGCATTTTTTTTCCTCCATCTTGATACAAATTTAAAAGGAGGTTTCTCAGAAAATTCTGTGTTGCCATGACCACTCCTGGCTCCACCTGAATTTAACTTTCCTCAAACCTTGAACTAAGCAATGCATTTTTCTTATGGAAATGTTTGTCTTAAGGTATGCTAATGTACTATGTATTTACCCAAGGCTCTGTCTTCAGGTCAGTTTCCCCTAAAGGCTCAGAAAAAACTTGACAAACCAGTATGTTTTACTCATACCTTGTTCTCTTAATCTATGTGAATGAAACTATATATTTGCTTGGAAATCTGCCTTTCTTCAAGATTCATGTCCATCATTTTATGGCCTGGGATGACTCATCTGCTGCCAATGTTATCTCAATGCATGCTGTGGGTGAGGGGCCTGGTGCCATTCTCTGACACATTGTCTTTCTTTCATTAGCAGACTGCTAGTGGCTCTATAACATCTGGCTAAAGACTAGCAGGGGGTACTCTTTCTTCCCCCTTTTACTGTCTATGTCAGCAGCTCTCTCGATCTCTTTTATATTTTAATAAAACTTTTTAACAGAAAACCTCTGAGCCATCAAGCTTCGTCACTTGCCCTGGATTGAATTCTCCTCTGGAGTCCAAGAATGCTGGCATCTTTTGTGGTTTAGCAACCACCTTTCAGCCTTTTGTAATTCATATTGAATCTTCATTTCAGATTGAAGATGCATTCCATGGTATTGCCAACTGAAGCCTTTTCATCGCTATGGAGTATCTGTCCATGTCTTTAAGGTATTTTTCAGCAATCAAGTATCATTTCCAGTGTGCCAGTCTTGTTATCCTCATTCTGTCTATAGCAAAATCTTTTATTAATGTTGACATGACTGAAAGGGAATCGTTTGTTTAAATTCCTTTTCAGATTGTTATTTGCTGGTGTATACAGATAACACTGTGTCATCATCCATTTGTATCAGTTTGGACAGCTTGATAGTTGTCTTTAGTTTCTTTAATTTCTCATAATTTAAGATGACCCTGGCTCATATATTTACAGTCTCACCCCTAGTCTCAGTCATTTCTTCAAAGAACTGTCCCTTTTTTTAACATTACATTATTTTTGACTGTGCTGGGTCTTTATTGCTCGTTTGTCTAGTTGTAGTGAGCAGAGGCTACCCTCTAGTTGCTGTGCCATGGCTTCTCATTGCAGTGCTTTCTCTGTTTGCAGAACTTGGGCTCTGGAGCATGCAAACTTCTAGAGTTGTTCAAGGGCTTCGTTGCCCCTGGGCGTGTGGGATCTCCTACACAGGAATTGAACCCGTGTTCCCTGCATCGGTAGGCAGATTCTTTACCACCGGGCCATCGGAGATGTTTCCTGTTCCCTTTTATTAGAGAATGATATTTAAAACATACATGTAGGAGCTCAATATGCTCAGCTGACAAATACATGGATATATATATATACATGTATTCCAGCTCACCTTTGAACATATTCAGTTAAAGGTAATTTGTGATGTCTCCAACCTGATCCACCACGACATGGACATTGTAACGTTTCCTTTTGTTTATCTGTAACTTTGCATTCCAATGGTAAGATACCTGGCTTCCACCGCTTGTCATACACAGAATTCAGTGCTTGTCCCACGTGGTTACTGAAAAAAAACTGTCAGATTGTCTTTCAAAGGGGGCTCTGCATGCATTGCACCAGTATCTTGAGTATGTTTTTGTATGATAGTTTACTATCAGTATACCCTCAGTGGCCAGGTGTCTATTTCAGTCGCTACCAATTATGAATGGGCTTGTTTGCTCTAGTGTTCTTGGACAATTCGAATACAGTTTCTTTGTCAGATATGCATTGTTTTAGGAAAACAGTTTTACTGATTGTTGGCTGTGTTGCATCTTTGTGTGTGGGCTTTTCTCTAGTTTTGGTGAGCATGGGCCATAACTAGTGGTTTGCAGGCTTCTCACTGCAGTGTCTCCTCTTGTTGAGGGGCACAGGCTCACGGGCTTCAGTGGCTGCAGCATGTGAACTCGGCATCGTGGCTTCCAGGATCTAGAGCACAGGCTCGGCAGTTGTGGCACACGGGCTCCATAGGATGTGGGATCTTCCCATCCTAGGGATCGCACATGCATCTCCAGCACCGGGGGGTGGATTCTTTACTATGGAACCACCAGGGCATATTTTAGATTCTAGTTTTCCACACATGTATCTAGTGAAAGAGGCCAGGATCAAGAGGCATGGCAGCTGGGAATCCTCAGCCCCAGCTCTGGTGTGCTATCCAAAGCTCTGGGGCCTTTGGTGAGCAGCTCAGCTTCCCTGGGACTGTTTCCTCCCATCAGAAATGCCCTGCTTTTGGACTGTAGCCCACCAAGCTCCTCTGTCCCTGGGATTTCTGAGACCAGAGTACTGCAGGTGGTGCCATTTCCTTCTCTGCTGCTGCTGCTGCTGCTGCGTCGCTTCAGTCGTGCCTGACTCTGCGCGACCCCATAGACAGCAGCCTACCAGGCTCCTCTGTCCCTGGGATTCTCCAGGCAAGAACACTGGAGTGGGTTGCCATGTGCTTCTCCAGTGCATGAAAGTGAAAAGTGAAAGTGAAGCCACTCAGTGAAGTCGTGTCCATCTCTTAGTGACCCCGGGGTTGCAGCCTACCAGGCTCCTCTGTCCGTGGGATTCTCCAGGCAATGGTACTGGAGTGGGCTGCCATTGCCTTCTCTGATTTCCTTCTCTGCAAGATAGCGTTTTGAAGATATTTTCTCCTGGATATTGCTTTTGATGAAGGAAGAGGGATCCCTTCCAGGGCTTGAGAGTGAGTTCTTGTCTGACACTGGGCAATGAGTTGTCTGAGGAGAGGAGTGCTGTCCAAGCGAGAGGCTTTATTGGGAAGGGCTGCCGGGGTGGAGGGCAGGAGGGTGAGGGAAACGGAGAGAACCACTCTGTCATGTGGCTCACAGTCTCAGGTTTTATGGTCATCGGGTTAATTTCTGGTTTGTCTCTTGCCAGGCATTCTGAATTGGGATCTCTCTTGGGGGCACACACATCACTCAGCTGAGATGGATTCCAGCGAAGTGGATCCTGGGAGGTTGGTAGGACCTCTGAACTGGAGCCTCCCATCACCTGACCTCTCCAGAATTCTGGTTGGTGGTAGCTTGTTCGTTCCTTGTTCCTTCCCAGGCCCTCCTGTTGTAAGATGACTCCTGCAAGTGTTTTCTTTTCTCTGTTGCCTGGCCGGGGTGGGTGGTCCGTGGTTCATTTAACAGTTTGTTTTTGGTTCTCTCGAGTAAGGTCCTCCACAGGGTAAATGTATGAAATGATAAAAGGCAATGTTTTAACTAATTTGTATTCATAATTTGGTAAGTTGGCCTGTTTTGTGTATGTTAGACCTGATCACCAGACCGAAGGTCATGTAGAACTTTAGTAGTTTTCTAAAATTCTATAGTTTTTAAAATGGAGTTACCTTGTTGCAAAGTTTGTGTTTATGTTCATATTTTTTTAAACAGTTATTTCTTTTTAGTTGATTGATCATTGCTTTACAATATTGGTTTGATTTGTCATACATCCACATGAATTAACCATAGGTGTACCTATGTCCTCTTACTCTTGAATCTCCCTCCCATTTCACACCCATTCCCACCACTCCGGGTTACTACTGAGCCCCAGTTTGAGTTCCCTGAATCATACAGCAAATTCCCATTGGTTGTCTATTTACAAATGTAGGTGTACCTGCACCCATGCTGCTCTCTCCATTCATCTCACCCTCTCCCTCTTGTTCTCCACCCTCGTCTGTAAGTCTGTTCTCTATGTCTGCACCTCCATTGCTGCTCTGTGAACAGACTCGTCAGTACCATCCTTCTAGATTACATGTTTTTCTCTCTTTGACTGACTTCCCTCCCCTTTATTAGAACAAACTCAAATGTGTTCCTTTTTATGGCTGCATTCCATGCAGGCTCTGATTGTTCCTTAGCCATGTTTTGCGGAGGGTCATGGAGCTATTCTGCTCCATTTCAGTTTGGGCTTCCAGTCTGAGTGCTCGCAGCAGAGCTGCTTCTGGGTGAGCCCTCTGAGGTCTGTGAGCACCGGGCTGCCCGCTCTTCTCTTGTGGCCCGCAGGGGGCGCCAAAGCCCCCTCTGACCCGCGGGCGCAGGACGCTTTGCCTTTAGACTCTGCTCCGTGAGCAGCTGGCGGGAGCTTTGTCTCCTCAGGACCATCAGGGCTCAGGCTTCTGGATAACAGGGCTGCATCCAGGCTGAGAGGAGCAGGGTTGCCTCAGTGCCCACCAGCAGGGAGGCGCTGCAAGAGCGGAAAATGAGGATGGAGTGGACGTTTCCTGTGTCCAGCTGAGGGCTGACTGGAGGTCCATCTCAGAGGACTCAGGGGGAAAGAGCTCCGTGTGCAAAGCGGTGGGTTTTCAGTTAGATTTGCGTTAGATGATGTAGAGGATGAACACTGATGTTCTTCCGTGTAGGTGGCCATTTTCCTGTCACTGTTTCTTGAGAAGACTGTCCTTTCCTCTTCGCTCGTTCCTGGTTTGATTTTCAGGAACTGACCATGTACGGGTGGGTTCGTTTCTGGGCTCTCTATTCTCTCCTGGAGTCCATGTGTCTGTGTTCCTGCCAGTTCCTCACTGTGGTGGTCACTACAGCTCCGTGATGTAGTTTGAAGAGGGATAGGAAGATGCCTCCAGCTGTGTTCCTCTTTCTCAGAGTCTTTTTGGCCGTTTAAGGTCCTGTTCAACAGTAGCAGTCTAATATGAGGAATACTTCTATTTCTGTGAAAAATGCCATTGAATATTATTTTGTGATTGCAGTCCGTGTATTTGTTGATGACTTTGGTTGGAATGGACCTTTTAATTCCTCATTGTTCCAGTGCATGAGCGTGGAACAGTTTTCTGTGTATTTGTGTTTTCTTTGGTTTCTTTATCAGTGCTTTCTAGTTTTCTGACTACTGGTCTTTTATGTTCTTGATTAAGTTTGTTGCTAGATGTTTTATTTAAGTGGGATTTTCTTAATATTTTTTTCTGATTGTTATTAGTGTGTAGAAATGCAAGTGATTTCTGGACTGTAAATGGTAGTATTTTATATGATTGTAAATTGATCCGAAATGATTCCGCTTTACTGAATGTAGCCTAACAACTTTTTGTGAAGTGATGTGGAACATTTTATCTGTAAGATCTGTTTCTCCTGCAGTAGGTCATCCAGAGGACCCAAGACATGGTGGTTACTAATAGACTTCCCACAGTACTTCTTCATTCCACGTGGACTCCTTCACGGGCAGTGAGCATCGCAGCTTCCCTTGAACTTCATCTGGGTAAGTCTTGGCCTGTATCAGAAAGTTTCCTGCCTGTCTGCTCTAAATTTCTTTTGTGGTATTGACATGGTTGTTTTGAAACCTAGTATACTTTCCAGTCATTTAAAATGTACAGAAAATGCCTAGCAATGGGAACAAGTGCTAGCATTTGCCACATCATCTAAAATACTCTATGTGTTTTATCCAAAATGGGTGCCTTCTTCAGAACCAGCACATAATCTCCAAAATCAGGAAATCATATGGTATCTACATTATAATGTAGTCCACCACCCCACTTCCACTTTTAGCAATTGTTCAAATGTATGAATATATCTTTTGTTTCCATCTTCATCCTGTTTTCTTTATTTAGAGTGTTACTGAGATTTTCAGTTATTTGGACAAACTTGATGGATTGAAAGCAGACATGGTGAATAAGGGTTCTGGGTGGCCTTTCCTATGTGGATTTTTTTTTTCACTGAAGATGGTTTTAATATTTATTCATGTTGTAACATGTATGAATCCTGCATTCTTTCTCCCCCCATAGTAATTAAAAATAAATAATATGCCATTTACCGTTTAGATATTTGTAAGCATACAGTGTTGTAGCAGACAACCTTTTCTTGTTTTGCAAACCAGTTTAATAATGTGCACCTTATGCGTGCTTTGGAGAAACTCAGGAAACTGAGTCAGTGACTGAAATGGCCCAAGATATCACCTTAGATTCCATCTTCATCTGAAAACAAAACAGGCACTTCCTGGTGGTCCAGTGGCTGAGACTGGACACTCCCAAAGAAGGAGGCCCAGGTTCATTCCCTGATCCAAGAACTAGATCTCCCATGCCACAACGGAGAATTTGCATGTTGTAGCTAGGTATCTGGCTTGCCTCAATGAAGGTCGACCTGGCACAGCCAAATTAAAAAAGAAACAAATATTAAAAAAAATACAACCAAAGGAAAGGAAGGGTATGGTGGTTGTGCAGATTTACGGCTTAGCTTTCCCTATCGATAGAAAAGAAAAAAGAGTTTCAAAAGACTGTGTCTCATCCTTCTATCTGGCATATAGAGAGGATTCCTTTGAAATGAGATTTCTCTGGTAAATGTGACTCACAGAAGAGCTGTCTTGAACTTGGGTTTCAGAGATGATCATGTGTCCTGTAAAAAAATAAAAGTTAATTGGGTCCAACTAATCCTCATGCTGAGGTGGTATATTTTGTGGTAGCATTTGCTCCCCTTCACTTTGGATGTATCCCCATTTGTTTACACTGTCATCTACTGAAGACATCCTGATATTTGAAAGTTTTTAGTTATTACAAGTAGAGCTGTTGTATATAATCATGCGATACTTTTTTGTCTGGACATGTTTTCAAAGCTGTTTAGTAAGTGCTAGCCATGTAGTATTCAGGTCACAGGAGAGCCTTGTTTAGCTGTGGAAACATCCAGCTATGTTTCTCTGTGGCATGTGGGATCTTCTGGGGTAACAGATCGAACTAGAGTGTCTTGCATTGTCAGGCAGATTCTTTACCACTGAGCCACTCGAGAAGCTGTGCCCTACCCCCTTTTTTTGAGTTTACTGGATCTAATAGGTGTGCAGTGCTACCTCACTGTTATTTTAGTTTGTAATTTCCTAATGATATGTGATTTTGAGTCTTTTTGATAGGCTTATTTACTATCTTTATATTTTTGTAGGCCAGATGTTTAGGTGTATACATTTTTTATGAGATTGTTCTAGATTTTTTGGTATATTTGGAGTACAATCCTTTATCAGATATATATTTTATAAATATATTTTCCTTTGGCTTGTGTTTAAGTTTTGTGAATAAGGTTTTTCACAGTTTAAATTTCTAATTTTTAAAGTTGATGTTATATATGTTTTATGTCCGTTTTTGGATAGACTTTAGTGTGTTGTTGTTGTTGTTAAATTTTATAAGCAGAAGTGAGGTACCGTAGATACAGTTTTAAGTTAAGCTGAGGTACCATAGATACAGTTTTGCCTTTTGTCTGTTGAGAAGTTTGAGTGAGTTTGGTGTACACTGTAACATTATGTCTACATTCATTTGACTGGATATAGCTTCCAATTATTTGTCTAATTGGTTTTGGAGATATCATGGGAAGTCAGTTTTTCCAAGGGAAACTGAGGTCCATGAAACATGAACTCTTTTCGATCGGTCGGAATCACTCTCTGCTATTTCTGACAGATTTGACTTGTTTGGATATCTCATATGAGTGGAATCACAGCACGTTTGTCTTTTTTTGGTCTGGTTTATTTCATTTAATCTAATGACCATAAGGTTTGTCCACATTGTCGCATTGTCAGAATTACTGACTCTGAAGGGCCGAATCAGATTCCATTGTGTGTATACCACAGTTTGTTTATGGAATTGGCTGCCATGGACACTTAGATTGCTTCTGTTTGTTTGCCAGTGTTGAATCATGCTGTTGTGAGTATGACGGAAGAAGTATCCATTTTTTCAGCCCCCTTTCCCAATCCTTTTGGGTACATAGCATGAATTGGAATCAAACTATGTATTTATTCCACGTGTTCGTTTTGGAGTCATTTCTGTAATGTCTTGCAGAGTGACAGCACCATTTAATGTACTTTTTCGTATGGTGGAATACCGTTCAAGCTTCTGAATATACCTTGTGTTGCATATTCAGTCTCCCACCAACGGACACTTGAATGAGTTCTACCTTTGAGCTATCGTGAATGTCACTATGAATATTTGTGTACCAGTTTTTGTTTGAATTATTAACAAATACATTACTATATATAAAAGAAGCCACAAGGACCTACTGTACAGTTTAGGAAACTATTAAATATCTTATGATAATGTATAATGGAAGAGAATCTCAAAAGGAATATATGAAAAGCACATAATAACCATGATATTTATTGTGCCAACACTATGAGTTATCATAGCACTACTCAACGTGTATTTATACATGTCACTAAAACATTCACATCTGTAAGGATATTATAAAAAATTATATAAAAAATCAAGAATTCAAACAGAGAATAAATAAACTTCCTGTCATTGCTCGTCATCATTTATACACTCATACTACCTGCAACACTCATTTTATAAGTGCTGGACTAGCAATTGACATTCTTGTAAACCAAGAGATTGTGAAGGTGTAAGGAAATATAACTTATTGAATTCCTTAATGAAGGATTATAGAACTCTATGTCCATGAAGTGAATGAAATTCCATTTTATTGAGCCACATTCTTACTAGAGTGATGAGCCTCCACCCCACCCAACGTTAGTTCACAATGAAATCCTGCAGTCCTCTGGCCTCAATGTCTGCTTCCTGCTACCGAGAAAGAAAAGATGAGGAAGTCCTGACAAAACCGATGCTATTTTTCTTTTTCTGATTTGTATTTTATCTCAGGGCTTGGCAAAAAGAGGGCCCAACGTGTTTTTAGAGTTCTATCCCAAGGGTTCCTCCAGCATGTTCCCTATGTTGACAAACTGCTGATTATTTTCAACAAAGGACAATGATCTGCACTTCACTATCTGTTGCTTGAGCTGGAATAGCAGGCATCCCTTGAAGTGCAGTCCTTCATGCGGAAGTAGGCATCCCTGAAGCAGTAGTATAAGAGGAACACATTTATCATGTAGACATCGCATCCCATGCAGTTGTAATAATTTTTCAGTTATACCCGTCATCATCGGAGGAACTGACTTGTCCCAGTAATAACGAGAGTACCCAGGATCACAGTTCCTTGACTTATGAGTACTTCCTATGAGTACCCTTATGAGTACTTCTTCCAATGTTGTTTCTCCTACTTTGGTCATGAACAGTAGAAGCTGATGGCAGTGGTCCTTGAAATGTATGTCGATTCCCAGGTGGCACAGTCAGTAAATAATCTGCCTACCAGTGCAGGAGGTGGAAGTGATGTGGGTTTGATCCCTGGTTCAGGAAGATACCAATTCATACGCATGTTTTATGTGAACCAGTTTGATACTCATGAGTTTTTTCTTCTGTATACAGAAAAGCAAATGCTGTTCAAGGACACTGAAAGAACCCTGATTTCGAAAATCAGATCTGTATTGTGAACAATGCTTAGATATCCGTGAGTCGAAGCATAGTATTATGCCTATCATCCTTGTATTTCCCTCAGTGAAATATGTTGAGGAAAACTCTTCATTCAGGGTCTAGATTCACGAAGAAGCTAAATAGCATTCATCCTTTACGTTGACAACTGTGAATTTAAATCTCCTGTGAATCCTATGTGACAACCACACATACCAACATGAGTTATTAGTATTATATCAATATTTTTAGTCCTATTGTATGTCAACTAAAAAAATCAATATATAATTGTACATGAAGTCAAGACATAAAGTCAGTGCAAATACAAAATGTTCCATCCTTTGAGAAAGGGAGAAAAACATCTCTGTGCTTAGCCTATTGCATTTTATGTATTAGATCCTTAAGTAGTTTATTCACCACACCCTATGAATGATTCACAAATCTTCAGAGAAGAAAGGGTCATTTCTCTTAAACAATGAGTAGTTCAACTCTTCTCAAAGCAAAGTCATAAGTGAGTCTAATTTTGCGTGAGACCATGAAAACTCAGTGTTTTCATTATGCTTGTGCTTATGATGGGAGGAGGTCTGAGAAGGCACTTCTGAAGGATTATTCATACCAGTCGTTCTCATATGTATTGAGTCTTTAAAGGTCGAATCACCGAGGTGTTGCTTCTACACTTGTACTAGGCTGAGCAGCAACATTCCCTTTCTCCCTAAGTGCAGTAGACGTCTGTCTTCTGTCCTCTGGAGTATGTATTGCTTGAGCTCACCACAGCCTAGTAGATGGAAATCGTCAGGATATTCTGGAAACCCTTTTTATTTCAGTCTGCTCAGGAGGTTACCACTGCTGCAAACCTCTGGATTTTACCACGCACTTTTAACAACCTCAGATGAAGGATACAAGTCAACACTCGTGACAGCCACGGGCTTCCATGGCCTATCCATGATTGTTGGCTTTGCTTTCATAATCATCCTGTTTCTTATACCAACTAAACTGTCACTGTATTTTTTAATTACCATTTTATCTTTGATGGTTTTTAGATCTATTATGGATTTTCCTATATATCTTCACTCATCGGTGAGGGTCTTATGTTAGTAGTAGTTACGACAACTGACTTCCAGTCAGTTAGCTCTGGCAGAATAGAAAAAAGAATGACCCATTGTATATTATTAATATTATGTATCAATATATTATTCGTTTTATTGTTTGCAGTCATCCACTTCCAAGTTTCCGAAATAAACTTTCAGAAAAATCACATCCTTTTGAATGTCCGTTTGACTGAATAGGAGCACGGAAATGCTATTCCATAAAATTGTTTACAGTTTCCATTCCGTTCCTCCTGTTTGATGTAGATATCGGCCTTTGGTTCTATCACTAGCTTTGCAAGTAAAAAAAAATTAGAGCTCGTATGGTAATTTTACTGTTAGCAATAAGTTTAGCATAAAATGAACACAGAAGAGGTTACAGTAGACCAAATATGAAAGTCAGTTTAAAAGAAAACATAGTGTTGAATGTTTACAGTAGGAATATAGTTATGAAGTTCCTTTATTATTATTCTATCCTTTCCATTTCTTTTGCAGGGGTGTTAATGTACAGATTCCAGTACTATGGCTAGAGTGAATAATAGTATCATTATTCTTGAGAGCAACTCTACTAAGTCTTCACGCTCATGTCACTCAAGGTTTTTTAATACCTATTATGTTAGTCGTGTTTGTAGTTTGTGAAGTCACATAAGTTGCATTCATTCAAGCAATAGTATCAAACAGCAATAGCATCAATTATAGATGTGAATCGATATCAAATGTGAATCCATTTCACTGTGACAAGTTATTATTGTAGATATTCTATTCATGCCAGTAACAAAGCTGTGCAGAAATAATACAATGTTTATTAAAAAAATAAGATTTACTAATTTGTTTTTTTATTCTATTTCTTTTAAACAGATTGAATGACAACAGGCTCAACTTTTCATTCACTTGTATGACTATGAGCAGTTTGACCAAGTTGAAGAAGATGACTCGTTTGTAGTCTTCCTCATCAGCTCATTCCATCTACTGGCTTTAAAATCATTTAGTACAGAGCTCACCGTCTAGGTGTTCATCCAGTGTTTTGTTTGCTTATCATGCAGGATCATTTTAAAAGGAAAAGTATGTGTGTATGAGTTAGAGCTCTGATCCCAAGAGTCCATGTAGAAGCTTCCCCTGAGAAATGTATCGTTTTTGCACCAATGCTACTGAAATGTGTGAATGTGGTATACCACGCGTCCCAATAAGTGTAAACAGCTTCACAGGCTACTTATTTGAAATGACCAGTACTCATGACATTCCATTCAACTGAGGACTAAATATAGCCAACGTAGGCTGTGTTTGCCAAATAGACTTTGAAGTATTCTTCACACAGTCCTTCATCGATGCCAGTTTTCAGATCGAAGAAACCCTTGCTCCATGAAGTTTGTGAACACATATACTCATGTTTTGTTTGAGATTTTAAAGTCATTCTTCAGTTTTGTTGGAGGAATGGTTCTGTATATGCCCCGTGGATCCCCAAATCCACTGATGTTCATGTGTCTTGGGGCTTCCCAGGTGGTTCTAGTGGTAAAGAACATGCAGAACATACCCATGCAGGAGACATGGGAGGTATGGATTCCATCCCTGGGGCAGGAAGATCTCCTGAGGGAGAGCATGGCAACCCCCTCCAGTATCTTTGCCTAGAGAATCTCATGGAGAGAGGAGCCTGGTGGGGCCTAGTCCATATGATCCCAAGGAGTTGGACACAATGTAAGTGACTTCGCACAGCACATGATTCGTTGTCATAGCTAATATAATGGAGATGACATAAAAAGAAGCACCAGCGGGCGAAAGTCAATATCCATCACTTTTAAACTTTGGAATGTATTGTGATATTTTACATCCATATTTGTATGACTTGATAGTTGGAGAATCGATGCATGTGAAGGCCTGGTTGTGTTATATGTATGTTGAGGGAAGATATATTTTTATGTGGTTTGACATATGGGTCCCATTTCATTCGTAGACATATGCATACTCATCACTTATCATCATTTTTTTTGAAAAGACCATTGTTTGGAAAGGTTGTTGTCTAACCATGAAAGATGCTTGAAGTCTTGGGCTCCTTAGAGGAAGAATTCAACCCAGGGCCAGTGATGAGGCTTGATCAGTCAGAGCTTTTGTGTCCCAACGTTTTATTAAAGTATAAAAGAGAGAAAGCTTCTGACATAGACATCAGAAGGGGGCAGAAAGAGTGCCCCCTACTCATCTTTGGCTGGATGTTATCTAGCTACTAGCAGTCTACTCATTAGAGAAAGGAATGGCAGCAGACCCCTCACCCACAAGATATATGGAGATGGCCGTGGCACCAGGTGAGTCATCCTGGGCCATAAAACGATTGATATGAGCAAATGGATAGCTTCATTCACATAGATCAGGAGAGCCATGTATGAGTAACGCATATTGGTTTGTCAAGTCAGTTCTGAGCCTTTAGGCAGAACCTACTTGAAGATAGAGTCTAGGCTAAATACATAGTACATTCACATAGCTTAAGGCAAACCTTTCCATAAGAAAAATGCCTTGGTCAGCTCAAAGTATGAGAAAAGTGAAGTTCAGGCGGAACCAGGTGTCATTATAGCAACACAGAATTGTAAGAGAAAACCTCTTTTTAAATTTGTATCAAGAAGGGGAAAAAAGATAACAGCTTGTTTCCTCCTGCCTCGGAAGCGACAGATAACAACTGTCTGACAATTGCACCCCATTTCCTCCCTTTGGAGACCCCTGGCCTTCCTGGCTGTTACCCTCTCAGTTTCATTCATTGAGCGTTTTCTGCCTTGTGAAACATTGGGCATAGAAGTATGTGTTTATTTAGGGGTATTTCATCCAATTTCATTTAAATGCATATGTGAATTAGAAAGTTTGACATGCTGTTGCTTTGTATACCGATTGGGAAATGTGAGCCTCCAAGCTTAATTTAGTTTTTCATGTTCATTTTTCTTTTTAGGGGTACAAAGAAAAATAATATGACTGTTTAGATCAGCTTTTGTATTTTTTGCCAAATATGAATTGGGATCACATCGATCAGAGATGAGTCTGTGCATGAAAGCCCTAATAACTAATGCTAATTGACTTCACTACCATGGGATGTTTTCATATCTACCGAGGATTTACTTCATGTATTTCGATTTTAACTTTCTGTCTTACAGCCTTGTTTATAGATCAAAGCTATTTGAAATTGTCATCTGGTTTCAAATGGCTTGTGAGGTTATTCATGAGTGGTTTATAAAACCGAATGGATTGTACGTAGCCATACTTTGTTGTCATTCTATGAATTTGAAGAATGTCTGAAGAATGTCTGCAGTTATGCCTTAAAGATTCATACAATTGATGTCCAATATTTATCTCAATAGACTTGCTTTCAATTTGTAGTTTCCTATGCATATGTCTTTCTTTATGGATTTGGGTAGAACTTGTATTGGAACACTGAAAAATCTGTGATATCAACCCTGCTGACCTTCTTTCTGGTGGTCATCATTAAGATTTTCACGCTCACTGTCACTTTGTGCAATGCTATGGATCCTAGTGGAAACAGGTGCTGTTCATCCTACTTTTGTGAAGATTGAACTCATCGTAGAAAGTGGAATTTGTTGAAATATTTATGGTATAAATAAATCTTTTCTATATAATTACCCAGAGTCCTGGTGCGTATTTGATTGCTAAGTTATAAAATGTGTGAGATAGATGTGATCCATCAATGGCGACTGGATAAGTGGTGGAGAGGTATTTTGGTGATGCAAGAGATTTAAATGATGTGATCACAGTATTTATATCCCTTTTATGTGGATAATGGGTCTTGGATCCATGTTTCAAACCTTACAACCTCGTCTTTTGTTATGCATGGGAAGTGTCAAAAATGAAGAAGATGCGGGTAGGTACTTCAAGGGTAAGTATAGGGCTGAGGGCATGACTATGATGTGGGTTAGGGTTAGGATGTGGATAGGGGGTCAGGTTAGGGTAGGGTAAAGGTTAGAGTTCGTGGAACAGCCCTCCAAACTTGTTAGGGTGAGGTGTGAGGGTTCAGGATGAGGGTGAGGGTAAGGATTCAGGGTGAGGATTCAGGATGAGGGTAAGGGTTCAGGGAGAGGGTGAGGGTGAGGGTTCAGGGTGAAGGTCAGGGTTAGGGTTCGGGGTGAGCGTTCAGGGTGAAGGTGTGGGCCTCACATCTGATACAGGATTGTACTCCAAATATACCCATCCCTTCCCTTGAACAGACCTCTCCCTATGGGAGCCCTTGGCAGTGTGGAACCCACTGGCCTATAAGCCCTCCAAAAGGACGACTGGGGCCTAGGTGCAAAGGCAATGCAGGAGTGGAGCTGAGGCCAGGAAGGCGCCAGTGGTGTCTGCCAACTTTGCAAAGGCTGCTCCTTCCTGGGTAGGAAGCCTAGCAGCGAGGCAAGTGTGGCCAAGGTTCGCCCAGGGCAGAGCAGCCTCGCGCCAGGAACTCTGCCAGATCGGGCCTCTGAGCAGAGCTGGAGCTCTGCCATCCTGGGGGCGCACTCGGCTCCGCCCAAGCCCTAAGGCGGCTGGGCTGCTTCATCTTCCCCCTGGGAAGCTAGATTCCCAAATGCTGTTCACTCGGCTTCCAGGTGCCGGCTCCCTGCCCCTCCGTCCGGTCTAGGATCAGGGGCTGCTTCCCCTGACCTGGGGCTGTGGGCGGGAGCCCAGACACACAGGGGCAGGACCCAATCACCTGCACACGTCTCTGCTCCGAGGAGAGCGCTAGGGAACCTACCTGTGTGAGGCAGCTGCTCGGCGCCCACGGAGTCAGCCTCCGGGTGTGCGGGGCTGCAGACCCCAGCCAGGGGCCCTGGGAGCCTAGTGCTCTCTGTGAGGCGCTCAGTCTGGGCGTCCAAGCAACCGATGGAGGAGCCCTGCAGTTGCCCTTTCCTTCCCTCTGACAGAGCTCTCCCTGCTAGAGCCCTGGGCAGTGTGCAAGACACCGGCCCCTAAGCCCTCCCCAAGGACGCCTGGGGCTTAGGTGCAAAGGCAAGGCAGGAGCGGAGCTGAGGCCAGGAAGGCGCCAGTGGCTTGTCCCAGCTTTGCGCAGCCTGCTCCTTCCTGGGCAGGAAGCCTAGCAGGGAGGCAAGTCTGGGTAAGGCTCGCCCAGGGCAGAGCAGCCTCACGCCAGGAACTCTGACAGATCGGGCCTCTGAGCAGAGCTGGAGCTCTGCCCTACTGGAGGCGCACTTGGCTCTGGCCAAGCAGGGCTTTAGCCACCCGCGGCTGGGCTGCATCTGCTTCCCCTGGGGAAGCTCGCTTCCCCACATACTATTCACTCGGCTTCAAGGCGGAGGCGCGCTGCGCCTCCTGCCGGTCTGGGCAGCTTCACCTGAGCTGGGGTGGGAGGTGGAGGCCACACACGCAGGGGCAGGCCCCAACCAGCTGCACATGTCTCTGCTGGGGAGGAGAGCGCCAGGGAACCTCCGTGTGTGAGTCAACTGCTGGGTGCCCACGGAGTCAGCCTCCAGGTGTGCGGGGCTGCAGACCCCAGCCAGGGGCCCTGGGAGCCTGTTATCTCCGTGCTGCTCTGAGTCTGGGCGGCCAAGAACGGCTGAAGGTGCCCTGTAGTTGCCCTTCCCTTCCCTCTCGCAGAGCTCTCCCTGCTGGAGCCCTTGGCAGTGTGCAACCCACCGTCCCCTAAGCCATCCACAAAGATGTCTGGGGCCTAGATGCAAAGGCAGTGCTTGAGCAGAGCTGAGTCCAGGAAGGCGCCAGTGGTGTCTCCCAGCCTCGCGCAGCCTGCTCCTTCCTGGGCAGGAAGCCTAGCAGCGAGGCAAGTCAGGGCAATGCTGGTCCAGGGCAAAGCTGCCTCGCGCCAGCAACTCTGCCAGATCGGGACTCTGAGCAGAGCTGGAGCTCTGCCGTACTGGAAGCAAACTGGGATCCGCCCAAGCATGGTTTGTAGCTGCACGCGGTTGGGCTGCCTCTGCTTTCCCCGAGCGCCTCCTGCAGGTCTTGGGTCAGGGGCTGCTCCCCTGAGCTGGGGCTCTGGGCATGAGCCCAGACACGTAGGGGCAGGCCCCAGCCACCTGCACACGTCTCTGCTCCGAGGAGAGCGCTAGGGAACCTACGTGTGTGAGGCAGCTGCTGGGCGCCCACGGAGTCAGCCTCCGGGTGTGCGTGGCGGCAGACCCCAGCAAGATGCCCTGGGAGCCTACTGCTCTCCATGCGGCTCTGAGTCTGGGCAGCCAAGCCACCGCTGGAGGAGCACTGCACTTGTCCTTCTCTTCACTCTGACGGAGCTCTCCCTGCTGGAGCTCTTGGTAGTGTGCAAGCCACTGGCCCCAAGCCCTCCCCAAGGACGCCTGCGGCCTTGGTGCAAAGGCAAGGCAGGAGGGGAGCTGAGGCCAGGAAGGCGCCAGTGGCTTGTCCCAGCCTCGCGCAGCCTGCTCCTTCCTGGGCAGGAAGACTAGTAGCGAGGCAAGTCTGGGCAAGGCTCGCCCAAGTCAGAGCAGCCTCACGCCAGGAACTCTGCCAGATCGGGCCTCTGAGCAGAGCTGGAGCTCTGCCGTACTGGAGGCGCACTGGGATCTGCCCAAGCAGGCTTTAGCTGCACGCGGCTGAGCTGCCTCTGCTTCCCCCAAGGAGGCTCGCTTCCCCGCATGCTGTTCACTCGGCTTCCAGGCGGGGGCGCTCTGCGCCTCCTGCAGGTCGTGGCTCAGGGGCTGCTTGCCCTGAGCTGGGGCTGTGGGCGGGAGCCCAGGCACGCAGGGGCAGGCCCCAACCAGCTGCACACGTCTCTGCTGGGGAGGAGAGCGCTAGGGAAGCTACGTGTGTGAGGCAGCTGCTGGGCGCCCACGGAGTCAGCCTCCAGGTGTGCAGGGCTGCAGTCCCCATCCACGGACCCTGGGAGCCAGGTGCTCTCTGGGCGGCGCTGAGTCTGGGCGGCCAAGCAACCGCTGGAGGAACCCTGCACTAGCCCTTCCCTACCCTCGCACAGAGCTCTTCCTGCTGGAGCCCTTGGCAGTGTGCAAGCCACTGGCCCCAAGACTTCCCCAAGGACGCCTGGAGCCTTGGTGCAAAGGCAAGGCAGGAGCGGAGCTGAGGCCAGGAAGGCGCCAGTGGCTTCTCCCAGCCTCGCGCAGCCAGCTCCTTCCTGGGCAGGAAGACTAGTAGTGAGGCAAGTCTGGGCAAGGCTCTCCCAGGGCAGAGCAGCCTCACGCAAGGAACTCTGCCAGATCGGGCCTCTGAGCAGAGCTGGAGCTCTGCCGTACTGGAGGTGCACTCGGCTCTGCCCAAGCAGGCTTTAGCCCCACGCGGCTGAGATGCCTCTGCTTCCCCCAAGGAGGCTCGCTTCCCCGCATGCTGTTCACTCAGCTTCCAGGTGGGGGCGCTCTGCGCCTCCTGCAGGTCTTGAATCAGGGGCTGCTTCCCCTGAGCTGGGGCTGTGGGCGGGAGCCCAGACACGCAGGGCAGGCCCCAACCAGCTGCACACATCTCTGCTAGGGAGGAGAGCGCCAGGGAACCTCCATGTGTGAGGCAGCTCCTGGGCGCCCATGAAATCAGCCTCCGGGTGTACGGGGTTGCAGACCCCAGCCAGGGGCCCTGGGAGCCTGGTGCTCTCTCTCTGTGGCCCTCAGTCTGGGGGTCCAAGCAGCCGATGAAGCAGCCCTACACTTGCCCTTCCCTTCCCTCTGACAGAGCTCTCCCTGCTGGAGCCCTTGGCAGGGTGCAAGACACCGACCCTAAGCCCTCCCCAAGGAAGCATTGGGCCTAGGTGCAAAGGCAAGGCAGGAGCGGACCTGGGGCCAGGAAGGCGCCAGTGGCCTCTCTAGCCTCTGGCAGTCTGCTCCTTCTTGGGCAGGAAGCCTAGCAGCGAGGCAAGTCAGGGCAATGCTGGTCCAGGGCAAAGCTGCCTCGCGCCAGGAACTCTGCAAGATCGGGACTCTGAGCAGAGCTGGAGCTGTGCCGTACTGGAAGCGCACTCGGATCCGCCCAAGCATGGTTTGTAGCCGCACGCGGCTGGGCTGCCTCTGCTTTCCCCGAGCACCTCCTGCAGGTCTTGGGTCAGGGGCTGCTCCCCTGAGCTGGGGCTCTGGGCATGAGCCCAGACACGTAGGGGCAGGCCCCAGCCACCTGCACACGTCTCTGCTCCGAGGAGAGCGCTAGGGAACCTACGTGTGTGAGGCAGCTGCTGGGCGCCCACGGAGTCAGCCTCTGGGTGTGCGGGGCTGCAGACGCCAGCCAGGGGCCCTGGGAGCCTGGTGCTCTCCGTGTGGTGCGGAGTCTGGGCGGCCAAGCAACCTCTGGAGGAGCCCTGCACTTGTCCTTCTCGTTCCTCTGACGGAGTTCTCCCTGCTGGAACTCTTGGCACTGTGCCAGCCACTGGCCCCAAGCCCTCCTCAAGGACGCCTGGGGCCTTGGTGGAAAGGCAAGGCATGAGCGTAGCTGAGGCCAGGAAGGCGCCAGCGGCTTGTACCAGCCTCGCGCAGCCTGCTCCTTCCTGGGCAGGAAGCCTAGCAGCGAGGCAAGTCTGGGCAAGGCTCGCCCAGGGCAGAGCGGCCTCACGCCAGGAACTCTGCCAGATCGGGCCTCTGAGCAGAGCTGGAGCTCTGCCGGACTGGAGGCGCACTCAGCTCTGCCCAAGCAGGCTTTAGCTGCACGCGGCAGAGCTGCCTCTGCTTCCCCCAAGGAGGCTCGCTTCCCCGCATGCTGTTCACTCGGCTTCCAGGCGGGGGCGCTCTGCGCCTCCTGCAGGTCTTGGCTCAGGGGCTGCTCCCCTGAGCTGGGGCTCTGGGCGTGAGCCCAGACACGTAGGGGCAGGCCCCAGCCACCTGCACACGTCTCTGCTCCGAGGAGAGCGCTAGGGAACCTCCGTGTGTGAGGCAGCTGCTGGGCGCCCACGGAGTCAGCCTCCGGGTGTGCGTGGCGGCAGACCCCAGCAAGGTGCCCTGGGAGCCTACTGCTCTCCATGCGGCTCTGAGTCTGGGCAGCCAAGCAACCGCTGGAGGAGCACTGCACTTGTCCTTCTCTTCACTCTGACGGAGCTCTCCCTGCTGGAGCTCTTGGTAGTGTGCAAGCCACTGGCCCCAAGCCCTCCCCAAGGACGCCTGCGGCCTTGGTGCAAAGGCAAGGCAGGAGGGGAGCTGAGGCCAGGAAGGCGCCAGTGGCTTGTCCCAGCCTCGCGCAGCCTGCTCCTTCCTGGGCAGGAAGACTAGTAGCGAGGCAAGTCTGGGCAAGGCTCGCCCAAGTCAGAGCAGCCTCACGCCAGGAACTCTGCCAGATTGGGCCTCTGAGCAGAGCTGGAGCTCTGCCGTACTGGAGGCGCACTCGGCTCTGCCCAAGCAGGCTTTAGCCGCATGGGGCTGACCTGCCTCTGCTTCCCCCGAGGAGTCTCGCTTCCCCGCATGCTGTTCACTCGGCTTCCAGCCGAGGGCGCTTTGCGCCTCCTGCAGCTCTTGGCTCAGGGGCTGCTTGCCGTGAGCTGGGGCTGTGGGCGGGAGCCGAGACACGCAGGGGCAGCCCCCAACCAGCTGCACACATCTCTGCTGGGGAGGAGAGCGCCAGGGAACCTCCGTGTGTGAGTCAACTGCTGGGTGCCCACGGAGTCAGGCTCCAGGTGTGCGGGGCTGCAGACCCCAGTCAGGGGCCCTGGGAGCCTGTTATCTCCGTGCTGCTCTGAGTCTGGGCGGCCAAGAACCGCTGAAGATGCCCTGCAGTAGCCCTTCCCTTCCCTCTCACAGAGCTCTCCCTGCTGGAGCCCTTGGCAGTGTGCAACCCACCGTCCCCTAAGCCATCCACAAAGATGTCTGGGGCCTAGATGCAAAGGCAGTGCTTGAGCAGAGCTGAGTCCAGGAAGGCGCCAGTGGTGTCTCCCAGCCTCGCGCAGCCTGCTCCTTCCTGGGCAAGAGGCCTAGCAGCGAGGCAAAATCTGGCATGGCTCGCCCAGGGCAGAGCAGTCTCGCGCCAGCAACTCTGCCAGATTGGGCCTCTGAGCAGAGATGGAGCTCTGCCATATTGGAGGCGCACTCGGATCCGCCCAAGCAGGGGTTGCAACTGCACCCGGCTCGGCTGCCACGTATTCCCTCAAGGAGGCTCGCTTCCCCGCATGCTGTTCACTCGGCTTCCAGGCGGAGGCGCTCTGCGCCTGCTGCAGGTCTTGGCTCAGGGGCTACTTTCCCTGAGCTGCGGCTGTGAGCGGGAGCCTAGACACGCAGGGGCAAACCCCAACCAGCTGCACACGTCTCTGCTGGGTAGGAGAGCGCTAGGGAACCTCCGTGTGTGAGGCAGCTGTTGGGCGCCCATGAAATCAGTCTCCGGGTGTGCGGGGCTGCAGACCCCAGCCAGGGGCCCTGGGAGCCTGGTGCTCTCTGTGAGGCGCTCAGTCTGGGCGTCCAAGCAACCGATGGAGGAGCCCTGCAGTTGCCCTTTCCTTCCCTCTGACAGAGCTCTCCCTGCTGGAGTCCTTGGCAGTGGGCAAGACACCGGCCCCTAAGCCCTCCCCAAGGACGCCTGGGGCCTAGGTGCAAAGGCAAGGCAGGAGCGGAGCTGAGGCCAGGAAGGCGCCAGTGGCTTGTCCCAGCTTCTCGCAGCCTGCTCCTTCCTGGGCAGGAAGCCTAGCAGGGAGGCAAGTCTGGGTAAGGCTCGCCCAGGGCAGAGCAGCCTCACGCCAGGAACTCTGACAGATCGGGCCTCTGAGCAGAGCTGGAGCTCTGCCCTACTGGAGGCGCACTTGGCTCTGGCCAAGCAGGGCTTTAGCTGCCCGCGGCTGGGCTGCATCTGCTTCCCCCTGAGGAAGCTCGCTTCCCCACATGCTATACACTCGGCTTCAAGGCGGAGGCGCGCTGCGCCTCCTGCCGGTCTGGGCAGCTTCACCTGAGCTGGGGTGGGAGGTGGAGGCCACACACGCAGGGGCAGGCCCCAACCAGCTGCACATGTCTCTGCTGGTGAGGAGAGCGCTAGGGAAACTCCGTGTGTGAGACAGCTGCTGGGCGCCCACGGAGTAAGCCTCCGGGTGTGCAGGGCTGCAGTCCCCATCCACGGACCCTGGGAGCCAGGTGCTCTCCGGGCGGCGCTGAGTCTGGGCGGCCAAGCAACCTCTGGAGGAGCCCTGCATATGTCCTTCTCGTTCCTCTGTCGGAGTTCTCCCTGCTGGAACGCTTGGCACTGTGCCAGCCACTGGCCCCAAGACCTCCCCTAGGACGCCTGGAGCCTTGGTGCAAAGGCAAGGCAGGAGCGGAGGTGAGGTCAGGAAGGCGCCGTGGCTTGTCCCAGCCTCGCGCAGCCTGCTCCTTCCTGGGCAGGAAGCCTAGCAGTGAGGCAATTCTGGGCAAAGCTCGCCCAGGGCAGAGCGGCCTCACGCCAGGAACTCTGCCAGATCGGGCCTCTGAGCAGAGCTGGAGCTCTGCCGGACTGGAGGCTCACTCAGCTCTGCCCAAGCAGGCTTTAGCTGCACGCGGCTGAGCTGCCTCTGCTTCCCCCAAGGAGGCTCATTTCCCCGCATGCTGTTCACTCGGCTTCCAGGCGGGGGCGCTCTGCGCCTCCTGCAGGTCTTGGCTCAGGGGCTGCTTGCCCTGAGCTGGGGCTGTGGGCGGGAGCCCAGGCACGCATGGGCAGGCCCCAACCAGCTGCACACGTCTCTGCTGTGGAGGAGAGCACCAGGGAAACTCCGTGTGTGAGACAGCTGCTGGGCGCCCATGAAATCAGCCTCCCGGTGTACGGGGTTGCAGACCCCAGCCAGGTGCCCTGGGCGCCTGGTGCTCTCTGTGTGGCGCTCAGTTTGGGCGTCCAAGCAACCGATGAAGCAGCCCTGCAGTTGCCCTTCCCTTCCCTCTCACAGAGCTCTTCCTGCTGGTGCCCTTGGCAGGGTGCAAGACACCGACCCTAAGCCCTCCCCAAGGACGCCTGGGGCCTAGGTGCAAAGGCAAGGCAGGAGCGGAGCTGAGGCCAGGAAGGCGCCAGTGGCGTCTCCCAGCCTCGCGCAGCCTGCTCCTTCCTGGGCAGGAAGCCTAGCAGCGAGGCAAGTCTGGGCAAGGCTCGCCCAGTGCAGAGAAGCCTCGCGCCAGCTACTCTGCCAGATCGGGCCTCTGAGCAGAGCTGGAGCTCTGCCGTCCTGGAGGCTCACTCGGCTCCAGCCAAGTAGGGCTTGAGCCAAACGAGGCTGGGCTGCCTCTTCTTCCCTCGAGCAGGCTCGCCTCCAGGCCAGCGGGTCAGTCGGCTTCCAGGTGGGGGCGCTCTGCGCCTCCTGCAGGTCTTGGCTCAGGGGCTGCTTGCCCTGAGCTGGGGCTGTGGGCGGGAGCCCAGGCACACAGGGGCAGGCCCCAACCAGCTGCACACGTCTCTGCAGGGGAGGAGAGTGCTAGGGAAGCTACGTGTGTTAGGCAGCTGCTGGGCGCCCAGGGAGTCAGCCTGCGTGTGTGCGGGGCTGCAGACCCCAGCCAGGGGCCCTGGGAGCCTGGTGCACTCGGTTTGGTGCTGAGTCTGGGCAGCCAAGCAACCGCTGGAGGAACCCTGCACTAGCCCTTCCCTACCCTCGCACAGAGCTCTTCCTGCTGGAGCCCTTGGCAGTGTGCAAGCCACCGGCCCCAAGCCCTCCCCAAGGACGCCTGGGGCCTAGGTGCAAAGGCAAGGCAGGAGCGGAGCTGAGGCCAGGAAGGCGTCAGTGGCGTTTCCCAGCCTCGCGCAGCCTGCTCTTCCTGGGCAGGAAGCCTAGCAGCGAGGCAAGTCTGGGCAAGGCTCGCCCAGGGCAGAGCAGCCTCGCGCCAGCAACTCTGCCAGATCGGGCCTCTGAGCAGAGCTGGAGCTCTGCCGTCCTGGAGGCTCACTCGGCTCCAGCCAAGTAGGGCTTGAGCCAAACGAGGCTGGGCTGCCTCTTCTTCCCTCGAGGAGGCTCGCCTCCCCGCCAGCTGTTCACTCGGCTTCCAGGTGGGGGCGCTCTGCGCCTCCTGCAGGTCTTGGCTCAGGGGCTGCTTGCCCTGAGCTGGGGCTGTGGGCGGGAGCCCAGGCACGCAGGGGCAGGCCCCAACCAGCTGCACACGTCTCTGCTGGGGAGGAGAGCGCTAGGGAAGCTACGTGTGTGAGGCAGCTGCTGGGCGCCCAGGGAGTCAGCCTCCGGGTTTGCGGGGCTGCAGACCCCAGCCAGGGGCCCTGGGAGCCTGGTGCACTCGGTTTGGCGCTGAGTCTGGGAGGCCAAGCAACCGCTGGAGGAGCCCTGCACTAGCCCTTCCCTTCCCTCGCACAGAGCTCTTCCTGCTGGAGCCCTTGGCAGTGTTCAAGCCACCGGCCCCTAAGCCCTCCCCAAGGACGCCTGGGGCCTAGGTGCAAAGGCAAGGCAGGAGCGGAGCTGAGGCCAGGAAGGCGCCAGTGGCGTCTCCCAGCCTCGCGCAGCCTGCTCCTTCCTGGGCAGGAAGCCTAGCAGCGAGGCAAGTCTGGGCAAGGCTCGCCCAGGGCAGAGCAGCCTCCCACCAACAACTCAGCCAGATAGGGCCTCTGAGCAGAGCTGGAGCTCTGCCGTCCTGGAGGCTCACTCGGCTCCAGCCAAGTATGGCTTGAGCCAAACGAGGCTAGGCTGCCTCTTCTTTCCTCGAGGAGGCTCGCTTCCCCGCATGCTGTTCCCTCGGCTACCAGGCGGGGGCGCTCTACGCCTCCTGCAGCTCTTGGCTCAGGGGCTGCTTGCCCTGAGCTGGGGCTGTGGGTGGGAGCCCAGGCACGCAGGGGCAGGCCCCAACCAGCTGCACACGTCTCTGCTGGGGAGGAAAGCGCTAGGGAAGCTACGTGTGTAAGGCAGCTGCTGGGCGCCCAGGGAATCAGCCTCCAGGTGTGCGGGGCTGCAGACCCCAGCCAGGGGCCCTGGGAGCCTGGTGCTCTCCGTGCGGCGCTGAGTCTCGGCGGCCAAGCAACAGCTGGAAGAGCCCTGCACTTGCCCTTCTCTTCCCTCTCACAGAGCTCTCCCTGCTGGAGCCCTTGGCAGTGAGCAAGCCACCGGCCCCTAAGCCCTCCCCAAGGACGCCTGGGGCCTAGGTGCAAAGGTAAGGCAGGAGCGGAGCTGAGGACAGAAATGCGCCAGTGGCGTCTCCCAGCTTCGCGTAGCGTGCTTTTACTCCTGGAGCCCTTGCCTGTGCGGCACTCAGTAGCCCCCTAATCGTGACTCCAAACCCCGAACTCCACCCTGACCTCAAAACCCTATTATCCGAACCCGTAAACTGAATGCCTAGCTCGAATCCCCAAACAATGAACCTTAAACCTGATACCTTAACCCTAACCCAACCTCAAACCAAAACACCTACCACTTAATCCCAAACCCAAACTCCAATCTCCAAACCGAAACCCCAAACCGCAAACCTCTAACCCCGAAGCCAAACCCCATACCCCAAACCCCAAGCCCCTAATCAGAACAAGAACCCCCAAACTCCGAACCCCAAACCCCTAACTCGAACACCATACCATGAACCCCAACCCATTTCCCGAATCCAAATCTCTAACCCCAAGCACCGAACTCCAAACCTGAACCCCAATCCCCTAACCCAATCCCCTACCTGAACCCTTTACCATAACCCGAAAACGAAACACCAAACCCCTAACCCATAACCTGAACTGCGACCCCCTACCCTAAAACAGAAGCCCCTGTCACTAACCCCTAACCAGAACAGCGAACCCCTTAACCGAACCTCAAACGCTGAACCCCAAACCCCTAACCCGATCCGTGAACCCCTAACTCGAACCCGAACCCCCAACCCGAGCCCCAAACCCAAGCCCCGACCCCCAAACCCCATACCACAAACCCCGAACCACGTAGCCCAAACCCCGAATCCATAACTCAAACCCCGAACCCCAAATCTGGAACCCGAACCCCCAACCCCAAACCGCTAACACGAACCCCAAACCCAAACCGCACACCCCTAATGCCTTACCGGAAACGCAAACCCATAAACTGAACCCCAAACCCTGAACCCAAACCCCTAACCCGTACCCCACACCCCACACCCCCAACCCAAACCCCAAACCCCTAACCCAAACTGCGAACACCTAAACCGAATTCTAAACCCCGAAACCCAACCCCCAAAACCCAACCCTCAAACCCAAACTCCAAACCCCTGATCCGAACCCCAAACCCCAAACCCCTAACCGGAACCCCAAACCTCAAACCCCAAACCGCACACCCCAAACCCCTAAGCCGAACCCCGAACTCCCAACCCCTAACTCCTAACCTGAACAGCAAAACTCGAAACTGCACCTCACACCCCCATCCCCAAACCCCCGAACCCCAAACCCCAAACCTCAAATCTTGACCCCCGAACCACAAATCTCACTTACTGAACCTCTAATCGGAACCCCCAACCCCAATCCTCGAACCCCAATTCCCGAACCCCAAACCGAAACCCCAAACCCCTAATCCGTAACCCAAACTGCAAACCCAAAAACCGAACCCCAAACCCCCAAACCACAACCCTGAACCCAAAGCCCAAACCCATAACTGGAACCCCAAACCGCGAACCCCTGACCCAAATCCCAGACTCCAAACCCCAAATCCCTAACCCCTAACCAAATCCGTGAACCCCTATCCCAAACCGCGAACCCCAAACCCCAACCCTCAACCCCTAACCTGAAAAGCGAACCCCAAACCTCGAACTCCAAACCCCAAACCCAAACCCAAACCGCGAACCCCAAAACCCAAACCCATAACCCGAATCCCAAACCCAAAACCCCTAACCTGAATCCCAAACCTCCAACCCAAGCCGTGAACCCCAAACCCCAAACCCTTCATCCTAACCTCAAACCCAAACCCGAACTGTGAACCCCTAACCCAATCCGAGAGCCCCTAACCTGATCCCCAAACCCCAAACCCAAACCTCAAACCACAAACCCAAACCGCGAACCCCAAGCCCTTTACCTGAACCTCAAACCCCAAACCCGAACTGCGAACCCCGAACCTGAACTGAGAACCCATAACCTGATCCCCAAATCTGAAACGCGAACCCCTAATCCGAACCCCAAACCCCAAACCCAAACCGCGAACCCCTAACCCAAACCCCGAACCCCTAAGCTGAACCTTGAACCCCTAATCGGAACCCCAAACTTCAAACTAGAACCGCGAACCCCTAACCCCAAACGCTGAACCCCAAACCACAAACACGAACCCTGAACCCGAACCCTAAGTAGAGAGGGGATTCCTCGCACCCGAACTCTGAACCTGAACCCTAACAAGTTGGGGGGATGCCGGAACCCTAAACCTAACCCTAACAATAAAACTCTAACATAAACATAAACTTTTCTGGCCTAAGCCCCGCCCCTTGCTGTCCCTCACCCCCTAAAAGCAAACGAGGCAAAACTGGGACTTGAATGCCTGACCTACAGAGCCAAGTTGGATGTTTAACTGGTTGTCAGCCTAACCGCTTCGCTAGGGAGGATTACTGGGTTTTGTCTTGCTCCCAGGCTCTCTTCAAGCCTCACCCCGCCACGGCAGGCTAATAAAGAACTATGGACCCTATTAGCGCTCACTTTAAGCTGTAACCCCAACACTAATGCCAACCCTAACCGTAACCCAAACCCTGACCCTGACCTGAACCCTAACCCAAACCCGAACTCTAAGAAGAGGGGGGTCCCCGAATTCTAACCTGAACCCGAACCCTAACAAGTGGGGGGGTTGCCCGAACCCTAACCCTAAGCTTAACAATAAACCTCTAAAATAAAAAAATTTTCTGGTCTAAGCCCTGGCTCTTGCAGTCCCCTGCCCCTTAAAAGAAAAAGGTTAGACTGGAGACTTGAACTCCTGACTTACAGGCCATAGTCTGCCTGCCTAGTGGCCTCCCTAACCCCTATGCTACAGAGGCTTGCTGCTTTCAGCAGGGCTCCCGAACCCTCTTCAAGCCTCGGCCCGCCAGGGCAGGCTAATAAAGAACTATGAGCCCTATTAGGGCTCACTTTAAGCTGTAACCCCAACACTAATGCTAACCCTAACCGTAACCTGAACCCTGACCCTGACATGAACCCTAACCCAAACCCGAACTCTTAGAAGAGGGGGGTTCCCCAAATTCTAACCCTAACCCTGAACCCGAACCTGAACAAGTTGGGGGGTTGCCCGGACCCTAACCCTAAGCTTAACAATAAACCTCTAAAATAAAAATAAACGTTTCTGGTCTAAGCCCCGCCTCTTGCTGTCCCCCGCCCCCTAAGAGCAAAAGAGCTAAGCTGCAGACTTGAACTCCTGACTTACAGACCATAGTCTGCCTGCTTACCAGCGCACCTAACCTCTACGCTACAGAGGCCTGCCGCCCTGACAGAGCTCCCGGACCCTCTTCAAGCCTCTGCCCGCCAGGGTCTGGCTCTATAGAATATCATGGCTGTCCTAGGTCATCTTTGCTTTCTATAGTCATAGTTTTATCCCTAAATCATAGACAGATCAGCTGAGAAAAAGCTTGGATTGTCTCGGTGGGGTGGATTTGCTTGTCCTTGTGTTTCACCTGGAGGCAGTCGCGGTCCCGCGGGCCTGTCCTGGAAGGGGGCGTGGGGGTGGGGCGCACCGTGAGCGCGTCGGGGGCGGGGCCAACCTGGGCGGCTGGTCAGGAGCGCGGCTCACGTGAGCGGGTCTGGGGCGGGATGAATATGGCGGCGCGTCGGGGGCCAGGGCTCTCAGGGCTCGCCATTGCAGCTGGGAATGCTCGTTTCGTGGGCTCCTGGGTCCCCGTCGATTGGCATCCAGCGAGCAGAGCGCAGGGCTGTGGGCCACAGGTAAGGGAACTCAGACTGGGCGGAGCAGGGAACCATGTATTCTGCCCTCTTTGTTTGCAGTCTCGGAGCCGACTAAAATGGCGGTCGCAGAAAAGCCTCGCCTTTGGGGCCAAGGGTTTTACCGCTTTACCCCTTTGCATAAAGCTCAGACCCGCGCGGTTTTCCCAAGCAGCCTAGTGTATTGCTTCCTACAGGCCTGGAGAGGATAACAGGCAGGAAGGCCAGGGGTCTCCAGACAGAGAAAATAGACTGCAAGTGTCAGACGTTTTTTCCTCTCTCTTAAGAGGCCAGAGGAGACAAAAGAGTGCTGCATTTTTTTTCCTCCATCTTGATACAAATTTAAAAGGAGGTTTCTCAGAAAATTCTGTGTTGCCATGACCACTCCTGGCTCCACCTGAATTTAACTTTCCTCAAACCTTGAACTAAGCAATGCATTTTTCTTATGGAAATGTTTGTCTTAAGGTATGCTAATGTACTATGTATTTACCCAAGGCTCTGTCTTCAGGTCAGTTTCCCCTAAAGGCTCAGAAAAAACTTGACAAACCAGTATGTTTTACTCATACCTTGTTCTCTTAATCTATGTGAATGAAACTATATATTTGCTTGGAAATCTGCCTTTCTTCAAGATTCATGTCCATCATTTTATGGCCTGGGATGACTCATCTGCTGCCAATGTTATCTCAATGCATGCTGTGGGTGAGGGGCCTGGTGCCATTCTCTGACACATTGTCTTTCTTTCATTAGCAGACTGCTAGTGGCTCTATAACATCTGGCTAAAGACTAGCAGGGGGTACTCTTTCTTCCCCCTTTTACTGTCTATGTCAGCAGCTCTCTCGATCTCTTTTATATTTTAATAAAACTTTTTAACAGAAAACCTCTGAGCCATCAAGCTTCGTCACTTGCCCTGGATTGAATTCTCCTCTGGAGTCCAAGAATGCTGGCATCTTTTGTGGTTTAGCAACCACCTTTCAGCCTTTTGTAATTCATATTGAATCTTCATTTCAGATTGAAGATGCATTCCATGGTATTGCCAACTGAAGCCTTTTCATCGCTATGGAGTATCTGTCCATGTCTTTAAGGTATTTTTCAGCAATCATGTATCATTTCCAGTGTGCCAGTCTTGTTATCCTCATTCTGTCCATAGCAAAGTCTTTTATTAATGTTGACATGACTGAAAGGGAATCGTTTGTTTAAATTCCTTTTCAGATTGTTATTTGCTGGTGTATACAGATAACACTGTGTCATCATCCATTTGTATCAGTTTGGACAGCTTGATAGTTGTCTTTAGTTTCTTTAATTTCTCATAATTTAAGATGACCCTGGCTCATATATTTACAGTCTCACCCCTAGTCTCAGTCATTTCTTCAAAGAACTGTCCCTTTTTTTAACATTACATTATTTTTGACTGTGCTGGGTCTTTATTGCTCGTTTGTCTAGTTGTAGTGAGCAGAGGCTACCCTCTAGTTGCTGTGCCATGGCTTCTCATTGCAGTGCTTTCTCTGTTTGCAGAACTTGGGCTCTGGAGCATGCAAACTTCTAGAGTTGTTCAAGGGCTTCGTTGCCCCTGGGCGTGTGGGATCTCCTACACAGGAATTGAACCCGTGTTCCCTGCATCGGTAGGCAGATTCTTTACCACCGGGCCATCGGAGATGTTTCCTGTTCCCTTTTATTAGAGAATGATATTTAAAACATACATGTAGGAGCTCAATATGCTCAGCTGACAAATACATGGATATATATATACATGTATTCCAGCTCACCTTTGAACATATTCAGTTAAAGGTAATTTGTGATGTCTCCAACCTGATCCACCACGACATGGACATTGTAACGTTTCCTTTTGTTTATCTGTAACTTTGCATTCCAATGGTAAGATACCTGGCTTCCACCGCTTGTCATACACAGAATTCAGTGCTTGTCCCACGTGGTTACTGAAAAAAAACTGTCAGATTGTCTTTCAAAGGGGGCTCTGCATGCATTGCACCAGTATCTTGAGTATGTTTTTGTATGATAGTTTACTATCAGTATACCCTCAGTGGCCAGGTGTCTATTTCAGTCGCTACCAATTATGAATGGGCTTGTTTGCTCTAGTGTTCTTGGACAATTCGAATACAGTTTCTTTGTCAGATATGCATTTTTTTTAGGAAAACAGTTTTATTGATTGTTGGCTGTGTTGCATCTTTGTGTGTGGGCTTTTCTCTAGTTTTGGTGAGCATGGGCCATAACTAGTGGTTTGCAGGCTTCTCACTGCAGTGTCTCCTCTTGTTGAGGGGCACAGGCTCACGGGCTTCAGTGGCTGCAGCATGTGAACTCGGCATCGTGGCTTCCAGGATCTAGAGCACAGGCTCGGCAGTTGTGGCACACGGGCTCCATAGGATGTGGGATCTTCCCATCCTAGGGATCGCACATGCATCTCCAGCACCAGGGGGTGGATTCTTTGGAATCTATGGAACTACCAGGGCATATTTTAGATTCTAGTTTTCCACACATGTATCTAGTGAAAGAGGCCAGGATCAAGAGGCATGGCAGCTGGGAATCCTCAGCCCCAGCTCTGGTGTGCTATCCAAAGCTCTGGGGCCTCTGGTGAGCAGCTCAGCTTCCCTGGGACTGTTTCCTCCAGTCAGAAATGCCCTGCTTTTGGACTGTAGCCCACCAAGCTCCTCTGTCCCTGGGATTTCTGAGACCAGAGTACTGCAGGTGGTGCCATTTCCTTCTCTGCTGCTGCTGCTGCGTCGCTTCAGTCGTGCCTGACTCTGCGCGACCCCATAGACAGCAGCCTACCAGGCTCCTCTGTCCCTGGGATTCTCCAGGCAAGAACACTGGAGTGGGTTGCCATGTGCTTCTCCAGTGCATGAAAGTGAAAAGTGAAAGTGAAGTCACTCAGTGAAGTCGTGTCCATCTCTTAGTGACCCCGGGGTTGCAGCCTACCAGGCTCCTCTGTCCGTGGGATTCTCCAGGCAATGGTACTGGAGTGGGCTGCCATTGCCTTCTCTGATTTCCTTCTCTGCAAGATAGCGTTTTGAAGATATTTTCTCCTGGATATTGCTTTTGATGAAGGAAGGGGGATCCCTTCCAGGGCTTGAGAGTGAGTTCTTGTCTGACACTGGGCAATGAGTTGTCTGAGGAGAGGAGTGCTGTCCAAGCGAGAGGCTTTATTGGGAAGGGCTGCCGGGGTGGAGGGCAGGAGGGTGAGGGAAACGGAGAGAGCCACTCTGTCATGTGGCTCACAGTCTCAGGTTTTATGGTCATCGGGTTAATTTCTGGTTTGTCTCTTGCCAGGCATTCTGAATTGGGATCTCTCTTGGGGGCACACACATCACTCAGCTGAGATGGATTCCAGCGAAGTGGATCCTGGGAGGTTGGTAGGACCTCTGAACTGGAGCCTCCCATCACCTGACCTCTCCAGAATTCTGGTTGGTGGTAGCTTGTTCGTTCCTTGTTCCTTCCCAGGCCCTCCTGTTGTAAGATGACTCCTGCAAGTGTTTTCTTTTCTCTGTTGCCTGGCCAGGGTGGGTGGTCGGTGGTTCATTTAATAGTTTGTTTTTGGTTCTCTCGAGTAAGGTCCTCCACAGGGTAAATGTATGAAATGATAAAAGGCAATGTTTTAACTAATTTGTATTCATAATTTGGTAAGTTGGCCTGTTTTGTGTATGTTAGACCTGATCACCAGACCGAAGGTCATGTAGAACTTTAGTAGTTTTCTAAAATTCTATAGTTTTTAAAATGGAGTTACCTTGTTGCAAAGTTTGTGTTTATGTTCATATTTTTTTAAACAGTTATTTCTTTTTAGTTGATTGATCATTGCTTTACAATATTGGTTTGATTTGTCATACATCCACATGAATTAACCATAGGTGTACCTATGTCCTCTTGCTCTTGAATCTCCCTCCCACCTCGCACGCATTCCCACCTCTCCAGGTTAATACTGAGCCCCAGTTTGAGTTCCCTGAATCATACAGCAAATTCCCATTGGTTTACATATTTACAAATGTAGGTGTACCTGCACCCATGCTGCTCTCTCCATTCATCTCACCCTCTCCCTCTTGTTCTCCACCCTCGTCTGTAAGTCTGTTCTCTATGTCTGCACCTCCATTGCTGCTCTGTGAACAGACTCGTCAGTACCATCCTTCTAGATTACATGTTTTTCTCTCTTTGACTGACTTCCCTCCCCTTTATTAGAACAAACTCAAATGTGTTCCTTTTTATGGCTGCATTCCATACAGGCTCTGTTTGTTCCTTAGCCATGTTTTGCAGAGGGTCATGGAGCTATTCTGCTCCATTTCAGTTTGGGCTTCCAGTCTGAGTGCTCGCAGCAGAGCTGCTTCTGGGTGAGCCCTCTGAGGTCTGTGAGCGCCGGGCTGCCCGCTCTTCTCCTGTGGCCCGAAGGGGGCGCCAAAGGCCCCTCTGACCCGCGGGCGCAGGACGCTTTGCCTTTAGACTCTGCTCCGTGAGCAGCTGGCGGGAGCTTTGTCTCCTCAGGACCATCAGGGCTCAGGCTTCTGGATAACAGGGCTGCATCCAGGCTGAGAGGAGCAGGGTTGCCTCAGTGCCCACCAGCAGGGAGGCGCTGCAAGAGCGGAAAATGAGGACGGAGTAGACGTTTCCTGTGTCCAGCTGAGGGCTGACTGGGGGTCCATCTCAGAGGACTCAGGGGGAAAGAGCTCCGTGTGCAAAGCGGTGGGTTTTCAGTTAGATTTGCGTTAGATGATGTAGAGGATGAACACTGATGTTCTTCCGTGTAGGTGGCCATTTTCCTGTCACTGTTTCTTGAGAAGACTGTCCTTTCCTCTTCGCTCGTTCCTGGTTTGATTTTCAGGAACTGACCATGTACAGGTGGGTTCGTTTCTGGGCTCTCTATTCTCTCCTGGAGTCCATGTGTCTGTGTTCCTGCCAGTTCCTCACTGTGGTGGTCACTACAGCTCCATGATGTAGTTTGAAGAGGGATAGGAAGATGCCTCCAGCTGTGTTCCTCTTTCTCAGAGTCTTTTTGGCTGTTTAAGGTCCTGTTCAACAGTAGCAGTCTAATATGAGGAATACTTCTATTTCTGTGAAAAATGCCATTGAATATTATTTTGTGATTGCAGTCCGTGTATTTGTTGATGACTTTGGTTGGAATGGACCTTTTAATTCCTCATTGTTCCAGTGCATGAGCGTGGAACAGTTTTCTGTGTATTTGTGTTTTCTTTGGTTTCTTTATCAGTGCTTTCTAGTTTTCTGACTACTGGTCTTTTATGGTCTTGATTAAGTTTGTTGCTAGATGTTTTATTTAAGTGGGATTTTCTTAATATTTTTTTCTGATTGTTATTAGTGTGTAGAAATGCAAGTGATTTCTGGACTGTAAATGGTAGTATTTTATATGATTGTAAATTGATCCGAAATGATTCCGCTTTACTGAATGTAGCCTAACAACTTTTTGTGAAGTGATGTGGATCATTTTATCTGTAAGATCTGTTTCTCCTGCAGTAGGTCATCCAGAGGACCCAAGACATGGTGGTTACTAATAGACTTCCCACAGTACTTCTTCATTCCACGTGGACTCCTTCACGGGCAGTGAGCATCGCAGCTTCCCTTGAACTTCATCTGGGTAAGTCTTGGCCTGTATCAGAAAGTTTCCTGCCTGTCTGCTCTAAATTTCTTTTGTGGTATCGACATGGTTGTTTTGAAACCTAGTATACTTTCCAGTCATTTAAAATGTACAGAAAATGCCTAGCAATGGGAACAAGTGCTAGCATTTGCCACATCATCTAAAATACTCTATGTGTTTTATCCAAAATGGGTTCCTTCTTCAGAACCAGCACATAATCTCCAAAATCAGGAAATCATATGGTATCTACATTATAATGTAGTCCACCACCCCACTTCCACTTTTAGCAATTGTTCAAATGTATGAATATATCTTTTGTTTCCATCTTCATCCTTTTTTCTTTATTTAGAGTGTTACTGAGATTTTCAGTTATTTGGACAAACTTGATGGATTGAAAGCAGACATGGTGAATAAGGGTTCTGGGTGGCCTTTCCTATGTGGATTTTTTTTTTCACTGAAGATGGTTTTAATATTTATTCATGTTGTAACATGTATGAATCCTGCATTCTTTCTCCCCCCATAGTAATTAAAAATAAATAATATGCCATTTACCGTTTAGATATTTGTAAGCATACAGTGTTGTAGCAGACAACCTTTTCTTGTTTTGCAAACCAGTTTAATAATGTGCACCTTATGCGTGCTTTGGAGAAACTCAGGAAACTGAGTCAGTGACTGAAATGGCCCAAGATATCACCTTAGATTCCATCTTCATCTGAAAACAAAACAGGCACTTCCTGGTGGTCCAGTGGCTGAGACTGGACACTCCCAAAGAAGGAGGCCCAGGTTCATTCCCTGATCCAAGAACTAGATCTCCCATGCCACAACGGAGAATTTGCATGTTGTAGCTAAGTATCTGGCTTGCCTCAATGAAGGTCAACCTGGCACAGCCAAGTTAAAAAAGAGACAAATATTAAAAAAAATACAACCAAAGGAAAGGAAGGGTATGGTGGTTGTGCAGATTTACGGCTTAGCTTTCCCTATCGATAGAAAAGAAAAAAGAGTTTCAAAAGACTGTGTCTCATCCTTCTATCTGGCATATAGAGAGGATTCCTTTGAAATGAGATTTCTCTGGTAAATGTGACTCACAGAAGAGCTGTCTTGAACTTGGGTTTCAGAGATGATCATGTGTCCTCTAAAAAAATAAAAGTTAATTGGGTCCAACTGATTCTCATGCTGAGGTGGTATATTTTGTGGTAGCATTTGCTCCCCTTCACTTTGGATGTATCCCCATTTGTTTACACTGTCATCTACTGAAGACATCCTGATATTTGAAAGTTTTTAGTTATTACAAGTAGAGCTGTTGTATATAATCATGCGATACTTTTTTGTCTGGACATGTTTTCAAAGCTGTTTAGTAAGTGCTAGCCATGTAGTATTCAGGTCACAGGAGAGCCTTGTTTAGCTGTGGAAACATCCAGCTATGTTTCTCTGTGGCATGTGGGATCTTCTGGGGTAACGGATCGAACTAGAGTGTCTTGCATTGTCAGGCAGATTCTTTACCACTGAGCCACCAGAGAAGTTGTGCCCTACCCCCTTTTTTTGAGTTTACTGAATCTAATAGGTGTGCAGTGCTACCTCACTGTTATTTTAGTTTGTAATTTCCTAATGACATGTGATTTTGAGTCTTTTTGATAGGCTTATTTACTATCTTTATATTTTTGTAGGCCAGGTGTTTAGGTTTATACATTTTTTATGAGATTGTTCCAGATTTTTTGGTATGTTTATAGTACAATCCTTTATCAGATATGTATTTTATAAATATATTTTCCTGTGGCTTGTGTTTAAGTTTTGTGAATAAGGTTTTCCACAGTTTAAATTTCCAATTTTTTAAAGTTAATGTTATATATGTTTTATATCCTTTTTTTGGATAGACTTTAGTGTGTTGTTGTTGTTGTTAAATTTTATAAGCAGAAGTGAGGTACTGTAGATACAGTTTTAAGCTAAGATGAGGTACCATAGATACAGTTTTGCCTTTTGTCTGTTAAGAAGTTTGAGTGAGTTTGGTGTACACTGTATGTAACATTATGTCTACATTCATTTGACTGGATATAGCTTCCAATTATTTGTCTAATTGGTTTTGGAGATATCACGGGAAGTCAGTTTTTCCAAGGGAAACTGAGGTCCATGAAACATGAACTCTTTTCGATCGGTCGGAATCACTCTCTGCTATTTCTGACAGATTTGACTTGTTTGGATATCTCATATGAGTGGAATCACAGCACGTTTGTCTTTTCTTGGTCTGGTTTATTTCACTTAATCTAATGACCATAAGGTTTGTCCACATTGTCGCATTGTCAGAATTACTGACTTTGAAGGGCCGAATCAGATTCCATTGTGTGTATACCACAGTTTGTTTATGGAATTGGCTGCCATGGACACTTAGATCACTTCTGTTTGTTTGCCAGTGTGAATCATGCTGTTGTGAGTATGACGGAAGAAGTATCCATTTTTTCAGCCCCCTTTCCTAATCCTTTTGGGTACATAGCTTGAATTGGAATCGAACTATGTATTTATTCCATGTGTTTGTTTTGGAGTCATTTCTGTAATGTCTTGCAGAGTGACAGCACCATTTAATGTACTTTTTCATATGGTGGAATACCGTTCAAGCTTCTGAATATACCTTGTGTTGCATATTCAGTCTCCCACCAACGGACACTTGAATGAGTTCTACCTTTGAGCTATCGTGAATGTCACTATGAATATTTGTGTACCAGTTTTTGTTTGAATTATTAACAAATACATTACTATATATAAAAGAAGCCACAAGGACCTACTGTACAGTTTAGGAAACTATTAAATATCTTATGATAATGTATAATGGAAGAGAATCTCAAAAGGAATATATGAAAAGCACATAATAACCATGATATTTATTGTGCCAACACTATGAGTTATCATAGCACTACTCAACGTGTATTTATACATGTCACTAAAATATTCACATCTGTAAGGATATTATAAAAAATTATATAAAAAATCAAGAATTCAAACAGAGAATAAATAAACTTCCTGTCATTGCTCATCATCATTTATACACTAATACTACCTGTAACACTCATTGTATAAGTGCTGGACTAGCAATTGACATTCTCGTAAACCAAGAGATTGTGAAGGTGTAAGGAAATATAGCTTATTGAATTCCTTAATGAAGGATTATAGAACTCTATGTCCATGAAGTGAATGAAATTCCGTTTTATTGAGCCACATTCTTACTAGAGTGATGAGCTTCCACCCCACCCAACATTAGTTCACAATGAAATCCTGCAGTCCTCTGGCCTCAATGTCTGCTTCCTGCTACCGAGAAAGAAAAGATGAGGAAGTCCTGACAAAACCGATGCTATTTTTCTTTTTCTGATTTGTATTTTATCGCAGGGCTTGGCAAAAAGAGGGCCCAACCTGTTTTTAGAGTTCCATCCCAAGGGTTCCTCCGGCATGTTCCCTATGTTGACAAACTGCTGATTATTTTCAACAAAGGACAATGATCTGCACTTCACTATCTGTTGCTTGAGCTGGAATAGCAGGCATCCCTTGAAGTGCAGTCCTTCATGTGGAAGTAGGCATCCCTGAAGCAATAGTATAAGAGGAACACATTTATCATGTAGACATCGCAGCCCATGCATTTGTAATAATTTTTCAGTTATACCCGTCATCATCAGAGGAACTGACTTGTCCCAGTAATAACGAGAGTACCCAGTATAACAGTTCCTTGACTTATGAGTACTTCCTATGAGTACCCTTATGAGTACTTCTTCCAATGTTGTTTCTCCTACTTTGGTCATGAACAGTAGAAGCTGATGGCAGTGGTCCTTGAAATGTATGTCGATTCCCAGGTGGCACAGTCAGTAAATAATCTGCCTACCAGTGCAGGAGGTGGAAGTGATGTGGGTTTGATCTCTGGTTCAGGAAGATAACAATTCATACACATGTTTTATGTGAACCAGTTTGATACTCATGAGTTTTTTTCTTCTGTATACAGAAAAACAAATGCTGTTCAAGGACACTGAAAGAACCCTGATTTCGAAAATCAGATCTGTATTGTGAGCAATGCTTAGATATCCATGAGTCGAAGCATAGTATTATGCCTATCATCCTTGTATTTCCCTCAGTGAAATATGTTGAGGAAAACTCTTCATTCAGGGTCTAGATTCACGAAGAAGCTAAATAGCATTCATCCTTTACGTTGACAACTGTGAATTTAAATCTCCTGTGAATCCTATGTGACAACCACACATACCAACATGAGTTATTAGTATAATATCAATATTTTTAGTCCTATTGTATGTCAACTAAAAAAATCAATATATAATTGTACATGAAGTCAAGACAAAATCAGTGTAGAGACAAAATCAGTGTAAATACAAAATGTTCCATCCTTTGAGAAAGGGAGAAAAACATCTCTGTGCTTAGCCTATTGCATTTTTATGTATTGGATCCTTAAGTAGTTTATTCACCACACCCTTTGAATGATTCACAAATCTTCAGAGAAGAAAGGATCATTTCTCTTTAACAATGAGTAGTTCAACTCTTCTCAAAGCAAAGTCATAAGTGAGTCTAATTTTGTGTGAGACCATGAAAACTCAGTGTTTTCATTATGCTTGTGCTTATGATGGGAGGAGGTCTGAGAACGCACTTGTGAAGGATTATTCATACCAGTCGTTCTCATACGTATCTATTCTTTAAAGGTCGAATCACCGAGGTGTTGCTTCTACACTTGTACTAGGCTGAGTAGCAACATTCCCTTTCTCCCTAAGTGCAGTAGACGTGTTCCCAACCTGTCTGTCTTCTGTCCTCTGGAGTATGTATTGCTTGAGCTCACCACAGCCTAGTAGATGGAAATCATCAGGATATTCTGGAAACCCTTTTTATTTCAGTCTGTTCAGGAGGTTACCACTGCTGCAAACCTCTGGATTTTACCAAGCGCTTTTAACAACCTCAGATGAAGGATACAAGTCAACACTCGTGACAGCCACGGGCTTCCATGGCCTATCCGTGATTGTTGGCTTTGCTTTCATAATCATCCTGTTTCTTATACCAACTAAACTGTCACTGTATTTTTTAATTACCATTTTATCTTTGATGGTTTTTAGATCTATTATGGATTTTCCTATATATCTTCACTTATCGGTGAGGGTCTTATGTTAGTAGTAGTTACGACAACTGACTTCCTGTCTGTTAGCTGTGGCAGAATAAAAAAAAGAATGACCCACTGTATATTTTTAATATTATGTATCAATATATTATTAGTGTTATTGTTTGCAGTCATCCAATTCCAAGTTTCTGAAATAAACTTTGAGAAAAATCACATCCTTTTGAATGTCCATTTGACTGAATAGGAGCACAGAAATGTTCTTCCATAAAATTGTTTACAGTTTCCATTCCGTTTCTCCTGTTTGATGTAGATATCGGCCTTTGGTTCTATCATTAGCTTTGCAAGTAAAAAAAAAAAAATTAGAGCTCGTATGGTAATTTTACTGTTAGCAATAAGTTTAGCATAAAATGAACACAGAAGAGGTTACAGTAGACCAAATATGAAAGTCAGTTTAAAAGAAAACATAGTGTTGAATGTTTACAGTAGGAATATAGTTATGAAGTTCCTTTATTATTATTCTATCCTTTCCATTTCTTTTGCAGGGGTGTTAATGTACAGATTCCAGTACTATGGCTAGAGTGAATAATAGTATCATTATTCTTGAGAGCAACTCTACTAAGTCTTCACGCTCATGTCACTCAAGGTTTTTTAATACCTATTATGTTAGTCGTGTTTGTAGTTTGTGAAGTCACATAAGTTGCATTCATTCAAGCAATAGTATCAAACAGCTATGGCATCAATTATAGATGTGAATCGATATCGAATGTGAATCCATTTCATTATTATTACAATAATAATCTACACGTTATTATTGTAGATATTCTATTTATGCCAGTAACAAAGCCGTGCAGAAATAATACAACGTTTATTAAGAAAATAAGATTTACTAATTTGTTTTATTATTCTATTTCTTTAAAACAGATTGAATGACAACAGGCTTAACTTTTCATTCACTTGTATGACTATGAGCAGTTTGACCAAGCTGAAGAAGATGACTTGTTTGTAGTCTTCCTCATCAGCTCATTCCATCTACTGGCTTTAAAATCATTTAGTACAGAGCTCACCGTCTAGGTGTTCATCCAGTGTTTTGTTTGCTTATCATGCAGGATCATTTTAAAAGGAAAAGTACATGTGTATGAGTTAGAGCTCTGATCCCAAGAGTCCATGTAGAAGTTTCCCCTGAGAAATGTATCGTTTTTGCACCAATGCTACTGACATGTGTGAATGTGGTATACCACACATCCCAATAAGTGTAAACAGCTTCACATGCTACTTATTTGAAACGACCAGTACTCATGACATTCTCATTCATTTGAGGACTAAATATAGCCAACGTAGGCTGTGTTTGCCAAATAGACTTTGAAGTATTCTTCACACAGTCCTTCATCGACGCCAGTTTTCAGATCGAAGAAACCCTTGCTCCATGAAGTTTGTGAACACATATACTCATGTTTTGTTTGAGATTTTAAAGTCATTCTTCAGTTTTGTTGGAGGAATGGTTCTGTATATGCCCTGTCGGGCTTCCCAGGTGGTTCTAGTGGTAAGGAACATGCAGAACATACCCATGCAGGAGACATAGTAGATATGGATACGATCCCTGGGGCAGGAAGATCTCCTGAGGGAGAGCATGGCAACCCACTCCAGTATCCTTGCCTAGAGAATCTCATGGAGAGGAACCTGGTGGGGCCTAGTCCATATGATCCCAAAGAGTTGGACACAATGTAAGTGACTTAGCACAGCACATGATTCGTTGTCATAGCTAATATAATGGAGATGACATAAAAAAGAAGTGCCAGCAGGCGAAAGTCAATATCCATCACTTTGGAATGTAT